>NC_058094.1:29875000-30501250 GCF_020171115.1 Neogale vison
GAATCTAATGATTCTAGATTTAGGTTAAGTCAATGAAATGAAAGAAGAAAAGAGAAAGGTCAATATGTACGAAAGCTTTTTATAATAGAATTGTGACCAAGGAGTGGGATGGGCAAGGGATAATAGTGAGTACGGGGAGCGGGGGTAAAACAAGGAAGTCAGCAGTAAACTCTGGCAAGAGTAGGGCCAAGCAGAAAAGAAGTGGGAGAGTTCAAGAGGAGACAATTCATGAGGTGTTGTGCTTTTAGGACAATCATTGTTGGTTTAAGGATGAGGGAGGCAAGACATGAGATGTCATCTGTAATCTATTAGATATAAAAAGATGCGTGTGTGTGTGTGTGTGTGTGTGTGTGTGTAAAATTAGAGAGAGACCTATCCAGTGTGGCCACCAATCACTTCAGTTTCATGGCTCAGTCTATGTTGTTGATGGTTTCTGGTTCTCAATTACAGAGGTATAAGATGAGCTAATGGAGTGACCCATGTACATTCTTATTTTTAACTAAAAAAATCCAAAAAGAATTCCAAGTGGTCTGTTCTAGAACATCTCAGGAAATAGTCCATCCATCCCAGGGCCTTTCCCTTCTGTCTTGTCTCTGCTCACCACCACAAATAAAAGAATGTTTTCCTGAATACTTCTTTTGTTTACTTGGAGTTTCACAAGACCAAATCTCAAACTGATATGCAGTCAAAACATAGAAATTGGAGGGTTTTTCTTAGAGAAAATTCAACTTTCTCAATAAGCACATTCTTTCACAACATTCAAAATGACTTTAAGTAAATATTTGGTTTCATTTCTATCATTCTTAAAAAAAAATCAACTAACACCAAAGCATCCCTGAAAATTTATTAAAGAAAAAATCACTAACATCCAATATAATTTTAAAAAATATCCATTTTGGGGCACCTGGGTGGCTCAGTGGGTTAAGCCTCTGCCTTTGGCTCAGGTCATGATCTCAGGGTCCTGGGATCGAGTCCCACATCGGACTCTCTGCTTGTCAGGCAGCCTGCTTCCTCCTCTCTCTCTGCCTGCCTCTCTGCCTACTTGTGATCTCTGTCTGTCAAATAAATAAATAAAAATCTTTTAAAAAAATATCCATTTCTCCATCTTGTATAGCTATCCACAATTCCAGTAGGGTTTCCTAATTAAAACCAAAAAGGAAATAAACTCAATAATCCCATTGCAATCCACTGAACACAGCTATAAATTTTTAAAAATATAAAACAATGTTATGAGTATCTCTTTTGAATAAGTGTCTGCATTCTCTAATTTATTTAAAACATAATTGCTGTGTTGAACTATCACTAAGAAAATGAATATACCCTTAATTGGAAAAAGTAAAAACAATAGTTTTAAATGACCTAATTAGTTCTACTAATCCATTTAACTACTGCTTTTTAGCCAGTCCAGCAGGTAACTATGACTTTCTGGATTTAGAAATGATATACAGTCCTCAATGAACTTATACAATAATGCTGCCTACTTTTCCCTCCTAAATTAAATAGCAACTTATCTTTATCCATTTTATTTAAGACAAAATTTGCATACAATTTCAAGCTTTTTTTTTCAGTGATTTCTAGTAATATGTGAGAAGAAAATTCCAGACATATGTTAGGGGGCAGGAGTAGAAGGTAGACTTACTTGTTTTATTTCCATGAGAACTTTATGGACCTTATGGTAAAAAATATGGCTGGGTCTCTTGGGATTGAGGAGTGGCCCCAGAATAGTCTAGGAATAATGAATTCTGCTTAAGTTCCCAGGCAGTGTACTACTTTGGAAAGGAATATATTTGAAAGGAATACGGGTCAAGGCACTACCTTGGTCCATTAGCTATGGTGTTTGCAAAGGTCAATGGTTCTGAGCACACTATACCACTGTGGTATCACTGAGATTATAATTCATTCAATTATAATTCACCCAATTCTTTATAAAGAATGGGCCATGGGCCAGAAAGGATGAATATCCAACTTTTGTAGCAACATGGACGGGACTGGAAGAGATTATGCTGAGTGAAATAAATCAAGCAGAGAGAGTCAATTATCATATGGTTTCACTCATTTGTGGAGCATAACCAATAGCATGGAGGACAAGGGGCGTTAGAGAGGAGTAGGGAATTTGGATAAATTGGAAGGGGAGGTGAACCATGAGAGACTATGGACTCTGAAAAACAGTCTGAGGGGTTTGAAGTGGCGGGGGGGGTGGGAGGTTGGGGTACCAGGTGGTGGGTATTATAGAGGGCACGGCTTGCATAGAGCACTGGGTGTGGTGAAAAAATAATGAATACTGTTTTTCTGAAAATAAATAAATGGGGGAAAAAAAAAGAAAAGAATGGGCCATGGGAAGGAAGAGAATAGTAATTAAGATTATCAAATGAAAAAAACGCATTATTGTAAGTGCTATATAACACACTGCTTCTCCAACTAAACAGTTTTATTCAGAGGCAAAGAAAGTAATTTTTGCCCCTTTGCCTCCCCTCAACTAACACCACCACCACCAGTGAGCAATAGTCAAGGTTTCTAAACATTTCACAAGTAAACTGATTCTTCCTTTCAGTGTCATGTTATACAGATATAAGACAGATCAAAGGTATTTATTTCCTAGGGCTGCTTAACAAAATACCACAAACTGAGTAGCTTAAAACAGACATTTATTCTCTCACAGTTCTGGAGCCTAAAATTCCAATGCCCAGCTGTCAGCAAGTTGGTTTCTTCTGGAGGTTCTGAGTTAAAATCTATTCTGTGCTTTTCTTGCAGCTTCTGCTGGTGGTTGCTGTTAGTGCTTGGTATTCCTTGGCTTATAGACCTGTCACTTCAATCTCCGCCTCATCTTCACATGGTATTCTCCCTAGTGTGTCTCTTCCTTGTCTATGTCCAAATCCCCCTCTTCTTATAAGGATACTTATAGAACCCCCTGAATCCAGTTTGACCTCATTTTAATTTGATTATGTCTGCAAGATCTGATCTCCAGATAAAGATACGTTCACAGGAACCACGGGTTGGAAAGGCGACAAACATATATATATATATATATATATATATATATATATATATATATATTTTTTTTTTTTTTTTTGGTTTTGGGGGTTTTTTGTTTGTTTGTTTGTTTGTTTCTTTTGGTGGCACAGGGGAGGGCGCAACTCAACAGCTATCCTGGTAGAAATGTTGTCTCAAGAAAGAGGAGGGTGCCATCCATAAGGCAACCCTCATCCCTCAGGTATGTGCTGAAGCATTTTCAAGGAATCCTAAAGTTCTATAGAAAAAGTTTAAAAATAGAGAAGCATTAGAGTAATTACAACTATATCAACATCAAGAACACTCCAGAAAACCTACAGTGCAGCTGCAGCTATAAAGAATAATATTATACTAGAAAATGATGATCACAAACTCAAAAGTTAATGAGAGAATTTACTAGTTTTAGAATGAGGTATAAGAACTTCTATTTCTAATAAGCGAATACTACCAGATCTCACTTAGGTCAGACTTTTAGTAACACATATTTAGGGGAAGATTACTGTCAAGTATGAAGAAAACTGATGAGAAAGAAGCTGGCACATACCCTGATATTATCTAAAGCTACAAAACTTGTTGGAGGCATGGAAATACACACACACACACACACACACACACACACTCTTGGTATTACAATTTCTGAACTGAAAATATCGATGCGTGGAGTTGCTGGAGTGCTCTCCCATCACTCCACCTTCCTTTACTAGAAGTGTGGGGAAATGCTCAAAGTTCTTTTGGGGGAGTTATTGGCAGGTTTTTGGTGTTTTTATTTTTGTTTTGTTCCATTTTTTACATAAAAGGTGCTTGGGAAAGAAGGATAGGAAGTAAACAGTGCTAACAATGGGGGAAAATACAGTGAACTGAGGTAAAAGTATCGAAGTTAATTAGCAAATCTTTTGCCTAGGGAACCCAGAAGTCATAAATGGCCCAGACCTAGAAGCTACATGACCACACACAGGGGAATTTGACACTTTGCCGAATTCCCTACAGTGCCAAATTAGTCAACCTGAAGGAAGTCCTGAAAGCAATGAAGGAGAAAGTCAGATAAGACATGGTGAAAAGGAAGTCACGCTCCCCAGCTACCAGGCTAAAATGGACACCGAAAGAAAAAGAAAAAGAGGGGGAGGGAGCAGCTTCACTGAAGTCTCAGAATGCCTTGCCCCAGGGCAGATTGAAACTGAGCCCAAATGCCCAGATGTTACACCAGTGGTCCTTGATGACCCTGACCATAAATAGCCTTAAATAAGGTTTCTCTTGTTTACATAGCAGCACAAATGAGTCACACAAAGTAGCAACTTCTGGTAGTATTGGATCCCTAGAAAACTGTAATCTGAAGCAGTTAAAATCCTGGGAATCCCTTGAGCAGTTCATTAAGAATGAATTACTGGCTCAGGATCCATTCACTCCAAGTAGAAAGTCTCAGAATCTAGTTATCTGTTTGAATTTTGACAAAAGTATTTCCCACATTTGGTAATTTTATTTGTAGCTCTCCATCAAATTACCCAGAAAAAACTGATTGTGTTTTACCTATGTGGTAATTATTCACAACACAAAATGTAGGTGAAGGCACGGCCTTTTTTTTTTTTTTTTAAGATTTATTTTTTTTTAAGATTTTTAAGATTTTATTTATTTATTTGACAGAGAGAGAGATCACAAGTAGGCATAGAGGCAGGCGGGGGTGGGGGGGAAGGCTCCCTGCCATGAAGTGTGTAAGCCTGACAATTCACAGACCTGTGCTAATACATTAATTAAAATGTTAATATGTTAATTTTATGTTAATAAAAATAATTAATAAAAATACTTTTCCTACTATAAATCTAAAGTTGACCATAGAGAGGTAAGGTAATTTAGTCAACGAGATTTTCTATTTGGGAGCAGAAAGGATTTAGGGAGCTTCCATAGGGTGGGAAAACATCCTCCTGGGAAAACATCACACTAGTGTAGATTACACTAAACAATGCTACTGATGGCTGGAATTAGAAAATATATAATATTATTGTAATATACATAATATTGTATATGTTATCTATTATATTACATAGTATTAATACTATTTTAATTTTTTTATTTTGGATAAAGTTCTTAAAGTCTCTTGCATTTCTTATTTTTACTTTCATTAAATTATGTGATACATTTATTTGACTTTTAAATTATAGACAAGTATCTTTATTTATCTGACTATTAAGAGAATGAATGTTCAACATTGAGTTTCCTACATTATAGGTAAGAGATTAGTGTCAATAAATTAAAGAGGTAATAGAAATGTTGGCAAA
The DNA here is from genome assembly GCF_020171115.1 of Neogale vison. Lineage (NCBI taxonomy): Eukaryota > Metazoa > Chordata > Mammalia > Carnivora > Mustelidae > Neogale > Neogale vison. The sequence goes on from NC_058094.1 coordinate 29,880,280, forward strand.
AGCATATATATTTTTGTCTTTAAACTATTACTTAGTTATTTAAAACTAATTCATTAATAAAGACTTCTTAAAAAATATATAATTCCATGTTTAGAGAAGAATATATCACGATAAGCCTGGAACATTTTGCTGTCAAAATCCACAATGCATTCAGAGCTATCTGATTGTAGTGTACAAAATAATTAAAAGTTCAACCTCCAGAGAGGACTATGAGAAAACAAGCAGTGACAAGTTGAACTTTAACAAAAGTTCCATCACTATAACCAAACCACTCATTCGTGCATGCATTCTTCCTTTCAACAAATACTGAGTATGCACTGTGTTCCAAGCACTGTCTTATGCTGGAGACAAAACCACAAATAAAACAGACAAAATCTATGGTAGGTAGAGCTTATTTCTAGTTGCAGGAGACAAAAAATAAATATAAAAACAAATGAATACATAACACATCAGGTTCTAATAAGTGCTATGAAGAAGAGAAAAGATAAAAGGATAATGAGTAACAGTGAGGGATGCTATTTTATGCAGAGGTGTCAGGAAAGGCTTCTCTGATGAGGTGGCATTGGAGCCACTCAAAGCATAGAGGAGGAAACCATAAGTGACTGGGAAGAGACTGTCCCACTCAGAGGAGACTAAAGGCAAATCCCAAGGTGGGAGCACCTTGGGCAAGTTTGAGGAACATCAGCCACTGTGGCTGCAGAAGAGGTAGGAGATGAACTTAAGGAGATAGAGGGGGTCGGAACGTACAATGCCTGATAGGCTATGGAAAGGATTTTAGAATTTGATGGGAAAAATTAGAGGGTTTGGCCAAAGGATTGACAAGTTCTGGCATACGTTTTAGAAGGATAATTCTGACAACTGTGCTGAGAACAGACCGTAAAAGGGCAAGGGTGAAGGCAGGGAAACCAGTCAGGGCACTATCATGACAGTTTGAGGCTAAGGTGGAAGTAGTAAGATTGATGAGGAGTGATGGGATTTAGGATATATTTTTGCAGGTAGAGTTGACAGGATTTGCTGATAGATTGCTATGAGAGAAAAGAGTAGTTCCTTAGATGTTCGCATGGAAAAAAAAAAAATATATATATATAATATATGTATATATTATAGATTTTTAGGTTGAATCATTGATCATGTAAAATTTCCATGTTTGTATATCAAAAACTGGTCAAGTGCTAGAAATTTCGTATAACTCAGCCAAATAACAATAAATTCAGGAGAAATTACCATATGGATGCTATTTATAGAACAATCCCATTATGTAGAAAGTAAATAGAAAAGAATTACAAGATCTGGGCCCTGGGACACTCTACACTTATAGATCAGAAAACTGAGAAGGAAATAGCAAAAGGAGATTTAGGAGTAGCTGGGAACATAGGAGGAAAATGAGGAGAAAATGGTCTTGGAAGATAGTGTTCCAAGAAGGAAGGATTATTCAACTTTTTCAAATGTTTCTTGTAGGTTAAAAACATGAAGACCCAAAAATCACCATGCTAGTGAAACCCAATATGTCAGTATATAAAAGGCTTTTTGCCCATAATGTTACCAAAAAAGGTATCTAAAATGGGCTTTAAAAAATATAGTCACTACTAATATTATTGTCATTAAATTAATTGGTATATAATTTCTTATAATTTAATTTTCCTTTCTTTCAAAGTTAATATAGTACATTTCCCCACTACCTTAACAGGTTTAAGCAAACATTCTTATAGGTTAGATCAGCTGCATCTACACTGAAAAATAAAAACATTTTTAAGTCAGTAGACTGACTAAATTTCAAACAGCCTAAAGCATTTTCTAGTGGAAAATATCCACACCCAGAGAACTAATCTTAAATTTGCCCAGTCTCACAATAAATGCTCAAAAAAATACTAGAGTTTTTGTACTATTCACCTGCACTTGTTATAAAGAGATACATTGCCAGAAATATGCACAAGTGGGGGGGTCATGTAGCATATTTTAAGGAAAAAAAATTAAAATGTCAGAGTTGTTATGCTCAGTAAAATTATGATACCATGAACTGATGTTATGATGTATGATTTCCTACTTTGTGTAAAGAGATCTGTTAAGTTTCTCTAACTTTTGCCAAAACAAAAATGCCTCTTAACCTTCACATGTGCAAAGAAAAATATACTAGGTACTGGGGAAAAAATAGAGATCAAGATATAATGACCATGAATACATATGCACCTAGCAATATAGCTTCAAAATTAATAATAGTAATAATAATAATAATAATAATAAAGGAATGATACAAATTTGTAGTTGGGGATTGTAATCCAGTCCTTCCAGAAACTGTAGTTTAAAACAACCAAGAATAAACAAAGATATAAAAAAAGTTAAAGAACATAGTCAATTACATAGGACATTAAATATATAAGGACATTCACACCCAAGAAAAGAGAACATACGTTTCTAGTAAACATGGGGCATTTACAAAAAATAACAGTAGTAGGGCAACTAAGGCACAGAATAATCCTCAACAAATACTAAGTAATCATTAGCATACAGACTATCTTCTGTAGTCCTAATACATTAAAATTTAAAGATCAATTATGATAAGATAGCCTTAAAATCATATATATGCTACAGGTATGATGAAAACATGCAACTAAATAATCTTAGGATATAAAGGAAATTATGTGGAATTTATAGTATACGTCAAAGTGAATGACAATGAAAGTACTAAAGTCAAAATTTCAAAAAGAGTTTAAGTTGCATGTAGAAGAATGTTTAGAGCTTTAAAGAAATCTATTTAGGAAAATAGATTGGACATAAAATAGGAAATAGGAAAGACATAAAATAACTAACATATGTATCCAACCATAAATTATAAAAATGGCAATATAATAAATCAAATGGGGTAGGATGAAGAAAAAAAACAAAGATAACAGAAATCAATTTTACATAAAGCTTATTTATAATAAAGATGGCTAATAAAACTAAATAATTCTTTGAATAGATAAATAAAATAGAAAAAGCCCTGGAAATATTACTTTATAAAATTTAGAAAAAATAGCTAGCAATAAGCTATTGGTGTAACAAAGATTTTTAAAATAATAGAATACTAGAGTGCCTGGGTGACTCAGCAGGTTAAGCCGCTGCCTTTGGCTCAGGTCATGATCCCAGGGTCCTGGGATTGAGTCCTGCATCAGGCTCTCTGCTCAGCGGAGAGCCTGCTTCTCTCTCTGCCTCTCCCTACCACTCTGCCTGCTTATGCGCTCGCTCTCTCTCTCTGACAAATAAATAAATAAAACCTTTAAAAAAAAAATAATGGAATACTATTACCAATGATATGCCAAGACATTTGCAAACCTAGCTTAAATGGATACATTTCTGGAAAAATATTAGTTGCCAACATAAACCCAAGAAGAAATATAATACTTGAATAGATGAATCACCATTAAAGAATTGGATATGGGAATCAAGAACTCCTGCTCCAAAAATGGCCAAACCTTGGTCCCATATGGTTTTGTAGTTGAATGCTACCAAACTTTCGAGAACAGATAATCCCTTTCTCATACAAGTTGTTCCAGAAAAATAGAAGAAAGGGGAAAGATGCCCAACGAATTTTATAAAGCTAGTGGAACCATGAATTCAAAACTAGATGAACAATAATGAGGGGGAAAGTATAGGTATAGTTAACTTATAAACGTTTTAAATACACAGAAATTCCAAAACTATCAATTTATTTAAAAGTTAATATATCAGAATCCAACATAGTGGATTCAACCAATCCAAAATAGCTTAATATCAGAAAACACACTAATGCAATTCACAACATTAATAAACTGAAAGCAAAAATCACATGATCATCTTAATAAATGAAGAAAAACTACATTTGATAAGTCAATAGATTTTTATGACTAAACTCTCAGAAAGTTTGAATGAAAGGAATTTCCTTGATTTGAAAAAGGCTACCTAGTAAAACCCCAAAGTTAAGAATATTCCCTTTAAGGGGCGCCTGGGTGGCTCAGTGGGTTAAAGCCTCTGCCTTCGGCTCAGGTCATGATCCCAGGGTCCTGGGATCGAGCCCCACATCGGGCTCTCTGCTCGGCAGGGAGCCTTGCTTCCTCCTCTCTCTCTGCCTGCCCCTCAGCCTACTTGTGATCTCTGTCTGTCAAATAAATAAATAAAATCTTTTTTAAAAAAAGAATATTCCTTTTAAGAATTTGAACAATATAAAAATATCCATTTTCTCTATTACTATTCAGTTCAGTAATACAGAACATCCTAACTAATGCAATAAGAAAGGTAAAGATGATAAAGGTTATGATAATTGCAAGGGACGGTGCAAGACTATTTCCTGATGGTATGATCACTTTAATAAGAGAAAAACAAAAAAAAAATATTGGAACTAATAATAGAATTCACCAAGCCTGTAAGTATGTTATCACATTATGGGAATTTAAAAATCTATAAAGTGAGAGTAATCTCATAAAGAATGAAAAAGGTATTTGCAAAGAAATTGTATCAAGTACTTTTTTACTATTATAAAAGGGGATCTGAATAAAAATACAATGTTTAAATTCAATATAACATCAATTTAAAAATCTGCAGAATGTTTTAGAGGAACATGCCAAACATTTAGATGTTTATATGAAAGAATAAAATTTCCAAATAATCATGACTCATTCCACCAGGTACTGAGACATATTAGAAAGTCATACAATAAAAGGAGTGGAACTGGTTTAAAACAGAAAAAATGAAAAACTATAAAGAACTTATCACACTCAACACCCAAGGAACAAATAATCCAATCAAGAAATGCAGAAGATATGAACAAACATTTCTCCAAAGAAGAAATCCAAGTGGTCAATAGACATACACAAAAGTGCTCAACATCACCTGGCATCAGGGAAATACAAATCAAAACCACCATAGCTAAAGTGAACAAGTCAGGAAAAAATAGATGTTGGCAAGGATATGGAGAAAGGGGAACCCTCCTACACTATTGGTGGGAATGCAAGCTGGTACAGCCACTCTCAAAAACTGTATGGAGTTTCCTAAAAAAATTAAAAATAGAACTACCCTACAACCCAGCAATTGCACTCGTGGGTATTTACCCCAAAGATACAAATGTAGTGGCCTGACAGGCCACCTGTACCCCAATGTTTATAGTAGCAATGTCTACAATAGCCAAACAATGGAAAGAGCCCAGATGTCCATTGACAGATGAATGGATAAAGATGATGTGGTGTGTACACACACACACACACACACACACACACACACATATATATATATATATATATATGCTGGAATAGTAAGCAGCCATAATAAATGAAATCTTGTCATTTGCAAGGATGTGGATGGAACTAGAGGGTATTAGGCTAAGTGAAATAAGTCCATCAGCAAGACAGTTGTCAAATGATCTCACTGTTACATCAAATTTAAGAAATAAGGCAAAGGATTATAGGGAGAGAGAGGAAAAAAATGAAACAAGATGAAACCAGAGAGGGAGGCAACCATAAGACACTTAATCTTAGGAAATAAACTGAGGGTTGCTGGAGGGGAGAGGGGTGCAGGAATGGGTAACTGGGTGATGGACATTGGGGAGGGTATGTGTTATAATGAGCACTGGGTATTATATAAGACTGATGAATCATAGACTTGTACCCCTGAAACAAATAATATAAGTTAATTTTTAAAAAAACTAAAAAATCTTTAAAAAAAGAAAAACAAATAGGGCAGGATAAATGGTCCAGAAACAAGCCTATAGAGCATTTTCAGGTAACATGGAAAGTACAAATCCTAATTTTTGTTCACAATATAGAATATTAGATTTCTTCAAAATATCTACCAAAAATTTTGGCCTTTTTCTACAAACCTTTATTGTTGTACAGAGTTATTGGAATGCCCAGGAGGTATTTATTGGAATAATAAAAAAATTTCTTGTTTATATCCAATTCAATTACACTTGTTACAATGAAGACTAGACATGCCTTATATCCAGTAGTTTGGAGAGTAAACAAGACAGTGAAGCCAACAACTCTCAAAGTTCAAATGAAGATGCCTCAGAAAAAAAAGCAATATGGTATTTGCCAGATAATTCAAATAGGGAAATGAGTAAAAAAGAAAGTGGTTGATTTGATGCTGTCAATATTTGTGAATAGATCTTCCAAAATACTTTCTCTTATCATTTTGTTGAGGCAGAATAATTAATTCAATGTTAATTGGAAGCACTGAAGTCCATCCTGGAGGCTTGCCTTTAAAATGAAGGAGTGTGGGACTTTTGATGAGAAGTTTTCCAAGTCTTGGTATAAGAAAGTCACTAAAAAGACTTTAGAGGGACTTCTGCTATGAGGAAGATAGAGTAGACACAGTCTGTCCTGTTTTTTTTTCCTGCTAAGTACAAATAAAAATCTTGGACACTAAATATAATGCAAACATAGGAAGACTCTGAAAGATGGAGAGAAGAAAGCAGACCAGCAAGAGATTCAAAAGTCAATATGGTAGGGAGTACTCTGGGTTTTCTTTTCTTTTATCCCAGACTTTGGTAACCTGGAAACACTAATTTGCTCAGTTGGTTGTGACTGATTCTTGGTTTCAGCTAGGGTGATGATCTCAGGATCCTGGAATTAAGTTGGGCCCCATGCTCAGTTCAGAGACTTCTTGGGATTTTCTCCCTTGCCTTCTCCTTCCACCTCTTTCAGCATCATCTTTCTCTTTCTCTAAAATAAATGAATAAAATCTTCAAATAATTATAAAACTGTCTGATGTGGTTGCAAATGTATGTAAATATTTAAGACAATTATAAACAGAAGAGAGTAAAGGGACACAATGGGAAGGAAGGTTTTTATACTTTAATCTCATTGATCAAATAATGACACCAGTAGACTATGTTAAGTTAGGTAAATATAATGTAATACTTGGAGCAACCATTAAAAAGGTTAAACAAAGACACTTTCAAAAACACTGAAGATAAATCAAAAATTGATATCTTAAAAAAAAAACAACACTCAAGTAACCCACAAAAGACAGGAAAAGAGCAACAGAAATAAAGCCAGAAAGAACAAAGAGAAAACAAAATGACTTCTATTCCTACACCCATGAGAGTAATAGTTGGGAGCACACAACCTCTTCTACCAATTCTGGATCTCATTTCTGAGATCAGTTTCAGGTCTTGTGACATTGAACTCCCAGTGGCTGTGTGCTCTATTACTTGGCTACTACACAAACACACTGAACACAACTCTTTAAGGCCAATTTCATTCATTCCAAGCTATCTGCCCCATAGTTATTGCAGGTAAGATAAAATTTTGCTAGACCAGGCTTCCTCTGCCCTTGTACAAATCAATGTCCCCTGGACACACCCTAGGAGATGCTCTTTCCTGGACTAACTCCATTGTCTAAGAAGTGCCTTGGAAGTATCTTTTTTCCTTAAAATGAATAGAGGTAAAGAGTGGACTTATATCAATTACAACAATGTAACTAAGTAAACCCACTGCAAAACATCTACAATAGTGAAAAATCAGATCCACCGCTTGATCAGAGTTTTAAGAACGGAGTTTCTAGAATACAAATTCACAAAATAGTTCACTACAGTGTTCTCCTTTTAGAAGGAGAAAAGCTTAAATGACAGATGATAACACTGATACTATCATTTGGTTGACAGAAGACATTAGTGAAATAACCCCTGGTGATGTTCCTGTGGTTCCCTGGCATTTGCAGTGATGACAGGCATAAAGGCTTGGTTTTGTTGAGGAGGTTGATACATGTGATTTGGCAGATTTACATATTTACATTTAAGTAAGAAAGCACTTACCAAATATGTAGTAAAAAGATAATGGTAGAAGGCCCCTCTAATAATAAGACCATGCTCAGAATCACAGTCTCAGGTTGGGTGGTCTAGTGTGATTAATCACACCCAGTATTCCTTCAGACTCTTCAAAACTGATGGCTACTTAGTCTCCTGGTCACCTATTATTTGGAGTATTTTGATAACTGGCTATAACCACTTTTAAGCTATTAACATCACTGTGCTAGAAGTAAATTCTGTTCGTCACAGATGTGACACTAACTTTAAGCAGATACTTGCAGTGGCAGGTTGAAATTCACAAACATTCTTCCCCTCCACAGTTCAAGATATTGACAGGAGATTTGAAATTGGGTAATTAAAGAGCATTTGGAACTAACTTCTTATAATCATGCATATCGATGGCACCTTGATTTTTTCTTTAAGAGTCATAGTCTTTTCCATTTTTTTTCTACAGTTCTATTGAAACCAATTAAAACTAAGCAATATGGAACTCCTTCACACACACACACACACACACTCACACACACACACACACACTAAGGTGAGTAGAGCTTAGAAATAAACATTTCCTTCCATCTATTTGAATTCCCAGCCTTTTATTTCCCAGTATGGTTTTCAGGTACAACACAGAGATCAGAAGGTAGATCTAATACCTCAGACTTGGCTGTGGTATAGGGCTAAATATTACTAGTGTTTATAGGAAGCCAACTTAAAAAAATAAAAAGAAGAATCCTGTTTCCAAATGGTAAGACAAAAATATTTGGGTTTCTTTAAGGGAATTTTAGGTGTGTTTCCAGGCCCTTACTTTTACTCTCCTTCTTTGCCAATTTTTATCTAGGAAGGAGAGTGGCAGAAATGTTAACTCTTTGGTGGGCTCAGGAGAAAAAGCATTAACATATATACTCCCATATAACTAACGTATATAGATCCACAGTTCCCACCTCCTGCACACCAGCTTTGTACAGATAGTTCCTTCTCTCTCCACTCCTTCAAATACCATCCAAGGAAAATGGTCTGCAAATGAATTGTTAAGAAAAGCAGTTATTAAAGAAGAAATGGTCCATTTATCACAGGACTCAATGTGGGAGAGAAGACATAATGCGTTAGGAGCAAATGCGAATGACTTCACATTACTTAATACAGAATGACACAGATAGCAGCTGTTTGTGACACATGAGAGCAAGGCTCCCAGGAGTTTGGAAATAAGAGATACTAAAGAAGATAAGAAATTTTAATATAATCATTATAATTTATGTTCTTGGACTCCCATAATTGTTTGTGAGAGATACAAGGAAATGAATTTCCCTTTAGTACCCTGCTTATTTAAACTCAAACTTTGCTGTTGGAGTAGAGGTAAAGGATACATATAAGATACTGAATGAAAGTCAGTGGAGGTGAATGTGAAAGAGATGAAGAAATGACAAAGATCTAGAGTTTAGTTGTACCAGAGAGACATTTTTAATATGTAAGTTAATATAATGCAAACAAAAGTAAATTTTTATATATTTTTATTCACTGAAACTTTATCCATTCTATGCTGGCATTTGAATCCATGAATATTCATTTTATTCAAACTGATTGTTAGGTAAAGATGAATTTATGGATTTATAGGCCTACATCCTTATTTCCAGACTGTATCATTAAGTGAGTACTTTGTTGCTTTTTCCGGAATTCATATTCAGAAAGCATCCTGATATTTAGTTAATATACCCTAAGAGCTTCTACAGATGTATGGCTCCAGATTCTGTGTCAAAAATTCCCCTTTTCAGCAGTCTTTTTTATCTGCCTCCAATAGTATAGTGTTTTTAGATGGCAAGTTCTAATCTGATGTAGAGCATGCATGGTCTATCAGTTCTTTCTTTATATTCGTCCTTAATGTAATAGCTACAATTCTTTATAAAGCAAATTTGTTTCTTCTGCCTGGTACTTAAAACAGGAAATGGGAAAACAAATAAAAAGTGAGCATAAATAAGATTGCCTAAGAAATTCAGAGATTTTAGATTTGTATTAGAAGAGTTTAGTTACCACACCTCTGATACCAGTGACCAGAAATAGTAGATTGTTATAAAATTTTTAAAAAGGAAATAATTCATCCAGAGATCATTTTTCTTAGGGTATAGGGTTTAAAGTAAGGGATCTAATTTTATTTTTCTGTTTAGAATGAGCCAATGTGGGTTGGAGATAGCTGTCTAGAATAGTGGCTAAGAGCATGGACACTGAATCTAAACTGCCTGGGTTGAAATCCCTGCTTGGGAATTGCAAATTTATCTAATCTCTCTGTGCCTGTGCTTCAGTTTTGTCATTTGTAAAATTATACTAAAGATATTACCTATTTCATTTGGTTGGTATGAGCTTGAATTCTTATGTATTTCAACATTTGGAGCAGTGTTGGAACACAGTAAGTGCCCAATAAATATTGGTGGTTGTTTTTATTATTGTTATATGTCAACATTATTTTTAAAATAATCCATTATTTCATTATTTCATAACTGATTTAAGTAACTAATCTGTTGCTTTCAATTTACCATTTATATATAGTCATGGTTTTAGAATGTTTATTCTATTTTAATAGTTTATTCCTATGCTGCTGCTAGAATAATTTAATTATTATATATTTGTAATAAGCTTTTATTTAAGGTAGTTTCTCATCTTTGCTTTACTCTTCCAGATGGTTTTAAATATTCACTATCTAAATCCTATACCTTGGAATTTTATTTGAGTTGCATTAAATTCATGGGTTGAATTGGGAAGGAACATTATCTTTACAGCGCTGTCTTCCCCTTCAGAAACACAGTACATCTCTCCATTCATTCAGATCTTCTTTTGTGTTCCCTAGAAGCATGTTTAAATAATTATCTGTAAAAGTCTTACTCATTTTTGTTAGGCTTATTGCCATTGTGTATAGTTTTGTATTTTCTGTTTAATAATTACTGGCAAAGAAGAAACCTACTGATTTTTTAGGGTATAATGTACCACTATTTCAAAACAATTTGGGGGGGTTTATTATAAATACTTTTATTATTGGTTGATGAATTTATCAAATACTTTTCTACATATGTCAAGAGGATCATATAATTGGTTTCCTTTATCCTGTTAACATGTTAATTAGATTAATTTTCTAATGTTATATCTATTTTAATATTGTCTGATTTTATATCCAGCTATCTTGCTAAATTTTTACTAGTTCTGATAATTTTCTGCTGAGTCTTACATTTTACATAAATAATTACATCAACTCCTTGTCTAACCTTCATACTTATTCATTTTGATTTTTCTATTGCAATGCTGCATGAGCTCTGGTATCATACCGAATATTAAAGATAAAACTTAAAAATACCATTAAAATGTAAAAGAATACCACAAAGATGCAGTATCAGGAAAAAATCTTAAGGAACATATAAAAGCACAAACCATGAAGGAGAAATCTGACTGATTTGATTATATGTGGTGACAGATCCAGAGAAAATATTTGTATTTGGCAAAAAATGTATAGACTATATAAGGATCTCCAGCAAATCAACAAGAAAAAAATGAGAAACCCAATAATAAAATTGGCAGCAAATATATATATGCAATCTATACATAGAAAACCTAAGTGGCTGATATACAAATAAAGTCATCCTTATTGGCAGAGAAATATTAAACTGAAGCAACAATGAAATAGTACTTTCTATCCATGATTTTGACAAAAAGAAAATGCTGGGCAGTATCAAAGTCAGAAGTAAGATGTAGGGAAGTCAAAATCTTCATGCAAGCATATGTATTGGTATAGCCATACTGAAAAGAAAATTGGGAATAATTACAAAAATGATTATGTGTTTATTCTGAACCTAGAGATTATAATCTCATTAATATAACAAGAATGTCATCCAACCCCAATAAAAACTTCTATTGAAAAAGATATATATGAAGGTTGTTCATTGCAACATTGTGCTAGTTAGAAACAAACTAAATATCCATTAATATGGCAAAGAGATAAAATACACAGAATCATAAAGAATGAACTTGTCTCATATATGTTGACATAGATTTCAAAAACATAATGTTGAGTGAAAAGAGTAACAGAATGTATCAAATAAGACCATTTGTGTAAGTTAAAAGCACATACTTAGGGCATATGGATGGCTCAGTTGGTTAAGTGACTGTCTTTGGCTTGGGTCACGATCCTGGAATCCTGAGATTGAGTCCCACATCAGGCTCCCTACTCAGCAGGGATTCTGCTTCTCCCTCTGACCTCTCTCCTCTCATCCTCTCTCTCTTTCTCTCTCTCTCTCCCCCAAATTAATAAATAAAATCTTTTTTAAAAAATAAAAGCACATACTTAAAATGATACTACATATTAATTATGGCTATACATATTTCAAATAGATACACAAAAAAGGTAGTTTGTAATGACTCACCATTAAAACACAAGAATAGGTATCTATGGTAGGGAAAACAGATTTGGAAATGGGCAATACAGGTAACAATTAAATTATATGAAGAAATTATATATAAAAAGGAAGTTGGGCGTGGATCAATGATGACCCTTGGCTATACATTGAGAATTGTCATCAATTTAATTCTATATATGTAGGTCAAAAAACCTGAGAGGCAACAAGGAAGGGAGGAGGGGGAAAATAATGAAAAGAAAATTAATAGCTATATTGGAAGTTCAGAATAATGCCAGAAAGAGAAAGGAATGAAAGAAGAGGGGAAGGATGGGAGGAAGGGGAGAAGAAGGAAAGAAAGAAAGGAAGAAAGAAAAAGAAAGAAAGAGGGAGGGGGGAAGAAAAAGAAGGAGGGAGAGAAGGAAGGGAAGAAGGAAGAGGCAAAGAAGGAAAGAAAAGAAAAGAGAAAAAGAAAGCAAGAAAGAAAATACTAGCTTTAGCTCTCAACCAGGGAGTGGGTTCTATTGAGTGAAAATAAGGAATCTAATGGAACTATCACAGAAATTTAAAGAACTAGTAGGAAAGCCAAGCACACACCTTCACAGTGAGAAATATTTGATACCCTCTTACCCCAACTATAGTTATTTTGCCAATTCTGAAAATATGGAGGTCTTTTTTTTCCTAAGTAAACCTTTTGAGACTCTTTCAACCGGCTTTTGAAATGGATAAACATACATGCTATATTTGTTGTGCTATATTTGAGGCAATGGTTCAAGTTTGTGAATCATGGGGATTTTCTAATTTCAGTCATCAGTAGCATTGTTTAGTGTAATCTGCACTAGTGTGACTGATGTTTTCCCAGGAGGATGTTGTCCTACCATATGGAAGCTCCCTAAATCCTTTCTATTCCCAAATATAAAATCTGGTTGACTAAATTATCTTATTTTCCTACAGTCAGCTTTAGATTCATAATAGGAAAAATATTTATGCAATTGTGGTTAAACCTTTGGAAAACAATTTTACAGATGAAAAAGAATTTAAAAAGAGGAGTAGATGAAAGTAGCCTTTACTAGAGGGATAGGAGGAAGTTGAACTGGCTTTTTTAAGAGTTATGAAGAAACTACATGCAGAGTCACAATGGCTTGACAATTTCATGCAGTGCTTAGAAATTAGAAGTTTTCAAGCTGGTAAGACTATCAATCTCCCAAAAAAGGAACATTAGTGTGATCACTTTATGGCCTTTGTGAGAGCTGCAGTGATGACCTCTAAATGAACTACAATGAAAAAAAGTCAGAAAATATTCTTGCCTATCCTCATTTGTATCATGCCCATACAGTGGGCACCCATGAGGGTGATGAAACTCTATAGTCTCTTTTAAAGTGACACTATGCAAAGTGAATCTTTCCTTCACTGACATTTACTTCAAGGTCCTGTTCCAAAGCCAGGGCTTTGACTTAGAGACTCTGAACTCTCCTCCCCTAAACTGCACAAGCATATTTATGTGCACATAAACACCTAAATGGAAAAAAAAATCAAGGCTATGTTAGGCTCTTCGAGGTCCAGGGTTTGCTCTGAATTTCAAATGCCAGGTGCCTTAAAAGGAATAGATAGGTTCTATTTAGGTTCTCTCTCAGAAAGAGAGAACCGAAAATCTGAAAAAGCCTTCTAACTTAGCCATTTCCTAAGCTCTGCATTACCTTGGTCAATCCTCACAACCACAGCAACCCTGAATAGCATGTGTTATCATTATTATTCTTTCACAACAGAGGAAGAACCAAAGCTCAGAGATAAAATGTCATGTTCATAATCAGAAAGCAAGTAACTATCCACCCACTTTTGGACTTCACCTGCTGTGCTCTTTCTTCTGTGAAATGCTCAGAAGATTCAATGGAGCAGAACTCAAAAGTAAAATCACTTCTCCAGAAGTGATTACAGACTTCAAATCAACCATCTCTGGGTCCTCTTATTTTGATGAACAACCAGATATTAATCTTCAACTGATATTTTATTCACTAATAAAAATGAGAAAGTTGCCCAGAAAGTGTTTGAAGTTTTTCTAGATGTAACCCATTTTGTGATGTTTCCTTCCCAATTCTCAATGAAGACTTCTCATGCTTGTGGCTGTTTAATAATAGCCTTGATAGGGTAGCTTATTCAACAGCACAGATTTTGCTTTGTTATAGAACAAAATTAAACAGCTCCCAATGCCTCTGATTCCCAGGAAATCTTCCCAAAATTTCCTGGTTTAATTTACTTCATGATTTCTGAAATGTCTCCAACTATTGATATTTTAGAGAAGTAGGAAGCATGCTTGGAATATATGAGAGGAATATCTTACAAAATTCAGACCTTGATCCTTGTGAAAGCAAACCCGACTAGAATTTCACTTTCATACTTAAAGCAAGCTGAGCAGTCTACTTGCAGAGACAAAGCAACAATGAGGATTTTTATAGAAGGCAAGGTCCATAACAGCTATTCACATGTCTGTAACAGGAGCTTGGGAAATATTCCCACTCAGGATCCTCTTTAGAATCCAAACCTTCATGGGTTCACTTGAGTGTAAAAGCTCTGTCATTAGTTCTACTTTGCTTTTGTATTCCTCCTATTTTTTTAGTCATCCACACAGGAGCAGTGTTTATTTGCAACATCTGGAAATGAGGGAATTAGTAGGGAGGAGATAATTTGTGGGATGGATAATAGTAAGAACCCACTGGATAAGGTCCAGGTAGAATCTTCCAGTTCATGCTTCTATGATACATTTGTGTTTGGGCACTATAGTTTGTGCGAGCCAAATCCTTTTCCAGGAAATCTGGACTTCATGCATAAGAAAAAAACCTCAGGACACCCTATCTTCATTGCTAAAAAATCTCCTTTGGGGTAAACTTTCCTTTCTTCACCAGGGTGGTCTTCTTGGGCTCATTTGCCTCTTTCTTACTTACCCCTCCCTGAAGAAGCAGTTCTCATCATCCAATTTTACATTCATTAAATTGTTGCTTGATATTAAGGGAAAACTCTTCTAACTTGTGCTGAGTTCCAGTGAGTTAAACAATAGTTTTTAATTGTCATAAGAGAACAGAGGAGGGGAGGTAGATAACAGGGTAATTATGAAAAACAGAGGCCAGAGAACCTCTCATGGCCCTCCTTTTTAATAAACATAAACTAATCCCTCTATGTTTCAGAGTCAATGAAGTAAAGTAACATTTCTGCTACTCATTCTAAGATAAAAATAACACTCTAATAACAGCTGGAGAACAAATCCAGACTTCAGGGGTCTTGAGCCATGTTTATGGAAACACAGCAGAACTTGATGGAATAAAAATACTGCATCTCTTTTTAAAAGATTTTTTTTATTTAACCAACAGACAGAGATCACAGGTAGGCAGAGAGGTAGGCAGTGGGGGGAGAAGTAGACTCCCCGCCAAGCAGAAACCCCAATGCAGGGCTTGATCCCAGAACCCTGAGGTCATGACCTGAGCCGAAGGCAGAGGATTAACCCACTGAGCTACCCAGGCACCCATAAAAATACTGCATCTTTTATATTCAAGACATCTCACCTATAAATTCACAGAAATGCCATCTCTGATTCACAAAATTGATTAACAAAGCATCTGCAAAATCATAGGCTTCAAGTCACACATTTGAATCACTCAAGTACATTGAAAAAACAAATAAATACTAGCAGATTCTACAACATATTCACCAGTATACAGACAGGGAGGAAAAGAATCAGTGATATGCCAAATGCCTTCACCTATATGGACTAAAAAGAAATATGAAACTACTAAAAAGGATACCTACTAAACTTTGTGTAGAAGGTCAATACCATGGCAAATTTTCCAAGAATGAGTTAAGAACAGA
The DNA here is from genome assembly GCF_020171115.1 of Neogale vison. NCBI lineage: Eukaryota > Metazoa > Chordata > Mammalia > Carnivora > Mustelidae > Neogale > Neogale vison. Next base: position 29,896,267 of record NC_058094.1, read on the forward strand.
GCTGAGGAGGAGAAGGAGGAGCAAGATGGTGGGGGAGTAGGAGACCTAATATCACTGGGTCCCAGAAGTTCAACTAAAGAGTTATCAAACCATTTTTGAACACCTATAAACTCAACAGGAGATCAAAGAGAAGAGCAGCAAGCCTAGGAACAGAAAATCAACCACTTTCTGGAAGGCAGTATGTGTGGAGAAGTGAATCCAAGGTGACATATGGGAAGACAGACTGTGGGGGGAAGGGCTGGCTCACAGGAGGCAGTAGAGCAGCAGAGCACAAAATCAGAACTTATAGAAGTCAGCTCCACTGAGGGACACTGCTCCACAGGCTAAACAGGGGGTGGAGCCCTCGCTGAGACAGTGTGATCTCAGGAACTGTGGTGTCTCAGAAAGACAAAGGTGTCTGAGTGTGGCAGAGCTCCTAGGCATTGGCGTGGGGAAGCCGGCAACAGAGAAGGAGCCAAGGAGTGGGCTCTCAGCTAGGCATTACCTTAAACTGTGATCCAAGGCACAGTCGGGCCACTACTCTTTGAGCAGGGTCCCCACAAGTGGCAGATCCAGAGAGACCCCCCTCCTTCATCCTCCAGGAGGTACAGTGTGGAAGCACACTACAGGAATCTGCTGGGTTCGGAGACTCCAAATGGGGCCATGCACCAGAGATAGAAATGCTAGGTCGCAGGCTCGGTGAGCTCAGAGTGCAGCCAGGAACCAGGGAGACAGGAGGGATTGACTGCTTTTCTTTGAGGGTGCACTGAGGAGTGGTGCCCTGAGCTCTCAGCTCCTATGGGGCTGGAGATTGGGAGGCCATATTTTCATTACCGCCCTCCAAAGCTCTACAGAAAGCATTCAGGGAAAAAGCTACCAAGAGCGAACCCAAGCACATTACTTAGCCCGGCCTCTCGCAAGGGTGGTGCAATTCTGCCTTGGGCAAAGACATTTGAGAATCACCGCAATAGGCCCCTCCCCAAGAAGATCAGCAAGAACATCCAGCCAAGATCAAGTTTACCAATCAGTGAGAGCTGCAGAACTCCAGAGCTAGAGGAAACCAATACACAGAATTCATGGTTTTTCTTCCATGATCCTTGGTCTCTCAAAGTTAATTTTTTAAAATTTTATTTTTTCTTATTCTATTTTTAATTTTTCCTCCTAATTTAACATTTTTAAACTATTTTATCTTATCAATACTTTTTAAAAGTCTATTTTAAATTTTCAATATTATAGACATATTTTATCCCTTCATTGTATTTAATCTTATTTTTTGTATACATATAGGTTTTTTCATCTTTAAATTTTTGGGATATATATTTTTCTAATAGATCAAAATATACTCTAGATCTAGTGCATAGCTTTGTTCTAGTCTCCAGCCTGATCACATTCATCCCTCTTTTTTTTTTAACCAACTTCTTATCTTATCAATTCCTTTTTTAGAATCTTTTTTAGTTTTCATCTTTATAGTCATATGCCATACCTTCATCATATTTATCCTTATTTTTATGTATATATATGTTTTTCTTTAAAATTTTGGGAGGCATTTTCTTCTAACAGACCAAAATACACCCAAAATCAAGTGTGTGGCCCTGTTCTATTTGTCAGTCTAATATCTATGGTTTTTTTTTTTTTCTTTTTTCCCCCTTTCTTCTCCTCCTTCTTTCGAGCCTCTTCTGATTTGCTTAGTGTGTATATTTTTCTGGGGTTGTTGTTACCCTTTTAGTATTTTGTTCTCTCATTGACCTATTCTTACCTGGATAAAATGACAAGGAAGAAAAACTCACCACAAAAAAAAAAAAAAAAGAACAAGAGGCAATACCAATGGCTAGGGATGTAATCAATGCAGACATTAGTAATATGTCAGAATTAGAGTTCAGAATGACAATTATCTAGGTGCTAGCTGTGCTTAAAAAACCATGGAAGATAATCCCTTAATCAAGAAACAAAATCACTTTCTTGAGAAATAAAAGAACTAAAATCTAACCAAGTTGAAATTTTTAAAAAGCTATTAATGAGGAGCAATAAAAAATGGAGGATCTTACTGCTAGGATAAATGATGCAGAAGAGAGAATTAGTGATCTAGAGGACCAAATTACAGAGAATAAAGAAGCTGAGCAAAAGAGAAACAACTACTACACCATGAGGGGAGAATTCAAGAGATAAGTGATACCATAAAACAAACCATATTAGAATAATTGCGATTCCAGAGAAGGAAAAAGAGAGAGGGGCAAAAGGTTTATTGGAGCAAATTATAGCAGAGAATTTCCTTAATTTGGTGAAGAGTACAAGCTTCAAAATCCAGGAGGGACAGAAAACCCCCCTCAAAATCAATAAAAATAGGTCCATACACCATCATCTAACAAAAAAAACTTACAAATCTCAGTGACAAAGAGAAAATCCTGAAAGCCACTTAGGCCAAGAGGTATGTAACATACAATGGTAGAAATATTAGATTAGCAGCAGACTTATCCACAGATACCTGGTATGCCAGAAAGAACTGGCATAATAATATTTAGAGCATTAAATGAGAAAAATATGTAGCCAAGAATACTATATCCAGCTAGGCTATCATTGAAAATAGAAGGAGAGATGAAACGCTTCCAGGAAAAACAAAAATGAAAAAATTTGTAAACACCAAACTAGCTCTACAGGAAATATTGAAAGGGGTCCTCTAAGCAAAGAGAGAGCCTTAAAGTAGTAGATCAGAAAGGAACAGAGACAATACACAGTAACAGTCACCTTACAGGCAATACAATGACACTAAATTCATATCTCTCAATAGTCACCCTGAATGTAAATGGGCTAAATGCCCCAATCAAAAGACACAGGTATCAGAATGGATAAAAAAACTAAAGCCCATCAATATGCTGCCTACAAGAAACTCATTTTAGACCCCAAAACACCTCCAGATTGAAAGTGAGGGGGTGGAAAACAATTTACCATGCTAATGGACATCAAAAGAAAGCTGGGGTGGCAATCTTTATATCAGATCAATTAGATTTTAAGCCAAAGACTATAATAAGAGATGAGGAAGGACACTATATCATACTTAAAGAATCTGTCCAACAAGAAGATCCAACAATTTTAAATATCTATGCCCTTAACATGGAAGCAGCCAATTCTATAAACCAATTAATAATAAAATCAAAGAAACACATCAACAATAATACTAGAGGACTTTAACATGGCCCTCACTGAAATGGAAAGATCATCTAAATAAAAGATAAACAAGAAAATAAAGGCTTTAAATGACACAATGGACCAGGTGAACATCACAGATATATTCAGAACATTCTATCCTAAAGCAACAGAGTTGCTTCTTCTCTAGTGCATATGGAACATTCTCCAGAATAGATCACATCCTGGGTCACAAATCAGGTCTCAACTGGTACAAAAAGACTGCAATTATCCCTGCATATTTTCAGACCACATTGCTTTGGAACTATAACTCAACTATAAGAGGAAAGTTGGAAAGAACTCAAATACATGGAGGCTAAAGAGTATCCTACTAAAGAATGAATGGATCAGGGCACCTGGGTAGCTCAGTGGGTTAAGCCTCTGCCTTCAGCACAGGTCATGATCTCAGGATCCTGGGATTGAGCTCTACATTAGGCCCTCTGCTCAACGGGAGCCTGCTTCCCCCTCTCTCTCTGCCTACTTGTGATTCCTCTCTCTCTGCCAAATAAACAAATTTAAAAAAAAGAATGAATTGGTCAACCAGGAAATTAAAGAAGAATTGAAAAAATTCATGGGTACAAATGAAAATGAAAGCACAATGGTTCAAAATCTTTGGGACACAGCAAAGGCAGTCCTGAGATGACTGAAATGAAAATATATAGCAATACAAGCCTTTCTGAAGAAACAAGAAAGGTCGAAAGAATACAACCTAACCCTACACCTAAAGGAGCTGGAGAAAGAACAGCAAAGAAAGCCTAAACCTAGTGGGAGAAGAGAAAATAAAGATCAGAGCAGAAATAAATGAAATAGAAACCAAAAGAACAGTTGAACAAATCAATGAAACTAGGAGCTGGTTTTTTGAAAGAACTGATAAGATTGATAACTCCCTGGCCAGACTTATCAAAAAGAAAAGAGGAAGGACCCAAATAAATAAAATCATGAATAAAAGAGGAGCCATCACAACCAACACCAAAGAACTACAAACAATTATAAGAACATATGTGCAATCAAACACCAGCAAATTTGACAATCTGGATGAAATGGATGCATAACTAGAGACACATATTGAAATTGAACCAGGAAGAAATAGAAAACCTGAACAGACCCATAGCCAGTAAGGAGATTGAAACAGTCATAAAATCTCCCAAAAAACAAGAGCCCAAGACCAGATGGCTTCGCAGGGGAACTCTAACAACCATTTAAATAAGAATTTATACCTATTCTCTTGAAACTGTTCCAAAAAATAGAAATAAAAAACTTCCAAACTCATTTTATGAGGCCAGAATTACCTTGTTCCCAAAACCAGACAAAGACCCCACCAAAAAGGAGAATTACAGACTAATATCCTTGATGAACACAAATGGAAAAATTCTCACCAAAATACTAGCCAATAGGACCCAATAGTACATTAAGTGAATTATTCAACACAACCAAGTGGGATTTATTCCTGAGCTTCAAGGTTGGTTCAATATCTGCAAATCAATCAATGTGGTATAGTACATTAGTAAAAGAAAGAACAAGAAACATATGATACTCTCAATAGATGCTGAAAAAGCATTTGACAAAGTACAGACAGCATCCTTTCCTGATCAAAACTCTTCACAATGTAGGGATAGAAGGGAACATATCTCAATATCATCCAAGCCATCTATGAAAAACTCACAGAAAATATCATCCTCGATGGGGAAAAACTAAGAGCTATTCCCCTAAAGTCAGGAACATGGGAGGAATTTCACTATCACCACTGCTATTAAACATAGTACTAGAAGTCCTAGCCTCAGTAATCAGACAACAAAAAAGAAACAAAAGGTATCCGAATTAGCAAAGTCAAACTCACTCTTTGCAGATGATATGATACTTAACATGGAAAATCCAAAAGACTCCACTCCAAAACTGCTAGCATTTGTACAGGCATTCAGTAAATTGTCAGGATATAAAGTCAGTGCACATAAAAATTAATTAATTAATTAATTAATTAATTAAATCAATGCACAGAAATCAGTTGCATTTCTATACACCAACTGCAAGACAAAACAAAGAGAAATTAAGGAGGTGATCTCATCTACAACTGCACCCAAAACCATAGGATACATAGGAACAAAGCAAACTCAAGAGGCAAAGAATCTGTACTCAGAAATATATAGAGTACTCATGAAAGAAATTGAGGAAGACACAAAGAAATGGAAAATGTTCCATGCTCAGGGATTATAAGAACAAATATTGTGAATATGTCTATGCTACCTAAAGCAATCTGCACATTTAATGCAATCCCTATCAAAATACCATATTTTTTTTAAAGAAATGGAACAAATAATCCTAAAATTTATATGGAACCAGAAAAGACCCTGAAGAGTCAAAGGAATGTTGAAAAGGAAAACCAAAGCTGGGGGCATCACAATTCCAGACTTTAAGCTCTATTACAAAGCTGTGATAATCAAAACAGTATGGTACTAGCATGAAAAAAGACACATAAATTAATCGAACAGAATAGAGAGCCCAGAAATGGACTCCATGGTTGACTAATCTTTGACAAAGCAGGAAAGAATGGAAAAAAAGACAGGAAAAAAAAAACAGCCTCTTCAACAAATGGTGCTGGGAAAATTGGACAGCCACATGCAGAAGCATTTCTGTATGCCACACATGAAAAGAGACTCAAAGTGGATGAAAGACCTCAATGTGAGAAAGGAATCCCTCAAAATCCTTGAGGAGAATATAGGTAGCAACCCTTTAGACCTCAGCCATAACAAATTCTTCCTAGAAACATCGCCAAAGGCAAGGGAAGCAAGGGCAAAAATGAACTATTGGGACTTCATCAAGAGCAAAAGCTTTTGCACAGCAAAGGAAACAGTTAACAAAACCAAAAGACAACTGACAGAATGGGAGAAGATATTCGCAAATGACATATCAGATAAAGGGCTAGTATCCAAAATCTAAAAAGAACTTATCAAACTCAACACGCAAAGAACAAATAATCCAATCAAAAAATGGGAAGAAGACATGAACAGACATTTCTGAAAAGAAGACATCCAAATGGCCAACAGACACATGAAAAAGTATTCAACATTACTTGGCATCAGGAAACTACAAATCAAAACCACAGTGAGATACCACATCACAGCACTTGGAGTGGCTAAAATTAACAAGTCAGGAAATGACAGATGTTGGCAAGGATGTGGAGAAAGGGGAACGCTCCTACACTGTTGGTGGGAAGGCAAGCTGGTATAGCCACTCTGGAAAACAGTATGCAGGATCCTCAGAATGTTGAAAATAGAGCTACCCTACAACCTAGCAATCACACTTATTGGTTATTTACCCTAAAGATATAAATGTAGTGATTTGAAGGGGCATGTACACCTGAATGTTTATAGCAGCAATGTCCCCAATAGCCAAACTATGGAAAGAACCTAGATTTTCATCATCAGATGAATGGGTAAAGAAGGTGTGATATATATATATATATATATATATATATATATATATGGCAAGATTTTGTTTTTTGATGTCTGTATTATATATTATTATATTAATATAATTATATAATATAATTATATATTACATATATAATACATATACATATATAGTACATATATATTATATATAATATAATATATATAATACAGACATCAAAAAAACAAAATCTTGCCATATGCAATGATGTGGATGGAACTAGAGGGTATCATGTTAAATGACATAAGTCAATCAGAAAAAGACAGTTATCATATGATCACTCTGATATGTGGATTTTTAAAAGATTATTTATTTATTTATTTGACAGAGAAAGATCACAAGTAGGCAGAGAGGCAGGCAGAGAGAGAGGGGGAAGCAGGTTCCCCACTGCACAGAGAGTCCAATGCAGGGCTTGATCCCAGAACCTTGAGATCATGACCTGAGCTGAAGGCAGAGGCTTAACCCACTGAGCCACCCAAGCACCCCTGATATGAGGATTTTGAGAGGCAGAGTGGGAGGTAGTGGGGGAAAGGGAGGGAAAAAATGCAATAAAATGGGACCAGGGACAGAGACAATATGAAACTCATAATCTCATGAAACAAACTAAGGGTTGCTGGGAGATGGGGTGGAGGGACAGAGTGGCTGGGTTATGGACATTGGGGAGGGTATGTGCTATGGTGAGTGCTGTGAATTGTGTAAGACTGATGATTCACAGACCTGCACCCCTGAAGCAAATAATACATTATATGGTAATAAAAAATAAAAAAATAAAATGTACTTTAATCAGGCAAAATACAAAAAACAAAAAACTAAGCTGAGCGTTGAAGAAGAGACAGAGGTGTGTCTGTTCTTGGTGATGGGGTGGGGGGAGTTTGGGGAAGGCAGGTACAGACAAAACCGAATTGAATTCAATTATTCAGAAAATATGTGGTGACCATCATTATTATCAAAAATTATGGCAGTCATAAAGCATCAACCTATCTCTTCTTTGTCCTGGTTGTTTGTCAGAAGTCATGATGACTTTCAGTAAGTCATGGAACTCTTATTTTAGCTTCTCTTTTTGCCCCACTATCTTAGTGTACATAACAAAAATATAGCTGAAACACTGATTGCCATATTCAATGTCACAAATAAAGTTAATTTGAAGATTCAAATTCAATTCAGAGAGATTTTATTTTAAGTCTTCCACCTTAAAGCATAATAATTTCAGTAGATTGAGGTAAATATTCTGATTCTGGAGTAGGCAGAATGGATTGTTATTAAATTTTCTATATAAATCTATACACTAAAGAGAAAAACATTCAGCATAACTGAGGTTTACAAACTGAGTTCTCTTTCTTCCTCCCTTCCTTCTCTCCTTCCTTCCTTCTTGTTTTTTTAGCAAACTGAGTTCTTAAGAAAGTTGAGAATTCACAGGCATATATCCATTTCTATAAATGTTTAATGGAATTTCATTTTATAAATTGAACAATTTTTTGAATTATAATAAAAATCCATTTATTACACACAAGATTTTGAAACATGTAAGACCAGCAACCCTAAACTTGCTGGACTGAATTATATATATCCAAGGTAGAATTCCTTATAGGACTTTTTTCATGGAAGAGCTTTCACTGAATTACTTTACTCGTCCTGTAGAATCTCTATGTCTTAGCAATAGCTAACATTATGGGGGTGTTTACCAAATGCTTTTGTTAATACTTATGCTAAGCATTTTATATAACATGATTTAATGTTCACAACAATCCTATGAAATAAACACTATTAATCCCATTTTGTGATGGAATAGATGAAGTTTAGGAGACAACAGTTAGTCTTGAGTCACAAAGCTAGTAAATAGTAAAGCCAGGAAAAGCACCTAGAGAGTCTTACAGCAGAGCCCAAGCTCTTGGTCACTAACCCAGTAGTGCCCCAGAGACATTTATATGGCAAAATCTGGCAAATTTAAAACCAACTAAATGGACATCATAAATTCTTAGAGTCAATGTTAATAAAATGATGTCTTCCCCCTCCTCCTCACTTACTTATCCATAAATAATACATATAGATTGGCTACTAGCTGTTTTAGTATTTTTCATATAGCCAATTACTTTTCATACTCAGAGATGCTCAGAACATTTTGACTGTCATGTACACCACATATCATATACAAGACAATTATCCTATGATCTCCCCAATATGAGGAATTTAAGAGGCAGAGTGGGGGATTTCGGTGGTAGGAAAGGAGAAAATGAAACAAGATGGGATCCAGAGGGAGACAAACCAAAAGAGACTCTTAATCTCACAAAACAAACTGAGGTTTGCTTGGGGGAGGGAGGTGTGGAGAGGGTGACTTGGTTATGGACACTGGGGAGGGTATGTGATACAGTGAGTGCTGTGACATGTGTAAGCCTGACGATTCACAAAACTGTACCCCTGAGGCAAATAATATATTATATGTTAATAAAAACAATTAATAAAAAAGAAGAATCTTGTTTAAAATTCTTCATTCTTCAGCTAAACATTATTTTCAGGTTGCTGATACTCAAGATTTTTTTTATCATTGCTGAAAAGATGAGCCATTTTGAGTGTGTACTACACTGTAAAATCCCCAATAAGGAAAATTCTTGATAAAATGACAATGTGGAAATTACAGCTTAAAAGTAAAATAAAAGAGCCTCATGTCAATTGCTTTTAGGTCACTTAGACTAATGAAAATGCCTTGATTTTAGTCCAGCCAGGATATATCACTGGCAGCTTCAAAATTAATTTACCTTTTTCTACAAAAGCTTTAACTTATCACATTCCAAAATCTACTGTCTGGAGAATCAAGAATGCAAACTCTATTCCATATCCCTTACACCTCAATTTTATCTCCTCCATTTAGATGATATGACATTCTGCCAAAATTGTAGGACTTACTAAATGCATTTTCAGCAGCACAGGTTCAAGTAGCTAATTTTCTCTAAGAGGTTTTCTGTTTTTCCTTACATCAGACATCAGCAAGACTTTCTTGTATAAACATAAACTGTTAAGGAGAGTTTTCAGATTTCAGTGACATCATTTTTATGTTTTACTTGAAAGGTTTTGTTTATTATTGAAAATCATTTTATTTTTATTCTGATAACCAGACACATAGTTAAGTATCCAACTCATAGCAAAAAATGGATAATACTTATTAAATGTTTAACATTCCTAAAACTATATCTTTAAAGGATTGACCTGTCCCTAAATGGGATTCCTTTGTGTTCTCATCTTGGAAAGGTGTTAAGAGTATGGCCAAAATTTAATTTACTTTGAGTTCCACAGATCTCCCAGGAATATCAAAATATGATCTTTAAACTATTGACCCACTGTAGGCAGAAATGTGGTTTTAAACAGATATAAGGCCTATAAAGGGAAGCCACTGTAGGACTTGGAATTTATAAACTCAAAAGATCCAATAGAACTAAAAAATACATGAACTTATTTTGGCTCAGGCCTAGTGGTATACTTTCACTTCAACATTACGTCAGTGTGGCAGGAACAGTATTTGTTAGATTCATTAGCCATTTATCTCTTGTACCCTTCTTTTTGCACCTCTTATTTTGTGATCCCTTATTTTATAGTTAATTTCAGATCTCTTATCCTACAAGGAATTCTCTCAATACATGATAGTTACTCAGGACAACTGGACCTACCATTTGCTTCCTGTGCTTGGGAAAAGATAAGAGTAGATTTTGATTCAAATGAGAAAAGTGCAAACTTTTAGCAAAATGACTTCCACTTTCAAACTCATTCAAAAAATTTTTTTTAAGTTTGTCATGATAGGGAAAGTATTTTATTTTTTTTTATTAACATGTAATGTATTATTAGTCCCAGGGGTACAGGTCTGTGAATCACCAGGTTTACACACTTCACAGCACTCACCATAGCACCAATGTCCATAACCCCACCACCCTCTCCCTACCCCCCTCCCCAACAACACTCAGTTTGTTTTGTGAGATTAAGAGTCTCTTATGGTTTGTCTCCCTCCCAATCCCATCTTATTTCATTTATTCTTTTCCTACCCCCCAAACCCCCACGTTGCATCTCCACTTCCTCATATAAGGGAGATCATGTGTTAGTTGTCTTTCTCTGTTTGACTCATTTCGCTAAGCATAATACCCTCTAGTTCCATCCACGTTGGTGCAAATGGCAAGATTTCATTTCCTTTGATGGCTGCATAGTATTCCATTGTATATGTATACCACTTTTCTTTATCCATTCATCTGTTGATGGATATCTAGGTTCTTTCCATATTTTGTCTATTGTGGACATTGCTGCTATAAACATTCGGGTGCACGTGCCCCTTCGGACCATTATGTTTGTATCTTTAGGGTAAATACCCTGTAGTGTAATTGCTAGGTCATAGGGTAGCTCTATTTTCAACTTTTCGAGGAACCTGCATGCTGTTTTCCAGAGTGGTTGCACCAGCTTGCATTCCCACCAACAGTGTAGGAGGGTTCCCCTTTCTCCACATCCTCGCCAGCATCTGTCATTTCCTGACTTGTTAATTTTAGCCATTCTGACTGGTGTGAGGTGATATCTCATTGTGGTTTTTATTTGTATTTTCCTGATGCCGAGTGATGTGAAGCACTTCTTCATGTGTATGTTGGCCATCTGGATGTCTTCTTTGCAGAAATGTCTGTTCATGCCCTCTGCCCATTTCTTGATTAGATTATTTGTTCTTTGGGTGTTGAGTTTGGTAAGTTCTTTTTAGATTTTGGACACTAGCCCTTTATCTGATATGTCATTTGCAAATATCTTCTCCCATTCTGTCAGTTGTCTTTTGGTTTTGTTGACTGTTTCCTTTGCTGTGCAAAAGCTTTTGATCTTGATGAAATCCCAATAGTTTATTTTTGCCCTTGTTTCTCTTGCCTTTGGCAATGTTCCTAGAAAGAAGTTGCTATGGCTGAGATCAAAGAGGTTGCTACCTGTGTTCTCCTCAAGGATTTTGATGGATTCCTTTCTCATATTGAGGTCCTTCATCCATTTTGCGTCTATTTTCATGTGTGGTGTAAGGAAATGGTCCAGTTTCATTTTTCTGCATGTGGCTGTCCAATTTCCCAGCACCACTTGTTGAAGAGACTGTTTTTATTCCATTAGACATTCCTTCCTGCCTTGTCAAAGATTAGTTGACCATAGAGTTGAGGGTCTATTTCTGGCCTCTCTATTCTGTTCCTTTGATCTATGTGTCTGTTTGTGTGCCAGTACCATACTGTCTTAAAGATGACAGCTTTGTAATAGAGCTTGATGTCTGGAATTGTGATGCCACCAACATTGGCTTTCTTTTTCAATATTCCTCTGGCTATTCATGTCTTTACTGGTTCCATATAAATTTTAGGGCTATTTGTTCCATTTCTTTAAAAAAAATGGATGGGATTTTGTTAGGGATTGCACTGTGTAGATTGCTTTAGGGCACAATATTTGTTCTTCCAATCCATGAGCACAGACTGTTTTTCCATTTCTTTGTGTCTGCCTCAATTTCTTTCATGAGTACTTCATAGTTTTCTGAGTATAGATTCTTTGCCTCTTTGATTAGGTTTATTCCTAGGTATCTTATGGCTTTGCGTGCAATTGTAAATGGGATTGACTCCTTAATTTCTCTTTCTTCTGTCTTGTTCTTCATATAAATAGATGCAATTGATTTCTGTGCATTGATTTTATATCCTGACACTTTACTGAATTCCTGTACAAGTTGTAGCAGTTTTGGAGTGGAGTCTTTGGGGTTTTCCACATAAAGTCTCATATCATCTGCAAAGAGTGAGATTTTGACTTGTTCTTTGCTGATTTGGATGCCTTTTATTTCTTTTTGTTGTCTGATTGCTGAGGCTAGGCTTCTAGTACTTGGTTGAACAGCAGTGGTGATAATGGACATCCCTGCTGTGTTCCTAATCTTAGCAGAAAAGCTCTCAGTTTTACCTGACAGAGAATGATATTTTTTTTTCATGCTTATTTTATTTTTTTATAAACATATAATGTATTTTTATCCCCAGGGGTACAGGTCTGTGAATCGCCAGGTTTACACACTTTACAGCACTCACCATAGCACATACCCTCCCCAATGTCCATAGCCCGACCCCCCTCTCCCAAACCCCCTCCCCCCAGCAACCCTCAGTTTGTTTTGTGAAATTAAGAGTCACTTATGGTTTGTCTCCCTCCCAATCCCATCTTGTTTCATTCATTCTTCTCCTACCCCCTTAACACCCCACATTGCATCTCCACTTCCTCATATCAGGGAGATCATATGATAGTTGTCTTTCTCCAATTGACTTATTTCGCTAAGCATGATACCCTCTAGTTCCATCCACATTGTCGCAAATGGCAAGATTTCCTTTCTTTTGATGGCTGCATAGTATTCCATTGTGTATATATACCACCTCTTCTTTATCCATTCATCTGTTGATGGACATCTAGGTTCTTTCCATAGTTTGGCTTTTGTAGACATTGCTGCTATAAACATTCGGGTGCACGTGCCCCTTCAGATTACTACGTTTGTATCTTTAGGGTAAATACCCAGTAGTGCAATTGCTGGGTCATAGGGTAGCTCTATTTTCAACATTTTGAGGAATCTCCAAGCTGTTTTCCAGAGTGGTTACACCAGCTTGCCTTCCCACCAACAGTGTAGGAGAGTTCCCCTTTCTCCACATCCTCGCCAGCATCTGTCATTTCCTGACTTGTTAATTTTAGCCATTCTGACTGGTGTGCGGTGATATCTCATTATGGTTTTTATTTGTATTTCCCTGATGCCGAGTGATATGGAGCACTTTCTCATGTGTCTGTTGGACGTCTGGATGTCTTCATTGCAGAAATGTCTGTTCATGCCCTCTGCCCATTTCTTGATTGGATTATTTGTTCTTTGGGTGTTGAGTTTGATAAGTTCTTTTTAGATTTTGGACACTAGCCCTTTATCAGATATGTTATTTGCAAATATCTTCTCCCATTCTGTCAGTTGTCTTTTGGTTTTATTGACTCTTTCCTTTGCTGTGCAAAAGCTTTTGATCTTGATGAAATCCCAATAGTTCATTTTTTCCCTTGCTTCTCTTGCTTTTGGTGATGTTCCTAGGAAGATGTTGCTGCAGCTGAGGTCGAAGAGGTTGCTACCTGTGTTCTCCTCAAGAACTTGGATGGATTCCTTTCAAACATTGAGGTCCTTCATCCATTTTGCGTCTATTTTCGTGTGTGGTGTAAGGAAATTGTCCAATTTCATTTTTCTGCACGTGGCTGTCCAATTTTCCCAACACCATTTATTGAAGAGGCTGTCTTTTTTCCATTGGATATTCTTTCCTGCTTTGTCAAAGATTAGTTTGACCATAGAGTTGAGGGTCTATTTCTGGGCTCTCTATTCTGTTCCATTGATCTATGTGTCTGTTTTTGTGCCAGTACCATGCTGTCTTGATGATGACAGCTTTGTAATAGAGCTTGAAGTCTGGAATTGTCATGCCACCAACTTTGGCTTTCTTTTTCAATATTCCTTTGGCTATTCGAGGTCTTTTCTGGCTCCATATAAATTTTAGGGTTATTTGTTCCATTTCTTTGAAAAAGATGGATGGTACTTTGATAGGAATTGCATTAAATGTGTAGATTGCTTTAGGTAGCATAGACATTTTCACAATATTTATTCTTCCAATCCAGGAGCATGGAACATTTTTCCATTTCTTTGTGTCTTCCTCAATTTCTTTCATGAGTACTTTATAGTTTTCTGAGTATAGATTCTTAGCCTCTTTGGTTAGGTTATTCCTAGGTATCTTATGGTTTTGGGTGCAATTGCAAAAGGGATTGACTCCTTAATTTCTCTTTCTTCTGTCTTGTTGGTGTAGAGAAATACAATTGATTTCTGTGCCTTGATTTTATATCCTGACACTTTACTGAATTCCTGTACAAGTTCTAGCAGTTTTGGAGTGGAGTCTTTTGGGTTTTCCACATAGAGTATCATATTATCTGCGAAGAGTGATAATTTGACTTCTTCTTTGTCAATTTGGATGCCTTTAATTTTCTTTTGTTGTCTGATTGCTGAGGCTAGGACTTCTAGTACTATGGAATATCAGTGGTGATAATAGTCATCCCTGCCGTGTTCCTGACCTTAGCAGAAAAGCTTTCAGTTTTTCGCCATTGAGAATGATATTTGCGGTGGGTTTTTCATAAATGGCTTTGATAATATTGAGGTATGTGCCCTCTATCCCTACACTTTGAAGAGTTTGATCAGGAAGGGATGCTGTACATTGTCAAATGCTTTTTCAGCATCTATTGAGAGTATCATATGGTTCTTGTTCTTTCTTTTATTAATGTATTGTATCACATTGATTGATTTGCAGATGTTGAACCAACCTCGCAGCCCTGGAATAAATCCCACTTGGTCGTTGTGAATAATCCTTTTAATGTACTGTTGAAGAGAATGATATTTGCTGTGGGTTTTCGATAGATGGTTTTCATGATACTGAGGAATGAACCCTCTATCCCTCCACTGTGAAGAGTTTTGATCAAGAAAGGATGCTGTACTTTGTCAAATGCTTTTTCAGCATCTATTGAGAGTGTCATATGGTTCTTGTTCTTTCTTTTATTAATGTGTTGTATCACATTGATTGAGTTGCAGATATTGAACCAACCTTGCAGCCCTGGAATAAATCCCACTTGGTCGTGGCGAATAATCCTTTTAATGTACTGTTGGATCCTACTGGCTAGTATTTTGGTGAGAATTTTCACATCTGTGTTCATCAAAGATATTGGTCTGTAATTCTCTTTCTTGATGGGATCCTTGTCTGGTTTTGGGATCAAGGTAATGCTGGCCTCATAAAATGAGTTTGGAAGTTTTCCTTCCATTTCTATTTTTGGGAACAATTTCAGGAGAATAGGAATTATCTTCTGGAATTGTTTGGTAGAATTCCCCTGAGAAGCCGTCTGGCCCTGGGCTCTTGTTTTTTGGGGAGATTTTTGGTGACTGCTTCAATCTCCTTACTGGTTATGGGTCTATTCAGGTTTCCTATTTCTTCCTGGTTCAGTTATGGTAGTTTTTATGTCTCTAGGAATGCATCTATTTCTTCCAGATTGTAAAACTTGCTGGCATATAGTTGCTCATAATATGTTCTTATAGTTTGGATTTCTTTGGTGATAGTTTTGATCTCTCCTCTTTTATTAATGGTTTTATTTATTTGGGTCCTTTCTCCTTTCTTGTTGATAAGTCTGGCCAGAGTTTTATCAATTTTATTAATTCTTCCAAAGAACCAGCTCCGAGTTTCGTTGATTTGTTCTATTGTTTTCTTGGCTTCTATTTCATTGATTTCTGCTCTGATCTTTATGATTTCTCTTCTCCAACTGGGTTTAGGGTTTCTTTCTTGTTCTTTCTCCAGCTCCTTTAAGTGTAGGGTTAGGTTGTGTACTTGAGACCTTTCTTGTTTCTTTAGAAAGGCTTGTACCACTATATATTTCCCTCTCAGGACTGCCTTTGCCATGTTCACACAGATTTTGAATAGTTGTGTTTTCATTTTCATTTGTTTCCATGAATTTTTCAATTCTTCTTTAATTTCCTGGTTGACCCATTCATTCTTTAGAAGGATGCTCTTTAGTCTCCGTGTATTTGGATTATTTCCAAATTTCCTCTTATGATTGAGTTCTAGCTTCAGAGCATCGTGCTCTGGAACTATGCAGGGAATGATCCCAATCTTTTGATATCAATTGAGACCTGATTTATGACCCAGGATGTGATCTATTCTGGAGAATGTTCTATGTGCACTAGAGAAAAATGTGTATTCTGTTGCTTTAGGATGGAATGTTCTGAATTATCTGTGATGTCCATCTGGTCCAGTGTGTCATTTAAGGCCTTTATTTCCTTGTTGATCTTTTGCTTGGATGAGCTGTCCATTTCAGTGAGGGGAGTGTTAAGGTCCCCTACTATTATTGTATTAT
This sequence comes from Neogale vison, assembly GCF_020171115.1. Taxonomy (NCBI): domain Eukaryota; kingdom Metazoa; phylum Chordata; class Mammalia; order Carnivora; family Mustelidae; genus Neogale; species Neogale vison. Next base: position 29,912,776 of record NC_058094.1, read on the forward strand.
TGTCAATGCGTTTCTTTGATTTTGTTATTAATTGGTTTATGTAGTTGGCTGCTCCCATGTTGGGGGCATAGATATTTAAAATTATTAGATTTTCTTGTTGTACAGACCCTTTGAGTATGATATAGTGTCCTTCCTCATTTCTTATAATAGTCTTTGGCTTAAAATCTAATTGATCTGATATAAAGATTGCCACCCCAGCTTTCTTTTGATGTCCATTAGCCTGGTAAATTGCTTTCCACCCCCTCACTTTCAATCTGGAGGTGTTTTGGGGTCTAAAATGAGTTTCTTGTAGGCAGCATATTGATGGGTTTTGGTTTTTTTATCCATTCTGATACCTGTGTCTTTTGATTGGGGCATTTAGCCCATTAACATTCAGGGTAACTCTTGAGAGATATGAATTTAGTGTCATTGTATTGCCTGTAAGGTGACTGTTACTGTGTATTGTCTCTGTTCCTTTCTGATCTACTACTTTAAGGCTCTCTCTTTGTTTAGAGGACCTCTTTCGATATTTCCTGTAGAGCTAGTTTGGTGTTTACAAATTTTTTCATTTTTGTTTTTCCTGGAAGCGTTTCATCTCTCCTTCTATTTTCAATGATAGTCTAGCTGGATATAGTATTCTTGGCTGCATATCTTTCTCATTTAGTGCTCTGAATATATCATGCCATTTCTTTCTGGCCTTCCAGGTCCCTGTGGATAAGTTTTTTGCCAATCTAATATTTTTACCATTGTATGTTACAGACTTATTGTCCAGGGCTGCTTTCAGGATTTTTTCTTTGTCGCTAAGACTTGTAAATTTTACTATTAGGTGATAATATTGACTTTGAGGGCAATTCTCTGTGCCTCCTGGATTTTTATGCTTATTTCCTTTGTCATATTAGGGAAATTCTCTCCAATATACCTTCTACTTCCCTCTCTCTTTCTTCTTCTGGAATCCCAATTATTCTAATGTTGTTTTGTCTTAAGGTATCACTTATCTATCGAATTCTCCCCTCATGGTCCAGTTGTTTGTCTCTATTCTGCTGAGCTTCTTTATTCTCTGTTATTTGGTCTTCTATATCACTAATTCTCTCTTCTGCATCATTTATCCTCGCAGTAAAAGCCTCCATTTTTTATTGCACCTCATTAATCGCTTTTTTTAAAATTTCAACTTGGTTAGATTTTAGTTCTTTTATTTCTCCAGAAAGTACTTTTATTTCTCCAGACAGTATTTATCTAATATCTTTCATGCCTTTTTTTTTTTAAAGATTTTTTATTTATTTATTTGAGAGAGAGAGACAGTGAGAGAGAGCATGAGCGAGGAGAAGGTCAGAGAGCGAAGCAGACTCCCCATGGAGCTGGGAGCCCGATGTGGGACTCGATCCCGGGACTCCAGGATCACGCCCTGAGCCGAAGGCAGTCGTCCAACCAACTGAGCCACCCAGGCGTCCCCTTTCATGCCTTTTTTGATCCCGGCTACCACCTTGAGATTCATCATTCTGAACTCTAGATCTGACATATTACCAATGTCCATACTGATTAGGTCCCTGGCCCATGTTACTGCCTCTTGTTCTTTTGTGTGTGTGTGTGTGTTTATGTGTGTGTGTGGTGAGTTTTTCCTGCCTTGTCATTTTATCCAGATAAGAATATATGAAGGAGAAAATAAAATACTAAAAGGGTGGCAAGGACACCAGTAAAATGTGCTTCAACCAAATCAGAAGACACACCAAATCATGGGGGGAATAAAGAGGGTAAAAAGTAGTTCAGGAAAAAAAAATTTAAAAAGAAAAAAAAAGAAGAAATATAAAAAATAATATATATGTATGTATATATTAGACTGATGACTACAACAGGGTCACCCACTTAATTTTGGCGTTATTTTGGTCTCTTAGAAGAAACTACTTCCCAAAATTTTAAAGACTGAAAAACACGTATAGGAGTAAACATGATGAAGGGATGGAATATGACTAGGAAGATGAAATTTTTTTTTTTAAATTTCTAAAAAAGGAGTTGATAAGATAAGTTGGTTAGGAGAATAAAGAAAAAGAAAGTGGAGAGAATTTGCTTGGGCTGGAGATTAGAACAAAGCCCTGTGCTAGATTTAGGGTATATTTTGATCTATTAGAAGAAGTTGTATTCCAATTTTTTTAAGAAGAAAAAAACCCTATGTGTATACAAAAAGTTATACACAAGAAGGATAAAATATGACTATAAGAATAAGGTTTAAAAAAGATTTTTTGAAAGGTATTTTTAAGATAAACTAGTTAAAATGACATTAAAAGAAGAAAGGATAAGTTTAAAAAATTAGAAGAAGGAAAAATATAAAATTAAAAAAAAAATTAACTTTGCAAGACTAAGGAATCATGGGGAGAAAGCCTTGAATTCCATGCTTTGCTTTCTCCTCCTCTGGAATTCCATTGTTCTTCTTGGTAAGTGAACTTGTTCATGGCTGGATTTCTTGCGGATCTTCTTGTGGAGGGGCCTGTTGTAGTGATTCTCAAGTGTCTTTGCCCAAGGCAGAATTGCACTGCCCTTTCCAGGGGCCAGGCTAAGTAATTCGCTCAGGCTCCCTTTCAGGAGCTTTTGTCCCCTGAACACTTTCTGTAGAGTTCCAGAGGGCGGGGGTGAAAATGGTGGCCTCCCAATCTCCAGCCTGGAGGAGCCGAGAGCTCAGGGCCCCACTCCTCAGTGCACCCTTGGAGAAAAGCACTCAATCACTCTTATCTCCCTCACCTTTGGCTGCACTCCAAGCTCATCCAGCCTGTGTCCAAGCATCTCTGTCCCTGGCACACAGCTCCGCCTGGAGTCTCTGAACCTCCCAGATCCCTGAGCTCTTCCAGGGTGGGTCTCCCTGGATCTTGTGGGGTCCCTGCTCACAGAGCAGTGGCTGGTGCCAAGGATCATGTTTTAAGGTAACCCTGAATTGAGAGCTCACTCCTTGGCTCTGTCTCTGTAGCCAGCTTCCCTGCTCTAATACCTGTGAGCTCTGTGACACTCAGACAGCCCTGATCCTTCTGTGACCCCGTGGGAACTGAGGCCACACTGTCCCTGCATGGGCTTCACCCTGGCTTAGCCTCTGGAGCGATGTCCCTCAGTGGAGCAGACTTTTAGAAATTCTGATTTTGTGCTCCATTGCTCTGCCACTTGTTGGAGCCAACCCCTCCCTCCATGGTCTATCTTCCTATTGTTTTGGATTCACTTCTCCGCTGTTCCTACCTTTCAGAAAGTGGTTGATTTTCTGTTTCTTTTTTTTTTTTTTAAGATTTTATTTATTTATTTATTTGATAGAGAGAGATCACAAGCAGGCAGAGAGGCAGGCAGAGAGAGAGAGAGAAGGAAGCAGGCTCCCAGCTGAGCAGAGAGCCCGATGCGGGGCTCGATCCCAGGACCCTGCGATCATGACCTGAGCTGAAGGCAGCGGCTTAACCCACTGAGCCACCCAGGCACCCCTGATTTTCTGTTTCTAAATTGCTGTTCTTCTCTTCAATCTCCTGTTGGATTTGTAGGTGTTCAGAATGGTTTGATTAACTATCTAGCTGATCTCCTGCTACCTGATGTTGTCTCAGCCTGCTACTTCTCTGCCATCTTGACTCCTCCACTGGGAATTTATTTTAGAGCTTGAGGGTAAGGAAAGTCAAAACCAGAAAGGGGGAAAAATCCCATTACTCTTTCTCTATGTCTCTGCCCACCAATGGACCTCAGATGCAGATGCAGTAATGAGAAGTAGGAAGCAAAGACAGTTAAATAAAGTTCCAGCTTTCTAGCCAGAAAACCAGCAAGGGAAATATCAGGAAACTGGAAATTTCTGGAGTCAGAAAGGAGCTTGAGAAAGTAACACCACGAAATTATGAACTCCTGGACTCACCCTCAAATTGTATATGAATGGATCAGATCTTAAACAGCATAACAAAGTGTATGTATGAGAAATGAATGAAGAATAAGTCCTGGACTAGCCATTGAATGAGGTGTGTACATGGGACATAATCAGAGTAGAATGGCAAAGCTTTGAAAATAAACCTGACATTGAAACCACAACCCACAGAAGATTGCTCAGAACTTTTTTTTTTAAGATTTTTTTTTATTTTTATTTATTTGACACACAGAGATCACAAGCAGAGAGGCAGGCAGAGAGAGAGGAGGAAGCAGGCTCGCTGCGGAGCAGAGAGCCCGATGCGGGGCTCGATCCCAGGACCCTGGGACCACGACCTGAGCCGAAGGCAGAGGCTTTAACCCACTGAGCCACCCAGGCACCCCTGCTCAGAACTTTTGACCTACACTACTTGGGTTCTTTGCCTGTTAAAACAAAAGTATCAACATTCTCCAAAGGATTTAAACAAGACCAAGAGTCTCATAATGTTACATTCAAAATATCTAGAATACAACCTAAAATTATCTGGCATATAAAGAACTACTAATACTTGACTTTGCATGGCAAAAGACAATCAACAGATATCAAAACTGAAAAAACACAGGTAGAATTATTGGACAAAGACTTTATATCTATTACAAAAATGTTTCTAGAAAAAAAAGAAAAAACATAAAATCTCAATAAGGACAGTAGAAGCTATAAAGAACTAGACAGAAGTTTTAGAACTGTAAAAACCAATAACTAAAATTTAAATTTTATTGTGAAGGCTCAATAGCAAATTGGAGATGATAAAGAAAAAAAATAAGTAAACTTGGAAGACAGATTTATAGGTATTTTCCTAACTGAGGAAAAAAAAATTAACACACCCTCAAGGATTTGTATTATCAAAAGATCTAATATTTTAGTCATTGGAGTCCCAGAAGAAGAGAAAGAATCCAGTGCTCAAAAAACTTCGAAGATACAATGAATGAAAACTTCTAAAATATGGTGAAAAACATAAAGCTACAGATTTTTAAAAATCCCAGTGAATCCCAAACAGTAGAAACTCAAAAGAAATACAAGAAACAACATAAACTGCTAAATTTTTGAAAGTAATCAGAGTAACTGACACATTATTCATGGGGAATAATTCAAATTCATCAGAAAACATGGAATCCAGTGGTGCACCTGGTGGCACAGTCAGTTGAGTGTCAGCCTTAAAAAGTTAGGCATTCTGTGACTCCATCTATATGGCATTGTCAAAAAGATAAAATTGCAGAGACAGAGAATAGATAAGTGGTTTCCAAAGGTTAGGTGAGGAAAGGGTGCAAATAGCATGAAAAGATTCCTATGGTGATGAAATGGTTCTATATGCTGATTAGAGTGGTAGTTACAGAAACTATATATGTTTAAATTCATAGAACTGCATGGCAAAACAATTATTGTAATTCATGTAAATAATTTTTTAATTAAAAATTATGGTGGAGACAGGAAGATAGCAGTAGAGTAGGAGAATCCTAGGTGCATGTTGTCCCACAAATACAACTAGATAACTATCAAATAATCTTAAATACCCCAGAAATTGACCTGAAGACTGACAGAACAAACACCATGACTAAATGGAGAGAGGAGGCCACATAAAAGAAGATAGAAAGTACAGAGACATCGTTTGGGGAGAAATGGATCCTGGCTGCTCTGCTGTGGAAGGAAGGGAGCCATGCACAAAGAAGGCAGAGATAGAGAAACAGGGATAGAGATAGAGAACCTCACAGAAGACCGCACAAGGAGGTTTCCCCTTAGCCACTGGCTTGGAAAATGAGAGGGGCTGAATTTCATGAGTTTTTGCAATCCACAGGGCTTATAGCCAGGATTTTTAAAGATCAGTGAGCTTGGCTGGGAAAGAGTCCTCAGGGTATTGTGTCTCTCTTGGAGAGAAGGCAGGGAAACAACCCAGGGGCATACAGCACAGAAACAGTGATCTGAAGAGAATCTGGGGCACACAGTGGGGAAATTATTTGCTCTTCTGGAGCTTGTCCCTGAGAAGCAGCTTTCACAGAGACATCTCTCTTAGAATAAAGCAAGGGGCCATTGCCACTTTCCTCCCCCACTCCTCTGCATAAACACTAAGCCACCCAAAGGAATCAGTCTAAATGACTTACACTAAGCCACACTCCCTGCATTCCAGTGCAACTGCCTTTCTCAGCTACACTTGCCTGAGGCCCATGCAGAAGGTCACTCCCTGCAGAAGACCTGCACAAACCCTTGCCCACACCACATCTCCTGACCAGAGAGTTTTGCAGGACCTCGGTTCCAGTGGAGGTGGTGACAGGTCTCATTTCACAAGCAGACAAAAGCACACCTGGTTAAAACTCACTAGATTCAGGCCAGGGACCAAATACTGTGCATGGTAGATAAGGAGAGCCTCTGCAGGTGACGGACCTGGAGGACAAAGTAGCCAGAATACAACAGAGCACACTCACCTCACACTGGAGGTATTCCCTGAAGCATCAGGCCCTGGGCACTATAGGATCTCTTTTTCACAAGGCCACCACTTTCAGGAGCAGGAGACATAATTGGCTTTTCTAACATAGAGAAGAATATGGGGACTTAGACAAAATGTAAAGATTTGGCCTTAATTTAGTTATCTTTCTTTGTTGTTTTCTTTTTTTCTGTTTGGTTCCAGTGCAAGAAAAAAAGTTGTCCCAAGAAATAGTAATTTTTTTGTTTTCCTAAATAGGAAAGAAGAAGAAAAAATAAAGCCCAACTGCTTTAAACAGATTGTAAAATCCTAACCAAACTACTTTAAAAAAAAAGATTTTATTTATTTTAGAGAGAGAGGAAGAACTTGCACATCTGCTCAAATGTGAGCAAGAAGAGGTGCAGAGGGGGACATGGAGGGAAAATCTCAGGCTGACTCCATGATGAGCATAGAGCCCAATTTGGGGCTCAATCTTATGACCCTGAGATCATACCTGAGCTGAAACCGAGTTGGATACTTAACCCAATGAGCCATCCAGCAGTCCCGTAACCAAACTCTTTTTTTTTTTAAGGTTTTATTTATTCATTTGACAGAGATCACAAGTAGGCAGAGAGGCAGGCAAAGAGAGAGAGGAGGAAGCAGGCTCCCTACCAAGCAGAGAGCCTGATGTGGAGCTCGATCCCAGGATCCTGGAATCATGACCTGAGCTGAAGGCAGAGGCTTTAACCCACTAAGCCACCCAGGCGCCCCCCCGTAACCAAACTCTTAAAGAGGTTTTATTTTGCCTCCCACTATTCTGATTTTTTACCTCCTGCTCACTCCTCAACCTCAAAAACTCAGTTTCTACCTTTATCACTTTACCAAAGAGATCTTATTAAGGTCACTAATTTATTCCATGTCACAAATCTATGGACATGTTTCAGTCCTCATCTATTACATATGTGTTAAATATGTGTTAATCACCTCTTCTTTTGAAATACTTTCTTCCCACAGCTATTTGGGTTTGCTCTCCTATCTCTAGTCATGCCTGTATTACTTTGCAAGCTCATCAGCATCCACCCAGCTATCCAATATTAGACTTCCAAAAGCCTGAGTAGTAGACAAAATTTCTGTCTTATCCTTATGCTTTTCTGAGAAAATCACATCCAGGTCCACATCTTTAATCACTGTATACACTATGATTACTCTCCATATTTATGTCTCTAGTCCAGGTCTATTCCCTGAGTTTAAGATCTTTATTATCAACCTCCCATCCTAAATATTCATTTGGAAGTCTAAAACTCAACATTTCTAAATTTGGTCCATTCAAATTCAACATATATAAAAACCAAGGTATTGATTTTTCCCCTAAAATGTGATTCTACTTCTGTTTCCCCTATCTCAACAAATCTGACAGAACTAAGAGTTCTATCTAAACCTTCTTCACCTCTCCACTTATATGCAGTCCTTCACAAAGTCCTACTGATTTCACTTTCATCCCAAATCCACTGAATTTTCACCCTCTTAATTAGTACTAGTTTATTCTTAGACCAGCATCTTTCACCTAAACCACTGCAGTAGCCTCCTAACTGATCTCCTTGCATTCATCTAGACTTCTCTAATCTAATCTATGCACTTCAGCCAGCATGATCTTTTCAAAATGCTAATGCAGTTATTTCCCAGACACTATTCCTAACCACCCACCTCCCATCTAACTGAGCCAAAGATTCTCAGCAGACACAAACTGGTCCAGGCAACTGTGACTGCATGTATGTGTGGGTGGGAGTAAAAGAGAAATATCTACATAAGCATGTTGAAAATATGTCTGATTGGGTATGCCTAATCACATTTAAAAGCCTCCCCAAAAATCTGTAGGCTTGTTCACCATTAAAATCATTTATGCCTTCCCATAGTAAATGTTAAGTTTTTTGCATGGTAAAAGTCTTTACCAATTTTCATTTTTATTTTTCTCTCTTCAAGACATACAGAAGTCATATAATATGAGTTTCAGAGGACTTTGTCATTTGAGAGGCAGCATGGTAGAGCAGAAAAAGCCTGGATTAGAGAGCCAAACAGATATGAACTTAAATCACAGCCCTGAAACTTATAATTAGAGCTCAATTCCTTATTTTGAAATGAGACTCATAAGTTTGTTTGCTCACTTTGTTTTTTGTCTTTTTTTAGAATTTGATGAGCTCATCTATGCAAAAATTCTAACACATCATCTGACATGCAGTAGGTGGCCACTGAATGTGTTGTTCCTTCCACCAGAATAAGTGGTGCCAAAATATTTTAGTCAAAAGAAAATCCCAACATCATTTGTAAATTTTCCCATAGTCTAAGCTTTCTTCACAGACAATTGGAAGAGAGTGTTTAGTTGAAATTTTACTGCTTTATTCGTTTTAACTAACATATATTGAGTACTTCCTACATACTTGGCTTCAAGCTATGTCATTTACATTCATTTTAATCACCACAAATACCCTATGATATATCATACTACCCTATTTTATAACTAAAAAGTGCCAGAGTAAAATCTGAACTCAGGTCAAATTGTGTGGTGTTTTTTTTTTTTGTTTGTTTGTTTGTTTTGTTCTGTTTTGTTTTGTTTTTAATCTATACAATTCTGTCCTCTCTCATTGAAAGGCTCACTACAGAAAATGTAAAGGAGAATGGCTGCCTTTGATCATCTAGTTTCATGAGGGACCTACAGAACACTTCATTTTGCCAAAATCCAGAGCCAGAAACCCAACCATATGAACTTCTTTACATGAAGCAATTTAACTTCGTTACATTACATGGCAATTCCAAGAGTTGAGATCCGAAATACACTTTATTTTTCCATGTCTGATATTATCCAAATAATCTTTCTGGAATTATAGCATTTAATACCTCTCTCTGGCAGTATTAAATACCAATACCCCAAAGGATTGTTCATGCAGAGTTAAAGATAGGAATTTGGCAAGAAGAGAAATATTTAATTATGATCTTTATAGAATCAAGAATAGAGACCGGACTTTGACAGCATCATGTATGAAACTATGTAAGCCTCCATCTTTGACAATAGTGATAGGTTTTCAAACAAACTATCTATGAAAGGAAAATTCGAACCCCAAAGAATAATGTATAGGGACTTTGCACCCAGAATAGCTATGCAACATGATATGCACTAAGTTCATATATAAAGAAACATTTATTTTTCCCCAAGGCTGACTAAGGCTTGAAATCTATCCCATAAGGGAGTTCTATGGCGGTACCCAAAGAAAAACATGTCTGTCTAACAGCCCCAAAAGAAATCCATAGGAAAATATGAGAGATGTGTCTGAAACACTAGTTCACAAATCTGACTGTATTTCATAGTATTGGTGGAAGTTTGAATTCAAGAACCAGGATGAAAACAAGAGTACCTAGAGTCAAATAGAGTCATTCCTTTTCTTTTTTGGTTCTTGATAACACTGAACTGCAGTTCTATGAAATCTAATATGACACAATCTACTAATGTTTTGTGTAAGTATATCTTAGATCTGACAGCAATGACTTTTTATAGCTGATGAGTTTCAGCTTGATTTTGATCACATTTTATCATTTGAAATAATGAAGATGTACTCAAGTATACTTAATATCTTGTACAATGCCGAGTATATGGTAGGTGCTCAATGGAATGCTGATCTATTGACAAGTATCTCTTAGAGTACTAATGATGTTTTTAAGAGGCCAAAATTTAGCTAATAAACTTCCTCTTTTTTATGCTTTCAAATGACTAATTTTCATCCTCAGAGCAACCTAAGGCCAAAATATCAACAAATCCAATTTAAAGAGACAATTAAGCGCACAGAAAATGTCAAGAGTGATGAACTTCAAGAAAAAGAGCCATCATTTTAAAAAAATCAGTCATATTGAAACTTTTTAATAAAATATCTCTGCAGATAATTTTTAAATAATTAGAAATGGTAAAAGAGAGTTGAATAGAACTACTTAATTCAATTCTACATAACAGGCCCAATCTCACAAAACAAAATAGCATAACTTTGTATTGATGTGGCAGATACATCCTCAGGTGACCCCAATTAGTGAATGCCTTGTATAATCTTTTACCCTTCAGTGTGGGAGGAATCTGTGACTTGCTTCTAACAAAAAATGTTAAAGGCATTAGGATGTCACTGCTTTGATTGTTATATAGCTAAGGTCATGGAATACTGTTATTCCCACAATTACATTGTTACTGTATTAGTTTTCTAGGGCTGCTATAACAAAGTCTCACAAATTTGGTGGCTTAGAACAATGGGAATTTATTCTCTCATAGTTGGGGACACTAGAAGTGTATAATCAAGTGGTCTGTAGGTACACACCTTCTCTAAAATCTCTAGATTTTACCAGCTTCTGGTAGTTTTCAGCAATCCTTAGTGTTTCTTGTCCTGTGGCACCCTAAATCCAATCTCTAGCTCATTGTCATAAGACCATCGTCCTTCTGTGTATCTCTGTACCTCTATTTTTTTTTTTTTAAGAATATGAGTCATTAGACTAGGGCCAACTTTACTCCTCATAAGATGAGTATGACCTCATCTTAATTTGACTAATTACATTTGCAAAGACCTATTTCTAATATGGTCACAATGTAAGGTTCTAAGTCGATATGAATTTGGAGGGGAGGGACACCATTTAACCCAGTTCAGTTATCCAACACTCCATCTTAGAAGATAGTGGGGAGAGACTATTCCTTGTTGGCTTGAAGAAGTGAGCTTCCAGGTTTCAAGGATGCTTACAAGAGAGCCACAGAGCAAGAAACTGCAGGCAATCTCCAGGAGCAGAGAACATCTTGCGCTTAGCTGAGAGCCAGCCAGAAAATGAGGCCCTCCATTCGACAACCATGAGGAAATGGATTCTGCCAACAACCTGAACTAGAAAGAAAACTGAGCCCCAGAAATGAATGTACCCCCAATGAACCTTGACTGTAGCCTTGTGAGTAGACCCTTAGCAGAACACCCAGCTAAACCATGTTAAGACTCCTACACCATGGAAATCATGAGATAATAAGTGTATCTTATTCCAAGCCACACAATTTGTTGTAATTTGTTAGACAGCAATAGAAAACTACAACTGGTATAGTGCTTTTATACTTTCCCAAGCCAAACCCAAAGGTAGTTCTTTCAGTTCTGAATTATATACACTACCAGCATTTAACTGTATTCACATGCATCACCAGGATTGATACATAACATATAAGTGTGCTTATAAGTGTGCTTATTAGCAAAATCATAAAATTTTGGTACTCAGAAGAAACTCAGGGAGCATACATTTCAATCGTTCAAATATACAAATGAAGAATCTGAGCCCTGGACACAAAAACTGACTCATGACCACTAAGGTACCAAGTGGAAAAGGCAAACATGAATTCAGGTTTCCTGGGATCCAGACCAAATTTTTTTTCAATATTATAGATCATTAGCAACTAACTGGGATCCTGTGAGATCCCTAATGGCAAATAAAAGAAAAGCTAAAAATATGAAAGAAATTGAGGAAGACACAAAGAGATGGAAAAACATTCCATGCTCATGGACTAAAACAATAAACATTGTTAAAATGTCTATACTGCCCAGAACAATCTACATATTCAATGCAATCACTATCAAAATACTATGGACATTTTTTCACAGAGCTGGAAAAACAATTCTAAAATTTGTATGGAACCAGAAAAGACCCCAAATAACCAGGGGAATGTTGAAGAAGAAAACCAAAGCTGGGGTCACCACAATGCCTGACCTCAAGCTATATTACAAAGCTGTCATCAAGACAGGATGACGCTGGCCAAAACTGATACATAGACCAATGGAACAGAATAGAGAGCACAGAAATGGACCCTCAACTCTATGGCTAACTAATCTTTGACCAAGAAAGAAAGACTATCCAATGTTAAAAAGACAATCTCTTCAATAAACAGTGCTGGGAAAATTGGACAGCCACATGCAGAAGAATGAGACTGGACCATTCTCTTATACTATACATAAGGATAAACTCAAAATGGATGAAACACCTAAATGTGAGAGAGGAGTCCATCAAAATCCTAGAGGAGAACACAGGCAGCAACTTCTTTAACTTCAGCCACAGCAAATTCTTACAAGACACATCTCTAAATGCAAGGGAATCAAAAGAAAAAATGAACTATTGAGACATTATCAAGACAAAAGTTTCTGCATGGCAGGCAAAATAGTCAACAAAACTAAAAGACAACCTATGGAATGGGAGAAGATATTTGCAAATGACATATCAGAAAAAGGGCTGGTACCCAAGACCTATAAAGAACTTATCAAACTCAACACCCAAAGGACAAATAATCCAGTGAAGAAATGGGCAGAAGACATGAACAGACATTTCTCCAAAGAAGACACACAAATGGCCAACAGACACATGAAAAAATTTTCCACATCACTGGGCATCAGGGAACTACAAATAAAAACCACAATGAGATACCACCTTACACCAGTTAGAATGGCTAAAATTAACAAGATAGGGAATAAGAAATATTTTTTTTTTCTCCATACTGTGGAGGATGTGGAGAAAGGGGACCTCTCTTACACTGTTGGTGGGAATGAATGCTGGTGCAGCCAGCTCTGGAAAACAGTATGGAGGTTCCTCAGGAAGTTAAAAATAGAGTTACTCTATGACCAAGCAATTACATTATTGGATATTTACTTCAAAGATACAGATGTAGTGAAAAGAAAGGGCACATGAACTCCAATGTTCATAGCAGCAATGTCCACAATAGCCAAACTGTGGAAGGAGCTGAGATTCCCTTCACAGAAGAATGGATAAAGAAGATGTGGTTCATATATACAATGGACTACTACTCAGCCATCAGAAAGGATGAATATTTACCATCTACATCAACATGGAAGGAACTGGAGGGGATTAAGCTAAGTGAAATAAGTCAAGCAGAGAAAGATAATTACCATATGGTTTCACTCATATGTGGAATATAAGAACTAGTGCAGAGAATCATAGGGAAAGGGAGGGAAAACTGAATGGGAAGAAATCAGAGAGGGAGACAAACCATGACAGACTCTTGACTCCAGGAAAGAAACTGAGGGCTGCAGAAGGGGAGGTGGGCAGGGAGATGGGGTAACTGGGTGATGGGCATTAAGGAGGTCACATGACATGATGAGCACTGGGTGTTATATACAACTAACTAATCATTTATCACCACACCAAAGACTAAAGATGTACTATACATTGGCTAATAGAATTTAAATAAAAAAGAAAAATAAAGAAAAGCTAAAAACAAATCATGAACTTTTACAAATGCATATGTTATACACTAAAAAATGTCAGTATTCACAATTAGCACCTAGAAGAAAGCCAATCACATTGTAGCCCTCAATAAATATTGAGGATTTGATCAATTAAAAAATTAATATTATGTTTTCATATGCAATCACCATTACAAAAGATGAGACTAGCTCTACATATCTTAATCTGAAGGTAGCACACCCCTACACGCAAAAGCCATGGCTGAGTCTGAATGCAAGCTCTAATGTTTATTTACTTGTTAACCTGAAAGATTTCCCCAAACTTTCAGCTGTCAGTTTTTTCATCTGCAAGATGAAGGTAGTAACAATGACTTCCCATTATTGTGTTTAGGTTTAAACAAAATAATAAGCATAAAATGCCTGGAATGTACAGAGTGCTTGATAAATGTCTCTCTATAGCCATTTATGTTTTTAAATGAAGAATAGTTTTTCCTTTTCAGATATTTATCTGAATTAAAATTGTGACAGAGGTATTTAATACAAATGTACTTTTAATTTTACATTAAGAGACATTTTATTTAAGAACAATTTTCTATTGTAAGGATTTACTCTCCTTTGTTTTTAAATTTAACCCATCCTCTGTCCCCTCAACAAGCTCAGCAGAAAATAAAGGCCTAAAAAGTCTAAGGAAGAAAAAAAATTTCCATTTGAGTAGGCCTGAATTTGACACTTAGGAGCCACACAGAAAAAGAGAGGGAAAAAAAAGAAAAAAACAGCAGCTTGAAGATTCTTAAATTAATCATTGATTAGGAGTTTACATAATAAAGGAGGTAGTAATCCAAAACCTGTTTCAAATTAGATGACAGTACAAAAGTGATGTGGAAGTAGTTACTGTTAAATTGGAATTCTTCTGATTACACTATTTATCAGGTAGTATTTCAGATAATTAAATAGAACTATGAGTAACATGAAAGATTATAGTTATAGTTCATGTTTGCACAGGTCTGTGGAGACTTAGAAATTATGTGCAGGCAGAGTTGGAAAAATTCCAGCATGGACCATATTGAATTAGGCAACAGCTGGTGAAGAAGGTTTAGTTTAGGGACTGTCCTGACAGCTGGAGAAAAAGTGATATGTGGTCCATACTAAATGTCACATTAAAAATTAGCAGTAAAATAATTACGAGTTAATTAGAAATGTACTGTCTTGATTTCAAGCTTTAACAATCTTCCTTGGGGCCATTTTAAGACCATTTTAAAGTTCTTTAATCTCCACTCAAGAGAATTTATTTTCTAGCAGGTGTGCCTTAAAGCTAAAAATGTAGACATGACTTAAAATCATTTCCATGAGTTTCAAGCATTTCCACATGTTTAAAATAATAGTCATTTCAATGTTTCTTGAAACCCAGGAAAGGTCATGAGGAGAGGAAGCTGTGAAAACCTTAATCCTGCAAATCTTATGGCACATGGCATGATGCAATGGAGTTTGGAGCCAGAGGCTGGGGTTTAAGCCTCTGCTTTGCTAATTACTAAGTAGAAAATTTGGAAAAGAATTCATGCCCTTTTCAAACCTTAGCTTTCTCATCCAAATTGAGAATGATAACACCTACCTTCCAAACTAATATGAGAAGTGATCTAGGCATAGCACTTATGCAATAAGCCCATGGTTCCTATACTGTGTGCAGAGGCAACCTCGGGGCACTGCAGCACCCTTACAGAGGTGCTGTTGGACATTATAAATGTTTATGGGAAATACAGCAATATTCAAAATCTGTCAACCACTGTGTGAACTACCAGCTTAACACAGTTCATTTTCAACATTAAATCACACTACATTCTTTTCAGTGATGTCACATCTTTGTGAAGCTGAGTTTTGATGGTTGCTGGACAGAAAGCAAATGAAAATCAATATAGAACAGGAAATGAAAGTGGTGGTATCCAATATGATTCGAATGTCTGAGAGAAGTATAGTGCCCAAGATGATCACATATATTTTTAGTAAGTAACTGTGGTTAAGACTAAAATTAGACTACACCAAAATAAAAAGTTTCTTCTGCACAGTGAAGAAAACTATCAGCAAAACAAGACAACCAACTGAATGGGAAAAGATAACTGCAAATGACATATCTGATCCAAAATATATAAAGAACTTATACAACTCAACACCAAAAAAGACAAACAATCCAATTAAAAAATGGGCAGAGAACCTAAACAGACATTTTTCCAAGGACAGATAGATGGCCAACAGCTGCATGAAAAGATGCTCAACATCATTCATCATCAGGGAAATGCAATAAAAACCACAGTTAGATATCACCTTATACTTGTCAGAATAACTGAAATCAAAAACACAAAAAATAACAAGTGATAGTGAGGCTGCAGAGAAAAGGGAACCCTTATGCACTGTTGATAGGAATGCAAGCTGGTGCAGCCACCATAGAAAAGAGTATGGAGGTTCCTCAAAAAATTAAAAATAGAATTATCATATCATCTAGTAGTTCCACTACTGGGCATTTACTCAAAGAAAATAAAAATACTCATTCAAAAAAATATATGTACCCCTGTATTAATTACAACATTATTTACAGTAGCCAAGATACAGAAGAAACCCAGGTGCCTATCCATTGATGAAGGATAAAGAAGGTGTGGTAATATCACACACACACACACACACACACGCACACACAGAAAGAGAGAGAGAGAGAGAGAGAAATATTACACAGCCATAAAAAAAAGAATGAGATCTTGCCATTTGCAACAAAATGGCTTGACCTGTTGGGTATAATGATAAGTGAAATAAGACAGTCAGAGAAAGATAAATACCATATGATTTCACTCCTGTGTGTAATTTAAGAAACAAATCAAACAGGGCACCTGGGTGACTCAATCAGTTAAGTATCTGACTCTTTTTTTTTTTTTAAAGGTTTTATTTATTTAATTAACACAGAGAGAGATCACAAGTAGGCAGAGGGGTAGGCAGAGGGAGAGGGAAGCAGAGAGCCTGATACAGGGCTCCATCCCAGCACCCTGAGATCACGACCTGAGCCAAAGGTGGAGGCTTAACCCACTGAACCACCCAGGCACCCCAAGTGTCTGGCTTTTGATTTCATCAGCTCAGGTCATGATCTCAGGCTTATGAAACCGAGTTCTGGGAGGAGCACTAGGCTCAGAGCAAAGCCTGCTTGAGATTCTTTATCTTCCTCTTCCTGTGCCCATCCCTCCCTTTTTTTTCTCCCTTTAAATTAATAAAACCTTTAAAAAAATGAACAAAGGGAAAAAAGAGATGAATAAAAAACAGACTATTAAATATAGAGGACAAATGAGTGGCTGCCAGAGGGGAGGTGGGTTTGGGGGGTGGATGAAATACATAAAGGGGGTTCAAGAGTACACTTAATTGTTATGAGAACTGAGAAATGTATAGAATTGTTGAATTACTATACTGTACACCCGAGACTAATGTAGCACTGTATACTAATTATACTTGAATTGAAAAAAAAAACTAAAATAACATTTTTTTCTTATCCTTAACAAATTTTTGTATTGTTTTATCTGAAGGAACTACTAAGTTGTTAGTACACAAATAAATTTTAAGTTGTTTGGACTTCAATCAACAGCAGAGTTAGTTGCTTATTTTAGCCTAGAAATCAATGCCATAAATAAAAAACATTAGGAAACTCCCACAGTACGTACCCAAAATGTGTTTGTTTCTTCTCAGACCTGATGTGCTTTCATATGATTGAGCCCTCTTTCTCTCAAAATTTAGATAAATTTAGCTCTGGTCTCATTAATAATGCTCACCATGATTCTCAGACTTTACAGTTTGGTGGAGCCATGGGATTACCTCTGACCAGTGGATCTGGAAAGGTATTAAATGCTGTATTCACTCTTCTCTGTTGAGCCATCCTACTGAGATGAGGAGACAAGTGGAGCCTCAAGATCTCAGTAGCTTCAATGGTCGTGTTACAGTATTGAAGAAAAGCTTTCCTGGAGAGTCACGTGGACCAACTAAGTCAAGTCAATGAGATTTGATGGTTTGTTAGCTATGAAGCATAGACTATCTTGATTAATATTCAAACTAGTTCCTCTATTGCCCTCTTGATCACTCCCTGAAAATGGTTTTCTTATGTTTTAAGTTTTATATACTATATGATTTTCATAATAATCTTTTATGATTAAAAGATAATTGGGTAATAATGGATACTGTAGAAAATAGATTGTGAAGAACACCTGGGTGGCTCAGTTGGTTAAGTGGCTGCCTTCAGCTTGATCACGGTCTCAGGGTCCTGGGATAGAGTCCCAAGTCATGTCAGGCTCCCAGATCAGTAGGGAGTCTGGTTCTCCCTCCTTCTGCCCCTCCCTCAACTTGTGCTCAAGCACTCTCTTTCTCTCTCAACTAAATTAATAAAATATTTTAATAAAAGTAAATAGATTGTGGCCTGATTAATAGAAGTCTGGATGGTGGAAAACTCAAAAAGTAATTGTTAAGAACAACAAGTAAAGCAGCCTGATCATAGTGTGATCCCCACAACACAAATCAGTCAAGAACACATTCATTCATTTATTTAATGTCAAGCTTTGGTTTATAACATCTTAAAGTTTAAAAGGAATATCGCAAACATTTTAACAGGATGATTTCCTTTAATAAAATGTTGGAACCTAGGATTTTCCTGAACAAGATTTTTGCTGTGTTCTTGGGGATTTGGCTTTATATCACAGATGAGAAAGCAATTCAAACAGGCACGCATTTCCATGGGGGGGAAATTTCTGATTGGGCTAGAAAGTAGAGAAGCCATCTTTTCTAGTGGCTATAAGAGTAGGAGGATGATGCTTTGAAAGGAAAATTTAAATAAGTTCCTTGATACTTCAGATATTAGAAAAAACTTTGAAAATGACATCCATAGGTCACCTGAAATCCCCTCCACTATACATTGCTACTTTGAATCATAAAGATTTTATTTTCCTTTTTAAAGATCCCCCTAATAAAATACAATGACTCTTGAAAATAGTAATATCTTAAACAATTCTGAATTACTAATTGACAAGATTTAAGAGAGAAAATGCTCTTGGCTAATGAGACATCACAGTGGTATGAGTGTTCTAGAAATAGAGTAATAGAAGAAAGGAACTATTAAATGGGAACCTCTGATGGGGTGCCTGGGTGGCTCAATCATAAAGTGTCTGCCTCTGGCTCAGGTCATGATCCCAGGGTCCTGGGATAGAGCCCTGCATCAAGCTCTCAGCAGGAAGCCTGCTTCTTCCTCTCCCAATCCCCCTGCCTGTATTTCCTGTCTCACTGTCTCTCTTTTTCTCTCTTTGTCAAATAAATAAATATATTCTTTTAAAAAAAGTAAAAATAAATGGGAACCTGTGAGGTCCCAGAGAAACAAGGTTCTTATATGATGATTTGGTTAGAGTCTGGCTATGTTGTCCTTTTTTGT
The DNA here is from genome assembly GCF_020171115.1 of Neogale vison. Taxonomy (NCBI): domain Eukaryota; kingdom Metazoa; phylum Chordata; class Mammalia; order Carnivora; family Mustelidae; genus Neogale; species Neogale vison. Next base: position 29,931,738 of record NC_058094.1, read on the forward strand.
TTGTTTGTTTTGTTTTGTTTGTTTTGGGTTTTGTTTTGTTGTGGGTGTGGTTTTGTGTTGACTATTTGATAACACAGGATAGTTGAGAAAATGTAGGTACAGAGTAGAAATGAATTTCTAAAACAATAGAAAAGTTACTGAGGTATGAATAGTTGCTATCCAGAATCCCAGTTAAGATTTAAGTTACCAGGACACCTGGGTGGCTCAGTTGGTTAAGTGTCTGCCTTTGACCCACATGATGGGATCCAGTCCTGCATTACACTCCCTGCTGAGCAGGGAGCCTGCTTCTTCCTCTCCGTCTGCCTAACACTCCCCCTGCTTGTTCTCTCTCTCTCGCTCTCTCTCTGGCAAATAAATAAATAAAATCTTAAAAAAAAAAAAGATTTTAAGTTACTGCCCTTATGTTGATTACCTCAAACATACTTCTCTAGCATGAATGGCATATTTTGCTACTAGTCTTCATAGCAATGCAGATCCAAAATGAGAATCTTCAATCTATTAACAGCTACTTTACACGTTAATGAATTAATCAAGCATTTATTAAGGATCTACTATGTGCCTAACATTTAGCAAGATAGTATTTGAGTTAAGAAAAAGAAGAATGGGAATTGGGTATTATTATAATTGAAGGGTAAATTTGTAGCATGTTAACATGTAACAAAAGGAATTGTATTTAACATAGATGAGATGGTTCCAAGTTGGCTATAATGTTCATCTCATTAGAAACATAACTGCCACTGTGGGAATAAGAACTCTCTTATAGCCTGTCCAGTCAAAATCTTTTTCACTAAGCAATTTCTCATGAATTTCAATCAAATGGATCTATCCTCTGATAAATCCTTGTTGTAAGCAGCTCCAATTAATTTGTAATTAGTAAATTAATTTGTAATTTATAAATATGTAATTAATTAATTTGTACAAAATTAATTTGTAAATTGTAAATTAATTTGTAATTAACAAATTACAATACTGCCTTCCAAAAAATTCAAAGGAAAAATAATGATTTTATTTCACTCCAAAAATATACATCCATTAATGTCTCTGATCTTCTTCTTTCCTTTTTTTTTGTAATTATAATATCCTTAAATTTTTTTTGTGTGTGTATAATATCACTTTATTATCCTTTTGTGTGTGTGTGTGATTTCAAATTTTTTTTAAATTTCTTTTCAACGTAACAGTATTCATTGTTTTTGCACCACACCCAGTGCTCCATGCAATCTGTGTAAATTTTTTTTTTGGTAGCTGAAACTGCTCTAAAAAAAAGTCTGTTTTAGAAAGTTTGAATGCTTGATGGCAGAGATTATGTTTTTTTCAGGTCTAAGATGGATAAACTTTTATTTATTCTATCACATTATGAAGAAGTTAGAAAATGTGATAAATTTAGATCTACTAGTGACCACAAAAAATGAATTATTAGTTTAAAGAAGAATTCCACAAGTCCCTTCCCATTCCAAATTTTAACTCTGGAATAAGCGAGGTAACTGATTATTTATTATAATAAGAGAAGTACATTTATTATTTACAAGGTACATTACACTATAAGGAGCAATCATAATTAACACATTGAGAAGAGGAGCACACACAGTGTGGGGATTTTACATACAACTCGCACACAGCTCCTTGGGTAACAGCGATACCAAAAAAGAAGCTGTTACAGCTGGGTACAATTTGGCAATACCCTGAAAAATTTAAGACTTTTGAATACTCTTGGTCCAGAAATTCTACTTCTAGGAAGTTATCCTAATGAAATAGTCATAATGTGAGTGAAGATGTACTTACACAGATAGTCATAATAGTTTCTACTGAAAAACTGAAAACTCGGGGCGCCTGGGTGGCTCAGTGGGTTAAGCCGCTGCCTTCGGCTCAGGTCATGATCTCAGGGTCCAGGGATCGAGTCCCGAATCCGGCTCTCTGCTTAGCAGGGAGCCTGCTTCTCTCTCTCTCTCTCTCTCTCTCTCTCTCTGCCTGCCTCTCTGTCTACTTGTGATCTCTCTCTGTCAAATAAATAAATAAAATCTTAAAAAAAAAACCTGAAAACTCAAATATTGCTCAGTAGGAGATGACTCAATAAACTTCTATAATAATTTCCTATGAGGAAAAATTATGTGGTCATTAAAGATTAATATAGAAGAAGGATAAGTGGCAAAGAAATGTTGTGAATTAAAAAAAAGTCAGAGTATAAACAGTATATAAGGTATAATCTATTATATTAAAATATCTATAGCCATAATTATGGATGAACAGAACAAAGACTTGAAGAACCATAGTAGTCAAAGTTATTATTCACCTGGTCTACTGCAATAACCTCCTAACTGGTTTTCATTATTCTTGCTTCTAATAATCCTACTTCTTTTAAAGTACAGTCATATAGTTCCCAATCCTATCATGTTATTTCCAGTTAAAAATATTTTAAAGAGATTCTTCCACTTTTAGGATAAGAACATTCTCTTTTTTATAATTTGCAGTGGTTACCCCCTGCCTGGTTCTCTCTCTCTCCCTTCTCTTGCCATTCTCTTTCAGAATTATCATAACTCCATTGTCTGCATTTCTAATGACTACATCCCAAAATTCAATTCCAGCAGATGAGAGTGAGGTATTCTTATCTTCCTGGAACTAAGCAGTATTTTCATCTTTCCTGATTTGTACAGTACAAGAGGCTTCAAAAATCTAATCCTAAAGAGGAATTTTTATTTCCTACCATACCAAGAAACAGGCAAACGGATTTTTTTTTAAGATTTTATTCATTTATTTGACAGAGAGATCACAAGTAGGCAGAGAGGCAGGCAAAGAGAGAGGGGGAAGCAGTTTCCCTGTTGAACAGAGAGCCTGATGTAGGGCTGGATCCCAGGACCCTGATATCATGACCTAGGCCAAAGGCAGCCACTGAGCCAGCCAGGTGCCCCGCAAATCAACCCTGAAGCAAGATCTTGGCTAGAGAATAAACAAAAATGCACAAAAGCAGTCAGCCTCTCTCTGAAGTGTTCCTCTGGCAAGCTGTTCAGCCTCCCAGAAGAGCAGCATTGCCACCATTTAAATATAGAGAGTAGAGAATTTACCCTTTTGTCTCTGTCTCTGAATCATAATCATAGAAGAATATTTATACATTAAGAATACTCCTATCTGTCCTCATCACATCTATTACTCACACCATGTATCTTTAATACATCCTTTAACTAAATACATCAGTTTTCTATACCACAAAATGGTCATTGAACTCCGTGACATTTTGTCCCAATAGCTATAACTTTAAGACTTGCTGGCCTCAGTGTTCACTTTAACTTGGTTTCACCTGTATACAAATTAGATGTGAAGGATACACATTGATTTGTCCTAGTTATATAAAGCCCAGGAATGGATTTGACCAATATAAGCTACAAAGACAAAGCCACTGTGAGAAATAGACAGTATATGGCATTGGAGCATTGGCTGACAACGCAAAAGCATTTAGACAAATACATTCAAATACACAGGCCAAATCTTGGCAGCCCAAATGTTTCATGAATTTGAGTGGCTGAGGGAACCTCTGAAGTACAGGGTGTGTGGGTGTATGTGCATATGTGCGTGCATGTGCACGCACATGTATGTGTGTGACTGTTCGTGATCTTATTGTAAAGGAAATCCCCCAAAGTGCAAACAACCCCCCTACGTGCCTCAGGCTTGCACTGCTCATGGCTACAATGAGATAAATTCAACAGTGGGTTGTGAAATGGGGATCCTCGGGAGGCTGATAGGCTAATAGACCCTAATCCTCACAATACTCCACATTAAGATTTCTTTGGAAAAGGCACTCATAAAAGGGAAATAACATGTCCTGAAGGGAGAAACCAAGGTAGACAGTGAACTCTTTCCCTCATAATTTTTTCTTACTAGTCTTTCTGATTTTACAGCATGATATGTTCTGAAACTTTTAGTAAAATGGAGGTTTCTCATTTCAGCCTAACTGCTGTTAATCTGTTCCAAATGTTAAAGTTGCAAGTAAGGTCTGGTAACCATCGCTATAGTGAGCTGATAATAGGAATAGAGCTGATCACCATCTGGTTTGGTTCAGAGTACAACTTGCTGCCTAATATTGCAGAATTTGAGTTGGAAGTTCCCCACATTTCATGAATGCCACAAAAAAGAATTTAAACAAACAGCACTCCCCAATAGTCATATGTCCTTATTTATTGCTCTATAGGTTTGCTAAATATGGAATATCACATTACTAATTTTGGCAAATTCCAGGGTATATAAACAGGCCAAAACCTCTTAACATAAATTATGCCAGAGCTGCCTAAGGATAATTTGAAAAATTCATGGTGCTGGTTTTCCAAAGTTATGACAGAAAACCATTTTAGAAATAAGAAACAAAATTTGAAATTGGTTTCTTGTTGCATGCCTTCCTTACCAATGTGCTGTTGCAGATCTATGAAAGTATACTTGATTCTACCACATTATGAATAAATTGGAAAATCTGATTTTTCTAGAACTACCAGTGATTTTTAAAATGGATTCTTGACTCAAAAAGAGACATTTCACAAGTTCTTTCCAATTTCAGAATTTTCTCCTGTAAGTATTATAATTCTGGGAACAATTTAGCTTTATACAAAGGAAACTTTCTCCTAATTATATTAAACTATTACTAGGTATGATATCCTCTTAAGAGCCTGACAGTCCAAATAATGAAAATTTAATGACAAGGACCATTTTTATCTCTTATCATTGTATTTTCAATGTTTTGAATTACTACTGGCAATAGGTGTTTACTTAATGAATGGAACCCAAGAAATCTATATGGGAAGTGGCAAGTCTTTGAATTTGCTTGAAATTTCTACTCTTAAAAGATAATCAAAAGGGGCACCTGGGTAGGTGGTGCAGTTGGTTGAGCTTCTGACTCTTGGTTTCACCTCAGGTCATCTTCTTAGATGACCTTAATCTCTTGTGAGATTAAGCCCCAAGTCAGGCACCATGATGGGTGTATCCCTGCTTAAGATTCTTTCTCCCCCCTCTCCTTCTGCCACTATCCCCCGTTTCTCCCTTTCAAAAAAGAAAAAAAAGAAAATGAAAAGAAAAAAGGAGCCAGAGAATGTAGAACCCCCATAAATGATGCAATAGTATGCAATGCTCCTTTCAGTTATAATATCTATACTGTCGGGAGACCCCAATTTCCTAAAAATTTGTTGCTCATTTACTTGGGATGCATGCCTCTCAAAATACAAAAGCAAGGCAGAGATACAGTAAGGGACATAGCCCACCTTCACAGACCTTTTTATTTATGTAGTTGTGTAAGTACAGAATATCTCAAGGCACTCCCTCTACTACAAAGAAATAAAATATACTTAGATGTGACTTTCTCAATTAGCAAAGACTTCAGGAATTCTCTCTGAAATTGTTGTCCTAGGCCTCCAATCTCTTAACTATATTAATAATTGTGTCATTTCATTTTAACAAGACAGACTTGTAATATGTCTGCATTAAATACTTCTGAATATCTGAAGGTTAATTCCCTTTGGTTAAAACAACCAGAATATAACCACAGATCTACAAGGCTTGAGTAGAAATCATCTAATTCAGCTTCCCGCATCCGTTTGTAGGCAGAACCAGGTGAAAAAGTATCAAAGAAATACAACTGTATCACTTCTGTCTTTATAAACCTCCCAAGCAGACTTTTTTTTTTTTTTAAGATCTTATTTATTTGGCAGAGATCACAAGTAGGCAGAGAGAGAAAGGGAAGCAGGCTCCCTGCTGAGCAGAGAGCCCAATGTGGGGCTAGATCCCAGGACCCTGAAATCATGACCTGAGCCAAAGGCAGAGGCTTTAACCCACTAAGCCACCCAGGTGCCCCCTTCCCAAGCAGATTTTTAAGAACATCCACTGTATGACCTTCAAAGAATCCTCTAAGAATCAGGAATTTCCTTAAACTTCATTTTCCTTCTACACCTTCTGGCCTCCCCATTTGCTAAAAGAACAGTGTTTGCCTCCTAATCAAAAATTAATGTCTGTGAAGTATGGATTTTTTTTTTTTTAAATAGTATCATTCCCATAGTAAGACCAAGGTTGAAGCAAAAGAGCAAACTTGTCTCCCTGTTTCTTTTTCCCCTTCCTTTTCAATCTTCAAGCTCCTTTCTTTTCAGGATCCACACATCATATCTCAGAAGCCTATTGGGTATTTGCTTTGTTACCCTTCAGACATAATTTTGCAAAGGGAAAAGGTGCCTCTGTACCAATAAATCCCCACAGTATCAAGAAAATTCCTTTGTGCTGTGATGAAGGTGCTTTCTATCAGTCAAGAAAAGAAACACCAGTCCACATGTGCACCTTAAAAGAACCTTCATGTACTTTGTTTTTCCTTTCCATCTGACAGCCCTGCAATCTGGGAAGCTAAGCAGAATTGGGTCTGCTTAGTACCTGAAAAGGAGACAGTTTGAGAATACCCAGTACTATAGGCTCTTTCTCTTCCCACCCCCATTACCCACACTCCATGTGGTGTGCTGGTAGAGAAGGCGTGTTGAATTTCAAATAAGAAATTCCAGCTCTACATGTCTAAAACAGACTTTCTTGGGATATCTGTTTATCTATATAGTTAGAAATGGGGCATGATGATCAGTTACTGAACTTGAAGAACTAGAATAAAGTTAAATAAAGTTACTCTGCCTATGTAAGTTCTGTTTCATCCTCAAGATATAGTTCAAATCTAACATTCTGCCTGAAGCTTAATTATTATAAGCCCTATTAAATTCTTTATCTTCTGTATATTAAACTAATAGTCTTGACCACATGGTTATAGGTTTAATTATTCCCTGTGGTTTTTTCATGTATTGGTCTTATTCTCCCACCCATACTGTCAACTCCTTGAGGAAAGTTAACTATGAGCTTTGGTACAACTCCTTCTTTTACCACTTTATAGATGTGTGACCTTGAGCAGATTTTTGAAACTAACTGTGCCTCAGTTTCCATCTCTAAAGCAGAGTTAACAATACCAAGCTTACCTAGTTATTGGTTGATAGTAGATAGTCAATAAATACTTGCTGATGGATCAATACTTCCTTAATTATTTAGGGTATATTTTTTAAGTATTTAAGGATCATCATTATAAAAATCAATTTCCAGTGAACAGAATTTTAGATCTAAGGATAAGCTATCAGGTAATTTTGCCTTAGGTGCTGTCTTTAAAAAAAAAAAAAAAAAAAAAAAACCTCTTAACAGTTGTGCTTGCTCAGGCTCTGCCTCTCTCAAATAAAAGAGGACCAAGAAGAAATTTGCTTGAGATTTGGTGATTGTTTCTATTCAAAATAAGGGGGAATTTACCACATCTTCATTTTACTGATTCAATACATCTGCTTAAAATCTGTAAAAGGCAAAGGAGGCATGTTGAGAAAATTTGTTACCGGCAAGGTTTTAGATACCCAAAGCTTTTGATACACCATTCGAAGGAGGGGTGAGCAGGACTATAAATATTGCCCAATGAACAGGATTAGAGCAGGCCAAGATATCTCTCATCTCAGCTGTCTTTCCCTCTAATGTAGTGCAGAATGAATAGTCCCTTGGGGGTAATGGGCTTAGCTCACTAGAAACTTCTCCTGTTTTATTTTCTGAGAATAACAAACTAAACATAAATGGCAAGAAAGTTCCATAAAAACCTGCTTACCTTTAGTCGCTAAGATATAAAGAAAAAACTTCCAAGCCGGATGAGCATTTTTTATTTGTGTGTATGAATTATATTATTTTGTAGGCTAATGAGCATTAAAATACTCAGTGTAGTTCTTGTAGGAAGACTAAAAGCAACTAGGCACTTTGTGGTTACTATTCTACATATAATATGCTGAAGGAACAACAATGAATAAAACCAGGTACACTTAGATTGGCTCTTCTTGGAGTACACACCAAAAGATTCAAAGGCCCAAGGCCTGGAACTAAGTGTTGCTGTGATTCAGCAAGCACATGATTAAAAAAAAAAAGAAGAAGAAGAAGAAGAAGAAGAAGAAGAAGAAGAAGAAGAAGAAGCTGTGCAGTATGAGGAAATGACTACAGAGAACAGATTTGTCACAATGCAACTGGAAAAGCAATTCTCTAAAAAGGCTTAGTTTGGATGTGAATTTAGCTTGGATCTGAAAGGAGAAATTGCCCAGAATTTTCTGAATGCTAGCACTGATAGAAAGGCATGTAGCTCCACCAAGCAGGGCTAGCCTTCCAACCCACTCATAACAGCTCTTGATGAGGAAGAGGATTCTGGAAAGGTTGTTTCTTCTCCTTTGATTTCATAATGAGCACTGGAGTTTAGGATTATATGAGCTCATCTAAACTGAAGAAAAGTCGGATTACATTTCCCTTGATATCCAACTTTAGAGAAGGGGATTTAAGACACAGACAATCCAAAACATGACAGGACAAAATTCATTCATCTTCTATACTATTGCCAGTGTGATCTTTCTTTAAACCATGACCCTGTTCAACAACTTTCAATGGTTCCCTACTGCTGAAAGGATAAAATCTAAATCTGGTGGTGTGATATACAAGTTTCCTCATGATTTGGCTACTACCTATTTTCCAGCTTCCACTCTCATCACTTTCTCTCATGTACCCTGCAGTCTAGCTATAACAAAATACTTGTATTTACCTGGATCATCTACTCCTTTATACTTTTATCTATTTGCCTGGAATATTCTAGCTTCACACCACTACTCCTCCTGAACTAAGCAAAGAATAGGCTAATTTACTATAAGAAAATCTTTCCCCAATGAATGAAATAATGTTATTATATTATCCATAGATACCAAATGTCTGTTATATTTTTTAAAAGATTTCATTTATTTATTCTACAGAGAGAAAGAGATCACAAGTAGACAGACTGGCAGGCAGAGAGAGGGAGGGGGAGGCAGCTTCCCCACTGAGCAGAGAGCCTGACATGGGGCTCAATTCCAGGACCCTGAGATCATGACCTAGGCTGAAGGCAGAGGCTTAACCCGCTGAGCCACCCAGATGCCCCAGTTATATTTTAAATAATATAAATTTATACCTAACAATCGAGGGGTAGGGTTGGCAAGGCAGCTCTGTTATAACACATAGCTCCCTTGGCTTATATCCAGAGGCAGTTGTTCAAATTCTCATCAGGTCACAGCCTGTAGCAAAGAGGAGAAAGGATAAGAAGGCCATCAGCTTCCTTTTTTAAGGAAGTGACCCAGAGTTGAATAATTTAGTTCCCATATAACAGTGGTCAAAATTTAGTTACAAGGATACACCTCATTGTGAAGGGGGCTAGAAAAAATAGTCACTAGGTGGGCAGTTTTATCATCTTCTAAAGTCCTAGGGTTCTCTGACCAAAAGAAGGGACATATGGCTTTGAGGTAATTAGTTGACTATGCCATGTGTGCTTAAAGAATGAGCACCGAGGTATGACATCAAGTCTCTAACCATCTAGGAAATTGAGTCTGTGTATGTATATAGCCATGACAACTGGTAAGTTGAATATGGAAAACTCATGGTACGACATCAAAAGAATCTCTCACTATCTTTTGGCTCAGTTGGAGGTAAAGCTACATTTACCTCGATAAAAATCTGGGCAGTCCCTTCTTTTTTTATTTCTTCTGAAATCTTTATGGAGTAAAATGTCATATGCTTACTTGGGTCACAAAGATGCAGTCTTGATTTAGAAACTAAAAGGGCCGTTCTGATACATTTACCACCCTTGTCTTCATTCAAGGATAAGTATTTTTGCCCACCTTCCCCATGTAGGCCTGGCTGCACAATAAGATGTAGAAAAGGAAATGTGGCTTTCATCTTCTTCCATTCTTGTTGTATCTCATAATGTGCTTTCAAAGTTTCATCCCATCTATATCCTCTCTGAATCATAAAACAGACCTTCAAATATTTCATTTGAAATCTTCATCTTGGTTTAGAAATTCACTTAGAATTTTAAATCTAATAGATATTTTAAAAATATATGTCAGTCTCAAGCAGACAAAGAGCCCCTGAACTTCAGAATTCTTTTAGTGACAAGCACACAATTTTTTGAATGAATTTTCTGAGCCCTCCAATATAACTTGAATTGCTCATTCTATATATTCTTTAATATAATAATATACAGACCTGGATGAAGATTTCATCTTTACCATTTCTTGCGTGATTTGCTCAAGTAGGTTATAACCATTTTAGTCCTTATTTCTGTGCATTCTAATGGCCTGCATGGATGTCTGTCTTTCTCAGTCAACTGTCAGCTTTCTGAGGGTAGGCATTATGTTTTTGTACTTAGAGTGCTGTATAAATAAGTGTTCAATAAATATTTAATTAATTAACATTTCTTACTTATAAGAGGAAAGAACAAAAAACTGTAAGGCTGGGTACTTTTCCTTAAGAAGTATACAGTTTTATTGAAAAAAAATTACCTCCTCTTCCCTCCTTAATCTTCTACCCTAGCATTCATTTTTCAGTTTTACCACTGGCCTGTTTAAGTGCTGTAGTTATAATCCTAGCACAGTATATGACTGAAGTGAATTAACATTAAAGCTTTAACTTCGCTTTAGGGAATGTATATCAAGGAATTAATCCAATATATACAAAAGACTACTGTCATAAAATTGTCTACTATAGCAGTGTTTATAATAGCAAGACAGGAGAGGAAGTACAGACAGAAATATATAACAAATAAATATTCACTTGAAGAATTAAGTAGTTTTTAAATGGTTATAAATGTACTGTAATAGCATATAAAGTACCTAAAACATAATGCTTTAAAAAAAGAACAAAAAATTGAATGTGCATTAGAATTACAACTATACGAGTATATGTTTACAGAAAAACAATTAGAAGCGAACATATCAAAATAATAATACAAATCACATGACAATAGCATGATTGTGGGTGACTTTTTACTTCATCTTCCAAACATTCTGTAGTAGTGCTAAAATAGTAATGTGTTTTCAATTTACTATTTTAAAAATTACCTTTGAGGGAGACATTCAGATGTCTATTTTTAGAGGCGACTAACTTAAGAAAGAACTTAAAACTAGAATACAAGTTGAAATGTTTGCATTTTCTAGCATTCAACACTGTGAGGCACTGTGGATATAAGGATGAATTAGATATGGTCTCAACCTCTGAAGATTTTCAAATGGATCAGGGAAAATGGCTTTCAAAAGTATACCTATGATACAGTGTTATGAATCCAATTATTAGTATGAATAAGCAATGTGACTTTCAGAAGAGTGATTAATTCAGTTCAGCCAAGGAAATCTTCACAGAAGAAGTGGCATTTAAATAGGGCTTTGGAGAACAAGTAGGGGTTCACCAAATAGGGAAGGGAAAACATAAGGAGAAAATGGAATCTGAAAACTCAGCATAGTAAGCAATAGGCATGGTAGCTATAATAATGAGAAATACAAACAAAAATTAACATGCTGAATGTTTATCACACTCTGAGCATTTTAAATAGATAGCAAATTTAATCCTCACAAAAATTCTAGGGAGTTGTAAACTACTATTGTTCTTATCATTACCAATTTATTGACATGGAAACTGTTCATAGTAAAGTTGAGAACCCTGTTTGAGCAAATCACAGAGGAAGTGAGAAAAATGAAATCTTGCATCCAGGTCTCTGCGACCCAATAGCCCTGGCTTAACCCATTAGCAACAACAATACTGAGGCAGGAAAGGACCTTCATGGCCCTACCAAGAAAGTTAGATTTTTTTTTTTTTTTTAAGATTTTGTTTATTTGACAGACAGAGATCACAGGTAGACAGAGAGGCAGGCAGAGAGAGAGAGAGGGAAGCAGGGCCCCCGCTGAGCAGAGAGCCCCATGTGGGACTCGATCCCAGGACCCCGGGATCACGACCCGAGCCGAAGGCAGCGGCTTAACCCACTGAGCCACCCAGGTGTCCCGAAAGTTAGATTTTGATCCTAAAAAAGGCAAAACAATTAAAAGTTCCAAAGGTACCTTCGGAGGCTAGAGAGATGAGAGGACCAGTTAGGAGCATAATGTAATAGCTTAGTAAGCTCTGAATCAAGGAAATGAAAAGGGAATTGAGAAAAATGAGTCAAGAGGCATTAGAGGTAAACCACATAACCTAATGACCAGAACTTAGTGAAGAGGAGGAAGGAGGTCAAAGTTTATACCCTGGTTACTAAAAAGACAGTAAATAAATTAACCAAGAAAGGGAGCACAGGAAAAAAAAATAGTGAATCTGATTGGAGCAACTTGAATGAAAACTTTCAGCAGCACATCCCAATCTTTGCACAGTTATAAGCAGTCTATGGGCAGAATTATCTTCTGGAGTTTCTTCTGATGTTTTCACTAATCAGTTGCAATTCTAGATTTTAGCTGAATTCCTTTTTCTCTTGATAGTTGGTACAATTAATAGTTTAAAAATAAATCATTTTGTCATGGAGCTTTGGTTGTTATACACAAACAAGGAATCATGGAATATTACATCAAAAACCAACGATGTACTGTATGGTGACTAACATCACACAGTAATATTTTTTCAAAAGACAAAAAAGTAAATAAATCATTTTTAATAATGAAAATTCACTATTGACATGTAATTTTCTTAATTAGCAAAATTTTTTAAAAAATCCACATTTAAATCAGCTATTTTGGGGCACCTGGGTGGCTCAGTGGGTTAAAGCCTCTGCCTTTGGCTCAGGTCATGATTCCAGGGTCCTGGGATGGAACCCCGCATCCGGCTCTCTGCTCAGCAGGGAGCCTGCTTCCTTCTCTCTTGCTCTGCCTGTCTCTCTGCCTACTTGTGATCTTTGTCTGCCAAATAAATAAATAAAATATATAAAAAAAAAACCAGCTATTTCCTGGGTGGCTCAGTGGGTTGAGCCTCTGCCTTCAGCTCGAGTCATGATCTTGGGGTCCTGGGATCAAGAACCACAACCACCTCTCTGTCGGCAGGGAGCCTGATTCCCCCTTTCCCTCTGCCTGCCTCTCTGCCTACTTATGATTGCTCTCTCCTTGTCAAATAAATAAATTAAATCTTTTTTTTTTCAATTTATTTATTTTCAGAAAAACAGTATTCATTATTTTTTCACCACACCCAGTGCTCCATGCAAGCTGTGCCCTCTATAATACCCACCACCTGGTACCCCAACCTCCCACCCACCCGCCACTTCAAACCCCTCAGATTGTTTTTCAGAGTCCATAGTCTCTCATGGTTCATCTCCCCTTCCAATTTACCCAAAAGCACATAACCTCCCCAATGTCCATAACCCTAACCCCCTTCTCCCAACCCCCCTCCCCCCAGTAACCCACAGTTTGTTTCGTGAGATTAAGAGTCACTTATGGTTTGTCTCCCTCCCTATCCCATCTTGTTTCATTGATTCTTCTCCTACCCACTTAAGCCCCCATGTTGCATCACCACTTCCTCATATCAGGGAGATCATATGATAGTTGTCTTTCTCCGCTTGACTTATTTCGCTAAGCATGATACGCTCTAGTTCCATCCATGTTGTCGCAAATGGCAAGATTTCGTTTCTTTTGATGGCTGCATAGTATTCCATTGTGTATATATACCACATCTTCTTGATCCATTCATCTGTTGATGGACATCTAGGTTCTTTCCATAGCAATTGCACTACTGGGAATTTACCCTAAAGATACAAATGTAGTGATCCAAAGGGGCACGTGCACCCGAATGTTTATAGCAGCAATGTCCACAATAGCCAAACTATGGAAATAAATTAAATCTTTTTAAAAAATTTAAAAATATACATGTTTGATAATTTAAAAATAATCTTATTTTATCAGTTATATGTGACATTTAAACAAAAAGCTAGCTCAATTAGGAAAAGGAGAGATTGAGTTTTGTTCCATGTGCAATGATGATCATTTTTTTTTCCCTGAGGCTTCCAAAAAGACTAATGTAATAGAGGCATCTTTAATAGACAACTTCAAATGCCTTCAGTGTTTCTCAGGGAAATAAAAATGCTGAATGAACTATCAGAAATTCCTACATATCAGGCACTTAAGCAGAAAGAATAGCCTCATTAGGATTTGTTGACTTGGGACCACTCTGCTATTAGAGATTTTTCTTCTCTGGCCAAAGGGTTTTTTTTGCAGCACCACTGAGTCAATCTGCTTTAATAATTATTTTCAAAATGAACATAAAGCAGAATTTCCAAAAAAAGACTTCATGGAGAAAACATCTTGAGGAAGGATAAAGAAATAAGTCAAAAATAGAACAATTGGCTATGGAACATTTTAGAATCAAGTCTATATGCTCCCAGAAATTTTAGGTAACAGTGGGAGACTAAGTTTCTTCATTCTCTTCCTTATTCACTTGAAACTTAGATGATTTAATATAATAATATCATCTAAGCATCTGTAATTCATGGTGCTGAATTAAACCATAATACTCAATGCTATAAAAATATTTAGAGGAAAAAGTACAAAGTATGAAAAGCAATGATTTCTAGTGACATTTTAAAAGCCCATGAAATCAGAAGGCTGGGAAGATGGCAAAGTAAGAGGACCCTAAGCTCACCTGAACACATGGATACAAGATAACATTCACATCAGGATAAGTAACCCAGAACATGACCAGAACACTGGCAGAATATACTCCACAAAGGTAGAGAAAAGGCCACATTTAAGAGGGTAGGAAGGGCAGAAACCCAGTGGGCAGCTAAATAGACATTAGTCATCAACTGAGGGAAGAGAATAGAGGGCACAGAGAAGAGAGAAACACACTACCACACAGGGGAGTCTGCATGGGGAAGATGAATCCCCATAACATTAGGCTTTGAAAGCCAAAGGGGCCGAATTTTGTGGGTTCTTACAACATAGGGACTTAGAGTCTGGAATTTTAAAAATCAGTGGACCCCATTCCTGGAGAGCTAGAGGGCAATCAGAAGCCAAGACCCCACCCTTAGAGAGACAGAACAACAAACAGCCCAATGAGATAGAGCTGTAGAAGCAAAATTTTGAAAAATGTCTGGGACATACAGGAGGGGGAGTTTTGTTCACAGGGGGACTCCTCCAGGAACAAAGGAGCTTGCAGATGCCACTCCCCTCCACCATCCCCCAGCATAAACACATGGCCACCTGAAGGACCAACTGCTTAACTGACTTACAACAAGCCCAATCTTATTTACAATTCATATCAAAACCAATAAAATATCTAGGAATAAACTTAACCAAAAAAGACAAAAGACCTATACCCTAAAAACTATAAAACACAGATGAGAGAAATTAGAGATGATTCAAATAAATGGAAAGACATTCCATTCTCAAGGGTTAGAAGAACAAATATTGTTAAAATATCCATACTACCCAAAGAAATCTACACATTTAATGAAACTCCGATCAAAATACCAACAGCAATTTTCATAAAACTAGAATAAAAAATCTTGAAATTTGTATGGGTCCACAAAAGATCCCTAATAGCTAAAGCAGTCTTTAAAAAAAGAAAAACAAAACTGGAGTATCACAATTCCTAATGTTAAATTATATTACAAAGCTGTAGTAATCAAAGCGGTATGGTACTAGCACAAAAATAGACACATAGATCAATGGAACAAAACAGAAAGCCCAAAAATAAACCCATAATAATGTGGTCAATTAATCTTTGACAAAAGAGGCAAGGATATGCAATGGGAAAAAGACATTCTCTTTAACAAATAGTGTTGGGAAAACTAGACAGCTACACAGAAAAGGATGAAACTGGACTACTTTTTGTATAAATAAACTCAAAATGGATTAAGAATATAAATGTTAGACCTGAAACCATAAAAATTCTAGAGGAGAGCACAGACAGTAATGTCTCTGACATCAGTCATAGCAACATCTTTCTACACACATATCCCGAGGCAAAAGAAACAAAGACAAAAATAAACTACATTAAAATAGAGATCTTCTGCACAACAAAGGAAACAACCAACAAAACTAAAGGACAGGGGCTCCTGGGTGGCTCAGTGGGTTGGGCCTCTGCCTCCGGCTTGGGCCATGATCTCGGGGTCCTGGGATCGAGACCCAGGTTGGGCTCTCTGGTTGGTGGAGAGCCTGCTTCCCTTTCTGTCTCTGCCTACCTCTCTGCCTACTTGTGATCTCTGTCAAATAAATAAAATCTTAAAAAAAAAAAAAACTAAAGGACAACCTACTGAATGGGAGAAGATATTTCATATGTGGAATTTAAGAAGCTAGACAAATGAACAAAGGAAAAGAGAGAGAGAAAGAAACCAAAAAACAGACTCTTAATTACAGAAAACAGAGGGGTACCAGAAGGGAGGTGGATAGAGGGATGGGTGAAGTAAATGAAGGCAATTCAGAGTACTTTTCTTGATGAGCACTGAGTATAATAAGGAACATTTGAATCATGATACTGTACACCTTGAAACAAATTTAACATTAAATGTTAAACTACACTGGAATTAAAATAAAATAATAAAATAAAAAATAAATAAATAAGTAAAAACCCCTAAATTCATTGAAGAGTTGAAGATAATAAATATGAAATAGTTAAAGCCAACTTTGTTGTAAATTAAGTCCTAAAGTTACATGCTTTGACACAGTACTATCCAAACTAATAAGAGAAGACTTATATTATCCCTGAGACAGAGTAGTTAGTGAAGAAGAGGAATGACATCCCAAACTCTTCAAATAATAGACTCACCCCCCCAAAAAAAGTCAAGGGAATTCTCTTGAAAAGTTTTGAAATAGACAGTGAAAATCTTTATTCAACTCTTTATTTTGAGGTGAAGTCATTGAAAAGCCCTAAGGAAATTCATGATATGGATCCAGGTAGTCGCAGCATTACTAACAGTTGTAATAGTAGTAGTGGTACACAACCATTACTTTAAATCAGTACCTATCACTATTCAGTGTTTCATATGTGTCAAATACTGCTTCCAATCATTATGCGACTAATCCCTACAACAATCTTAGAAGTAGAAATTCTTATTCCTGTTTTGCCGATTAGAAAATTAAGGTTTCTCTGAATTGTGCCAAACTTGAAATAACCCCAACTATTTTTTCTCAGAAGAAATAAGCTGTAGAAATATATTTATGCAGCTCAGTGGGTAACATTCCAGTCATCAATAAACATTTATTGATTACTGATCATACATATGAATGGTACTATGCTAGGAATTTACATCGCAAGAACAATTTCCTCAGGATGACAGAATTGATAGAAATCATGATGTTTCTAAATATCTTGAGTTAAGGACTGGGCAATTGGGAATAATTTGGTTTAAAATAGTAACAATTGCAAGAAAATAAAATAACAGATAAAGAACACAAAAGTTATCCAGAAGACTAAAATCAATTTAAAATTTAGACCAGCTATAATAGCATTTGCATAGTCAAAATAACATGAAATGCTAAAAATATGTTCAAAATTGTAGTATTAACTGTATTAGAAATATGGGGATGTAGGATATTTTATGTGGTAGGAATGGGGGTGAGAGGTAAATCCTTATCTTTTACAATGAAAAGTCAATATAAAATACTGAAATATCAAGAAGAAACCACACAACTGAAGACATCTATGTAATGGCAAAAATTAAATAGACATAAGTTGAAAGGATGAAGAAATAGGTGACCTTATAGAATCATTTGACTCTAAGTTATGTGAATACATAATTTGATAAAAATTAAATGAACAGCACAAATTACAAACCATGGTGAACTTCTGAGTAAAAGAATAACAAGCTTCTCTTTCATGTGGGGGAGGAGTCAAGATGGCGGAGAAGTAGCAGGCTGAGACTACTTCAGCTAGCAGGAGATCAGCTAGATAGCTTATCTAAAGATTGCAAACACCTACAAATCCATTGACAGATCGAAGATAAGAAGAACAGCAATTCTAGAAACAGAAAAACAACCACTTTCTGATTTTTTTTTCTGAAAGGTAGGACTGGCGGAGAAGTGAATCCAAAGCGATGGGAAGATAGACCCCGGGGGGCGGGGGCCGGCTCCCGGCAAGCGGCAGAGCAACGGAGCACAAAATCGGGACTTTTAAAAGTCTGTTCCACTGAGGGACATTGCTCCAGAGGCTAAACCAGGGTGAAGCCCATGCGGGGTCAGCATGGCCTCAAGTCCCGCAGGACCACAGAAGGATCAGGGGTGTCTGAGTGTCGCAGAGCTTACAGGTATTAGAACGGGGAAGCTGGCTATAGAGACAGAGCTGACAGTGAGCTCACAGCACAGGGTTACCTTGAACTGGTCACAGGCTCGGTGAGCTCGGAGCGCGGCTGGAGGTCAGACAGATGGGAGTTACTGGGCACTGTTCTCTGAGGGCGCACTGAGGAGTGGGGCCCGGGCTCTCGGCTCCTCTGGGCCAGAGGCCAGGAGGCCGCCATTTGTATTCCCATCCTCTGGAACTCTATGGAAAGCGCTCAGGGAACAAAAGCTCCTGAAAGCAAACCCGAGCAGATTACTCAGCCCGCCCCTGGTAAGGGCGGTGCAATTCCGCCTGGGGAAAAGACACTTGAGAATCAATACAACAGGCCCCTCCCCCAGAAGATCAACAAAAAATCCAGCCAAGACCAAGTTCACCTACCAAGGAGTGCAGTTTCAATACCAAGAAGAGCAGCAGAATTCCAGAGGAGGGGAAAGCAAAGCATGGAACTCATGGCTTTCTCCCTATGATTCTTTGGTCTTCCAGTTAATTTGATTTTTTCCCATTTTTTTTCTCTTCTTCTGCTAAAATTTTTTTAACTTTTACACTTTTCTTTTTTAACGTTTTTAACTAGTTTATCTAATATATATATTTTTTCTTTTTTATACTTTTCTTTTTTGTTTTCTTTTTTTAATTCTCTTCTTTTCTTGATTCTTTTCTTTTTGAACCTCTTTTTATCCCCTTTCTCCCCCCTCACGATTTGGGATCTCTTCTGATTTGGTTAAAGCATATTTTCCTGGGGTTGTTGCCACCCTTTTAGTATTTTACTTGCTCCTTCATATACTCTTATCTGGACAAAATGACAAGGCGGAAAAATTCACCACAAAAAAAAAGAACAAGAGACAGTACTGAAGGCTAGGGACCTAATCAATACAGACATTAGTAATATGTCAGATCTAGAGTTCAGAATGATAAGTCTCCAGATTTTAGTCGGGCTCAAATTTAAATGGGCTAAATGCCCCAATCAAAAGACACAAGGTATCAGAATGGATAAATAAACAAAACCCATCTATATGTTGCCAACAAGAAACTCATTTTAAGTCCAAAGACACCTCCAGATTTAAAGTGAGGGGGTGGAAAAGAATTTACCATGCTAATGGACATCAGAAGAAAGCAGGAGTGGCAATCCTTATATCAGATCAATTAGATTTTAAGCCAAAGACTATAATAAGAGATGAGGAAGAACACTATATAATACTCAAAGGGTTTGTCCAACAAGATCTAACAATTTTAAATATCTATGCCCCCAACGTGGAAGCAGCCAACTAAATAAACCAATTAATAACAAAATCAAAGAAACACATCAACAATAATATAATAATATTAGGGGACGTTAACACTCCCCTCACTGAAATGGACAGATCATCCAAGCAAAAGATCAACAAGGAAATAAAGGCCTTAAATGACACACTGGATCAGGTGGACATCACAGATATATTCAGAACATTTCATTCCAAAGCAACAGAATACACACTCTTCTCTAGTGCACATGGAACATTCTCCAGAATAGATCACATCCTTGGTCCTAAATCAGGACTCAACCGGTTTCAAAAGATTGGGATCATTTCCTGCATATTTTCAGATCACAATGCTCTGAAGCTAGAACTCAACCACAAGAGGAAGTTTGGAAAGAACCCAAATACATGGAGACTAAACAGCATCCTACTAAAGAATGAATTCATCAACCAGGAAATTAAAGAAGAATTGAAAAAAATCATGGAAACAAATGATAATGAAAACACAATGGTTCAAAATCTGTGGGACACAACAAAGGCAGTCCTGAGAGGAAAACATATAGCGGTACAAGCCTTTCTCAAGAAACAAGAAAGGTCTCAGGTACACAACCTAACCCTACACCTAAAGGAGCTGGAGAAAGAACAAGAAAGAAACCCTAAGCCCAGCAGGAGAAGAGAAATCATAAAGATCAGAGCAGAAATCAATGACATAGAAACCAAAAAACAATAGAACAAATCAACAAAACTAGGAGCTGGTTCTTTGAAAGAATTAATAAGATTGATAAACCCTGGCCAGACTTATCAAAAAAAAAGAGAAAGGACCCATATAAATAAAATCATGAATGAAAGAGGAGAGATCACAACTAACACCAAAGAAATACAAACAATATAAGAACATACTATGAGCAACTCTATGCCAACAAATTTGACAATCTGGAAGAAATGGATGCATTCCTAGAAACATATAAACTACCACAACTGAACCAGGAAGAAATAGAAAGCCTGAACAGACCCATTACCAGTAAGGAGATTGAAACAGTCATTAAAAATCTCCAAACAAACAAAAGCCCAGGGCTAGACGGCTTTCCGGGGGAATTCTACCAAACATTTAAAGAAGAACTAATTCCCATTCTCCTGAAACTGTTCCAAAAAATAGAAATGGAAGGAAAACTTCCAAAGTCATTTTATGAGGCCAGCATCACTTTGATCCCAAAACCAGACAAGGATCCCATTAAAAAAGAGAATTACAGACCCATATCCTTGATGAACAGAGATGCAAAAATTCTCACCAAAATACTAGCCAATAGGATTCAACAGTACATTAAAAGGATTATTCATCATGACCAAGTAGGATTTATTCCAGGCTTGCAAGGTTGAAACATCTGCAAATCAATCAATATGATACAACACATCAATAAAAGAAAGAACAAGAACCATATGATATTCTCAATAAATGCTGAAAAAGCATTTGACAAAGTACAGCATCCCTTCCTGATCAAAACTCTTCAAAGTGTAGGGATAGAGGGCACATACCTCAATATTATCAAAGCCATCTATGAAAAACCCACCGCAAATATCATTCTCAATGGAGAAAAACTGAAAGCTTTTCCGCTAAGGTCAGGAACATGGCAGGGATATCCATTATCACCACTGCTATTCAACATAGTACTAGAAGTCCTAGCCTCAGCAATCAGACAACAAAAGAAAATTAAAGGCATCCAAATTAGCAAAGAAGAAGTCAAATTATCACTCTTCGCAGATGATATGATACTATATGTGGAAAACCCAAAAGATTCCACTCCAAAATTGCTAGAACTTGTACAGGAATTCAGTAAAGTGTCAGGATATAAAATCAAGGCACAGAAATCAGTTGCATTTCTCTACACCAACAACAAGACAGAAGAAAGAGAAATTAAGGAGTCAATCCCATTTACAATTGCACCCAAAACCATAAGATACCTAGGAGTATACCTAACCAAAGAGGCTAAGAATCTATACTCAGAATACTATAAAGTACTCATGAAAAAAATTGAGGAAGACACAAAGAAATGGAAAAATGTTCCATGCTCTTGGATTGGAAGAATAAATATTGTGAAAATGTCTATGCTACCTAAAGCAATCTACATATTTAATGCAATTCCTATCAAAATACCATCCATCTTTTTCAAAGAAATAGAACAAATAATTTTAAAATTTATATGGAACCAGAAAAGACCTCGAATAGCCAAAGGAATATTGAAAAAGAAAGCCAAAATTGGTGGCATCACAATACCAGACTTCAAGCTCTATTACAAAGCTGTCATCATCAAGACAGCATCGTACTGGCACAAAAACAGACACATAGATCAATGGAACAGAATAGAGAGCCCAGAAATAGACCCTCAACTCTATGGTCAACTAATCTTTGACAAAGCAGGAAAGAATGTCCAATGGAAAAAAGACAGCCTCTTCAATAAATGGTGTTGGGAAAATTGGACAGCCACATGCAGAAAAATGAAATTGGACCATTTCCTTACACCACACATGAAAATAGACCCAAAATGGATGAAGGACCTCAATGTTTGAAAGGAATCCATCCAAGTTCTTGAGGAGAACAGAGGCAGCAACCTCTTCGACCTCAGCCGCAGCAACATCTTCCTAGGAACATCACCAAAAGCAAGAGAAGCAAGGGAAAAAATGAACTATTGGGATTTCATCAAGATCAAAAGCTTTTGCACAGCAAAGGAAACAGTTAACAAATCCAAAAGACAACTGACAGAATGGGAGAAGATATTTGCAAACGACATATCAGATAAAGGGCTAGTGTCCAAAATCTATAAAGAACTTATCAAACTCAACACCCAAAGAACAAATAATCCAATCAAGAAATGGGCAGAGGACATGAACAGACATTTCTGCAAAGAAGACATCCAGATGGCCAATAGACACATGAAAAAGTGCTCCATATCACTCGGCATCAGGGCAATACAAATCAAAACCACAATGAGATATCACTTCACACCAGTCAGAATGGCTAAAATCAACAAGTCAGGAAATGACAGATGCTGGTGAGGATGTGGAGAAAGGGGAAGCCTCCTACCCTGTTGGTGGGAATGCAAGCTGGTGCAACCACTCTGGAAAACAGCATGGAGGTTCCTCAAAATGTTGAAAATAGAACTGCCCTATGACCCAGCAATTGCACTACTGGGTATTTACCCTAAAGATACAAACGTAGTGATCCGAAGGGGCACGTGCACCCAAATGTTTATAGCAGCAATGTCCACAATAGCCAAACTATGGAAAGAACCTAGATGTCCATCAACAGATGAATGGATAAAGAAGAGGTGGTATATATACACAATGGAATACTATGCAGCCATCAAAAGAAAGGAAATCTTGCCATTTGTGACAACGTGGATGGAACTAGAGCATATCATGGTTAGCGAAATAAGTCAAGCGGAGAAAGGCAACTATCATATGATCTCCCTGATATGAGGAAGTGGTGATGCAACATGGAGGCTTAAGGGTGTAGGAGAAGAATAAATGAAACAAGATGGGATCAGGAGGAAGACAAACCATTAGTGACTCTTAATCTCACAAAACAAACAGAGGGTTGCTGGGGGGAGGGGGTTTAGAAGAAGGGGGGTGGGGTTATGGACATTGGGGAGGGTATGTGCTTTGGTGAGTGCTGTGAAGTGTGTAAACCTGGCGATTCACAGACCTGTACCCCTGGGGATAAAAATATATTATATGTTTATAAAAAATTAAAAATTAAAAAAAAGAATAACAAGCTTGTTCTGAATGTAGTAAGAACTTTTCTGTTGGCATTGCAAAAGAAATGATTAAAGGAAGAGAGGGAAATTAATTGGAAATATATTCCTCCAGGCTAAATAAATATAATAAAGATTTGAACCAAGTTAGTGTCAGTAGGACCAGAAGGAAAGAGGATAACTTAGAAGATAGTTTATAAATAGAATCATAAGGACTTGGAGATTAACTGAATAAAAAATATGCAGAAGGGGATGTTTGGAACAATTAAGAGGGATGTTTAAGATAAGTCAGAGGTTTATAACCTGAGTTGCTAGGCAGAGCTGCTCTCTAAAGTTTTTCCTATTAATTACTACTAATAACATATGTATTATTATGTATTATATGTAAATATATAAAACATGTAATATTTTATTTTTATCATACATATAATTATAGAAATTATATATAATATTCTAGAGAGATACTAATCTGTTGTTGGCTATATATATTGCAAGTATCACTTCTCAGTGTTTTAGCTCTTCACTTTTTTTTTGTAGTTTCAAGTTTTTATTTAAATTCCAGTTAGATAACATACAATGTAATACCAGTTTCCAGTGTAGAATTTACTGATTCATCACTTACATACAACATCCAGTGCTCATTACATCATGTGTCCTCCTTAATATCCATCTTGCATTTAGCCCGTCCCCCACCCACCTCCTCTCCAGCAACTCTGTTTGTTCTCTAGAGTTAAGAGTCTCTTATGGTTTGTCTCTTTCTTTCTCTCTCTCTCTTTTTTCCTCTTTCCCCTATGTTTACCTGTTTTGTTTCTTTAATTCTACATATGAGTAAAATCATATTGTATTTCTTTTTCTCTGACTGATTCATTTCCCTTAGCATAATACTCTCTAACCCCATCCATGTCATTGCAAATGGCCAGATTTCATTCTTTTTATGGCTGAGTAGTAGTCCATTGTATATACATACCACATCTTCTTTTATTCATCAGTTGATGGACACTTGGGTTGTTTCCATAGGTTGGCTATTGTAGACTATGCTGCTATAAACATTGGGGTACATGTATCCCTTTGAATCACTATTTTTGTATTTTGGGGGTAAATACTTAGTAGTGAAATTATTGAATTATAGGGTAGTTCTACTTTTAACTTTTTAAGATTTTATTTATTTATTTATTTGACAGAGAAAGAGACAACGAGAGAGGGAACAGAAGCATAGGGAGTGAGAGAGGGAGAAGCAGGCTTCCCACTGAGTAGGGAGCCCAATGTGGGGCTCGATCCCAGGACCCTGGGATCATGACATGAGCCGAAGGCAGATGCTTAACAACTGAGCCACCCAGGCGCCCTTCTACTTTTAACTTTTTAAGGAATCTCCATACTGTTTTTCAGAGTGGCTGCACCAGTTTGCATTTCCAGCAACAGTGCAAGAGAGTTCCCCTGTGTCCACATCCTTGCCAACACCAGTCGTTTCTTGTGTTGTTGATTTTAGCCATTCTGACATGTGAGGGGCTATCTCATTGTAGTTTTGATTTGTATTTCCCTAATGATCAGTGATGCTGAGCATCTTTTCATGTGTCTGTTGGCCATGTGTATAGTATATCTTCTTTGGAGAAATATGTATTCATGTCCTCTGCCCATTTTTAAGTTGAATTATTTGATTTTTGGGGTGTTGAGTTTTATAAGTTCTTTATATAATTTGATACTAACCCTTTATCAGATATGTTACTTGCAAATATCTCTTCCCATTCCATAGGTTGTCTTTTAGTTTTGTTGACTACTTCTCATCTGAAAACAGGGCTTTTACTTAGTGATATCTGAAGTAACTCTTTACTGTAATACTGTATAAATGGGTATTTCCTTCAACAAAACTAAATGGACATGCTTTATTTTTTGTGTGGACTATAAGGTTGGATGATTTTCCTATATATACAGTTTTATAGCAAAGAATTATTTCAGATATTACTAAGTAAAAGCCCTATATTCATATAGAATCATTGGCAAATTGACAAAATCAAAATGCAAACCAATAACTTGCATGTTTAGCCTAAAATTTCATGTCATGAAAATGGTTTGTTCTTAATCCAGCTGGCTAACAGATATGCCTAATGACTCTTATATTGGGGAATGAATAAAATAGTAGTATGGTATTAAGAAATAACTTAAATTCAATCATTAGAAACATTACTTATATTACACATTTAAAATTAGAATTAAACAAATTCATGGTGCTAATGAAGCAGAAATACAACTGAAAAAAGGACTCAGCCCTACCCAAAGATTAGAGAGATTTATATTCCAATTTTTCTACTTCCTGAACATAATTATATCCAGTTATTTTGCTCACTCTAGAGCCACACAAACACAGACTGGGGCATGTTATTGTCACTGAGCTTTATCCTTACCACAAACTTTGAGGAGATCCATACCTACTCCCCCAACCTGAATCAATTTTTTCCCCTTAGTTAAACATAAGAAAAAATAAACTATAAGACACAGTCAGATGCTTCAGTGCTGAAGGAAACTGTTTTGGTATAATCCAAAAAAAGGGAAAAAGTCAGAAAATTTGGAAGGCTCAGGCCATTTTAGACCACACCCAGTCTAAGCAATGTAGGCACCATATAGGTTCAGCATTTAAGTATTAAATATGTGCAGCCTGAATTGACTCCTACCAATTGACTATCTTATTTCATGCAATCCAAATCAGCCTCAGTGTTAAATACCCTTCAAACTAAATTAAACTGAGCACAAAGCTGACAGACAAAAAAAATGGCAGGAAAAGAGGACTCTTAGGTTGAAAGATGCAACAACTAGTTACTGACTCATCAAGAAAGACACTGGATTGTATTATGTCTTTAATTGATTAAAGTGAAAGTGAATATGCCTAAAAATTCAGCAACCACCATAGCAAATCAGAGACTCTTTAGAGATTTAGGAAGAGAAAAATAATCACTGGCACTTAAAATGCTTCATAAGCTAAGGAGATCAACTTTCACCATAGGTGCAGTCAGATTCTATTTCTTTTCTCAGGTTCAGAGGATTTTAGTATTATTGAATTCCTTTCTTACTTCATTGGGAATTTAGATTAGTAAAAGATAGTGCTTTTGGTATAGAATGCCTTCCATAAGCAATATAATACACATTGCAAAACAATTTATTTTGTTTTTGCCATATTGGAAAGTAAGGTTGTCCATGATCTGAGTTTTGTACGTTGTTTACTCAGCAGTTCTAACCTACAAAAGCTTTCTGTCATGCTACTTTTGAAACAAAAGTATTTTTAATATATGGTAACTCAGGTCCTAAAAGAAATTTATCTGTTTCAGCTTCTCTTTGGTGTAATTTGTTCCTTTATACTGATCTACCCAAACTTTTAATGCAAAAAGAAACAGACCTAGATTGAAGTATCAAGAGAAAACACACCTATTCTTAAAATGGAAAGAGAATAACTGTGCCTACTCCCACTTAATAAAAATCCAGACCCTGTTTTGTTATTTTTCTTCAGAAATTAAGGTCTAATTAGTATTAGATAACACTTAACTGGAATATATTTACTTCTTTTATTCATTTAGAAAGCAAGGCTCTGATGGAACATTTGTGTTTCTTAGTTTTTTTTTTTCCCTTGCTGGCCTTTAACCAGCTTGCTATTTTCCAAATGATATTTCATTTCTAGGCTTTGATACATGCTAATTATTTTACTCATTTCCTTATTACCCAAATTCAATAACTTACTTTGAACCAAAGCAGTGTTTTAAGTGTTGCATCAAAACCTAAAATTACATGAAACTATTTATTAACCTTGTCATATAATGTTATCATTTAGATCTGTGCCACAAATTGGCATTGTTTTCTTTCTTTTAATTTGGTCTCTTTTATTTGAAAATATTCTAAATTAAGTCAAATTTGAAAGTGGACAGATAAATGTACACAAATAGAATTTCTATGAATTACCTTTCTATCAAATTTGGGTAAGTGGCAATGCCAAAGCAGAAGGCATTGATCATTTTTTCAGTATCCATTTTCATGTTATTAAATGGATTTTTCAAAATGTTTTACATATCATTTTGAAAGGGCATTTCTATATGCCATAAGAACTGAAAGTTAGAATGTTTTACATAGAAAAACATCTATGCATCTCAAATGAGCTTCTTTATTTCTTATGGTTAACTGAACTTCTACAGAGAAAATGATACCACGTTACAGTAAAGAATCTCTAAATCAAAAATTGTTACCTGACACAAAGAAGAAATATTAAATGACAACTGTATCCCTTTCTCTATTCTCTAAGTGAAATTGAAGTATTCTTTTTTATTTTAAATATCAACCAGAACTAAATCTAGTGGCAAAAATCTTAACACCCAGTGCTCATCACAATTGCCCTCCTTAATATCCAACACCCATTTTATCCATCCCCTGTCCATGCTCCTCCTCCAGAAACCGTCAGTTTGTTCTCTATAGCTAAGTGTTTTCTGGGAGCACTTGGGTGGCGCATTTGGTTAGGTGGCCAACGCTTGGTTTTGGCTCATGTTGTGATCTCAGCGTTGTGGGAGCAAGCTCCATGTTGGGCTCTGCACCACCCTGGAGTTGGCTTGGATTTCTCTTTCCCTCTACCATGCTCTCTTTCTCTCTCTCTCTCAAAAAATAAATAAATAAGTCTTAAAAAAAAAAAAAAGAATGTTTTCTTTTTTTTTTTGGTCCCCTATGTTCATCTCTTTTGTTAAATTCCACATATAAGTGAAATCATACGGTATTTGTCATTCTCTTATTTCACTTAGCCTAATACTCTCTAGCTCCATCTACATCCTTTTCATCATGTCTTACTCCTTTTAAGTTTTATTTCTTAAATCTGCTCATTTTCTCTCATCTCGTTTTTCTTTACCATAGTCACATTTTTTTCTCACCTACATAGTCTGCCTAACACTTTCCTCCACCAGCTCAACTCTATTTTGAGTACATCAATTACAGCACTAATAAAGATAATGTTATTTCAATGTGGAAAGCACTTTATTAAATTCCCACCATCTACAAGACAAAGTGCACACTGCAGAGTATGACGCACAAAAACTACTTGCTCCTTTTAGATTCCTACCATACCCTGCTTTTATTAATAAATATTTATTGAACCTTATTCTGCTAAATATCACCTTCTGTGAACTATCTGTTTATATACTTTGCCCATTTTCATTGATTTTTTTAAAAAATTCATAAATGTGTGCAATTATACTAAATATTTTTTATCTACTGAAAAATTACTTATCAGCATTTTATATAGTAAGTTTTTTTTAAAAGTTATAGTTATCATTAATTTAAGATAGACCTGAATTTCTGTGACCCTACTTTGTCTAAAGTTATAGATTTTGGTGGTATTACTGACTTACAGCAGCGACAACAGGAAAAGACAGAGTAAGGGAAAAATTGGAGATACAATCTTCTTCTTGGACTCCAAAAGCCGAACCCAGTGACTCATACACCATCCATCTTTGCTTTTCATCATTTAACACCTATATTATTTCCATTTATCATCATCTTCAAACCATCAGTCCTTCTGTGGATCACTCCTCAGAGTGCCATCACCCTTTGGATCATCAATATCCACCAAGGCCTTAGACTGATTCTATCAAGACCCTTCTGACCTGCAATCAACATTAGTCATGTTCTTGCAAAATCTTAGTCTGGTGCCTGCTTCAGGCAAAACTCTGTGCTAAGCCTTGGGGATATCAGGATAAAATGAGTAAGACATAACACTAATAGCATAAAACACAAGTCTTGTGTGAAAAAAAAAATCATATCTCTTTAACTCCACAGATTATAGCTTTGTCTCTTCAAGCTCCTGGAGCCAGACCTACAAGGCCCCTCCAATTCCAGTGATTTTCCTGAGATTTCATTTTGCTTGATGTTACTGCCACATCTAATTTAGAACATTTTCTTGTTAAAGCTCTTCTTTAAATTTTATTATATCACCCTCTTAAAAGCATGAACTTTATTACAGATCTAGCTATGAATCTTCATTGCTCCACCATTTACTGGGTCACCGTGGGCAAATCACTTACATTTCTGAGTTGTAATTTTCTCATTCTAATTAGGTTAGGATACTGTATGAAATGAGATACAGTATATAATGCCATTCATTCAATGGCAATTGCTCTGGAGTTATTTTATTTCCTTAGTTCTTCATCCTTTACTATTTTTTTTCTTCTCCCACTCCCCAAATTTTGTTTAATTTTAATTTTCAAAAATGTTTATTATTTAAGTATGTTGACATACAATGTTACTTAGTTTCAGGTGTACAGAACAGTGATTCAACAATTCTGTACATTAGTCAATGCTCACCATGTTAAGCATAGTCATCATTTGTCACCATATGTTATTACAATGTTATTGACTATATGTCTTATGTTGTATTTTTCATTTCTCTGACTTATTCATTTTATAACTGGAAGTTTATACCTCTTAATCTCATTCACTTATTTTGTTAGCCCCCCCACCTTTCCTTGTATTTGTTTGGCAACCAGGTGTTTGCTCTCTGTATTTATGGTGCAAATCAAAATCACAATGAGATACCACTTCACACCAATCAGGATAGCTAGTTTCAAAAAGATGTGAAATGACAAGTGTCAGCTAGGATGCGGAGCAAAGGGAACCTTTGTGCATTGTTACTGGAAAATGTAAATTGGTGCAACCACTATGGAAAACAGTATGGAAGTTCCTCAAAAGGTTAAAAAATGAAATATCACAAGATCTAGTAATTCCACTACTGGGTATTTATCCATCCCCAAAATTGAAATAAGCCTGAAATTTCAGTCCTTCACTCTCTGTTCTCCCCTCTCTACATTCTCTGTTTTCTTTAGGAATTACATGGAAATCCATGCTTACATTAGTTCCTGTTTGGCCATTTCCCAATTAGTAATCTTCACGGATTCACAAAGGTCTTGTAAGAGATTATGATGCTAAACTTAACAGCACTGTCTGTTTCAGCATCTACATTTAAAAATGTTAATAAAAATATTTGTTTTACACATTCATCTAAAATGGAATATTTGTAGAGCCTGGGAGAGCAAATACTATAGAATGAACAGTGATTAACAGAAATCAGAGGAAGGTCCTTCAGATATAGTCACTGTTAGTTTTTTATGACCTAGCAGACTACTGATAGTCATCATAAAGGTAGTAATCATTATTTAGTTTTAAATAGCCTATTTTTGGGGCTTATATTATCTAATTTATGCCCATAATTAGTCATTGATTAAAGAAAGATGACCTAAGAAAGTCCTTGAGTCCATATTAACACATATTTTGTTGTTGTTGTTGTTGTTGTTTTTTAATTTTTTCAATTTATTTATTTTCAGAAAAACAGTATTCATTATTTTTTCACCACACCCAGTGCTCCATGCAATCTGTGCCCTCTATAATACCCACCACCTGGTACCCCAACCTCCCACACCCCCGCCACTTCAAACCCCTCAGATTGTTTTTCAGAGTCCATAGTCTCTTATGATTCACCTCCCCTTCCAATTTACCCCAACTCCCTTCTCCTCTCTAACACCCCTTGTCCTCCATGATATTTGTTATGCTCCACAAATAAGTGAAACCATATGATAATTGACTCTCTCTGCTTGACTTATTTCACTCAGCATAATCTCTTCCAGTCCCATCCATGTTGCTACAAAAGTTGGGTATTCATCCTTTCTGATGGAGGCATAATACTCCATAGTGTATATGGACCACATCTTCCTTATCCATTCGTCCGTTGAAGGGCATCTTCGTTCTTTCCATAGTTTGGCGACCATGGCCATTGCTGCTATAAACATTGGGGTACAGATGGCCCTTCTTTTCACGACATCTGTATCTTTGGGGTAAATACCCAGGAGTGCAATTGCAGGGTCATAGGGAAGCTCTGTTTTTAATTTCTTGAGGAATCTCCACACTGTTCTCCAAAGAGGCTGCACCAACTTGCATTCCCACCAACAGTGGAAGAGGGTTCCCCTTTCTCTACATCCTCTCCAACACATGTTGTTTCCTGTTTTGTTAATTTTGGCCATTCTAACTGGTGTAAGGTGATATCTCAATGTGGTTTTAATTTGAATCTCCCTGAGGGCTAATGATGATGAACATTTTTTCATGTGTCTGATAGCCATTTGTATGTCTTGACTGGAGAAGTGTCTGTTCATATCTTCTTCCCATTTTTTGATATGTTTGCCTGTTTCGTGTGTGTTGAGTTTGAGGAGTTCATTATAGATCCCGGATATGGTGAAAGTGGGCATCCTTGTCTTGTTCCTGATCTCAACGGGAAGGCTGCAAGCTTTCTCATTGAGGATGATATTTGCTGTGTGTCTTTCATAGATAGATTTGATGAGGTTCAGGAATGTTCCCTCTATCCCTATACTTTGAAGTGTTTTAATCAGGAATGGGTGCTGGATTTTGTCAAATGCTTTTTCTGCATCAATTTAGAGGACTATGTGGTTCTTCTCTCTTCTCATATTAATTTGTTGTATCACATTGATTGATTTGCGAATGTTGAACCATCCTTGTAGCCCAGGGATGAATCCCACCTGATCATGGTGGATAATCTTTTTAATGTGCTGTTGGATCTTGTTGGCTAGGATCTTGTTGAGGATCTTAGCATCCATATTCATCAGTGATATTGGTCTAAAATTCTCCTTTTTGGTGGGGTCTTTGCCTGGTTTGGGTATCAGGGACCACCTTGTTTAAGAATGCTTGGATCAACCAGGAGATCAAAGAAGAACTGAAACAATTCATGGAAACCAATGAGAATGAAGACACTTTGGTCCAAAATCTATGGGATACAGCAAAGGCTGTCCTAAGGGGGAAATACATAGCCATCCAAGCCTCCCTCAAAAAATTGAAAAATCCAGAATACACCAGCTGTCTCTACACCTTAAAGAACTGGAGAATCAACAACAAATCAAACCAACTCCACACATAAGTAGGGAAACCATCAAGTGGCCATTAGTGGCCACACTAATCCACACTAATCCAAAAGAAAAGAGAGAAAGCCCAAATTCATAAAATTATGAATGAAAAGGGAGCGATCACAACTAACACCAAGGAAGTAGAAACAATCATCAGAAGTTATTATCAACAGTTATATGCCAATAAGCTTAGCAACCTAGATGAAATGGATGCATTCCTGGAAAAATATAAACTACCAAAATTGAACCAGGAAGAAATTGACAACCTGAATAGACTGATATCTAATAATGAGATTGAGTCAGTGATCAAAAACCTGTCAAAAAACAAGAGCCCAGGACCTGACGGATTCCCTGGGGAATTCTACCAAACCTTCAAAGAAGAAATAACACCTATTCTCCTGAAGCTGTTTCAAAAAATTGAAGCAGAAGGAAAACTTCCAGACTCTTTCTATGAAGCCAGCATATTAACACATATTAAGTACAAACATGATAAACATGCAAATTTGTCTCAAAATGATTTCCTTCACATCCATAAGGTCAGTCTGTCTGATCCAAATTCTTTAAAAGTGCATCAATATTTCTTGTATCTCAGGAAGTAATGCTAATAGAGTAAACCATACTGACTATTATATCCAATTTGCCTTTATTTTAACTGGGAATGTAAACAACTAACATCTGTGATATACTTGTGGAGGTATACTAATAAGTAGCAACCTTTTCTCTTAGGTCATAACTTAAGAATAAAATATAGTAATTACAAAAATTTTTTACTAAGTCACTTCATTACATGCCACAGAAAAAATGGAAAATAATTTTTAGAACTTCTGAGTTTGAAAAATCATATATTATTGTGAAGTGATCATCCATTCATAAAGCTTAGGAATTATTACCTACATCAGTAGTTCCCAAAATGTATTCCTCAGAACAGTATTTTATGGAATTTTTAAATGTTAAGAAAAATTCCTTTATTGTTTTAGGGGAAAAAAAAATGATGTACATTTAGTTCAGAAAGTATGCTGGAAAGTTCCAGGAAGAAACTAAAATAGATTACCAATATTCTATCACCCAAAAAAATTCACTGCCAACTCTCATTGAACATCTCTACAAATATGTACTATTTGCTAAAGGGTATTTCAGATGGGCAGATACATATACTTTCAGGGAAAAAAATAAAATAATTATGATTATTTTTTATTAGTTTTTTAAATAAATAGAGGCATTATTGAAATTCAGATAAAAGCTTAACCTCCACAGTGGATTACTACATAAAAGAACTCTCTAGAGGTAAGAAGAAAATTGTAAAAATCTTTATTGTCTCTTTTGAAAACTGTGTTCTACCTTTAAACTGTCTCCTTGAGATGAAAGATCTGAGTATCACATTTTTCCTTATACCTAATCTCTACCCTACCCTGATTTTTGTTCTATTTTTCTCTTTATATCATCAAAGCTTTCATTTATACTTTGTTCATCTTTATTTTGTAATAATAATCCCCAGTTGTCTTAGTTCTATATTTAAGGAGGAATAATTTAAATAGGAATAATGAAGATATTACACCACAGGTATTTAAGATTAAATAAGAATTACACATAAATACCTTATAAATTATAACATGCTAGAGAAATATCATTCTTTTTCTATACTCACTTTTCTAAATTCTCATCCTAGAGAAAATAGTTTACTCACTGTATTCCTAGGAGGCTATTTTGTCTTCTCTAAGACTAATGCATATACTGTTGCCCTTACCTTGAATCTAAATTAACATCCAACTTTCAGTATCAAGACTAGGTCTTTCCCCCTTCCCAAGGTCTACAGAACTTTTGACCTGCAGGGACATCTTCATCTAAAGCTGTATAACACTAACATATTAAATCACTAGGCAATAAAAATTACTCTTCGGGGCAACTGGGTGTCTCAGTGATTAAGTGTCTGCCTTTGGCTCAGGTCATGATCACAGAGTCCTGGGATCAAGCCCCACACTGGGCTCTCTGTTTGTCGGGGTGCTTGCTTCTCCCTCTCCCTCTGCCTGCTGCTCTGCCTACTTGTGCTCTCTTTCTATGTCAAATAAATAAAATCTTAAAAAGAAAGAATTACTCTTACATTGCCTACTGGACAGTTATTTGATATTTACGCTAATAGAACTTTCATTCTTATATACTGTCTTTCAAACTAAATTGTAAGCTCTTTAAGGGCATGATCTCAGCATTAGATTTTTGTCTCCATGTGCCTTCTCTTTTATACATACTGGCAACACCAGCATATCCACTTCATATGCTTCTACAGACCAGGGAATATAATTGTGCAATACAGTAGAGGTATACACAAAGTTTTAAGTTAACATAGTAGATACTTATCTAAGCTTTGTCTCAGAGACTTCCAGTATTCAAAAAATAAAACAAAATATGTAACTACAATGAATATAAATCTATAAATCTACAAGTTACAATGAATATCATTTAATGCCAACATTAAAGAGTTAATCTTTATTTTTTTACCTTAAGAATCAATATTAAGAAGATGCTTCTGTGTTTTTAATATTAAGAAGGTACTTCTTGGGATACCTGAAAATCTTTATAAATGTTAAATATCACAGGTTTATGTGGTAGATGTAGATGGTTTAGAACACTGGCTTGTGAGCTTAACATGTGCTGACAATGGGGTGCCTGGGTGGCTCAGTAGGCTAAAGCCTCTGCCTTCCACTCAGGCTATGATCCCAGAGTCCTGGGATGGATCCTGGCATCGGGGCTCTCTTTCAGCAGGGAGCTTGCTTCCCCTCCACCCCAAGAAATCTTCTCTGCCTACTCGTGATCTCTGTCTGTTAAATAAATAAAATATTTAAAAAAAAATTTTTTAAGTCTCAGAATAAGAGACTTTAAAAAAATTTAAAGTCTCAGAAATAAGCTTAAATTTATTTTCTATTTTGTTTATCTTATAAAAATTGAGAAAAAACTTCCTTAATAAGTTCATTTAGATTTTCACTTTTTTTAAGTAGATAAGAGCTTATACAATAATATTAATAATGATGATGAGTTTTCTTTGACCAAAATAAATAAAATAAGTATCATTCTATATAGGCTAATTTCCCATATTAAAATTCCACCTGAAAAGTACCATGTCAACTAATAAGACATAATATTTACTTTTTAACTTTTGGATTTTCATATTATTATATAAGTTTATTATAATGTAAACAGTGTCAGTTATAGGAAGAGTAACTAAGGCACACAACAGAAGTTACATTTGGTGTTCTTAGAATATATGGGTCCAAGTTAACAAGAAGCTACTGCCTCACTGCCAAGAAGTCAAGTTTAATTTGCTTTCTTTTTCTCTCCCTTTTCAAATGGTCAAAATATAAGTTCCACTGCAAACGCAACAACCAGCAAACAGAGATGCCATCGTAAATACATAATGCTGCCAAGTAAGAAACCCCACAGTGACAGATAACAGAACTCCCTACAGCAACTGGAAGATATTCTGGGTGACATAAAGTCTTGAAGCTATACTGGAAATAAAATGCATGCATCTCTTATAAATGAAATATAAATGTGTTCAGTTTTTAGCATTGACATTAACTATTTACTATTACTCAATGGGTAATTTTTCTGTCTGGTTCATATTCATAGTGGGTTAAGAAATTTTTATAAATTTTTCATTCTCACCTTCTGTAATACATAACTGCTATCAAGGAGAGCCAGTTGTGCCTTAAGTAAAATTTTCCATAAGTTGAAAAAAAAAAACCTAAAAAAAAAACCCCTGCTAATTAAAATCACAGTCTTATAACAATTTGAATGCTAACCTTTAGCAACTGAATGACAATCCTCAACAACATCAGTTGGCTTGGAGACAAAATATGAAATCAATAAATACTTATAAACATCCACTTTGCAACAATGTAGGTCAGATGCTATAAGGAAAGAAACTAAAGACAAGACCTCAACTCTGGAGGAATTTTTCCTATACTTAATAGAAATCACTTATCTAGGACAGTTATAAGTCAAAGCAGTATTTTACCAGAAAATCTGATCCCTTGGAGGATGTTATAAGAAACATCCTTTGCCCACAAGTGCTCTAAAGTCTAAATATCCCAAAGCAAAAATTTCAAGCATTACATATCAATAGATACAAAAACTAGAAAAGGATGTTTTAGAGCTAAGATAGAGGTTCGTGATCTCTTTGGTTTTAAATCTAAAATATTTTGCATTGATTTTTATAAAAATCTTTTCCTGTCACATTCATTGTTAACTGTCAGTGCTGAAAAAAACATCCCCAAGATGGCAGAGTAGGAGACCTCACCTTCCATATCCCAACAACTATCAATAATTAGGCAGCTGTTCGTGAAAAAAAAAAATAGCTTTGGGAGAGCTCAGAAGT
Source organism: Neogale vison (assembly GCF_020171115.1). Lineage (NCBI taxonomy): Eukaryota > Metazoa > Chordata > Mammalia > Carnivora > Mustelidae > Neogale > Neogale vison. The sequence continues at coordinate 29,968,105 of NC_058094.1, forward strand.
ACACTTAAGAAATTTAGCAACCCTAGCAGAACAAACACCTTCAGAATAGCCACACAAAAAGGAAAGAAAAAAGCAGTTTCATTTTGTCTGCCTTGTCTCCTCGGGCTGGCACTGCTCTTTGCCAAAAGGGAACTTACCAGCTAGAAAAGGTTCCCCTCACTGGGAAAGGGAGAACAGGGTAAGTGATCAGCTTCCCCAACCCTTCAAGTCACTGCATAAAGAATCCACTTCAGTTTCACCTCACCCAGACCCCAGCAAAGCTGAAATGTATAGCTATGGCTAAGAACAAGGAAGGAAAGGGGCTACCAGTATCAGCCAGATAGTGGGAATGACCACGGTTCCCAGTGACCTCCTCTGCAAAGGACCCCTGGAGCTTTTGCCACTGAGGAAACCAGCATAGTCATATAGACCCACCCACAGATTTCACTGGTTTTCACCTGATAGGTTTCCATGTTCACAGAAGCCAGATACCTGAGTTCCTCTCTCCACTATCACATTCCCTTTCTACTCAAGCCTGGGATCTAAACTGGCACTTCGCTATGGCCTCTGCTGCTATGTGATTGCAAGATACCAGCATAGGCCCCTCTGGCTGACCCCCAACACTTTGAAGGTGCTCAGGGATAGCTCCTCCAGATACTCCTTCTCACCTCCAGCCTGATTCCCATCACCAACCTCCACCCCAATATGTACACCAGAGGCAATACCCTGCAGCCATGGGAGTTCCCACTGACAGCCAAGGTCCCCACAGGTGCCAGTGCATTCATAGTTGGCCTTGGCCCTTGCTATTCCCCTGGCCCCTGACACTATGTGGATGTCTGAAACCAGCCCCTGTCACTACACTGGAGCCCACAGTTGGCAATGAAAGAAAGGTTGTATACCACTAGCCCTAACTACTACTACAGTCTGCTCTGGTCCCTAGCCACTGGAACTGGAAGTGCTGATGAGGAAGCAGAAGCCTTGGCAGCCAATGCAGATTCCCCACAATGCTTATCAAGGACAACACTGTTAGATGTTATGGATTCCAGCAGGCCAACCCATTGAGAAATCATGCTCCAAAGGGCTCAGAGCCACCAAACATACCTGCACGTGGTAACCTAAATCAACAGTTCCCATATCACATTCCAGCATGCTCCTTAACACAGGTAAAAGTCTTTCCTTACCAAAGTCAGTCCATAAAGTCTGGAAGGGGTGACTCCTTCTCCAATTTTATAGATACTTATGCTACTGGGATCATGAAGAATCAGGGAAACATGACACCATCAAAGGAACACAGTAAATTTCCAGTAAATGATCCCAAAGAAATGGAGATCCAGGAATTGCCTGATAAAGAATCCAAAATAGTTGTTATAAAGATGTTAACAAAGCTAGAAAAAATATAGACAATTAAATCAAGCAAGTAATTAAAAATAAAATGAGAAATTTCAACAAAGAGATAGAAAACATAAAAAAGAACAAAGGACACATTTTGGAACTAGAGAATATGATGGTTGCACTGAGGATGTTAATAAAACTTCAACAGGGGTGCCTGGGTGGCTCAATGGGTTAAGCCTCTGCCTTTGGTTCAGGTCATGATCCCAGGGTCCTGGGATTGAGTCCCACATCGGGCTCTCTGCTCAGTGGAGAGCCTGCTTCCTCCTCTCTTTCTCTCTCTGCCTGCTTGTGATCTCTCTCTGTCAAATAAATAAATAAAATCTTTAAAAAAATAAATAAAACTTCAACAGGATATTGTACCAGTCTAGCAAAAAAAAAATAAAGATTAAACTCAAAGACAGATCATTTGAAATTATCCAGTCAGATAAGGAAAAATAAAAAATGAAAAAGAATGAGGAAAGTCTATAATATTATGAAACACCATCAAGGGAAACAATTTATACATCAATGAAGTCCCAAAGCAGAAAAGCGGGGGAGAAGGGGAAGAATGTTTATGTAAAGAAATAATGTCTGAGAACTTCCCAAAACTGGGTGAAAATTTAGCTATCAAAATTCATGAAGCTAATAGGTCTCCCAAATTTCAATCTAAAATAATTCTCTCAAGATACATCATAATAAAACTGTCTAAAATAAAAGACAAAGAGAATTTTAAAAGCACAGGAGGAAAATAATTTTCCTCATACAAGTGAATTCCTATTAGACTATCAGTGGTTTTTCTCAGCAGAGAACTTGCAGGCCTGGAGAGAGTGAAATGATATATTCAAAGTGCTAAAAGGTAAAAACTGCCAACCAAGAATACTTTACCTGGCAAAGCTGTCCTTTAGAAATAAAGGCTAGATAAACACCTTCCCAATAAACCAAAGCTGTGGGGAATTCATCACTACCAAAATTGCCTTTTAAAAAAGCTGAAAGGAGTTCTTCAAGCTGAAACAAAAGGACACTAATTAGTAATATGAAAACACATGAAAATATATAATAAACTGGTAAAGGTAAGGATGTAGTCAGATTTGAAATATTCTAATACTGTAATATGATCGTGTGGTAACCACTTAATTTTATGATAAAGGTTAAAGAGAAAAAGCATTAAATACAGCTATAGGTACAAAAAACTTGTTCATAGATACACAATATAAAAAGATATAAATTGTGACATCAAAAATATATGTGAGAGAAAGGAGGAAAAGGGCAGAGTTTTTATATACAATTTAAATTAAGTTGTTATCAGCCTAAAATAATCTGTTATATCTATAAGATGTTTTATGTAAGCTTCAGGAGAAGCATAAAACAAAAACCTATAGTAGATACATACAACATAAGTAGAAGGGAATCAAAGGACACCACAATGGAAAACCATCAACTCACAAAGGAAGATGACAAGAGAAAAAAGAAACAAAGGAACTACAAAAGAGTTTAAAAGGATAGCAATAATAAGCAATAGTAAGTCCTAACCTATCTATAATTTCTTTAAATGTAAATGAGTTAAATTTTCCAATCAAAAGTCATGGGGTGACTAATTGATAAAAAAAAAGACCCAACTATATGATTCCTACAAAAGATACAATTCAATTCCAAGAACTCATAGAGGCTCAAAGTGAAAGGACAGAAAAAGATATGTCATACAAATGGAACCCAGAAAAGGGCAGGTTTACCTACATTTATATCAGAAAAAACAGACTTCAAGTCAAAAAAGGTAGCAGAAAATCAAGGAGGTTATTATATTATGATAAAGGGGTTAATTCATAAAAAATATATAATAATTTGAAATATATACGTACCCCATATCAGAGTACCTAAATATAAGCAAATACTAACAGATCTGAAGGGAATAATAAACAAGAACACAATAATAATAAGGAACTTCAATATCCCACTTTTAACAATGGGTGAATCATGCAAAGTATTAATTAGGAAACACTTATCTTAAATTGCACTTCAGACCAAAAAGACAACAAAAATATACATTCCACTCAACAACAGCAGAACACATATTGTTCTGCTTAGAACACTTAGGTGCACATGAAACATTCTCCAGACTAGATCTATGTGTTAGGTCATAAAACAAATCTCAGAAAATTTAGAAGATTGAAATCATACCAAAAATCCTTTCCAAACACAACAATATGATACAAGAAATAAGAAATAGGACAAAACCTGGAAAATTCACAAACACATGAAAATTAAACACCTAAAGAAACAGTGAGCCAAAGATGAAATCAAAGGGAAGCTGGAAAATATCTTGAAACAAATGATACTGGAAGCACAACATATGAGAATATATGGGATGTAGAAAAAGCAGTGCTAAAAGGAAATTTTATACCAGTAAATGCTTATTAATAAGATCTTTTTAAAAAGGAACTAGAAAAAGTAGAATAAACTAAGCCCAAAGTTAGTAGAAGGAAGAAGATGACAAAGATTTACGGAAATGGAAGGTCAGTAGAGAAATAGAGGATAGAAAATAGTAATAGAGAAATGAAATAGAGAATAGAAAAGCAGGGGCACCTGGGTGTCTTAATTGGTTAAGCAACTGACTCTTGATTTCAGCTCAAGACATGATCTCAGGGTGGTGAGATCAAGCCCTTTGTCTCTCCTTCTTCCTCTGACCTTCTCCTCAACTCAAGAGCACACACGTGCTCTCAAACAAACAAACAAACAAACAAAAAACAGAAAAAAGAGAGAGAGAGAATAGAAAACTAATCAAAAAGATCAACAAAATGAAGAGTTGGTTTTGTGAAAAGACAAACAAAATTCACAAACCTGTACGTAGACTTACCAAGAAGAAAAGAGGGAGGGAGAGAAGGAGCAAGATGGTGGAGGAGTAGGAGAACAGGATATCATCAGATTCCAGGAGTTCAGCTAGATAGTTATCAAACTGATCTGAACAACTACAAATTCAACAGGAGATAGAAGAGAGGAAGAACAGCAATTCTAGGAACAGCATATCGACCACCCTCTGGAAGTTAGGACATGCAGAGAAGTGAATCTGAAGCAATGGGAAGATAGACCATGTGAGAGAGAGGGGCCAGGAGCTGGCAAGTGAGAGAGCAGCTGAGCACAAAATCAGAACTTTTAGAAGTCTGCTTCACTAAGGAATGTCATTCCAGAGGCTAAGTGGGGTGGGTGCTGCAGAGACTTCTCAGGGACATTGTGGCCTCAGGGCCGATGGGGACACAAAAAGACCAAAGGTGTCTGAGTGTGGCAGTGCTCCCAGGTATTGGAGAGGGAAGCTGGCTGCAAAGATGGAGCCAAGCAGTGGGCTCTCAGTTTGGGGTTACCTTAAACTGTGATCCAAACCAGAGTTGGACCACTGCTCTTTGAGCAGAGACCCAACAAGCACCAGATCCAGCGAGACAGACCTTTCTCTTCTGGGAGGAGCAGCATGGGAGTGTGCTGCAGGAACCTAGTGGGTTCAGAGACTCCAAACAGGGCCATGAGCCAGAGATAGAAATGCTCAGTCACAGGCTGGGTAAGCACAGAGTGCAGCTAGAGACCAGGGAGATGGGAGGGATTGACTGCTTTTCTCTGAGGGCATACTGAGGAGTGGGGGGCTAAGCTCTCAACTCCTACTGGGTTGGACATTTGGAGGCTGCCATTTTCATTACCGCCCTCCAAAGCTCTACAGAAAGCATTCAGGGAACAAAAGCTACCAAGAGCAAATATAAGCAGATTACACAGCCTGGCCCCTGGCAAGGGCAGTGTAATTATACCTCATACAAAGACATTTGAGAATCTCTGCAACAGGCCCCTTCCCCAGAATATCAGAAAGAACTTCCAGCTAAGACCAAGTTCACCATCAATGAGAACTGCAGAACTCCAGAGCTAGGGGAAAGCATCTCATAGAATTCATGGCTTTCCTCTCATGATCCTTTAGTCTTTCAAAGTTAAATTTTATTTTTTCTTATCCTATTTTTTAAAATTTTCCTCCCTCCTATTTTAATATTTTGTAACTATTTAATCTTATCAATACTTTTTAAAAATCTTTTTAAATTTTCATTGTTATACTCATATTTTATACCTTCATTGTATTTACCTTATTTCCTGTATGCATATAGGATATTTTATTTAAATTTTTCAAATAAATTTTTTCTAATAGATCAAAATATACACTAGCTTTGTTCTAGTCTCCAGACTGATCTCATTCTTTCCTCCTTTTTTTTAAATTTTCAATCAACTTATCAATTCCTTTTTTAGAATCTTTTTAATTTTCATCTTTATAATCACATTCCATCCCTCATCATGTTTACCCTTATTTTGTATATATATAGTTTTTTTTTTTTTAATTTTGGGAGGTAGTTTCTTCTAACAGACTAAAATACTCCCAAAATCAAGTGTGTGACTCTGTTCTATTTGGCAGGTTGGAAAAAAAAAAATATATATATATATATACATATATGTATATACATGGTATGTATATATGTATATATGTGTGTATATATATATATTTTTTTTTCTATTTTCCCCCTCTCTTCTTTCTCTTCTCCATCTGCTTTTGGGTGACTAATTTATTTGGTTAGTGTGTACTTTTCTCAGGTCATTGGTACCCTTTTATATTTTGTTCTCTCATTCACCTATTCTTATCTGGATAAAATGACAAGGCAGAAAACTCACCACAAAGAAAAAGAACAAGAGGCAGTACCGATGGCTAGGGACCCAATCAATACAGACATTGGTAATATGTCAGAACTAGAGTTCAGAATGACAATTCCCAAGGTGCTAGTTGGGTTCTTAAAAAACATGGAAGATATTAGAGAAGCCCTTTCTGGAGAAATAAAAGAACTAAAGTTGAAATTTAAAAGAAGCTATTAATGAGGTGCAATAAAAAATGGAGGCTCTTACAGCTAGAACAAATGAGGCAGAAGAGAGAATTAGTGATATAGAAGAACAAATTACAGAGAATAAAGAAGCTGAGCAAAAAAGAGAGACAAACAACTACTGGACCATGAGGGGAGAATTCAAGAGATAAGTGATACCATAAGACAAAACCATATTAGAATAATTGGGATTCCAGAAGAAGAAGAAAGAGAGAGAGGGGTAGAAAGTAATTTGGAGAAAATTATAGCAGAGAATTTCCTTAATTTGGTGAAGGGAACAAGCTTCAAAATCTAGGAGGCACAGAGAACCCTCCTCAAAATCAATAAAAACCGGTCCACACCCCATCATCTAATAGTAAAACTTATAAGTCTCAGTGACTAAGACAAAATCCTAAAAGTAGCTCAGGCCAAGAAGTCTATAACACAGACCTCTTGAGGTAGAAATATTATATTGGCAGCAGATATATCCAAAGAGACCTGGCAGGCCAGAAAGGATTGGCATGATATATTCAGAGCACTAAATGAGAAAAATATGCAGCCAAGAATAGTATATCCTGCTAGGCTGGCTGTCACTAAAAAAAGGAAGGAAAAATAAAAAGATTCCAGGACAAACAAAAATTAAAAGAACTTGCAAACACCAAACCAGCCCTATAAGAAATATTGAAAGGGGTCCTCTAACCAAAGAGAGAGCCTAAACATAACAGAACAGAAAGGCCAGACTTATCAAAAAGGAAATAAAAAGGACCCAAATTAATAAAATGACGAATGAAAGAGGAGAGATCACAACCAACACCAAAACATGTAATTATAAGAACATATTATAAGCTACTATACACCAGCAAATTAGACAATCTGGAAGAAATAGATGCATTCCTAGAGACACATAAACTACTCAAATTGAACCAGGAAGAAATAGAAAACATGAACAGACCCATAACCAATAAGGAGATTGAAGCAGTCATCAAAAATCTCCCAAAAAACAAGAGCCCGGGGCCAGATGACTTCCCAGGGGAATTCTAGAAACCATTTAAAGAAGAATTTACACCTATTCTCTTGAAACTGTTTCAAAAAAATAGAAATGGAAGGAAAAGTTCCAAACTCATTTTATGAGGCCAGAATTACCTTGATCCCAAAACCATACAAAGACCACATCAAAAAGGAGAGTTGCGGACCAATACCCTTGATGAACACAGATGTGAAAGTTCTCACCAAAATCTAGCCAATAGGATCCAACAGTACATTAAAAGGATTATTCACCACGACCAAGTGTGATTTATTCCTGGGCTGCAAGGCTGATTCAACATCCACAAATCAATCAATGTGGTACAATACATAAATAAAAGAAAGAACAAGAAACATATGATACTCTTAATAGATGCTGAAAAAGCATTTGACAAAGTACAGTACCCTTTCTTGATCAAAACTCTGCAAAGTGTAGGGATAGAGGATACATACCTCAATATCATCCAAGCCATCTATGAAAAACCCACTGCAAATATCATTCTCAATGGAGAAAACTGATAGCTTTTACCCTAAGGTCAGGAACACAGCAGGGATGTCCACTATCACCACTTCTATTCAACATAGTACTAGAAGTCTATGCTCATGGATAGGAAGAACAAATATTGTAAACATGTCTATGTCACATAGAGCAATCTACACATTTAATGTAATCCCTATCAAAATACGATCCGCTTTTTTCAAAGAAATGGAACAAATAATCCTAAAACTTATATGGAACCAGAAAAGACCCCAAATAGCCAGAGGAATGTTGAAAAAGAAAGCCAAAGTTGGTGGTATAACAATTCCAGACTTCAAGCTCTATTAGAAAGCTGTCATCAAGACAGTATGGTATTGGCACAAAAACAGACACATAGATCAATGGAACAAAGAGCCCAGAAATAGACCCTCAACTCTATGGTCAACTAATCTACGACAAAGCAGAAAAGAATGTCCAATGGAAACAAGACAGTCTCTTCAACAAATGGTGTTGGGAAAATTGGACAGCCACATGCCGAAAAATGAAACTGGACCATTTCTCTACACTACACACAAAAATAGACTCAAAATGGATGAAGGACCTCAATGTGAGAAAGGAATCCATCAAAATCCTTGAGGAGAACACAGGCTGTTGAGCACATGAAAAAGTGCTCCACATCACTCGGCATCAGGGCAATACAAATCAAAACCACAATGAGATATCACCTCACACCAGTCAGAATGGCTATAATCAACAAGTCAGGAAATGACAGATGCTGGCGAGGATGTGGAGAAAGGGGAAGCCTCCTACACTGTTGGTGGGAATGCAAGCTGGTGCAACCACTCTGGAAAACAGCATGGAGGTTCCTCAAAATGTTGAAAATAGAACTGCCCTATGACCCAGCAATTGCACTACTGGGTATTTACCCTAAAGATACAAACGTAGTGATCCGAAGGGGCACGTGCACCCAAATGTTTATAGCAGCAATGTCCACAATAGCCAAACTATGGAAAGAACCTAGATGTCCATCAACAGATGAATGGATAAAGAAGAGGTGGTATATATACACAATGGAATACTATGCAGCCATCAAAAGAAAGGAAATCTTGCCATTTGCGACAACGTGGATGGAACTAGAGCATATCATGGTTAGCGAAATAAGTCAAGCAGAGAAAGACAGCTATCATATGATCTCCCTGATATGAGGAAGTGGTGATGCAACATGGAGGCTTAAGGGTGTAGGAGAAGAATAAATAAAACAAGATGGGATTGGGAGGGAGACAAATCATAAGTGACTCTTAATCTCACAAAACAAACTGAGGGTTGCTGGGGGGAGGGGGGTTGGAAGAAGGGGGGTGGGGTTTTGGACATTGGGGAGGGTATGTGCTTTGGTGAGTGCTGTGAAGTGTGTAAACCTGGCGATTCACAGACCTGTACCCCTGGGGATAAAAATATGTTATATGTTTATAAAAATAAAAAAAATAGAAATTTAAAAAAAAATAAGGGAAAAAAATAAATAAATCTTTTTAAAAAAATGAAAAAAAAATGGATGAAAGGCTTCAATGGGAGATAGGAATCCATCAAAACCCTTGAGGAGAATTCAGGCAACAATCTCTTCCACCTCAGCCACAGCAGCTTCTTCCTAGAAACATTGCCAAGAGAAGGGAACCAAGGGCAAAAATGAACTACTGGGACTTCATCAGGATCAAATGCTTTTCCACAGTAAGGAAACAGTCAACAAAACCAAAAGACACTGATGGAATGAGAGAAGATATTTGCAATGACATATCAGAGAAAGGGCTAGTATCCAAAAACTAGAAAGAACTTATCAATCTCAACACCCAAAGAACAAATAATCCAATCAAGAAATGGGTAAAAGACATGAACAGATATTTCTGCAAAGAAGACATCTGGATGGCCAACAGACATGTGAAAAAGTACTCCACGGCACTCAGCATCAGAGAAATACAAATCAAAACCACAGTCAGATACAAGTTCACACCAGTCTCAGTGGTTAAAATTAAGAAGTCAGGAAATGACGGATGCTGGAGAGGATTCCCACCTATACTGTAGGTGGGAATGTGAGCTGGCATAGCCACTTTGGAAAACAGTATGGAGGTGCCTCAAAAAGTTGAAAATAGAGCTAACCTATGACCCAGCAATTGCACTACTGGTTATTTACCCTGAGGATAGAAGTGTGGTGATCAATGGGCTCATGTACCTGAATGTTCACAGTAGCCAAACTATGGAAAGGACCTGGATGTCCATAAACAGATGAATAGTTAAAGAAGATGTGGTCTATATAAATAATGGAATACTATGCAGCCATCAAAAAACACGAAATCTTGCCATTTGCAATGACATGGGTGGAACCTGAGGGTATCATGCTGAGTAAAATAAGTCAGTCAGAGAAAGACAGTTATCATATGATCTCTCTGATATGAGGAATTTGAGAGGCAGGGTGATGGTTAGTGGTGGGCAGGGAGGGGAAAAATGAAACAAGATGGGATCAGGAGGGAAACAAACCGTAAGAGACTCAATCTTACAAAACAAACTGAGCACTGATGTGGGTTTGGAGGTTAAGGATTGGGTGGCTGGGTATATGCTATGATGAGTGCTCTGAAAAACATAAGCCTGATCATTCATGGACCTGTACCCCTGGGGCAGATAATATATTACATGTTAAATAAATAAATAAATGAGGGAGGACTCAAGTAAATAAAATCATAAATGAAAAAGGAGCCATTACAACTGATACCAGATAAATACAAAGAATCATAAGAGACTACAATGGATGATCATACACTAATAAATGGGACAATGTAGAAGAAATGGATAAATTCCTAGAAACACACAATACATTAAAATTAAATCATGACTAAAAAAATCATAAAAGATCACACTTATCACAAGAAGATTGACTCAATAACCAAAAATCTCCTAACAAAGAAAAGTCCAGCAGCAGATGGCTTCACTAGTGAATTCTATCAAACATTTTAGTAATTAACCCTGATATTCCAAACTCTTCCAAAAATTTGAAGAGAGAACATTCCAAAATCCATTTTACAAGGACAGCACTATTTTGATACCAAAACCAGAATAGAATACAAGAAAACTATAGGCCAGTATCCCTGATGAATACACACACAAAAATTCCAGCAACTAAATACTAGCAAAATACTAGAGACTCAATTCAAAAGCATGTTAAAAGGACCATATACCATAATCAAGTAGAATCTATCCCTAGAATGCAAAGATGGTTAAATGCAAATCAATCAATATGATAAACCACATTAATGCACTAGAGGACAAAAATCACATGATCATCATAATAGATACAGACAAAAAGCACTAAACAAAATTCAAAATTCTTTCATGATAAAAGCACCAACAAGTAGGGTATAGAAGGAATAAAGCTCATATAATAAAGTCCATACCTGACAAGCACACAGTAACATCAAACTCAGCAGTGAACAATTGAAAACTCCCACTAAAATCAGGAACAAGACAATAGTGCCCACTCTTACTACTGCTATCAACAAAGTACTTAAATTTCGTTAGTGTCAGCCCTGGCAATGGTTTTTTTGGATATGACACCAAAGGGACAAGCAACAAAAGCAAAAAATCAACAAGTGAGACTACATCACACTAAAAACTTCTGCACAGCAAAAACAATCAACAAAATAAAAAGGCAACCTAAAACATGGGAGAAAATATTTGTAATCCATACATCTGATAAGTGGTTAATATCCAAATTATATAAGGAACTCATAAAACGCAATAGCATAAATAAATAAATAAATAAATAAATAAATAAATAAAAATGGACATGGATCTGAATTTTTCTAAAGAAACCAAATAGTCACCAGAATGTAAAAAGGCGCTCAATATCAACAGGGAAATGCAAACCAAAACCATAGTGAGATACCACATCACACCTGTTAGAATGACTATCATCAAAATACGAGAAATAATAAATGCTGGAGATGATGTGGCAGAAAAGGAACCCTAGGGCACTATCAGTAGGAATATAAATTGGTACAGCCATTATGGAAAACAATCTCAACGTTCCTTTAAAAATTAAAAATAGAGAGTCAATTATCATATGGTTTCACTTACCTGTGGAGCCTAAGGAATAACACAGAGGACATTGGGAGATGGAGAGAAGTTAGCTGGGGGAAATCATAGGGGAGAAAACCATGAGAGACTATGGACTCTGAGAAATAAACTGGTTTTGGAGGGGAGAGGGGTGGGGGTTGGGTGAGCCTGGTGGTGGGTATTAAGGAGGACATGTATTGCATGGAGTACTGGGTGTGGTGCATAAACAATGAATTTTGGAACACTGAAAAAAATTAAAAAATAAATAAAAATAGAACTACCATATGGGCCATCAATTCTACTTCTGAGTATACATCCAAAATAAATGAAATTACTATCTTGGATAGGCATCTGTACTCCCATGTTCACTGCAGCATTATTCATAATAGCCAAGACAGGGAAAGAACCTAAGTGTCCGCTGATGGATAAATGGATAGAGAAAATGTGGTATATATATATATAATTCAGCTCTAAAAAAGGAGAAGATCCTGTCTTTGTGATAACACAGATGGGCCCCAAAGGCATTATGATAAGTGAAATAAGTCAGAGAAAAAGACGAATATTGTATGATTTCATTTACATGTGGAATCTAAAAATGTCAAACTCACTGAAACAGAGAGTAGACTGATAATTACCAGGGCTAGAGGTTGGGGGAAATGGGAAGATGGTCAAAGGGCACAGACTTTGAATTATAAGATGAGTAAGTTCTAGGAATCTAACATACAGCATGTACATAGTATGTACTGTACACTTGAAAGTTGCTAGGAGAATAAATCTTAAATGTTTTCTTCATAACAAAAACAAAATGGTAATTATATGAGATGAAGATGCATTAATTAATCTTATTATGGTAAGCACTTTGTAATATCTACATGCATCAAATCATTACATTGTGCACCTTAAACTTATACAATGTTATATGTCACTCATATTACAATAAAGCTGGGGAAAAAAGAAAAATAATAATGCTTTTTAACACGCCTAGTTGAAGAAACCTATAAGCTTCAGCATCTTACAGTGCTTTGTCAATAAATAAATTTAAACTTCTTTTATATGCTTCCTTTCCCACCTAAAAAACTGTAAGAAAACAAAGAAGATTCTTTCCATTCACATTTTATTAGCATTTGAAAAACTTCAACTACTTGTATGTTCAGACCTCTAGCATCAAAGCTTAGTCGATGGCTGTATCTTCTAAAATTATACTTTAAAAACATCATTGAACACACCAAGATTAATTTTTACTGTTTGTGTGTATGCCATTATATATAATATCTCTCAAATATTTCCATAATTATTTTAGTTGACATAACATATTAAAATCAGCCCTAATGTCATTAAATCAGGTTTTAAAAAGCATAATTCCTGAACTTGATTTGTTATCCAACTCAAGAGGGCTTATTAAGTAAACTGCTTCTCTGAAACTATTAACAAAAATATTCTGTCTTACATACATCAATACTAAGTCACATGTAGAGGCACCTGGGTGGCTCAGTTGGTTAAGTGTCCAACTCTTGATTTCAGCTCAGGTCTTGACCTCAGGATCATAAGTACGAGCTCCAGATTGGACTCCACACTGGGCTTGGAGTCTACTTAAAAAAAAAAAAAGTCACATGTGAAAACGAAGTATATGAAAAAATCCATAATTATATTATTTAGTTTGATTTTGATTAAGATATGCCTAATTTCTGGGCTTAAAATAACATTAAATCAGCCCAACTGTTTTATATTTTAAAAATTATAAAATTTACTCTAGGTGGCGTACTTCTATAAGTTTGTTGGAGGAATATATATATATATATATATATATATATATATAATTGAAAATAGTTTTTTTCATTTTTGATCAATGACTGTTAAAAATATGAATTCCAGGGGTGCCTGGGTGGCTCAGTGGATTAAAGTCTCTGCTTTCGGCTCAGGTCATGATCCCAGGGTCCTAGGATTGAGCCCCGCATTGGGCTCTCTGCTCAGCAGGGAGCCTGCTTCCCTTCCTCTCTCTGCCTGCCTCTCTGCCTACTTGTGATCTCTGTCTGTCAAATAAATAAATAAAATCTTTAAAAATATATGAATTCCAATATTAGTTCACAGACATTTGAGATCTGTTAATAGAAAATTAAGTGCAAAAAAAATTAAGTGCAAATTTAAAGTTACTAAGCTAAATTAGTATATAATTATTAACACAAAATAGTCCATTTTGATTCTATTTAGACTAGTAAACACCTCCTTGTGGAAAAATCTTTAGAGAAATCTTATGCAGAAAAATGAAATACTGAGAAGTACCCTCCAGAATGAAATAGATATATATATTGTATTCAATTACTTTTACATCTTTAACTTATTTTTTAAAACTCCCTCTCATTCTTTATAAAGACTGCATTTATGCAAGCACCAGAGTTCTGATTCTTGGGTACCACTTATGAGACAATCATATCTTTGGTAGCATGTCTATTTTCTGACTGCTGTTAGTTCCTTTATATCATCATATGAACCATGTTATTTGAATTTCTTGGTAGCAAGACAATGTTTATAGTTTTTCTTCATTTTTTTCTGGAACCTCCCAACTTTGATCCCCCTTGAAAGAATTATGGTCATTTACCCCAGTACTTTTTTTGGTCAGACCAGGGGTGTGGTTACATTGAGGAATTATCAACCAACAGACTGTGTTTTCTCTGGTCCTGACACATAAAACATATAGTGAAATTGGATCTAAAATTAGTTGTCACTGAGTTCAATTCTTTAACCTAACAGCTATAGGTAACACTCTGGAGAACTTGAAACTCATTATAAGTTGATATATTAAGGTAGATGTTGTTACCTAGATTTTTAAAGAATATGCTTTTTGATAAATTTAATTTTTGGTCAATCACCTGATACAATTACATATTCTGATAATCCTTATCCATGTTCTCATGTAATATTTAAGTTCCTTATGAAAGACTTGAATTAACAAAGGATCTCTTAGTAGTATCTCTCAAGTTACTTAGGTATAAACTCACATTTCTTAAAGTTAGTGTCCATTCTCTCTAATTGGAAATGTTCAGTTTTACTTGGACATCTGCAAGCAGATATTTCTCTATCAGTGATTTATTTGCCAAACTACTGTCTCCAAGTTGTTTTGGTGGCAACAGTTTTTTAAGGTAGAGGTAATCTTCCAGGACCTAAAGACCTGAAAATGAATTATATGTTGTATGTTCCTATAATGCCTGTTTTCTTATATTAAACAGTAGACATGCAATTGACCCCACTGGAATTCATTCATTTGAAGCTGAAATGATTTGCTGTGATGTGGTTCTAATTTAACTTAAAAAAAAAAAGTTTATTTATGAGGGAGAGAGAGGGAGGGAAAGAGAGAACATGAGCAGGGAGAGGGGCAGAAGGAGAGGGAGCAGGGAGCCTGACACAGGGCTTGATTCCAGGAACCTAGGATCATGACCTAAGCCAAAGGCAGATGCTTAACCAACTGAGTCACCCAGGTGCCCCAAAATTTAAAATTTTAAGCATCAAAATATTTCTATTAATCTGATTTTTATATTAAGAAACAATGAATGTAGAACAGAGAACTTAATATTATTCTTCTTTTCTACTGTGCCTATTATAATACAAAGCTTACACCCCGATTGTGGTTATTACAATTGTATGCAAAAAGAAATATAAATATACATATATACATAGAAAGATAGAGAGAGAGGAATATATATGAACATCTCCCTGTGTGTAGATATACAAAATTTCTCTTTTTAAAGACCACTGACTCACTTCCACCTCTTTTTTTTTATAAAAAAGTTTAAAAAAAAGTTATTGAGGGCAACTACTATAAATCAAATGAATTCAGTTTGATTTCTAAGAAAGGTAGTATATATGCATATTTAGTATATTTCTACACATACACTATTTTAAAATTACAAAGGGAAAAACATTCCATTCAATATACGAAATATACATCTATACCTCAGTTCTTTATTTGGCATGAAGGGAAAATAGAGTGGCAAAAAACCAAAACGAAATGGGGGAAAAGGTGGGGAGAAGAGAGGATAACACAAAGAACACTATACACAAATATAATGCAGGAAAGAAAATAATACAGATCTCCACAGAAACGTTTGCTTCTTCCAATCAGTCTTCCAATAACCGAGTCAACTGTAGAAAAATGGTTTTCAAATTTTAGTGGACTTCAGGAATGTCTGATGGGTTTGTTAAAACACAAATTGCTGGACTGCATCCTGAGTCTCTCATTTAGTAGACTGTGGTGAGGTATAATAACTTACATTTCTAACAAGTTAAAAAATACTTTGAGAATTGTTAACTAAAATTTTCAATAGTCCATTAATCACTTTTGGTCATTTTCAATATCCTTACTGTTGGGAAATTTCTACAACTTGAGAATGGCTCCAGTTTATATTGTTAATCATTGTATTTTTCTATTATTTATGTTATATATAATCTCTTTGGCAGTCTTATAATATTGTTCATATGATATATACATTAGATTTGTGGGTAACTTTCTGATTATAATTTATTTGACCACAAAACAAAGTGAAGCTAAACTACTTCTGGAAGAAAGATTTGTTAAATAAATTGTATCAAGATGTTCATAGTATTTTTTTGTGTTGAAAGAAAAATGTACCAAGTGCAGGTATCCTGCTAGAAACTAGGATGAAAAACAAGTCCAAATATAGACATAGTTTCTGACCTGTAATTAGAGAATCTACTGAGGGACACAATTATTTGAAAATATAATTAAGGTGATACATGCTCCCAGTGAAAGTTACATGATAACATAAAAGTATACAATAAACTTTTTCTTAAAGATTTTTATTTATTGACAGACAGAGATCACAAGCAGGGAGAGGGCAGGCAGAGTGGGGGGGGGGGGTAGTAGGCTCTCCACGGAGCAGAGAGCCCGATATGGGGCTCGATCCCAAGACCCTGGGATCATGACCTGAGCCGAAGACAGAGGCTTTAACCCACTGAGCCACCCAGGTGCCCCTACAATAAACTTTTTGAGTAGCTAAAAATTTCACATTTCCAAATTGTTCCACATAATCATCAGCACATAAAATTATGGGTATGTTTCCGCCAGTGTAATGAGTGTGAGAGGTATGTCATTATAGCTTCGAGTTGCACTTCCTTATTAAGAGCAAATGATTTTGAACATTTTTCATGTGCATATTTGCTATCCCTCCAGCCTCTTTAAGTGTCTGTGTAAGTCTTTTGCCCATTTTTTTTTTTCTATTGAATTTGGAAGTGCTTTATAGAACAGATGGTTGCAAGTGTTTTCTATGTTTTTTTTTTTTCATCTCTTTTAACTGGTCATTCTCAGAACAAGTTTTTATTTTTGACAAAGTTCAATTTATTCAACTTTTTAAAAAGATTGCACTTTTGCTGTCACTTGAAGAATTCTAGCCTAACCCTAGGTCAAAGAAATTTCTTCCCGTTTTTTTTCCTAAAAACTTTGTAGTTTTATGTTACATCTAGATCCATTACCTATTTTGAGTTAACTTTTTCATAAGGTGGGAAGACTAGGCTGAGGGCTTTACTATCAATGTCTGATTTTTCAGCGTCATTTGTTGAATATGGAATTGCCCCAGACCAATTCCACAACTGAATTGCTTCTGCATCTCTCTCAAACATTTGTTTGCCATAGTGGTGTGGGTGTGTTCTGGACTCTATTTTGTTCCTCTGTTCTGTGTGTCTATCATTCTGATGAAACCACAGAGTCAGTAACAATACCACACTATTTTGATTACTAGAGCTACATATGTCAGTATCTGCTAATCTGATTCTTCCAACTTTATTTTCTCTTGCAGAGTTGATTAGGCTATTCTAGTTCCTTTGTTTTTCACATAAATTTTATAAAGTTCTATCTACAAAGAATCTGCGATTTTGACATATATATTTTCAAAGATTTTATTTGACAGAGAAAGACACAGCGAGAGAGGGAACACAAGTAGGGGGAGTAGGAGGAAAGGCAGGTTTCCTCCTGAGAAGAGAGCCTGATGCGGGGCTCGATCCTAGGACCCTGGGATCATGACCTGAGCCAAAGGCAGACACTTAACAATTGAACTACCCAGGCACCCCTGTAATTTTGATATTACTTGTACTACACCAATAACCCATTTGGAGATAATTAACATCTTTACTATATTGTCTTACACTCCATGAATATGGTATGTCTCTCCATTTATTTGTCTTCTTTCTTGTCTTAATATTTTATTCTTTGAGCAATTGTAATTGATGCTGTTTATTCCTAACATATAGAATTATGGTTTCTGTTGACCTTATATTCTATGATCTTGTAAAACTCACTTACTAGTTCAGGGTGTTTAGGGAGATTTCCTGGGATTTTCTACATAGACCATCAGGTTATCTGTAAATATAGACAGCTTTACTTCTTCCTTTCCAATCTGTATGCAGCTTTACTTCTTCCTTTCCAATCTGTATGTATCTTTCACAAGCAAAGATATCAAGTACTATGCTGACTAGAAGTGATAAGAGTATACATCCTTGCCTCATTCCCAATCTTTGGAAGAAATTATGTATTCTTTCATCAAGATGATGCTAGATGTTTTATTTTCTTAATATTTTATTTATTTGTCAGAGAGAGAGAGCACAAGCAAGGGGAACAGCAGGAAGAGGAAGAAGCAAGTCCCTGCTGAGCAAGGAGCCAATGCAGAACTTAATCCCAGGACATTGTGACCATGACCTGAGCAGATGGCAGATGCATAACCGAGTCACCCAGGTGTCCTTAGATGTAAGTATTACAGGCTTTTTTTAAAAAAATCAGATTAAGGAAGCTTCCTTCTATTGCTACATTAGTTTCTGTCATAAACAGGTATTAAATTTTGTCAAATACTTTCTGTACATCAGTTGATATGATCATGTGGTTTTTCTTATTTTCTTCTTAATGCAATGGATTACATTTACTAAATTGCAAATACTAAAGCAGCCTTGCCTATCTGGAATAAATGCCACTTGGTTGTGGAAACAATTCAGGTCTTTCCATACATGGTGAGCTGATTACTGGACTCAGGTACATCCACACAGTGTAATATTATTTAGCAATAAAAAGGAACAAACTATCGACAGCAACAACACTTATGGATCTAAAGGGCAATATACCGAGTGAAAAGTCAGACTCAGATGGTTTTAAGTTGTACGATTCTATTGATTTAACACTCTTAAAGTTACATTATAGTGATAGAGAAAAGATCAGTAGATGCCAGTCATTAGGGTTAGATGAAGGTATAACTATTAAACAGCAAGAATGAGTTTCTTTATGATATTAAGTTCTAGATTCTGTTTATGGTAATAATAACATGAATCCATATATATAACATTTAATAAACAGAAAAAAAAAAGAGCACATAAATATTGGGAAACCCAAATAAGGCCAGTAGCTGCTGCAATGTAAATTTCCTGGTTTGCCAATATACTATGGTTAAGATAACAGGAAGGGTTCCCTTGGTGGCTCAGTCAGTTAAACATCTACATTTGGCTCAGGTCACGATCCCAGTGTTCTGGGATCCAGCCCCACATCAGGCTCCCTGCTCAGTGAGGACTCTGCTTCTCCCTTTCCCCCTCCCCCCACCTGTGCTCTTTCTCTCTCAAATGAAATCTTAAAAAAAAAAAAAAAAGGTAATAGGAAGAAGTTGGTACACGGGAAATTCCATACTGTTTTGGCAACTTTGTGAGTCAAAGTATTATAAAACATTATTTAAAAAATACAAGTGGGAGGATAGGACTTGCGGCAAGATGGCAGAGGAGTAGCAGACTGAAATGACATCAGATCCCAGGAGTTCAGCTAGATAGGTATCAAACCATTCTGAACACCTACAAACTCAACAGAAGATAGAAGAAGAGCAGCAATTCTAGGAAGAGAAAATCGACCACTTTCTGAAAGGCAGGACATTCAGAGAAGTGAATCTGAAGTGATGGGAAAATAGACCATGGTGGGGAAGGCCGGTTCCTGGAAAGCAGCAGAGCAGTGGGGCAAAATTCAGAACTTTTAGAAGTCTGCTCCACTGAGGGACATTGCTCCAGAGGCTAAGCTGGGGGTAGAGCTCTCATAGGGACAGTGTGGCATCAGGACCTACAGGGTCACAGAAAGATTGGGGGTGTCTGTGTGCCAGAGCTGCCAGGTATCAGAACAGAGAAGCTGGCTGCAGACAGAGACGAAGAGTGCACTTTCAGATTGGGGTTACCTTAAACGGTGATTCAAGGCACAGCCAGGTCACTGTTATTCAAGCAGGGAACACACAAGTGGCATATCCGGGAAGACTCACCTTTCTCCTCCCGGAGAAGCAGCGCTGCAGGAATCTGCTGGGTTTGGAGACTCCAAACGGGGCGGAGTGCCAGAGTTAGCAACACTTCAGCCCGGGAGAGCTCAGAGTGTGGCTGGAGACCAGGTAGACAGGAGGGATGGACTGCTTATCTCTAAGGGCACACTGAAGAGTGGGGCCCTGAGCTCTCAGCTCCTCCAGATCAGAGATTGGGAGGCTGCCATTTCCATTTCTGTCCTCCAAAACGGTATGGAAAGAGTTCAGGGAACAAAAGCTCTGACAGCGAATCCACACAGATTACTTAGCCTGGTCCCTGGCAAGGGTGGTACAATTCTGCCTCAGGCAAAGACATTTGAGAATCACGACAACAGACCCCGCACAAACCCCTCCCCCCCGCACTGGCCCAAGATCAGCAAAAACATCCAGCCAAGACCAAGCTCACTGATCAAGAACGGTGGAACTCCAGAGGTAGGGGAAAGCAATGCATAGAATTCATGGCTTTCCCCTCATGTCCTTTAATCTTGCAAAGTTAATTTTTTATTTTATTTTATTTTTTTCTTTTTCTATATTTTTCTCTTTCCTCTTTTAATGCTTTTTAACTAGTTTCTCTTAACAATACCCTTCTTAAAAAAAAAATTCTTAAACCTTCATTTTTACAGTCATATTTTATCCCTTCATTGTATTTAACCTTATGTTTTGTATATATATAGGAAAATTGTATTTGTATACATATAAAAATTTGGGGACACAATTTCTTCTAATGGATCAAAATATACACTAAATCTAGTACATGGCTTCTGTCTAGTCTCCAGCCTGAGCACATTTCCTCCTCTATTTTTCTTTTTCCACCTAACTTATCAATTCGTTTTTTAGAATTTTTAAAAATTTTCAACTTTACAGTCATATTCCATCCCTTGATCATGTTTACTCTTATTTTCATATATATGTTTTTCTTTCTTTCTTCAAAAACTTGGTAGTTTCTTCTAAGAGACCAAAATACACCCAAAATAAAGTGGGTGGCTCTGCTCTATTATACACACACACACACACACACACACACACACACACAATTTTTTTTTTCTTTTTTCTCCCTTTCTTCTCCCCCCAGGTTTTCAATCTCTTCTGATTTGGTTAGCATGCACTTTTGGGGGGTCTTTACCACCCTTTTAGTATTTTATTCTCTCATTCATATATTCTTATCTGGATAAAATGACAAGGTGGAAAAACTAACCACACACACAAAAAAGAACAAAAGGCAGTATCGACGGCTAGGGACCTAATCAATATGGATATTGGAAATATGTCAGAACTAGAGTTCAGAACAACAATTCTCAAGGTGCTAGTTGGGCTTGAAAAAGGCATGGACAATAGTAGAGAAACCCTGTCTGGAGAATTAAAAGCACTTTCTGGAGAAATAAAAGAACTAAAATCTAACCAAGTTGAAATTTAAAAAGCTATTAATGAGGGGAAATAAAAATGGAGGCTCTTACTGTTAGGATAAATGAGGCTGAGGAGAGAATTAGTGATATAGAAAATCAAATTATAAAGAATAAAGAAGCTGAGCAAAAGAGAGACAAACAACTACTGGACCATGAGGGGAGAATTCGAGAGATAAGTGATACCATAAGACGAAACAATATTAAAATAATGTTAATATAATATAAAAAATATATATGTATATATAATTTACAAAATATAGTAATATAAAATAATATAACTTCTGCCCCTCTCTCTGTTTCGTCTTGCCAGACGAGACAGAGAGAGGGGCAGAAGGTATCTTGGAGCAAACTATAGTAGAGAGTTTCCCTAATATGGCAAAGGGAACAAGCATCAAAATCCAGGAGGTACAGAGAATCCCCCCTCAAAATCAATAAAAATAGGTCCATACTCCATCATCTAACAGTAAAAAACTTATAAGTCTTAGTGACAAAGAGAAAATCCTGAGAGCAGCTCAGGACAAGAAGTCTGTTACATACAATGGTAGAAATATTGGATTGGCAGCAGACATATCCACAGTGTCCTGGCAGCCCAGAAAGGACTGGCATGATATAGTCAGAGCACTAAATGAGAAAAATATGCAGCCAAGAATACTATATCCAGCTAGGCTGTCATTGAAAATAGAAGAAGAGATTTAAAAAAAAACTTCCAGGACAAACAAAAATTAAAATAATTTGCAAACATCAAACCAGCCCTACATGAAATACTGAAAGGGGTCCCTAAGCAAAAAGAGAGCCTAAAAGTAACAGACCAGAAAGGAAGAGAGACAATATACAGTAACAGTCACCTTACAGGCAATACAATGGCACTAAAGTCCTACCTTTCAATAGTTATCCTGAATGTAAATGGGCTAAATACCCCAATCAAAAGGTACACGGTATCAGAATGGATTAAAAAAAACCCATCAATATGCTGTCTATAAGAAACTCATTTTAAACCCAGAGACACCTCAAGATTTAATGTGAGGGAATGGGAAACAATTTACCATGCTAATGGATATCAAAAGAAAGCTGGGGTGGCAATCCTTATTTCAGATAAATTATATTTTAAGCCAAAGACTATATAAAAAGAGATAAGGAAGGACACTATATCATACTTAGAGGCTCTGTCCAACAAGATCTAGCAATTTTAAATAGCTATGCCCCCAATATGGGAGCATCCAATTATATAAACCAATTAATAACAAAAATCAAAGAAACACATCGACAATAATACAGTAATAGTAGAGGACTTTCACACTCCCCACACTGAAAGGGACAGATCATCTAAGCAAAAGAACAACAAAGAAATAAGGCCTTAAATGACACACTGGACCAGATGGACATCATAGATATATTCAGAACATTCTATCCCAAAGCAACAGAATACACATTCTTCTCTAGGGCACATGGAACATTCTCCAGAACAGATCACATCCTGGGTCACAAATCAAGTCTCAGCCGGTACCAAAAGACTGGGATCATTCCCTGCATATTTCCAGACCACAATACTCTGAAGCTAGAACTCAATCACAAGAGGAAAGTTGGAAAGAACTCAAATACATGGAGGCTAAAGAGCATACTACTAAAGAATGAATGGGTCAACCAGGAAATTAAAGAAAAATTGAAAAAATTCATAGAAACAAATGAAAATGAAAACACAACCATTCAAAATCTGCGGTACACAGCAAAGGGGGTCCTGAGAAGAAAGTATATAGCAATACAAGCCTTTCTCAAGAAACAAGAAAGGTCTCAAGTACACAACCTAATGCTACACCAAAGGGAGCTGGAGAAAGACCAGCAAAGAAAGCTTAAACCCAGCAGAAGAAAAGAAATAATAAAGATCAGAGCAGAAAGCAATGAAATAGAAACCAAAAGAACAGTAGAACAAATCAACAAAACTAGAAGTGGCTTCTTTGAAAGAATTTATAAAATCGGCAAACCCCTGGCCAGACTTACCAAAGAGAAAAGAGAAAGGACCCAAATTAATAAAATCATGAATTAAAGGGGAGAGATCAAAACCAACACCAAAGAAATCCAAACAATTATAAAAACATATTATGAGCAACTATAAACCAGCAAATGTGATTATCTGGAAGAAATGGATTCATTCCTAGAGACACATAAACTACCAAAACTGAACCAGGAAGAAATAGAAAACCTGAACAGACCCATAACCAGTAAGTAGATTGAAGCAGCCATCAAAAATCTCCCCAAAAAACAAGAGCCCGGGCCAGAGGGCTTCCCAGGGGAATTCTACCAAACATTTAAAGAATTTATACCTATTCTCTTGACACTGTTCCAAAAAAAAAAAAAAAAAAAAAAGAAAGAAAGAAAGAAATGGAAGGAAAACTTCAGACTCATTTCATGAGGCCAGAATTACCTTGATCCCAAAACAAAGACCCCATCAAAAAGGAGAATTATAGACCAATATCCTTGATGAACACAGATGGAAAAATTCTCACCAAAATACTAGCCAATAGGATTCAACAGTACATTAAAAGGATTATTCACCACAACCAAGTGGGATTTATTCCTGGGCTGCAAGATTGGTTCAACATCTGCAACTCAATCAATGTGATACAATACATAAATAAAAGAAAGAGCAAGAACCATATGATACTCTCAATAGATGCTGGAAAAGCATTTGACAAAGTACAGCATCCTTTCTTGATCAAAACTCTTCACAGTGGAGGGATAGAGGGTTCATTCCTCAGTACCATGAAAGCCACTTATGGAAAACCCACAGCAAATATCGTTCTCTGTGGGGTAAAACTGAGAGCTTTTCCGCTAAGATCAGGAACATGGCAGGGATGTCCACTGTCACCACTGCTATTCAACCGAGTACTGTAAGTCCTAGCCTCAGCAATCAGACAACAAAAAGAAATAAAAGGCATCCAAATTGGCAAAGAACAAGTCAAACTCTCACTCTTTGCAGATGATATGCGACTTTATGTGGAAAACCCAAAAGCCTCCACTCCAAAACCGCTACAACTTGTACAGAAATTCAGTGAAGTGTCAGGATATAAAATCAATGCACAGAAATTAGTTGCATTTCAATACACCAACAAGAAGACATAAGAAAGAGAAATTAAGGAGTTGATCCCATTTACAATTGCACCCCAAACAATAAGATACCTAGGAATAAACCTAACCAAAGAGGCAAAGAATCTATACGCAGGAAACTATGAAGTACTCATGAAAGAAATTGAGGAAGACACAAAGAAATAGAAAAACATTCCATGCTCATGGATTGGAAGAATATTGTGAATATGTCTATCCTACCTAAAGCAATCTGCAATCCCTATAAAAATACCATCAATTTTTTTCAACGAAATGGAAAAAATAATCCTAAAATTTACGTGGAGCCAGATAAGACCCCAAATAGCCAGAAGAATGTTGAAAAAGAAAGTCAAAATTGGTGGCATCACAATTCCAGACTTTGAGCTCTATTACAAAGCTGTCATCACCAAGACAGTATGGTATTGGCACAAAAACAGATACATAGATCAATGGGACAGAATAGAGAGCCCAGAAATAGACCCTCAACTCTATGGTCAACTAATCTTCAACTAAGCAGGAAAGAATGTCCAATGGAAAAAAGACAGTCTCTTTAACAAATGGTGTTGGGAAAACTGGAAAGCCACATGCAGAAAAATGAAACTGGACCATTTCTCTACACTACACACACAAAAAAGACTCAAAATGGATGAAAGCCCTCAATGGGAGATAGGAACAAATCCATCAAAACCCTTGAGGAGAATTCAGGCAGCAACTTCCTCGACCTCAGCTGCAGCAACTTCTTCCTAGAAACATCGCCAAGGCAAGAGAACCAAGGGCAAAAATAAACTTCTGGGACTGCAGCAAGTCCCAATAAAAGGATTTCAGCAAGTCCTTTTGCACAGCAAAGGAAACAGTCGACAAAACCAAAAGACAACTGACAGAATGGGAGAAGATATTTGCAAATGACATATCACAAAAAGGGCTAGTATCCAAAAACTAGAAAGAACTTATCAATCTCAACACCCAAAGAAAAAAAATCCAACCAAGAAATGGGCAGAGGACATGAGCAGACATTTTTGCAAAGAAGACATCCAGATCCAGATCCAACAGACATATAAAAAATGCATTCCACAACACTTGGCATCAGGGAAATACAAATCAAAACCACAATGAGATACCATCTCACACCAGTCAAAATGGCTAAAATCAACATGTTAGGAAATGACAGATGCTGGCGAGGATGCGGAGAAAGAGGAAGCCTCCTACACTGTTGGTGGGAATGCAAGCTGGTACAGCCACTCTAGAAAATAGTATGGAGGTGCCTCAAAAAGTTGAAAATAGAGCTATCCTACGGCCCAGCAATTGCACTACTGGGTATTCACCCTAAAGATACAAACGTAGTGATCTGAAGGGGTGCATGCACCCAAATATTTATAGAAACTATGTCCCCAATAGCCAAACTATGGAAAGAACCTACATGTCCATCAACAGATGAATGGATAAAAGATGTGGTATATATACACAATGCATCCATCAAAAGAAATGAAATCTTTCCATTTGCAACAATGTGGGTGGAACTAGAGGGTATTATGCTGAGTGAAATAAGTCAATCAGAGAAAGACAATTATCAATATGATCTCCCTGATATGAGGAATTTGAGAGGCAACATGGGGGGCCTGGGGGTTAGGGAAGGAAAAAATGAAATAAGATGGGATTGGGAGGGAGACAAAGCATAAGAGACTTAATCTCATGAAAAAACAGGGTTGATTGGGGGAGCGGGGAGGGTGAGGGTGGTTCGGTTATGGGCATTGGGGAGGGTATGTGATATGGTGAGTGCTGTGAAGTGTGTAAGCTTGACAATTCAAACCTGTACCCCTGGGGTAAATAATACATTATATGTTAATAAAAATAATAATAAAAATATGTAAAATTTTAAAAATACAGGTGAGAAAAAAAAGGGGGGCCTCACCTCTGAAAGATGATGAGTCAAAGGTGGCTTTGTTGTATATGGAGGGAATGAGTGCCAAGTTTATAGAAAAAGAAGGTATTAACAACTCCATGGAAATAAATGTGGCTAAATTCGGAAATAGAGGGGAGAGTACAGGAAGATAGTTTACAACAGGGAATCTGAATTGTCCTTTCTGGTTCTGATACTACATAGAACCTTAAAGGCCATTATAGAGCAACAAAGGGAAACTACTGAAGAGTTTTAACGGGAGAGGGTGGTATAAAGATTATTGATGATGTTTAGTCACATTCTAACTACAATGAGAATAGACTGAGAAGTGCAGATGCAGGAGATATAGCTTTCTGGCTATTGTTGTAATTCACGAGTCAGGAGATGATAGCTTGCTTTAGGGTGGTGATGGCAATAAAAATGGAGTAGAATTGGCAGATCCGAAATGTGTAATGCAGCGTAAAATAAACAGAACACCGTTTCTTCAAACAGAAAACATCCATCAGACTGATGACACAGAACTAAACTATTTCAAAGGAATATGGTGGAGGTTGGAGGGGGTTTCCACAGTGGAGGAATTTAAAGAATGGGAGAAGAAAAACAGATACAAGTTTAGAAAACTAAAGGAATTAGGATGTAAAGAAAAACAAAAAACAAAAACCAAAAAGAACGAAGACAACCCGCCTCCAACCCCCCAAAAACAGAAATGGGGCAGTAGTTAGAGGTGGATTCTGAAAATGAAAAGGAGGTATTTTAAAAAAGGTAATGAAATGAGCACTTTTGAGTGTTAATAAGAAGATTTTAGTTGAAATCAAAGAGATAAAAAAAGAAATAATTTAAGGACAAATGTGAAGAAAAGAGATGACATTTTGAAGAAGGAAGGATGTTTTACAGTAGAAATCAGTATGGCAAATTCATGAAACTAAAGTAAGGCTTAAACATAAAAATGAGGGGGACGATGGTGGGAAATCGTTCAGAAAAGGGCAGGGCTACTTCTAGGGTAAGAGAAAAACAGATGAAATCAGGTACAAAAATGTTTGATACTGGGTATGTTTTTCTCTGTGAAATAGTAAGAGAGCTCTATTAGCTTGCTAAGGCTGCCTTAACAAAGTACACAGAGAACTGGGTGTCTTAAAAAACAAATTTATTTCATCACAGCTCTAAAGGCCAGAAGTCCAAGATCAAGGTGTCAGGAGGGTTGGTTTCTTCTGTGGAATCACTCCTTGGCTTGTAGATGGGCATCTTCTCTTTGTCTTCCCATGGTTTTCCTCTGTTGTCTGTGTCCTAATCTTTTCTTAAAAGGATACTAATCATACTGGATTACGGCCCACTCATATGACTAATCTTACCTTCATTATCACTTTAAAGGCCTCTAACTCCAAACAAAATCACATTCAGAGGTAGTGGCATTAGGACTTCAATATATGAATACTGGGGGGGACACAATTCAGTCTATAATAAGAAGTTACTTGTCAAGAATGAGAAGGGAAATAGGATACATCAGAGGTTTAAAGTGAAAAAGGTTCAAAGTAGTTCTAAATAGTCTGAAATAGTTCTCACGATAACTACATGAAGTAATAGCTTAAAAGGGAAAGTTAGTTTAAGTTCAGTTTAATTCAAAATGAAATTATGACTTTAAAAAGAAATGAGTTTATTATTCCACTAAAAAATTGTTTCACAAATCAGAAAATCTGAATTCTAACCCTTGCTCTGCTAATAAGCAATGCCTCTTGTATATATCTGTCTCTTCTTTTTCTCATGTTAAAACAGGAAGAACATATCACAGAACAGACACATGCCTCAGAGTATACTAGAAAGAACACTGACTTGGGAACCCCTGACATCCTGGTCCTGCTCTGTCACAGAAGAGCTTAATTTCTCAAAACCTTGATTCCTCATCCTAAAATGGAATATAGCTAATTAATCTTTGAAGTCTCTTTTAAAGTCCTACAGTTCTATAAAATAAAGTAAAATAAAGTTACTTGGAGAATAAATGGATTATGGCATCAGAAAAAAAGGATTATTTGAAATATTAACCAATAGGGGCGCCTGGGTGGCTCAGTGGGTTAAGCCGCTGCCTTCGGCTCGGGTCAAGATCTCAGGGTCCTGGGATCGAGTCCCGTATCGGGCTCTCTGCTCAGCAGGGAGCCTGCTTACTCCTCTCTCTCTCTGCCTGCCTGACTACTTGTGATCTCTCTCTGTCAAATACATAAATAAATAAAATCTTTAAAAAAAATGAAATATTAACCAATAAAAATTAAATATTCCCAGCATACTGAAGCACAGGTCTTCCATTTCTATCTTTTCTATATCCTCCTCTGTTCCCAAATCAATATTATCCTATAGTTAAGGTGGACTTAAATAGTGTATGCTGAGTTGCAAAAAGATACTACTTTTTTTGTTGTATGTACTCATCTACTTAACTTTAAATCATTATATTCTGAAACAGCATTCCCAGAATGTCCAAAGTACTAGTTTTGCATACTAAAAAAAAAAAAAAAAGCTGATGGATATATTAGTCAGAAACATACATGGCAAAAGTAACAGAAAATCCAAACAATGTCTTAATCAAGAGTTTATTTTTCTCACGTAGTAAGTGTAGAAGTTGGCAAGTGCTCATGTTGGTTCAGGTGTTCAAGATGCCATCAGGTGCACAGGCTCTCACTAATCTTTCTACAAAGCCATCTCTGAAAAGTAGCTTTCGTTCTCCTATTTATTGTGTTCATAGTTGTAAGATGGCTGTTGTGTCTCTAGGCATGTTGCTGACACTTATGGGCTGAAGGAGGAGAAAGAGGCAGAAAGCCTCACTTCACAAAGCTTTGACTTTTTAATTTGAAAGGAAAACCTTTCCCAAAAGGCTTCTGCTCATTTTATTAACCTTAAATAGGCCACAGCCCACACTTAAGATATTTGCACTACCCACTATGGTGGCCATGAGTCACATGCAGCTTTTAAAATTAAATTAAATTAGGGGTGCCTGGGTGGCTCAGTGGGTTAAGCCTCTGCCTTCGGCTCAGGTCATGATCCCGGGGTCCTGGGATCGAGCCCCGCATCGGGCTCTCTGCTCAGCAAGGAGCCTGCTTCCCTTCCTCTCTCTCTGCCTGCCTCTCTGCCTACTTGTGATCTCTGTCAAATCAATAAATTTTTAAAAATCTTAAAAAAAAAAATAAATTAAATTAGAAATTCAATTTCTCCGTTCTGCTGGCCATATTTCAAGTGCTCAAAAGCTAGTTAGTGGCTACCATATCAGACAGCACAAATACAGAATAGTTCCTTCACTGAAAAAAGTTCTGCCTTGGCATCTCAAAGACCATAAGAAATGAAACCACCTCTGTTTTAGATCAATTGTGATATATAACCGAGGGATGAGGTAAGGTAAGGTCCTTATCTCCATGAACAGCAGGGATTTCTGCTCCTACCTGAACAATGTAAGGTAATGTTAACAAGGGGAAAGTGGCGGTAAAAGCAGTTGACAAATGTCTGCCACAACAGGATGATCAGTACATTTACACTGAGGTTTATAAATTACACTTTAACAATGTACTTCATAAAAAATTCCTGGCAAGCAGGTAAAAATTAGAAAAATAAAGTGAAACTTAGGTAACTATTATACAAGGCACTACCTTACACAAATATAATTGCTAAAGTAAACACTACCCTAGTGACTGATAGAAGGTTGAGGTAAGAAAGTAGTGGAATAATATATGAGCACTTTATAACAAACAAATCTGAGACAGCTGATTATGTTGAAAATGCAGTTACTAAATTCACTGGCAAAAAAGAGTGCATCTTGTGATAACAAAGATTTGTTAATAAGAATTACCTTTATATGGGGAAAGTCATTTTACATCTGCTCAATTCTCATGGCAGAAAAATGAAAAAGACTGCAAAATGAAACGATGAGGCCAGATGTGGAGAATAAACTAACAGAGTTATTCAAAAGATTAAAAAACCGATATTGACAACAGGTTTCTTCCTAGAGACTTCCAGGTTGTCAAGTTCTCCATGAATGCTATTTGTCTAAATCCAGCAATGGTAAATATGCAGGAGTTCCTGTATACTATTGTAAACTAACTAAACATTTATATTTATATAAGTAATTATACATGTATGTGACACATAGAACATGTAATTTACATATGTAAATTACAAACTACTACTAACAATACACGCCCTGAATGACTAAATGCCTATTTTTTTTTTTAAGATTTTATTTATTTATTTGACACAGAGAGAGAGAGTTCGCAAGCAGGCAGACAGAGAGAGAGAGGGGGAAGCAGGCTCCCTGCTGAGCAGAGAGCCCAATGCGGGGCTGGATCCCAGGAACCTGAGATCATGACCTGGGCCAAAGGCAGAGGCTTAACCCACTGAGCCACCCAGGTGCCCCTAAATGCCTATTTTAAAAACTGATTTGTGTCTGAATAAAATTCTCAAAGTGTCTCAAAGTTCTTTCTGTTCTACTGAAACATGAAAAATACTCTTGAAGGTAGTATAGTGGTTGTTTATCATGAAAAGAGAAAAAGGAAAAAGAAGTTCTTATTACTACTAAGGAGTAATGAATATGAGAATTGTAAAAATTTTGGTCCTAAGGAAAGTTTAGGTTTTCTTATTTTCCCTAAGTAAAAATAACAGCCACTGAAACCTCTAAAGTCCCCATTGTCTATTTTCTCTTAATATTCTTTTATGTGAAATACTTAAATGTTCAATAAGTAACTTTCATAAAGGTTATAGCATTATAACATAACCTTAGAGCTTTTTATAAGTAAAAATCTCAATTATGTCCTATGGCAAAACAAAAATTTTACAGAGTTATTACTGAACATTATTAAGAAAGATTTATCAGAGTAACATTACAGGACATAAAACAACAGCCTACTGGAATGCCCAGCAAAAATCTTGACACTATAAAGAGATAATCTGCCAACATTTTCCTTGTCAGCAATGCATGCTATGTATTTCTTATCACAAACAAAAAAGAGCTGACTAGAAACTGAATTCTAAAAAATATATCACTATTTGAGTATAACAAAAAGAATCTAGACTCTTCAGAAGCAAGTTTAATAAATCACATGATTTATTTATGGGATTTCTACATCAGGTTGTGGTTTAAAAGAAGTTATATATGTGTGATATGAAGAGAATGATGTACAATCAATATGAATCTTATTAAATCTCTCTTCCGTGGACTTTCTCCATCTTCCTGCTTAGCAATAAAAGGCATTTTTAGGTTTATATAAACATTCTTTACAATTGCCCTCTTAACAAAATATTAGTATATAAATAGCACTAGGCATTTAGTAAATAAATCATAGGCCAGTAAGTTCAATTGTGCAGTTGTGAAATGTAAGAGTTTGAAACCTTAAGACTGGGTGATCTGCAGTGTTTCCAACATGTCTTCGACTGCCTTAAGAGAGTATTTGGTTTCCTTCTTACTTCGACCTGCAAACTGTTTAAAAAAAAATGCAATTAGGTTCAATTTCATGGCAGGTTCAAAATCACAATCTTACCTTCACTTTGCTAACGAGAGTTAACTTTATCTATTTTATCACTAGCATGGAATCAAATATCTTTTCTTCAATAAAACAGGACTTGGGTTTTATTCTTTGCTTTTATTTCCCTTACCTCCAGAGACCTATCTAGAAAAATGTTGCTACAGCCAATGTCAGAGAAATTTTTGCCTGTGCTCTCTTCTAGGATTTTTATGGTTTCAGGTCTCACGTTCAGGTCTTTAATGCATTTTGAGTTTATTTTTCTGTATGGTGTAAGAAAATGGGCCCATCCCATTCTTTTGCATGTGGCTGACATGCAGTTTTCCCAACACCATTTTGTTGAAAGGTTTGTCTTTTCCCACTGCATATTCTTGCCTCTTCTGGTAAAGATTAATTAACCATATAAACATGGATTTGTTTCTGGGCTCTCTATCCTGTTCCACTGATCTACGTGTCTATTTCTGTACCAGTATCATACTGTTTTGATTACTAAAGCTTTGTAATATAACTTGAAATCTGGAATTGTGATACCTCCAGCTTTTTTTGTTGTTTGTTTTTCAAGATTGCTTTGGCTATTCGGGGTCTTTCATGGTTCCATACAAATTTAGGATTATTTGTTCTAGTTCTGTGAACAATACTGCTGGTATTTTGATAGGGACTGAATAAATCTGCAGACTGCTTTGGGGCATTATGCACCTTTTAACAATTACTGTTCTCCCAACCCATGAGTATGGAATATTCTTCTATTTTGCTTGTATTGTCTTGAATTTCTTTCTCCAATGCTCTATATTTGGGGTTTACATTTTCATTAAGTAGTGTGGTAACTTACAAAAACATAAATTTGATTTTAAAACTATCTTCTTTTGACTAGAAAATTTTTATGAAATAAAAAGCATAATTTATAAGTGAAATTTATATTTCTGTAGAAATGTGAATCATTTCTACTTCTTCTAAACAAATGTTTACAGTTTCAACAAAAGTAAAATGTAAATGTAATTTCTATTAAATATTTTAAAGTTGCACATCTCTAAAATTATTTAAAGTCAGTCACAATCTTTAAAATTTTTCTGTAATTATGAGTTGACAAGATAGGTTTCTACAGTAAAGAACTGTCAAATAGTGCTCGCTTCGGCAGCACATATACTAAAATTGGAAGAACTGTCAAATAAAACTCTACGCTACATATTAAAATGAGGTAAACATGTTTTGAAATATGATTTCTAATTTATGAAGTTGTAATTTATTTTATAAAACCAAGCTGGGATTGGATTTTATACTGAAAACAAAATACAATGGATTAAAAATGGTATCTTTGCATATTTAAAAGCCAAATTCATGGCATACTAAATATAGTGCACATAATCAGTAAGAAAAACACTGCTGAACATCCTATGATGATTTTAAAATGGGTTTTCTAATTAGACTGACTATTCTCATCATTTATCAGTTTGACTGAATATTATAGATTTACTAAATAACTGTTCCTTATGCAGTTAAGAGAAGGTTTATTATGAAAATATCTATATTCCCTGAGGCCCTGGTTAAAGTATTGATTAACTTTTGCTATTAGCAAAATATAGTATTTTCAAAATAACATCTAAGCACTCAATACATTTCCTAGTGACTGATCTTCCCTGCAAATACCAATGCTGTCTTAAGCACTTAGCAACTGATTTATGATGTGTTCCTTCTCTTTTAAATAATTAACTTAATTTGGCAAACTTCTCATGACTTGTTGAGAAAGATTAAGTGATCAAGCACAGGTAAAATCACAGAAGCAACAGACTTCAGGAATTGGTAACCTGCCTCTGACCTTTCTGGCTACAGGTTAACATTATGATTCTCCTACTTCCTACACCATTAGCTTCTATGGTTGACTCTTGATTTGATAGAGTAAATAAAGGAGATTTCTAGAAGAAATGCCAGGGGAAGAGAAAAGCTTTTCATAAGAATCAAGATCACTTTACCCTTCACAAAACATTACTAATTCAAGGAATTCAGATGCTAAATATATAATTCATAATAATAAAATACGGTCAATAGCAACACAACATTTAAAACTCCGCCTTTTCATAATTTTCCAAGATGACCAAAGGATGTGGGGTGTGTTATTACTACTATCCAGCTGGTAAATTCACTTTCACAAGGACTTAGCAAGAACAGAAAGCCCTTTCTTTTACTACTGCCTATCCAAAGTAAACAGGAATGGTCCTAATCAGATACTTAAAGGTCTAATTCTAAGAAAAAGCTTTGATGGTTCTGAGCAAAATAGGATACCACATAGTGACATTTACTCCAATATTTTAATTAGCAAAACAGAATAATGAAAATTTTCTGTAGAGCTGAAGTCATAACCAGAATTTTAAAATACAGTACTTTTCTTGATTTGTTCTTAAACATAATAGTAGTAAATATAATCTGTAATTTTTTTAATTAGCAAATTTTTTAAAAAATCACCTAAGATTGTCAACACTACTGACAACCAGTTTAGTTTAGAATAAACCAAACTTATTTGTGTCAGAACAAATAAAAGGAAAGTTGGAAATATAAATCTATCACTTCAAATTTTGTCTGACATGCAATTATTTTGTCTATTCCAGAATTATACGGCAATTTAACTGATTAAGCCGGAATCCTATTTTTCCCTCAAATCATGATTTAATTTTCCATTTCCCAAAAGGATAGTAACAGAATCACCTCTGCAATCATAAATAACATATGGATTGCTAGCACAGACAAATTTAACAGTGTACTAAAGAAGCATTTATCTGGAAAATTATTGTGAGTAGGTTCACATTAAAGTTTTTCATGAGCATTAATCAAACTTGCCTGCCTATACTGAACATGCTAAACCAATTACCTAATTGAAGAGCAAGTAGTAGCCATATTCTGTTTCATTATTAAGTGGAAAGAAAGAAGGAAAACCAGTTCTTAAAATCTCATTTTCTCTAATTTACAAATGCTTAGAAAAACATTACAATAAGAGTATTTATAATATACTTTATACTTGTTTATATGCCTAGACATGAGTCATAAAACTATCAATTAGATCCCAGAGATTTACCTAATTACTAAAATGTCAATCTCTGAAAGTTGTACTTTCCACATTAATCACAAATCCTGAATTTTTGTTTTCATACAGTTAGATTTTACTTAAATAAATTCTTCTTTCATAATTCCCTATGGATCTGAAAGAAAACTCACCAGAAAGCACACTCAAATAATAAAAACTTATTTATCACATTCAAAGATCAATAATTCATCCACTGTGATAAGTGGGAGAAGTTGGCTACAATTTACCTTTGCATAATTTGTGGAAAATAATATGGGTGGACGAAGTACTAGGATAAATAAATTGGAACAGGGAATGGATGAATTTCAGAAACATTAGACTGAGTGAAAGAAGCCAGGCACAAAAGAGTACATAACCTATGATCTCATTTATATAAAATTCTAGTACAGGCAA
This sequence comes from Neogale vison, assembly GCF_020171115.1. Classification (NCBI taxonomy): domain Eukaryota; kingdom Metazoa; phylum Chordata; class Mammalia; order Carnivora; family Mustelidae; genus Neogale; species Neogale vison. Next base: position 30,003,591 of record NC_058094.1, read on the forward strand.
AACTAATTTATAGTGATAAAAATCATATCAGTGCTTGTCTGCAATGTCAGGACGGACTGACTACAGAGTGCCAGAAGGGACTTCCTGGAGTGACCAAAATGCTGCATATCTTGAATGGGGTGATGGTGAGAAAGAAGTATATATTTGTCAGAACTCAACTGTGCATTTAAAACCTGTGCACGTTATTGTCTATAAATCATCCCTCAATAAAGCAGATAAAAAGGCAAAAATAAATGAAAACAGAAGGTGGAACTATAGAGCTTTACAATAGTGTAATAAACTGCCAAATGACCACATATTTCTCTTCCCATTAAAAGGTGAAGTATTACATCCCCTGAATCTGGGTTGACCATGTGACTTGCTTTTGCTCAATGGAAAATTAGCCCTATGTGACACAGAGACTCAAAAAGGAGCTTGCCTGTTTGCTACTCTTGGAACTCTGAGACCACCACATGAGTAAGTCCAAGCTAGGCAGCCAAATGAGAAACACAAAGCCCAGCACTCCAAGCTGACAGTCAAAGTCAGATATTGAAGTAAGGCCATCAACCACCAGTATAACCATTGCAGAAACATAAATAAGCCCAGTTGAGACTAACAGAATTACTCAACTGAGCCCAAGCCAAACAGCATACCTATAGAATCAAACATAAATAAGTTGTTATTTTAACTCACTAAGTTAGCAAAAGGTAACGGATAGAAGTATTTATGGAATCTGATTCACAGAAAGAACCCAGAGCCTCTACAGAAAAAGCACAGAATATACAAGTTTTAAAAGCACAAAGAAACTTTATTTAAAACCTGTTACTGGTGCCTAAGGGCAAGTAAATTTGGCATGATGGGTTTAGCTGAGGAGTATTGGAGTTGCTATGCAGAAACCTAACAAGACCACCTGAGAGATATGCTGTCTTCCTGCAGTGGTATCTAAAATGACAGAAACTGGCAACAGTTCTTTCTTTGATCCTTTCCTATAGAGTCAAGAGAAGACAAATCATATCTTCAGGAAAGATGTGCAAAACATCGCTGTGGACTACGGAGTTTCTGATACAAAACTCAAATACTGAAGAGTACCAGTGACACTCTTAGAGCTCCTTCCAAAGAACACTGAGACTTTATAAAATAAGTGTAAATAGAATGGATCTAGTTAAGGCAAGATTTAAAAAAAAAAAAAAAGGAACAGCAGGGAGGTAAATGGCAGGGAGGGTACTAAAGAACAAGGTTTAGACCTATGAACAATGGCTTAAAATACTAAAATGATAGGTTCATGTCCGGTGATAAGGTGCATCTCAAAAGGCAGGGAAGTGTGTACTTGTCTGGCCTCGTATTACTGAAGAGACCGGGAGAAAGGAAAACAAAACTAAACTCTGAATTTAGATACTGAATAGAGCTTTAAATCTGAAATGAAAAGAGAAAACAAGTGAGGGTAGACTATCAATCGTTCACATGAGAAAATAACTGAGAAGAGAGTGAAAAACTGTATTTATAGCTGCAGACATTTATATCTGACATTTCTTTAGTGAAAATTATCCCTCAGAAACTTCTATTGTGTCCATCTTGCAGATGAAAGGCTAGGCCCAGAGGTAGTATATAATTTATCCAAAATCACATAAATAATAAATGTCAGAATATGATCTCTCTGATATGAGGAATTTGAGAGGCAGGGCGGGTGGTCATGGGGGGTAGGGAGGGAAAAATAAAACAAAGATGGGACCGCAGAGGGAGACAAACCCTAAGAGCCTCTTAACCTAAGAAAACAAAGTGAGGGTTGCTGGGGATTAGAGGGGGTAGGGATAGGATGGCTGGTTATGGACACTGGGGAGGGTATGTGCTATGGTGAGTACTGTGAATTGTGTAAGCCTGATGATTCACAGACAGGTAGCCTGGGGCAAATAATACATTATATGTTAATAAAAATATATAAATTTTTTAAAAAAGAAACTAAATAATAATAATAATAGTAGTAGTAGTAGTAGTAGTAGTAGTAAATGTCAGAGCCAAACTCTGAACATAGACAATATGGATCCAGCATTTGTATTTTTCTCTTAACTCCTACACGGTAATACTAACTTCCATACATGGGACCCATGACAGAATACAGAAATGGACAGAAATTCTCTAGATTGCTACTTGGGGGAAAATTGACCCTTATTTCTCCTCCTACATAGAAATCAATTCCAAATGGGCTGTAGATCTAAATACAAAAGGTAGAAGGAAAAAACCTCTAAAGACACACAAAATTATCTGTATGACTATGAGTAGGAACTGACCTCTTAAACAATACAAAACATTATTAAAGAATATAAATGATATTTCATTTATATTCCATTAAAGAATATAAATGATATTTCACTTTAGAACTTTCATACATCAATATCATTTGAGAGAAATAGCAAATAAGAAGGTGAAGAAATTTACTGCATATATAACAAAAAGCTCATAATCAGAAAACTAAAAAACAAAGTAAAAAGTCATAAACCCATTAAAAAGAGACTTCATGAAAGATATATCCAAATAGCTAATAAACATGAAAAAGTGTTCAATCTCACTGGTCATCAGGGAGATGCAAAATGAAACTACAAGATACTATACATACTCCAGAATGGCTATAATTATAAAAACTGATAGGACCAAATATTGATAAAGATGTGGAACTACAAGAACTACCAAACATGGCTGGTGAGACTATAAACAACTAATATGGAAAGCAAATTATGACCCAGTATTTCCACTCAAAGGTATACACCCATTAGAAGTACATCTATACCAAAAGACTACACAGCAACATTAATGTAGAATTGTTCAAAGTAGTCCCAAACAGAAGTAACCCAAATGCCTATCAACAACTGACTAAACTGTAGTATGTTCATACAATAGACTATAGTACAATGAAAATGAATGAACTACAGAAACAAAGAGGGATAAATAAACATAACAGTGAAATAGAGTAGACAAAAATGAATATACTATGATACCATAATCAAAAATAAGCCAACATTATGGGATTATCAATCAACACTCTTGAGGTTAACAGAAATAGAAATTAAGAGGATGAACTATGAGGGCTCTGGAATACTGTAATGTTTCTATTTCTTGACCTGGATATCTTTACCTCGTATAATTCATTAAAATGTATATTTATGACTTGGGTTCTTTTTTCTATGCATGTTGTAATAAAAACTGATTTTAAAAATATATTCATGCCATGTCAAAAAAGCACTCTCTGACCTGCTAATTGTTTCTCAAAAATAGCCTAAAAAAACAAGGATGTAGCCTGTAAACCATTACATTAGTTTTTATTATTTATTATAACATTTATTATCTAAGTCTTATCTTTAAAACACACACACACATAAAGACACACTCTAGACCTATTATATGTAGAACCCTACTATAATCTATGCTATCTCAAACTAAATGCATTTGAAGAAGCACAGCCTAGCTGTTTATAAATATTCTGACTTACAATATGCCAACAGAACTAATATCCTCAATTATATATAATAAAAATACATTAAAGTGACTTTAAATAATGTGATCATGTGGACATTAAATTTTTTTAATTTCCCCAACCTTCTCCAATCAGGAGCACAAAAACAAAAGAAAGAGTACCAAAAACAAAATAACAGAAAACAAGCCTAAAGAGAACATCTTCAAAAAAACTACACTAGAGGTAATCCTCCCAAACCCTGTAATGTGGTTTTTATCACCAACAGTGACAATATCTACAAAAGATCGACGGCTGTATGATAGGAGTATGTATGGTAGGATGTACAACATAGTCCTCTACAAGCCACAGAAATGAAAAAAGTATGAACTGATGACTCTACAAATGGCCTGCAAAACCAGGACAGTCTCAAAGCTCTAAATCAAATACGAGGTTAAACAAGTCTACAACCTCAAAATCTCTAATATGTCCAGCAAACACCCTCTTCCAGGAGGGAAAAAAACCTCACAGTGAAGAATAATCACCAGAAACTGAAACCAAATTGAACAGGACAGAAACACTAGGGGTAAAAAAGCAAGATGGTTCAGATAAGAGAAAGGAGTAGATGAGAGGAAGGTAGGGATGTCCACAGGCTGCAAATCCCAGAATAAAATAAATAAAACTAACAACAAAATGCAACATTTCAAGCTGAGAGCAACACCTCAAAATTCAAGATCTACAGAGATCCAAGAGTAGAACAGAAGGCAGAAGACAAAATCTTTCTGAACCAGACTAATTCCGAGAAAGACCATGCATAGAGAAAGGTCATATTTAGCTTCTCTATAACAAAACAGAAGCCATGAAAAGACAAGCTGGCAAAGTTATCCTATCTCTGACGCCCTCACTCCAAAAAAACCCCCCCTAATAAAAACTATCTGATTTAAACAAGGAGAACAGCAACAACAGAAAGAGAATACAGATTAACTCCATAAAAAAATTAATACAGAGGGAAAAAAAAAGAAAATAAAGATTTGAAAGAAAATGAATGACATAAAAAAATTAAAAAAAAAAAAAGAAAGAAAATGAATGACAGTGTAAAGAGGTGAGAAAGGAAATCCAATAAACTTATAATTAGAGATGTGGGAAAAAAACTTAGGCTATCAAACAAAAAATTTTTAACACAAAAGCAACTCTTTGCAGATTAAAAGAGGATTAAATTTACATATTAAATGGGTTTATTGTATATTTAGGAAAACTGACCCAATAACAATCAATAAAACATACTGTAGTAAAACTACTGAATTTTAATGATAAAGAAAAAATTCCTTTGGACATCGAGACAAAAAGTCTATGTCACTCAGGGAAAGAAAATCAGGACAGAATAAGACTTCTTAACAGCAGTATCTTATCCTAAAACACAACGGAACAGTACGTTTAAGATCCTTAAGTAAATATAAGCCAAAGGTTGTATAAAAAGCCAACATTATCCCTCAAATATAAAACAGAGAGACAATACTATCAACATGCAGTCTGTAAGAAGATATTGTTTTGCTATGAGTTCTCTCTGAAGAATCTCCCAGCGACGAGCTTCAAAAAACTGAGAAATGAGTGAAGAAGTTTCAGATAAGATCTGACAAGTAAGCAGAGTACAAAAACTTTTTTATATAGTCTGGCTAGTTTACTTTTAGGCTTTTCTTCCTCCCTTTTAATTACCTGAGATACTCTAATTAATATATAACACACCTAAAATACACTGCACAATTTGTTTCTAAAATACACTGCACAATTTGTTTACCTTTCCTGGATTTTTAGAATCACTTTTTATTTGTCAAATGCTGACTACTGAAATTTCCAGATAGTAAGGCTACTTAAGGGATCTAATAGTAATGCACTGCTTTTGAAAAAAGAAAAAAATAAGTGATCCTACAGGTTAGTTCTACACAGTTAAAATACATTAGATTAAGACCCAAAGGAACAAAAGTTCAATGACAAACATTTGGCTTTGTTAATTTGCTGAAACAAAAACAATTAAGAAATATATTAACTAACCTATATAATATAAAACTATCAATACTGACCTGATAAGCTCTGTTTATTTGACTAGCTGCCCAACTAGCATATTTCATGTTGTCCTTTTTTGTTTTTGCACTTGCTTTTGGATTAGAAGCAATATGACTCGCCGACTAAAAACAAAAAAGAAACATCAAAAACAAAATTCCTTTTTTCTAGCCAAGATAATAAAAAATAAAAAAATAAAAAATAAAAAACATGTAAGAGTCATATCTGCAATGGGATAGCAAAGAATACCAAAACAACTTTAAAAACAAAGTGGAATGAAATTAGTGTTTAAAAATGAAAACATAGTTTAAAATACAAAGTGACAAAAAGAGAAAGAGCATCTTAAATATCTAAATTAATTTTATTAGTTATCCACCACAACTCTTAAAGGTAAAATTAAATACTGTAGAATATCACTTAAATACTATAGGATATTGAAGGTCATTATTATTTTTTATTATGATTTCTAGTTCTTTATTACTGTATTGCTTCAGCTTTCCAATGTCAGAATTATAGAATTACTGAATATTAATGTAAGAAGGAATCTCAAAAATAATTTAGTGCATTTTCCGACACTAACAGGTGAAAAAAAATTTAAGTCCATTAGGAGTGATTTGACTTGACCAAATCAAATTATTTAGAGCTTTAAAAATAGAAAGAGATCCTCACTTCCAATCTAGTTCTCTTTTCACTTTACCAAGAGTTTCCATACTATGTTCCACAGCACCAGTTAGAATCACAGCAATTTGACAGATCCATTCTCTCCTTTTAAAAAATGTACTTAAACAAGGGATTGTTAATCTAGGATCCATGAAAGAATCTGTAAACCACCAAAATTATATACTAATTTTTAAGCATATATTTTATTTCTGGGGAGAGGAAGATCTTTTATCTTGTGTTTAAATATATCTTATTCTTAAGAGGATTCATCTGTGTCATTAAAAAAAAAAAAAATCAAGTCTTTCTTTTATACCTAGCCTGTGTTACAGGTTCTTTCCCACTCCTTCATCCTCTGGCAATGAGGATTTAGGAACTTACTGGCCCAAATCTTATTTTTACAAGTCTATGTCTTTAATGTCACTTTTTTGGTATGAATTTTAGCAAATGAAAGTAATTAAGAGAATGACTCTGCAATCAACCGACTGAGCTGATATCCCAGCTCAATCACTTAGTAAGTCTGTGTTCATCTTTTGACAAATTAACTAGACCACTCTGTATCTTAGGTTCACTTTCTGTGAAATGGTAGTAGTAACAGTATCTTTTCAAATAACTGATATAAGGATTTAATGATTTAAAATAAAAACAGAGTTCAAAACAATGCCCAGCACATAGTGTTATATATAAAATATCATTACTAATCTATTTTTATTCATTTTTAAATTAGTCTTTCATTTATTTGGTAAAAAGAGACAACATCACTATTATACCACACCTCCAACCTCTACAATTGGCACTGGTAGATCCAGGAAAATTTTTGAAATTCCCTGAACTATTTTCTAATCACATTTTGCCATTCCTTTCCTAAAAATTATTTCATTTATATTTCTTCCTGCCTCTATTTCTATAATCAATTCTTTTTCACTGAGCCTCAACAAGACATTTATCGCAAAGTCCTTGAAAAGACCAGAATAAATTAAAATTTCAAAGAATGGGCCTATTAAAAAAAAGCTTTCTGGCTCTAGGAAGGGGCTCATTCTATGTATATTTTAAAGCTCAGCAAATTCTTCCTCTATTTCCCATAGCTCTTATTAACTGACTTTTCTAAGTTCATCACTTGGCACACATAAACCACAGAAATATTTAATTACACGCTTCCCCCAATTTCCAAGCTCTTTTTTGTACCATAGAAAATTTTTAATTTGAAAGTAGAGATTTTTTTTGCTAATGTCTTTTATTGCATACTTTAAAACTATGTCATACAATTATAATTTAAGGTAAGAAATACATATTGGGCTTAAACTAAGATTATCAAAACAATTAAGATACATAATATGGTTTTGTATCTGTTAGCATTTCATAAAAAAGCAGACTTAAATTCAGATAGCATAGAAGATATTTTAAATAATAATAAATAAAATAATTAATAATAAAATAATAAAATGTCAAATAGGATGTATTAACATTTAAAGATAAAACTGCCTTAAAACCTCTTGCCCATTTTTAACTAGAGGAATAAAATACGCTTACCAACAAAATACAAACAGAGGGAAGTGATTGGATGGGATATTTAATGGACTTTAAATGACAGAATTCATAAAATAACATTAAACATGCACCTCTACTCACCATGTAAAGCCCAAACAAAGCTCTCATATTTCTGTTGTTCAGTTTCAGTGCCTGTGCAAAATACTTTCTTGAAAGTTCAAGGTTTTCAAGTCCACCTTGGGTATATTTAACCTGTTAAAAATTGCAGAGTGCTGTAACCTATTTATTTTACTACTTTGAAATACAGCACGTTTCATCATACCACGGGCATTAGTAACTGAAACAGATACTCTGTAAACAAATGCAAGATGTTAAAAGAATTCATCTTAAAGTTGATAAAGCTAAATTTTAAAGCATAACCTCCCTGAAAAACCTATTCTATGAACTTTAAGATCACAGAGTATTTTTTAAAACAAAATACTATCAATAAAAAAACCAATATAATTTCTTTTCAACTGCCTTGCTAATGCCTCACAACTTAATATTTTCTATTAGTAGCATTCTAAATCTATACTTACATACACTGAGTTGCCCTTTACTAGTCACCTTGACATTTATTATTAATGAAATGCTTCTAACCTTAGAGCATTCAGTTGTATTAAAATTCTTAATAGTAAGATAAATACTTCCTACTTCCAAAAATACTGATCTTAGTATGAATGTCCTAGAATATAGATTTAAAAATCGCAATCACTGTAACGTCTCAAAAGTCATTAAATGGTAACAACTGTGGTTAGTTCTTAACTGGGAAGGAAAATACATATTAAAAATACAAAGAATTTCACTGTTTTATGTAAGTGCTTTTATTTTTAAAGCCATATTCCCATTATAATATTAAAAATATAAAGCTTTTACACCTACAGTTCTCATCAGGTGTCTTACATATTTAAATATGTGCCTCACTTAAAGACATATTCTTAGTTCCAAAATAATACCTACACCAACAAAAATAAAATCATGTACACCTGTTGTTTTTGAAAGCACTTACTTCAGCATACTGCTGACAGTATAAGTGGTTGTGTGGATTAGTCATCATTAGCTCCTCTAAACAAAAAGCTGCTTTAGCATAGCTGAAAAATATGAAGAGGAGAAATCAGTTTTAAAAGTCATATATATCATCTTAGCTAAAACAAAAATGATTAAAAATAATTTAAAACAATGCTCAAAAATAATTTTAAAACAATTTTAGTGATGTTACACATTTTATTCCCAAAATTTAAACAGCTTCATTAATAAAATACTTGCTATGCTGAATTTTTTTTTTTTTTTTACTATTTTATTCGACAGAGAGATCACAAGTAGGGAGAGAGGCAGGCAGAGAGAGAGAAGCAGGCTTCCCGCCGAGCAGAGAGCCTGACGTGGGGCTCGATCCCAGGACCCTGAGATCGTGACCTGAGCCGAAAGCAGAAGCTTAATTAACCCACTGAGCCACCCAGGCGCCCTGCTATGCTGAATTCTTAAATACAAATAACAAAAGCTTAAATTCTAAAGCAGCCTGTGAACAATCAGTAAATACTGCATTCTTAAAACTGGGTCTATTATGACTCCAAACATTATTCACAACACAGGCTTCACAAGCTTGGATCAGGTTACATATAAAATAACTTCAAGTCCACTGACTACTGAATAAAATATTCAAATAACTAAAGCGTAAAGAGGAAATAAACATTTTAAGTACCATCTATTCACAAAAATCCTTTACTGACACCTATCTACCAATATATTCTATTAAAAAGACCTTTCATTACTTGTCAATATGAAATTCTAATAAAGTTATAAATTTTTAAACCCATGAAAAATAGATCAAGTTAGTGGTTTTGATATGCACTCTACTAATATTTCATCATGTTAAAGAAACAAACATCCTGCTAAAAATCTGAGGAGAAGACTGCTACAAAGGGTTCTGGAAAAATGGTTTTATACCACATGACTGTAACTTCCCTCAATGTATATAAGTTTAAAGCAATGTGAATATCGTCACTGTTTTTAGGATATCCTAAAGAACACAGATGTTGCAAAATTTATTCCCAGTGAAAGGTGATGACAGTACCCAAAAGAAAAAGGCTACCTACAGTTATTTTTGGATTTGTCACCAACATACAAAGCTACCTATCTTTGATATACTTTTCAAAATATGCATGCTGCAGTTTCACATCCGTATACAAAATAACAGCTAACTTGTATTATGTGCTCATTATGTATCACATACTTTCTCTAGGTGTATTATATGTATTAATTCAATTCTACCAAAACCCTGAGAAGTAGGAAATTATCACCATTTTAGGTTGGTAAGGCAAAGAGATGCAAACTGAAACCTAGGTTATGCCACTCCAAACAGCCTACTCTTAACCACTATGCATACTGCCTCCATGCACTATACACAGTGAAAACTGTGGTGATGATGTAGTGATGAAGAGGTCAGTGGTAACATAAAACCAGGTACAACAATCAAACCCCAAGGGCCAGAGAAACCAAAAACACCCTCTAGATTACCAAAAGTCATAGCATTTTATATATATATGTGTATATATATATATATATATGTGTATATATATGTATGTTATCAAGGATCATACAGCTATTTAGCCTTTTTCATTTTTATACCCCAAACCTAGCAGTGGTTCCTGACATGTGATAGGTAATATAATAAATGACTAAACAAATGACTGAATAAATGTCTAGAACAAAAGTATTATAACTACCGGGGCACCTGGGTGGCTCGGTGGGTTGGGCCTCTGCCTTCCGCTCAGGTCATGATCCCAGGGTCCTGGGATCGAGCCCCGCATCGGGCTCTCTGCTCGGCAGGGAGCCTGCTTCCCCTCCTCTCTCTCTCTGCCTGCCTCTCTGCCTACTTGTGATCTCTCTGTCAAATAAATAAATAAAATCTTTAAAAAAAAAAAAGTAATTATAACTACTATCTAATATCTATTTATCATTCTATAAGAAAGCGATCTCTACCTTAAACACTCAATTTTAAAAAGACAGTTCCTTCTAAATAATTTTGTTTTACTAAGATGACACAAAAATTCATATTAATGCAAAGAATAAATGTTCTCAGATTTAAAAGGGCTGAGCACAACTGTGACTGGTTTTTATACAACATAAAGTAGGATAAAATAGGCAGGTATGAGTTTCTACTTAAAAATAAATGTCAAAAGTATTTTTCTCAGAAATTATTTAGTATCACATACAGAAGAGAATCCCTTCCCCCAATCTTACAAAGTCTAAAATCAAACTAATTTTGTGGATAAAGTATAGAATCAAATACACTTAGAGCTAAAAGGAGCAGAAGATGATCCAATACAATTTTCTCAAGAGAGGTTCATGCAAGAGCATTTAAATCATATGGAAAGTGACCTGAGTGACCATTTTCTCAATTCTCCCCAAAATGGTACATAGCTCATCGCATTCCAAATACATAAAAAAGTTAATTCATCACATACAGTGACTCAGTGATTAGAGAATTAAAATGATTTGAATCTACTTAAAATAACTACTAGTATTAGTATGTTAGAGTCAATAACTAAAGAAAGTTTCAAAGTTCTGTTCCTCACAAAACATTTGTATAGGTTACATATCTACTCCTACATTGCTTTTATCAACAGTATGATTTTTCCTTATAGGATTTTGATAATTCTATTTGGTATTGAATTTCATAATAAGGCTGGACCTACTAAAAGGAACCAGAGTCACGGTCATTATTAACTTATATTAATAATGCCCTTCCTGATATAACATCTAGTTTTAACTGTAAGTAAAGTAAAAAAAAAATTAAGTGTTTTTGTTCAAAATAAATATTTTTGTTTATAATACATATCGGTAGTACTAATATATACATTTTTACTAATTTTTTATATTTAGAACAAGTAAAATGTCTTAATATGGTCAACTACTATGATACATATCACTGCAGTCACAAAATAGGAACTAGAATTTATAAATCAGAAGCAAACTTAAATAAAGGAAACTTAAAGGTATTTAAAAGAAAGCACATGGCAGAATTCTATACCTTCTTTAATCTCTGTAAGGACAATGAACAGGCTTATATGAACATTCTACTTTGGAAATTTATTTGGAGTAAAAATTCTAGACCTATAGTAGCAATGCTGCCTGTGATCTATTATATTTAAAAGAGCTTACTTCTATTGGTTCCTATGCAAAAAGAATGCCAAAATGATAAATATATCTTGCAACTCCGAAATTGCTGCAATTTGCCACTGTGCCCACAAAACTGACATCCCACAGTAACTTACCTCCTCCACCAAAAACAAACAGTAAAACGAAAAAAACCCTACCTACTACAATGACTTGCCCAAATAGGTTAAATGAATTAAATGAACAGATTCTGATTTTCATACAGTTTCAAAAAATCTGGAGATCTTTATTTCCACTCACCCTAAACCTGGATATTTCCTCTGTGTTCGAAAAAATAAATGGTGATTTTGTAAATAACTAGCTTCAAAACCAAAAAGAGTTCTGCAATACAAGATAAAAGGGGAGGATGAACACAATTATCATTTCCCCTAAAAGGAAATTACTTTTCAGGTGCTTTTCTGTCTTCGTATTTCTTGGTTTCTTGGGATTTTTCAGTTCATTCCTCTTAAGTATACATTCAATTCTATCTCAGTGAACTGTTTAGCGACTCAAAATAAAGCAAAACTGAATGTGACCATTACAAGGTGAAGCAAATAATAAATTTAAGTATAGCCTAAAAATAAAGTACAGCCTATTTTAGAATTAAATACAGAACTATTAGAAACATATGCAAAAAAATAAAACTGAGAAAGAAAAAAGAGAACAGAGGTGATATATGTATGTGTTCTCACAGGACGTAAAGCAATAAAAACTGATATATCTGACTATATAAAAACATGAAGTTTCTATAAGTTAAAAACTCAATATTAAAAAGATATATAACAAGGATATATTCTTGACAAAGTTTCATATCACTTATATAAAAAGCTATTAAAAATTTTTACAGAGTTGTAACCAATTTTCACCTCTCAAAACTTACAAAGACTAAAAAAAAAGAACGACAGCACAGCAACCAGTGTTAAGGGTATGCTAATAACTGCAGATGTGAGAGGAAACTGATACTACCTTTCCATTGAAGAACTAGAAATGATGTATCAAAATCACTAAAAATGTGCATATCATTTAATCAAATAATTCTACTTCTAAGAATCTAGTCCAGGAAATGAAATAATTAATACAGAATTATAGTAAGAAGTTTTTTTCTTTTTAAAAAGAAAAAAAACAAACTTTCTATTCTCCTAGGAAACTGATTAAGAATTACTAGAGTACATTAATAAGATGGAATAATATAAAGCCATTAAAATCACACCATGAAATATTTATTGTGATGGGAATGTGTGTCAAAACATAACTTAGTGAAAACCATAAGCTATAAAAAAAAAATAATTCTATCTTGGGTTTCTGTTTCAAGAAGTACTGAAGAAAAAATATATAAATTGTAGATAAGTTAAGATGATGCAACTATACTAGATTTGGTCTTTACTCTTTACTGTGTTTTCCAAATTATCATTAGGTATTTCTTTAATTAAAAAAATTCCTTGATTAATCTGAAATGCTTTTAAAGCTTTTAATCCCAACATCTTCAAAAGGTACAAAAACACTTCAAGTAACTGTCATCTGTTTTAGGGACAAAATAAAACTGATGTTAATTGTTTTAAGCACTCCCAAAATTCAATTTCATGTTATTTAAATTATATATTATATACTTTACAAATGTTGACTTTAAAGCTATGAAAAATAGAATACCTGAAATTAACATAGCACTGTATGTTAACTACACCAGAATAAAAATGAAAATAAATTTTGCAAAAAAGCTATGAAAAATGGAAACATTACCATTTAAACCAAATGCACTACCCTCTCACATACATAAGAGAATCCTGAGTACATTTACATATGTGATCATATAACCATACATACATCTATAAGAACATGATTCAGGAAATAATTTCGTAATGGGAAAAAAAAAAAAATTTGACAGCCAGAGCACAGAAGAGAACTGAAGAATGGTTCCCAGAATACAGTGTACATTCATTAAATCACCGCTATTACTTTAGGTTTTACTAGACATATGCAGATAACTACCTTAATTCTCCATTTCACATTACACATAAAGCCCTTGGCAAAGGTAAGATATAGTATCTTTATTCTATTTTATTTCCTGGGTCAGCTATTTGTAGTATGAGAAAGACGTTAACTATTCATACACAATAAGAATATGCACATAAGAATCTGATTCTATTCCCTCAGAGAGAAGAAACGAAACAATGTGATATACTTCAGATTCAGAAGAACTAAGGGAAAAAAGAAGAAAATCCTGCCTGTAGATGGAGGTTAGCATTAATGCTGCACTATTAGAAAACTTGCACTAAGACAAGGCTAATCCTCTCACACTGGGATTTCCTCCTGTCACTGCATCAATAAAAAAGCTAACAAAAACATTAAATATCCAATAAGCAAGTTCCTACAGCATTCAACATTCTTGATTATTCTTGGTCTTTTGCCCAGGCAACAGAATGCTTCTACTTTGGAAGAGTTGATTCTCTTAATACTAAGGCTAATAAATGCATACAATTGACAGAATTTTTAAAACAGCAGGGAGTATAATACTCTTTGTATATTAGAACAATTTAGACTCTAAAAATTCACAATTTTGAATCACTAAAAATAGCCATATCTATTTTTCTAATGCAGGCCTTTCTACTCCCAAAGAATCCATCTGTATTTGGAAAGAAAAATTTCTCAAACAAAAATAATTTAGCAAATCACAAATGACCTAATTAAAGCAATTCACATATTATAACCAACCAATAAACTGATGATTTATTTTCATTCATTTTGTTCATTTAAAATGACACGATTCATAGCCTCTCTCCAATCTTTCAGAAACTATGTCTTCTGAACTTATAAAATAGTGATAAAAACTGCACTCCTAATAAAATTTACGACTTACTCATGTTCATTGATATAAAGTTCTGCAAGTTCATGCCAGGCTTCTTGGTCCCCAACAAATCTGGTGAGAGGAAAGGGGGAAAAAAAGTGTGTAGATATTCTGTAAATGAACAGCATGGAGGCAAAAAGGAAAATCAAATGCAAATTCCATTTTAATTAAAAAAGATTTATCAGAATAACAAAACACAATCCTCTTGTAAGACACTCACTGTTCCAGATACTCATTCAGTTCCCGAATGGCCTCCACATTTTTCCCCTGGGCTTTTCGAATGGCAATCTTACGCTTTCTTGCAGCCTATAGGTTGACATTAATAAAGGATTAGGCCCTCACGATTCCCTGGGTTTTTGTAAAGAAGGTAATTTGACTGTGCAAATTATTATCTCAATGCCAGTGAAATTCCATTGTAGAACTACTGCTTAGTGGGAGTTTATAAACATACCCCATGACATCCCACTGGGGAATTCAAACATTCCTTTAACAATCACATATGCTTTACTTTTGATGTACACAATGTATGCATCATTTCATTCAAATAAATAACCATCCAGATTCTGATAATTACAAGCCAGCAGGGAATCCTAATCTTTACTCAGCCTAAAGTCCTTTACTCTGTCTCATTCATAAGATTTGTATGTTAAGAGATAGAGGGATAGTGGAGATTAGGGGGGGAAAAAAAATCTCACCATGGCCACTTGAATGTCATTATAAAATCTAGCTCCTGATAACTTTTTTCAGTTTTAAGAGAAAAATATACCTGTAAACTTTTCAAGAATAACCCTGGACCTGAAAAAAAATATTTTATAAATAGACAAAACATGTAAACTTATATTTTAAAGTTTTTAAAATGATAAATACAAATATCAGTATCATTTAGTTATGCATTCATCAAATATGTACTGAATATCTGTTTGACAGGTACTATGCTAAACAATGAAAACATGCCAGGCTTCTTGGCATAGAGTCTCATGAGAAGAAGACACATCAAATAAAAAGACAATGATAGAGATATCTAGGGTGTCAAAGCAACACGGAGGAGAGCCTAATACAGGCTATGGCAGAATGGAGGAGGTGTAAGGGCTAGAAGCAAAGAGGGCCCCAGATGTGATACCTGTACTGAAACAGAAAGAACAAGCAGACATTAAAAAAACAAAAGAGGGAATTGTGTGAAGAAAAGGGCATAAAATGGAGGAGCACAGAACAAAGGCAAAGAAGACAGCAACAGTGTGTAATCAAGACTATCCACTTTAGGATGCAATTAACGGACTGGAGGGGCACCATATCAATATTAAATTTCTATCTCTTTCATCTCTGTTTAATTCAGTGCAGATAGCTAAGCAATAAAACAAACAAAAGCTATAGCTAAGTTAAGTTTATTAATTATGAACATGGTTGTTATTGTTTTACATAATACACACTTCACGAAATGCAGACAAGGGAAGTAAAATGAATGGGGCCTCTTTAGACAAATGGAACTACCTATCATGGGTGAAAAGGGTGGGGGTTTGGCGCTGAAGAAGTGAAAAGTCAGAAAATCAGAGAGAATCAAGAGACTCCCAATAAACAAGACAAAGAGGGGTATTTATAACAAGGATAACAACATTTTGGCAATAAAAAATGAAATGTGTCAAAAATGTATATCCTTGATTATTCAGCTCATGCCAAAGGCCTATCACAATGCCTGCCAAATGGTAGGTACTCAAACATTTTTGGATTAATTTCACTATGTATAACAATGAAAGTGCCATAATAAATGTACTACTAAAAAGCCTCAAGAATTCAGAAAGTAGAAGAAAAGCTCTAAAAGTAACTCAATCCTAAAGACTTTAAAAAGAATATTGGATTTCAAATGAGAGCCTTCTCCCAAGTCTTTCTGAAAATAGGTGGATAAATTAACATATAATTTCAATTAAATATAATAAATATAATATAAATTAAATATATGATATAAATTAAGAAACTAATTTCTTTTGGATATAGCATATCTAATTTCACCAATCCAATATCATCTGAAATGTATTTGACTCTTTATGCCTTTCATTTATGATACTACTACTACTTATTCTATAGACAACATGGTAGAACAGAGTCCACATTTTAAAATAAAAAAGATAAGATACAAATCCCAACTCTTGGCACTTACCAGCTTTCTAACCAAAGGTGAAAATACTACCGCATCTGACATAAGAACCAATTTTTATTTATGATGATAATTTTAAATGAGCATTAAGCAGGGATTTCATCTGGCCGAGATGGAATCAAATTTACCCCATTGCCTAAACCAACGGAAGAATTAAATATCTGAAATAATATTTAAGGCACAGGACACCAGGCAACACAGAACAGTGACCTCTGAGAGGTTGGATGAGTCCTATTTTTATTGCCCTGGCTCACTGCTTTGAGAGAGTTTCAGGGTCCTGTGCAAGAAGAGAAAATCAGGTTGAGTAAAGTGAGCTCTGTGAGTTGAGGAAAAGGAGCTGAGAGCCAGGAAGATCAAAGGCTAGAGTTTGTAGACACAGCATGAGAGAAGAAAGAATACAGAAAAAAAAAACTCTCTATTTCCCCTGAATCTCAAGGGCTTCCCTTGATTACTCAGCTTTGTATTGATCAGTGCATGTGTGTGAAAAAACTACCCAAAGCCAAGGAAAGAACCACCAGAAAGGTTTAAGCGTAAGTGTGTGGAGCTCACACAGGGCTCGGAATAGTGCCTCTTCCTACCAACCAGACTGGAAAATGCCATGATTCCTGTAGCACTGGCAAGAGTATCCAGAAGGATGTAATGGGGAATAACTAGCTAGCCCTATAAGCCATTTCTGGACCTCTTTAACAGAGACCTAAAAGGATCAAATTGTTTTGAGGGTTTTTTTTTTTTAAGATTTTACTTATCTGACAGATATCACAAGTAGGCAGAGAGGCAGGCCGAGAGAGAGGAAGGGAAGCAGGCTCCCTGCTGAGCAGAGAGCCAGATGTGGGCTCAATCCCAGGACCCTGGGATCATGACCTGAGCCGAAGACAGAGGCCTTAACCCACTGAGCCACCCAGGTGCCCCTCAAGTAACTTAATTAACACCCCACAAGAAAGCTCAAGAACATCTTTTGGGAATATAAAAATGGAAAGAAGCAAAGTAAATTTTTGAAGATGACAGTTTTGTTCACTATCTTGACTCTGATGATGGTGTCACTGGTGCATCCAAACATAAAACTTAGCAAATTGCACACCCTACTTAAATATATATTCTTTAACAATTATTTATCATAATAGTTTTAAAATAGTATTCATTGGACTAAATGGTAAAGAGAGTCTTGAATATTTATCAATTTCTATTTATTTAATTCTTATAGTTTTTTTCCTGTAAAATATGCCAATGTTCTGAATTTTTCTAAATGTCTTGTTTGGATCAAACTTTGCAAATGTCAGTTTAAGTCTTAAAAATGAAAACTGTTTCACATTTTATAAGTGATTTTAGTAACAGAGTTAGAATTCCTATTATAAAATATAAAATATTAATGCCACAAATCATCAAACTTGCTACATGCCTTCTGTAACCTTATGTACAATAGGGCTAGCCACCAATTCTTTCTGAAACTCTGGTCAGATCTTAAAAAATAAACTACATGGTTGGTGGGGGGAAGGTATACTACTTAGGAAAGGATTAAAGGATTAAGGTCTACCAGCAAAATACAGACTACAGTCTCTCCCTACTGCAGATGCTGGGACCCAGAAAGAAACAGACCCTTGGCCAACAGAAGGAAAACAGTGTTCTGAGTTCTTTCAGGCATTCTAAAAGCATCTTCTCCCTTGCCACAGAGGCAATTACATCTAATTCTAAAACAAAATTTCAAATATTTGATAAATCACAATAGGCAGCTAACAATTCAAGGTAAAATCTGACCTTTCTGAAATATGAAATTCACCTAAAAAGACAGTAATTATCATACCTGCTTCTGAAAAGTAATCATTCAACAAGTATTCACTGCAGACCTACTATATGCTAGACATTAGTTCATGCAACAGACATATTTTCCCTCAAGAAGCTTTCAAAGGAAGAAGAGCCTACTTTTATTTTAAAAGCAAGCAAACAAAAACTGACTGGTGCTTAGGCAAGCTAAGGGATGAAAGCTCAGTGAGCCTAATTAAATATTTGACTTTCACAGGTTAATGACTAAAATTTTCACATTTGAGAGTTAACCTTCTAAAACCACTCATGGCTAAATAATTATAATTGCTTGTGTACTTTCACTGCAAAATATTCTTTCATCCATTCCCTATCCCTTCCAATTCCACTTGTCCTAGGTTTAGACTCCCATAATCTCTGGCCTAGGACAGGACAGCCTCCAAATTACAAATTATTTCAACTCTGCACCTCCTTCACTATCTCCCATATTATTACCAAAGTTATTTCTAAAAATATCTGGTGGTATTTCCCCAATCAAAATTTGACTATTGTCCATTTTTTTTCTTTTTAGAGAGCACAAGCAAATATGTGAGAAAGGGGGGTGGGGCAGAGAGAGAGAGAATTTTTTTTTTTTTAAAGATTTTATTTATTTATTTGATAGGGAGAAATCATAAGTAGATGGAGAGGCAGGCAGAGAGAGAGAGAGGGAAGCAGGCTCCCTGCTGAGCAGAGAGCCCGACGCGGGACTCGATCCCAGGACCCTGGGATCATGACCTGAGCCGAAGGCAGCGGCTTAACCCACTGAGCCACCCAGGCGCCCGAGAGAGAGAGAATCTTAAGCAGGCTCCATGCTCAGAGCCTGATACAGGGCTTGACCACACAACCCTCAGATCATGACATGAGCCAAAATCAAGAGTTGGATGCCCAGTGGACTGAGAGCCACCCAGGCGCCCCATTCATTGTCCATTTTCCAAGAATAAAAATTAAATTCTGAAGTGTCAACATACCAGGTTGTTCACAAACATAGGTCATCTTGTTGAATCTCCAGTCACTTTGTACAATGAACCAATTCAGAGGTATAAAATATTGTTCCTCAGAACCCCAATTTTTCTCAGAGGTCAATGAGTAGAGAAGAAGGGAGACGTTAACTATGTAGAATACCAGAACCATGCCCTTTCTTCAATAAGAACAGAAATAAAATTTCATTTGAAAAACATATTAAAGGAGGCAGTTCAGAAAGAGAAATACAAATGGCCTTTTAAGCATATTAAAAGATATTCAACATCACTCATAATGCAAATTGTAACAAGATGATGTTTTTTACCAATTACACTGGCAAAGGTTAAAAACAAAAAAGTTGATAATCTACCTTGCTGGGGAATGCAGGAGAAGCAGCACTCTCGTACATCACAGAAATGAATATGGATGGCTAGAAAGCCTTTGTGGAAGGAAATCTGGTGACATCTATCAAAATTTAAAATGCATGGACCTCCAGAATTAGATTCCAGAGTAGGAATCCAACGTACAAATGACATTCACTGCAACACTGTTTCTGGGAGGAAGATACCAAAATCAACCTAAGATTTCATCAAGGGGGACTTACTTCAAGAAATTGTTTTTCAACAAACTAGTTTTCATATATCACACAACACAACACTATATAGCTATTCAGAGGATGATCTAAGGATGTACTAACATATACCATGATCTTTACAAAGACTGCAAGGTAGAATATGCCACCATTTGCATTTCCAACAGTGTTCTCTGTCAAAAGGGACAAACATGCATATTTGTGTGCTCACAAGGGAAAAATCTCTGGAATACGTAAGAAACTGCTAACGATGTTTGCCTAAGTGAAGCAGGATCTGGGATCAGGAGTGAGAAGACAGACTTATTTTTTCACCATATATTCTTTTGTATTGTTTGTTTGTAATTTTTAACACGGGTATGTATTATGTTTCCAAAAAATGTTTCACAATCTTTCAAAAACAGATGTTTTCCCCATATATATTATTTTATATATAAATTTTCATATAAAGTCCATTTCGGCACCCTCCTTAAAGAAAATTCAAAAACTTCCTTTCTAATCACTTCATTCTTTCTTCCCTAGGTAGACTTTTTACTTAACTAGTGCCAAGGGTTCATTCATGAGATACGAAGACTTTCCCCGGTCCATTATCTTTGCTTCCTTTCAACCACACTCATCTTTCAAAGTTTGCAAGGCTCAAAAATTACACAGTAAGTGACTAAGAATTTAACAGTCTATTTTCAAAGTCTATAACCTGTTCACTACATCACTCTGCATCCCTAACACAGTCAAGCTGATGTCTGATTTGTTCTACTATTTCTAGCACCAAGCACACTGTAAGCACTCAACAAATGTTTTTTTAGAGGATTAATAAATGCATGGGAGAGGGAATGAGAGCTTCCTAAAGCCTGAATGAACAACCTCACTTCTATACAGATATCTAGAAACACAGAGGCACAAGACCAACAACAGAGTCATATGATCTCTTTTATACAACGCGAAGAACTACAGTGTAAAAGTTTGAATTATAACTATCAATGAGGGTGAAACTAGACTTTCCCACCTTTGAGGTAATACTTTACAGTTGCTTTGAAAAAAGAAACTGTGATGTCTACCTTTATTCTTAGCAACACCAATATTCCGGTGGCTCATGAGAGATACTCAATAAACATTTACAGAAGGACAGAAGACACTAAGAGGACATCAGATAAAGATAATATTTAATGAAAGAATAATACATTTCTTAAACCTGAATTTAGTCACCTTGTTTTAAAACGTTTACCTAGCAACTAAGGAACTTAGTTACTGCCACTTCATACATGGTTGATAAATGAAACCATTTGGGTTTTTCTTTTAGTCAATCTTAGAGCCACAGAATATGGAAAATATTATAAATAGAAAAATAATTATATATTATCTTAGATCCTGAAAAAGTGAAATAACTTATTAAAAATATCTTCAACTTAAACTGACATTGAAGTAAAATGTTTGACTCCTAATTCCAAGAGAATAAATCAAAAGCTATTGATTCTTAACCTAGTACTTAAAAAAAAAAAAAAAAGAAACAGAAACCTTTTTCAGAAACTTGATTTCATATTTTCAATATTTAGCTACATGAAAAATGAATACCTTTGAAATTGTAGTGAAGTCTTAACAAGTAAGTACATAAAAAAACATTCAGAAAAAGAAAAATGATTAGGACAGTTAAGATTAAAAAATAGCTAAAACCTTTCCGATTTTAACTCTTTTATTGGAAATATGTAGCTAAACTAACAGAAGCTCTATTTTTGATTTTTGATTTTGTTTTTTTTTTGTAATGAGTAGGCCTGCAGCTCTGTCAAAACTTTTCCCTTGCTATTCAAATATCTACCTCTACCTCACCCACCCTACACCTTCCCCACCACACCCACCAAAGACCTAGGAAGTTCCCAGAGGACATTTCCCTGGGATGGGATAACATTAAAAGCAAAAATCTAAACCATTTTACCATATATATTTATATATATATATATATATATATATATAAAATATTGTCTAAATTACATAGTATGGTGGTATATGTGCATATATATATATATATATATATATATATATACATACATACACACAGTGTGGTGGTATGGATATATATACATACCACCATACTATATACATACCACCACACTATGTAATTTACACAACATTACTTATCAATTGTATCTTAATAAAGTTGAAAACAGACTACCATTTAAGCAACAGATGTTAAGTATTACCAGAGTATCAGAAAGGATAAGTAGAGATCAGCATCTTATAGTCCACAATTATACATTAAATGACTTTTTACAAATGTGTATTTTTAATGAAACACCTGCCAAGTAAGAAAAAAACTTTCATGTGTTTGTGTTATGTTAATATAACAATATCTCTTTCTATAAAAGAAGAAACTCAAACTGGTTTTTGTTTAAAAATTTTAAAAATACGATTTTCTTTTAGTAGGCATATGTGTGCATGGACATAATGAAAAAAAAAAACATTAAAATGCCTGATATGTTATCTAAAATCTAACTTTTCACTGAGTAAAAGGTAAGTCTGAAGAAGGCCATTATGCAAAAATAGTAAACTAAAATGTTCTCAAAACTAAAAAAATCTTCAGAGTATTTTTAAGACAAATATTGCTACATAAGTATATTTGGAACAAATAATCTGCCCAAATACTGATGTATTTGTTTAAATCAGGATAAAGTAAAGATGTATCTCATGGGAAACACAATATACGTATTTCTTCTTTACAAATTTATACATATATGTATATACATATACATGTATATTACAGATACATTTACATGTTCCTATCCAAGTAGAAGGCAGAAAAAAGCAAAATCAAATCAAAACACTTTTATTAATTCCATATACTAACTACTATCATGATTTCTTTCATTTTTCATTGAGAACTAAAATATAACTACCCAAAAAAGTTATTTTATCATAAACCTCAAAATATTACAAAACTACTGAGCTCTGCTGGTGTTTATTACAAACACATAGAATTATTTCTTTCTAAATTCCCACTAGTTTCTAATAAGATATCCTATGAGTCAAATTTCACTCAAGAGTGTTAGATCTATTTTAAAAATGTGGCTCAAGATAAAGAATTTAAAAAGATAAAACTGGTATCATATGTATTTTTCCATTATTTTAAAAACTGAATTAATTTCTCTTTTTAAACCAAAATTTAAATAATCTTCAGGACAATTCAGTTTACTTACAGTGTTAGTTGGATCTTCTTGTAAAATTCTATCATATAGTTGTATAGCATCATCATATCTATTTAAAAAGAAAAAAAAATTCAAGAATCATTACTTCAAATTTTAGTGACAAATAGTAAATACAGAAAAAGATCAAACTGGCAGGACTTTAAATGCATTTACAATTACAATCCAAGTAGCTTCTGATGTTCACATAACAGTATATATTTGCTACCGTATCATTTTTTACAAAAAAATTCATGTATAAGGAAGGTATTTATAGAAAAACTTACTTCAAAAATATGATTCAAGAATAACAACAAAAAAAGAGATAAACAAAAATGCACTGATTCTATTTCGCCTAAATAGAAAGGTTAAAATTAGCAACACAGATACCTTTGTGGTCCTACGTATGCCTAGAACTACAGTAAATAAAGCATCAGAACAAGTTTAATTTTAACAAACAAATTCACAAGGAAATGACCTGTGATTTAATTCTCCTTTATTGAATACTTATGATAGCTTTTCTTAGTTGAGCTGGTTCAGTTCAATTCATTAAGCACCTGTTAAATATATACCAGCAATACACTCTGCTGGGTTACGATCTTATAAAGGAAATTGTTAACAATTTATCAATGAGAAAAAAAAAATTTTTTTCAGCATATGTCTAACAAGGCAAAATAAACATTATGCGACAGGGAATGAAGGGGAAGGATATATCAGAAATCACATAAAGAACATCATATACTCTTGTATATTTGGGAATCTTGTTTAGGGTATAAGGAAATAACTGATTCTGAAATTCCTTCCTTATATATCCAAAACCCCAACTCTATTCCAATCAATTTCTCCATTTCTAGACATAGATCTTTAAAGAAAACAAAAAACAATGTTCAAAAATTTTTACAGCAATGTTTCTAAAGCTAGAAGCAACAGCTATATTCTTGAGATCTAGTCATAAGTTTCCTAAGAGAATTTTTAATTTTATATTTTTCTCTTATTGATATTCAATATATGAATATTCTACATCATAATTACCTTTTAACTGAATACTGCCCCACAATTATAGTGCCCAAGCCTCTTTGTGATTATGATCATGCTAGTAGGTAAGAATATTTTAACTATAGCAGACAACTGAGAAAAATAAAAGCAGACTTAATTTGTAAATGTGTTCATACCATATGAAGGCCAAACAGCATCACTACACACTAAGTCAATCAGAGTTGGGTAGTTCAAAAAATTAGTTTGGACCTCAAATACATGGTAATATAGAAAGTATGTTAGCCTCAAAGAAACCTGCAACTAAATGGGGAAACCTAAAATAAAATCACTTAATATTAATAAAACAAAACAATGAAGTATATAAATAAGGTCAAAATAAATGTTATATAGCAGGGGTTCTCACATGACACAGTACGTGAGAATCCCCTGGGAATCTTTTCCAACTACATAACCTCTGGCAAACACACTGGGAATAACAGAAGATGGTAGGAAACCATTCATTTCATTAATATAATGATAACCTGAGTTTTAATAGTTTTCTAGGTTTGGGGACATTTTATTAGAAAACCTACATTCTTTTTATAGTCATTCAGAGAATATACATATAGGGGTACCTGGGTGGCTCAGTCACTTAAGCATCTGCCTTCACCTCAGGTCATGATCTCTGGGTCCTGGGATCAAGCCTTGTGTCAGAATCCCTGCTCAGCAGAATTTGCTTCTCCTTCTCCCTCTGCCCTCTCTCCAGCTTATGCGCTCTCTCTCCCTCAAATAAATAGATAAAATCTTTAAAAAAAACTATACAAGTAAAGCATTAATACCTCATCTTATATTTAAATATATTTGTTTTACTGTAACTAAAAAATAGTAAGTTCTATAAAAACTGACTATATGGTTAATTTTTCTGTGTGTGATATATCAACTTGACTAGCCATATGGTGTCAAGATTAAATATTATTCCTGGGTATATCTAAGGATGTTTCCAGGTGAGATTAGCATTTGAATCTGTGGACACAGTGAAACAGCCTTCCCCAATGTGGGTGGACATTACCCAACTCCCTGAGAGCTTGAATAAAACAACTGCAGCACAAAGAGTTATTCACCCCTTTCTACTGCCTCACTACTTGAGCTGGGACATCTCATCTCATCTTCTGCCCTCCATCTGGAATTTATACCATCGACTCCCTTGGTTCTCAGGCCTTTGGACTTGGATGCAGACTGAACTACAGCACTAATTCTAGGACTGCTCAGCCCCCATAACTGCTTCATAATAAAT
This sequence comes from Neogale vison, assembly GCF_020171115.1. Classification (NCBI taxonomy): domain Eukaryota; kingdom Metazoa; phylum Chordata; class Mammalia; order Carnivora; family Mustelidae; genus Neogale; species Neogale vison. The sequence goes on from NC_058094.1 coordinate 30,029,182, forward strand.
CTTTCCCTATATATCCTCCCTCCCTCCTCTTACCCCTATATATGTACAGCAATATCCTCTTAGTTCTGTTTCTTCAGAGAATCCTAATACACTGAAGGTCCTCAAGAATTTACCTCTAGCCAGCAATGTTCTCAAACCTACTTGTCTGTTTTCCTGCAGGGTTTCTTTTAAAAGAAGGATCTGGATTATACCCCCGACAAAGTGATCTCAGTGAAGTGGCAAGTAGGCAACTACGTATTTTTTTTAAAATGCCACAGATCACTCTAATTCACACAACTATGCATGAGAATCAATCATTAATGGTCCTGTGTCATGAAGACACATAGTATTCACTCTGTTGGAAAAAAAAACCCAGCAAAACCTTACTGAGTAAAATGACTACATCAGTTTCAATGAAAGTGTAAGGCTTAAAGAATAAGAGTTCGGTAAGTGTCTTAGGACACTTGATTTAAGAATAAACTATTGTTACCATATCAATTTTTTTGTATGGTTGGAAGGTGGGTAGAGAGTAACTATTAAAATGTGTGCTTTGAGAACAAGTACCTCTCAAACCTTTACAAGTTAATTTTAAAAATCATTCATCTTAGCACTGGGTGCTACATGCAACTAATAAATCACTGAATACTACATCAAAAACTAATGATGTACTTTATGTTGGCTAACTGAATTTAAATAAGTGAAAAAAAGGAAAAAAATCATTCATTTTGGACATTTTGGACTCTGGAATTTGTTTGGCTATTCACACATTTTAAGAATGGTCTAGAAATTTTTTTTTTCCTTCTTTCCTTTCCTTTTCATTTCCTTCTGTTCTTTGATTCAAATTACTTCCAGCTAACCTAAAATAATATTTTATTTCTTTTTCTTTATGCTTTTCACTTGCTTACAGAGATGATCCTTTGAGATTAAACTGTACATATACACAAACACAATAAACCAAAAGATAAGGAATAAAGGGATTAAGAAAAATTATATCAGTACATTCTACTTATTAAAAGCTACTATTAACTGAGGTACAAATTAACTCTGTCTTACCTAAAACATCAAACTAAAACACTGATGAAAGAAACTGAGAAAAATCAAAAGATATTCATGCTCATGGATTGGAAGAATACTGGTAACACTTTCATACTACCTAAAGTAATGTAAAGATTCTGTACAATCCCTATCAAAATTCCAATGGCATTTCCCACAGAACTAGAACAATCCCAAAATTTGCATGGAACCACAAAAAAACCCTAAATATCCAAAGCCATCTGAGAAATAAGAACAAGGCTGGAAACATCACACTCCTTGTTTTCAAACTATTTATCACAATGGTATGGTAATCAAAACATTACGGTATTAGCATAACAACATAAATTAATGTAACATATAAATTAATGTAACAACAGGAAATCCAGACACAAACCCATGGCCAATTAATTTACAAAACAGAAGCTAAAAGCATACAATGGGAGAAGGATAGTTTCTTCAGTAAATGGTGTTGGGAAAACTGGACATGCAAAAAAATAAAACTAGGCCACCATCTTTATACCACACACAAAAATCAACTCAAAATGGATTAAAGACATCAACATTAAGACCTGAAATAGTAAAACTCCTAGAAGAAAACATAGATGGTAAGCTCTCTGATGCTAATCTCAGTGATGATTTTTTAGATTTGACACCAAGAACAAAAGCTAACAAGAGCAAAAATAAAGAAGTGTGACTATATCAAACTAAAAAGCTTCTGTACAACAAAGAAACATTCAACAAAATGAAAAAACCTATGGAATTGGAAAAAATATTTGCAAATCATCTGATAACTACAAATATTTGCTGAAGGGTAAATATCCAATACACATAAAAGATATCATACAATCAATGGCAATAAATAAATAAAAATCTAAGTAAAAAGAGGCAGAGGAACTGAACAGACACTTCCACGGAAGACATACAGATGGCAAACAGGTACATGAAAAGGTGTGAACATCAGTTATCAACAGGGAAACGAAAATAAAAACCACAAAGAGCTATTACCTCACACATAACAGAATGGCTATTATCAAAAAGACAAGACATAATAAGTGTTGGCAAGGATACAAAGAAAAGAAAACCCTTGTGCATTGCTGATGGGAGTGTAAATTGGCATAGACACTATGGAGGTCCCTTAAAAAATTCAAAATAGAACAACCATTTGATCCAACATTTCCACTTCTGGGTATTTAACCAAAGGAAACAAAATCACTATCTTGAAAAGGTATTTCCAAGCTCATGTTCACTGCAGCATTATTTGCAGTAACCAATACATGGAAACAACCTAAGTGCCCACTGACAGACAAGCGGATAAAGGAGTCTGATATAATGGAATATTATTCAGCCATAAAAGAGAAAAAAATTCTGTCATTTATGACAACAACCCTTGAGGGCATATGCTAAATATAATAGAGAAAGACAAATACTACAAGATCTCACTCATATGTGGAAAAGAACATAAACTCATAGATACAGAAAACAGATTAGTGGCTGCCAGAGGTGGGCGACGGAGGTGGGCAAAACAGGTAACAGTGCTCAAAAGGTACAAATTTCCAGTTATAAAGTAAGTCCTGGGTACAGCATAGTTACCATAGTTAACAATACTGTGTTGTGTACCTGAAAGTTGCTAAAAGAATAAATCTTAAAAGTTCTCATAAGAAAAAAATTTTAACAACGTATGGTGATGGATGTCAACTAAACTTACTGTGGTAATAATCATTTCACAATATACAGAGATATCAAATCATGTTATATACCTGAAACTAATACAATGTCAATTATATCTCATTTAAAAACGTAACTTCTATACCTTGAATACCTGAAAGGGTAGCACACATATGTCATTACAAATTCCCAAAACAACCCTGATAAGTTGGTGATATTCTCATTTTGCAGAGGAATAAGGCTAAAAGGCTTAAATAAGTTAAATAATGTGCCAGATAAACAATTAATAAATCCTAGAAAGAGGATATAAAACCAACCCTTACTGCAAAACATGATCCCATTTCACTAGGCCAGAGATAGTAAATGAATTGTGCTCCAATGTCAAATCCTATGTATTGGGAGTAATTGGCAAGATTTATGCTGAGAAGCACTCTGGCACTATTCTGAAGCTCAGTAGCAAAAACTCTTACACAATTAATGATGCTGTCATGGGGGTAGGAAGACCTATATCTAGGCCCCATGTTTGCCATTTTAAATGGGATTATACTGTTCCTAAAATTCAGTTACCTTTCCATGGCTTCAAATCTCATGCCAGTTAGTCTCTTGACTCTGTGACTGCCAGGGAACTGTCTTCTCAACTCCTGAAGACAAAACTGTAAAAATAATTGGTAAAAAAGACTTAAGGAGTAGTGATCACATTACATACACCAAGTGGGTTACAAGGAATGGTCTAGATAGTCTTCAGTATATCTTCTTAAATCATTTCATTAGCGTACTCTAACATGAAGTGAAATTAATTAGTAATGAATAATGGGGTAAAAGAAGAACTCTGAAATGGGAGCAACAATTAGTTCTCTGAAGTGGGAGCAACAATTAGTTCTCAAGACTGATCATGATATTAACTGGGAAAATAAGCAGATCATGGGATACACTAATAACTCTTCAGATACTGCCATATTACTCCTCCTTCACAATTGCTTCCATAATGTATTAGGCCCAACTTAAACATTTATAATTTCCTGACCTTTAGTTTCTATTATCTAAGCATTCTCTTGATAAAAATTAAGCTCTTTGACAGTACTTTCAAGTCCCGCAAATACTATAACACTGTATGCCCTGTTGAAATCATGTATTAATCAGTTATTTTGTCAGTACACATACCAGGATTTGGGGTCATAAAACACAGACACCAAATCTATAGATTGCTAATCTCCTTTGGGAGATATCCATAATTCACCCATCAACTTCAATAAATAAATATTTTGAGCACCAACCAAGTTCTTAGCAACATATGAGAATTTTAAGAGTCTTGGAAGCACTAGAAATGTTAAGGATTATAAAAATGGTCCATTCTAGTGCCCAAAAGCATAAGTGACAAAAAAAAATACCTTTCACAAATGAAGATACTATTAATTAGTAATAAAGTTACAACATGATCTTGGAAGTACAGCTTCCAAGTATGTTGCTAAAAATCTGCCACAGTAAGAAAAATATTCAAGTTAGTCAAAACTGAAGATGATGCTTGCTTATTTCTTTGACCATCACACAAAACTCATACTGTTTGATCAATCAAGCCGTGTAGAAATTCTGAACATTTAAAAAAAAAAATCTGTGTTACCAAAAAAGCTACCATTTAATTTGATCTCCTGCTTGGGTTATCAGTATTATATAATTTGATTCTCCTACTTTATCAAATGGCATTTGTTTACTTAAAAAATAACTCAATATTTCCATTAAGATGTGAGCTGCCACCTCTGTGAATATGGAAAAGACTATTTTATGGCAAAGTTGGTTAAGCGTTAACTCTTGATTTCAGCTCAGGTCATGATCTCGGGGTCATGGGATAGAGCCCCAGGTTGGGCTCTACACTGAATATAGAGCATGCTTGAGATTTTCTCTCTCCCTCTCCTTCTAACCTTCCCAGCTTATATAAATAAATAAATAGATAAACAAACAAACAACTCATAGGTTCTGAAAGTAATCTAAAAGGTTTTACAGATTTTTTTTTTTAATTACTAGCAACTCCACCAAAATTAGATATATAGCCAACATAACATAATTACCTTGGGAAAAAACAATGCTAATTCAGATATGCATATGTTTTCCTGCTATTTCTATTTTCTGTTTGCATGTACTTTCTTTTTGGTTTAAACGAGGAAGTAGCATAAAGTAGTACTTAAGAATTCAGGATTATAAAACAATAGAACAAAAAAACCAACACCTCCAGTTCTTGGTTTATGAAAGGAGTATGATAATATCAAGCCTAAATCAAGGAGTAACTGTGAAGATTAAATAAAGTATGATATAAAGCATTTAGTACAGTGTCTTTCACATGTGTTCAAAAATATAGCTATTTTCATTCCTTTATTTTAGAAGTAGTATTAGTATTTTAAGTCATGTTCTGCACGTTAGGATTTTCTAATAATCTAAGAGATATATTTACAACATTGCAAAAGAGTATTTAACATTATATATAGATCTTCCACTTATGACACGGTTACATCCCAATAAACCCATGGTAAGTTCAAAATACTGAAGTCAAAAATGCATTTAATACACCTAATCTACCAAACAGCATAGCTTAGCCTAGCTTGCCTTAATCAGAACACTTATTATAGCCTATTGTTGGGCAAAATCATCTAACACAAAGCCTGTTTTATAATAAATTTACTAAATATTGTACTGAAAGTGAAAAACAGAATGGCTGTATAGGTATAGAATGGTACTAAGTTTATCAATTGTTTACCCTTGTGATTTTCATGGCTGACTGGGAAGTATAGCCCACTGCCACTGTCCAGCATCGTGAGAAAGTATCCTACCACCTATATCATTAGCCTAGGAAAAGACCAAAATTCAAAGTATAGTTTCTACTTGAATGTGTATTACTTTCACGCCATCATAAAGTTGAAAAATAAGTCAAATCATCATGTCAGTGACTCTCTTTGTTATGTCAACAACCCAAAAGATAAACTTGTTTTAAACTATCTAGTTCTTAAACACTATCATAACATAATTCACCTCTTAATTAGATAACCTTCACCAACTAATTCAGATTCTTCAATTCCCAAGATTATTAAAAAGATTCAAGAACATTCCCTCTCCCAAAGTACCTGGTTAGTCTCCCCTACTCTTAAGGGTAGCAATGAAAATGACCTATAAGAACATTCATATATAAGCCATGTACTAAGTCTTAGCTACTTATAATTCATGTAGCAAATTTAAAATAAAATAAAATTAGTTTAAATACCTACCAATGCCAAGTCATCTCGACCATAATCTAGAGCTGCAATCATTACTTGCTCATATATGATCCAAACTAGACAAAGAGAAAAAAAAAACTGAATTTAATGTAAAACCTCCCAACAGAAATTAGCTATTCTTCTTGTTTCTGATATCTTAGAGAACATTACTTGCAACTGAAAATTGATTTATTGCATATCTAGGATTAAGAAAGCATCTTTATATGCTTTTAGTAATATAAAATATTTTAATATCTTATAAGGTTAAAAAATTACTATTATTTAATACCATTGCTCTTCTAAAAAATTCTTTATGAAATACATTTTGACCAGACCAGAACTATTGCTGTGAACTTTAAAAGAAAAATGCTTATTTGATTGCTTCACTACAACCAGCAATTAGAAGTCCTTCTCAAAATAATGTACCATTAGATATCCTGAGAAGTTTTTTTAAAAGAAGGGACAAATCATAGATTGATACAAACAAAAGGAAAAACATAATAAAAAGGTATCTGAAAAAAAGAAAAAGACCTAAAGACCAAAACAGAACATGAACAGAGCAAGAATAAAAGAACTTACTATCATCTCCAAGTTTGGAAGCATATTCATTAATTAATTCCTCTCCAACTTCCACAATTTGCTCACTGTTTCGTGAGTTTTCTTCTCTCCATTTTCTCATTTTATCTCGCATTTCTGAAAAAATAAAGTCTGTTATTATATATATTTGATAACTCAAAAAACTGATAATGAAGTTGAAATCGACTTATCAGGTAGAGAAAACAAAGTCACACTAATATGGGTCTTTGGTATGTCAAAATTCATAGAGCAGAAAATCAATTTAATGGGAGCAACAGATCCTTTAGAAAATTAAAAAGACATTAAAAACTAATGTTACAAACATAAAAGTGATGAATGGCCTCCTACAAAGATCCTCTAACTCTTTCAGCAGCTATGGATCTTAACTTTTTTGAAGTTACAGACAACTCTCTGAACTTGATAAAAGCTAGGGATAATTTTCCCAGGGGAAACACATACATACACACACACACACACACACACACACACAATTATACACAGAAATCTCAAAAATCCAAAGTACTCCTGAAATTCCTACTCACTCCAGAATGTAAAATTTCATCAGGGGATCATATTAGGCTATCGGCACTGAAAGGAAAGTCATTCCAAAACTTCCTTAATAACATTACCGAAGTAGAAGTAATGTATAAAGACACACAACCATGCAAGAAAATAAACAGCAAAAGATTCAGAACAAAGGAAATCTTTCAATTCTCTATATAATAATAAATGAAAAGAAAAATGTAAAGGTAAAAAGCGAGTAACAAGAACAATTCTGTATATTATAAAGCAAGAGGAAACTGAGGAGTTTGAATGCACAGCATATTGACAACAGCAGGAATAATAACAAGGAAAAAGAAAGAATACCTAATCCAGTAAACAAAACATCTTTTTCATATAGTTACAATAGAATGAACTGTCCAATTCACCAATCATATATATGCTTTCTTACTCCTACCTCTGAAAATCCAACATATTTACTTGTCTGAAGTACCAACTTCTTCCTTCTACAGACACAGATATAGAACAGATTTAAACAGTTAAATTGTTGTTGTACAGGAGTTAAGGAAACAATATGCTAAGCCTCTGGAGACTAAGCATAAAAGCACCACAAAGGATTTTCGTTACTTTCATAGACATTATCTGAGCCCCTATAACTCAAAGTCTAAAAAACAAACAAAAAAATAAAAACCCACCAAAAATAGATCCTAAATGGTCTTACAAAATCAAATTAACAGTTAATTCCTTCAACTGACAACTAGAAATCAGCTTGACTTTCACTCTGCACGGTAAATAACCTTGAACTGATTCTTACCAGGCTGAAGAGAAAAGTGAACAGATAAAAATAAATAAATATGCTGAGTGAAATAAGTCAAGCAGAGAGAGTCAAGTATCATATGGTTTCACTTATTTGTGGAGCATAACAAATAGCATGGAGGACATGGGGAGTTAGAGAGGAGAAGGGAGTCGGGGGAAGTTGGAAGGGGAGGTGAACCATGAGAGACTATGGACTCTGAAAAACAATCTGAGGGGTTTGAAGTGGCGGGGGTGGGAGGTTCTGGTACCAGGTGGTGGGTATTAGAGAGGGCACGGATTGCATGGAGCACTGGGTGTGGTGCAAAAATAATGAATACTGTTATGCTGAAAATAAAATTAAAAAATAAATAAATAAATAAATAAAAAGGAGGTCATTCATACCCCACAGGTTAAGGGCTCAGTCCCACAAAACTACCTCGACTTTAGATAGCAATCAAAAGTCAGGGACACCAACATTTCTGACCAATTGGCTATAAAATCTGGGGTTCAGGGAGCCTGGGTGGCTGAGTTGGTTAAGCATCTGCCTTTGGCTCAGGTCATGATCTCAGGGTCCTGATCAAGCCCTGCATCAGGCTCTCTGCTCAGCTTTAAGTCCGCTTCCTCTCTCCCTCTCTGATCTCTCTCTCCAAAATAAATACATAAAATCTTAAAAAAAAAAAAAAAAAGTCTGGGGTTCTCACAACCCCTCCTCCTTAGGTTTCCAAGAATGCCTCAAGGAACTCAAATAAGTGCTTCACTTATTATCATAGGTTTATTATAAAAAATACAACTCACGAATAGCCAAATGGAAGAGGTACATGGGGCAAAGTGAAGGGGGCAAGAGGAACTTTCATGCTCTTTAAGCAAGTCCTCCATCCCAGTACCTTGATGTGCTTACCAACCTGGAAGCTCTCCAAAAGCCATAGCTTAAGGGGCTTTATGTGGGTTTCATTCCACTGGCATGACTGATTTCCAGATGATCTCCCCTCCCAGGAAGTCAAGGGATAAGACTAAAGTTTCAGTCTTGCCTTGGTCTTTTAGATAATGCCCCCAACCTGAAGCAAGCAGCTACCAATAGTCTCATTAGCAGACAAAAATATACCCTTGTTCTAGAAACTCCAAATGTCTTAGAGGTTCTTGTGTTGGAAACTGAGAAAAAAGATTACATGTAAAAAAAATCTGTTCCTGGGGTGCCTGGGTGGCTCAGTGGGTTAAAGCCTCTGCCTTCGGCTCAGGTCATGATCTCAGGGTCCTGGGATTGATCGGGCTCTCTGCTCAGCAGGGAGCCTGCTTCTTCCTCTCTCTGCCAGTTTCTCTGCCTACTTATGATCTTTCTCTGTCAAATAAATAAATAAAAATCTTTAAAAAAAAAAAAAAGAAGAAGAAGCTGTTCCTATCAACTCTATCATTCAGGAAATTTCAAGTGTTTTGGAGCTCTGTGACAGGAACTGGGGACAAAAAAACAAATACACACCCCGTATCATATCACAACATATGTTATCTTTAGATCCACAGCATGAGTTCTCAAAACTCAAACTCTAGCCCCTATACCATGGTTCACTTACAGTGTTAAATCCACATTCACTTTCAACCTGGCAGATAATTTTCTTTTAAATATTTATTTATTTATTTGACAGAGAGAGAGAGAGAGAGAGAATCTTAGAGGGGAGGGGAAGAGGGAGATGGAGACAGAAACCCAAACGGACTCTGCACTGAGCACAGACGGTGACCCAAGGCTTGATCGCAGGGCCCTGAAATCACAACCTGAGGCATAACCAGGAGTGAGACGCTTAATCAACTGGGCCACCCAGGTGCCCCAACCTCACAGATTATTTTAGAAGAGGAATTAGTGCCTTGGGAATATAAATTATTTAGTGTTTTACAGATTTTATCCATTACATTGCCTCCTTTGCCCAAATGCTGAACCCAAATTAGGCTAGCAAGGTGCCAACTTATCTCTTACCTTAAAAAAATTACCTTCACAAAACATATACACAAAACATATACACAAAACATATAAAGTATGAATCTTTAGCTTAGAAATGAAATCTCAGGGTATGTTCCATGAGATTTGAGATCCTGCACTGTTTTCTTTAGCACTCTATCCTCAAGAACTGGAACAGTGCCTGCTGCAAAGTACTCCAGATATGCATTTAATTAACACGTTATTTAGTATATAGCCCAACAGGTAAAGCTAAGTGTGAATGAGATCACCCACAGAAGGCATTTAACCTTTGAATTTTAGACTCTTTGAATTTGATGAAACCTTTGAACCCTCTTTTCCCAGAAATATGTGCATGTTTATGTATACTCAATTTTACATACATTTTCAGGGAATTCAAAGACCACACAAAACTTGTCCCTCCATCAGTCAGAATTCTACTGATCTCAGGTTTAATAACCACCGATAACACAAAGTAGAGTGCTAAGAAAAGAACCTTTAGAGACTCTAAAAATCAAAGAGCAAATGGATATAGAGAACTCACAAAGGAAAGGTCTGAAAAATAAGAGAAGAGTCGTAATGTTATATGAAACCAAGGAAAGAAGGTTTCATGGAGTGATCTGCATAAACAAACATACTGTAGGTGTATAAAAAAAAACAAAAAAACAAAAAACAAAAAACCCACATCCATTATACCTGACATTAGGTCTCCCTAGAAACCTTACTCGAATGAGAGGGCATGGAAAACAAATTATGTTTGAAGGACTGAAGGAAGATAAAGTAGAGACGGTAAGTATTTTTGTAATTATTTTCCCAACAAATATTCATTTAGTACCTATTACAGGCCAGGCATTGTGCTAGACATCATATTCATAACCTGGCCAAATATCCTATTTCTGAGAAACTTGGCTATATACCTTTCTTACAACTTGCCTTCCCACCTCCAACTCCTAGGTAGTATACTTCTTTAACAAACATCATTAATTTTCAACTGGTTGAATAAGTAAACCATATATTCTACTTTTTTGATAGAGCCCAAAAGATTAAAAGAGTGTTAGATTTTCCATATGGGTCTTTTATAAACGTGATAAACTTTCCTATCACAAGAATTATAGTACTTATCAAACAAGTCCTTTCCACAACCTTAATTCATGAGACTATTCAATGGAATTCTGAAGGAGGTCCAGCTGACATGCCCTCCCAAAAAAGTCTAAACAAAAACTATCTCTAAGAGTCCTCTACCATCCTCTAAAATCCTAAAAATTTGTTACTGTAAGTCTCTGAAAGAAAAATCCATAACACTTTTTAAAAGTCCCCTAAAATAGATCTCTGATCCTGAAAAGGTCTGAAACCTTCATTTTACAAATAATGAAACTATATCCGATGAATTAAGTGAGCTACCTATATCTACCTAAGATGCTACAGAAGCTAATTTTTCCAATATGAGAAAAATGGCTTATAATCTTTTTGTGAGAATTTGTTAATGTTTATTATTAATGCCATTAACAATTCACTTAGTCAACAAAAAATGAATGAGCAACTCCAAAATGTCTAGCGCAAGAACAAGATACAACTGGTCCTTCCCTTCATTCTAGGAGAGAAAATTTTAAAACTTAACAAACTGGATAAGTACTTCAATAGTATGAGGACACAGAGTTAAAGGGCCAGGGGTACATTTTGTTGCTTTTTTTTTTTTTTTCTTTTTACAAAATTTTAGCTGAGGCATAGGGTAGGGTGTTCAAGGAAGGCTCTCTCAAGTATGGGTCCTTGGAAGGAAATTCTGATAAATATATAATGGGAGCAAGAGTAGGGCAAAAAAGGAAAAACACTCCTAGTGGAAGAAATAGCATCTGTCCAGCCCTAAAACAAAGAAGGGTAGAACACATTTAGGGAATTCAACAAAAGCCAGCATAGCCAGTTCAGAGTAAGGGAGGAAATATTAAAATAAAACTGGGGCCTGGGCAGGAGCTGGATCATCTTTTTCATAAAGCACTTAATTGTTTAAAAGCCCTTTAACATGCTTTCTCTTTTGTTCAGTCATACCTGTGAAGTAGTTAGTATTTCTTATTCTAAATCCATTTTCTTTAGAATAATCACAGGGTAAGGTCCAAGTTACCTAGTTAAATCACCCTGTCTTCTGGTAGATATGATACACACCTACTTGTTCCTATCATCCAAGAAACTTATATTGAACATACCTGCAAAGTAACACTTTTAAAAAATAGGAAATATTTGAATTATTTTTAAAAAAGCGTTACAAGTAATAGCCACATGTCTACCATCTAGCTTAACCATATATCCTGACACAAGCCTTCTAAAAATATGTATTTTTACAGGTCTGTCCTCTCCATTAGACTGTGAACTTCTAAAAGGACTGTGTGTTACTTAATATACCCAACATCTAGCTCTAAGCACTTAATACTTTTAATATAATGAATTTGCCAAATACATGTAGAAATATTGTTCAGTGAGCTGGAGGCCACAACCAATAATAAATTACTGAATTCAGTTCAAGTATAAAGGAATTTTACCTTTTCCGATATGTTTGCAATTTTGTAATACTGGATAGATACATTCACCATTAAATGGTCAATATAACTTTCAGTCCACATGTTACTATGTCATTGTTTATATGAAGAAGGGATTCACTAAACAAATAAACTGTTAAAATCTAATGTTAAATGATGGGAATAGAAATTTCAATTACACAACTTTGATGCCTTAGAGAAACTCAAGGCTCTTCTCTTAACCATGCTTCCCATTGAAGTTTTTAAGAGAAAAGTCTCTTATAGAATTGGATCAAAGTTTGGCTGCTTCCAGATTTAAAGAACACACTTCACCTTAGATTAAAGTAGGATGCAAAAAGAAGTCCATCACACTTGAGCATATGCCCGAGATAACCAGTTGTTTTCCCTTTCGGAAAAGGAATTACTGTCAGAAAATGAGAAGAAAGTTGCGTTAGGAGTCCAAGTGTGTTTTGAAGGGGAGTGGGGCAGCGACGGAAGACGAGAATTCAGAGACCCAGTTTTGCAGAGAGAACGAAATATAAAGTGACACGTAGAAAAATCAGATTTTTTTATGGATCTTTCACAGCCCTTTACTGCACAGAGTTGTTGTAACCTTTACGGAACACTTAATAAAAGGCCTTACAGGCCCTGTATTTCCTGGCTGCAGGGAAGCTTCAGAAGGCAACTATCCCGCCTCCTCTTCGCGGCCCCACAGCCACACGAAATGCGCGACAGCCCTCCCGCCTTACAATGGAAGCTGCCCCGGGCCACCGTACGGGCGCGGAGGTACGTAAGTCAGTCAGTCTATCGAGGAGCACCGGCGGTGGGGAACACCGCAGACTCCAGTCGGAGGCTGGGCCAAGGAAGGGGTCAGCCTCAACCTCCACCTTAGCCACCACCTCGGCGCGGCCCGTCCAGAGAGAGCTCCAGCGGCTAAGACAGACGGGAGAATCCACGTCTCCACGGGCAGCAGATACTGCCGAACCGCTTCCCAGGGCTTTTGGTCTTTCCACGCCCGCCCGGCCCGCAGTTACCTTCCCAAGTGACATCGTAAAGCTCTGAGACCTTCGCCATCTTCTCAGAACCTGGAGGCAGGGAAATGAGAGGGCGGGGGAGACACCGTCACGTGACCTACGACCGGGTGGTGGCGAATTACGACGCCACCTCTCATTGGTCGAGAAAGCGGAGGGGGTGGGAATCGCTGCGCACGTGCACAGGGCTCTGCGGAGGGGGCTGTTGGGCAAAGGGGCGGGGCGAGCTGGGTGGAGTGCGGCGTTCTCGGACTCTAAGGACGCCGTGGCTTAGCGCTGGGAGGTGGAGCCGGCGTGCTTTGAGGTGACTTTTACAGGGGGGTTTTTAGCAAATGTTTCCTTTTTCCTCTGTTTTTCTTCTTTTTCTATACAGGCGTATTCGTTCTCTTCCCACCTCTTTATTAACACTTTGTTTTCTTCGTGCACTGCCGCAACGTAACGTTCTGCTCCAACCCTTTATTTGCCCCCAACTTTCCTCCTTCCTTAACGGGGTTTGCTCTCCATTTTCTTTTGATGTTCGTCTAAACTGAAACACTCCAAAAACTTTTATAAAATCTCTTTGAGGAGCTAAGCGGGATTCTGCCTTTGCACATGATGTTTGTGTGGCCGAGGTCGTCTTAATGTTCCCATGACTGTCTTCTTGCCACCTGGATCACTACTAGATCTAGAGTCTGCCGCTGTGGATTTGAAAACTCCTAAGACCAGCCAATATGTAACTCCTTATAAATAAATGAATGAATGAAATACGGAATAAATGTACAACTGGGACCGTCCCAGCCCCTGCACTTCTCTCCTCCTCTGGAACGTCACGGGGGAGCCTCCTTTCCCACCAAGCTAATTGCTTTCAGGAACCATTAGACTTAATCTACTAGACCTAGGGAGAAATGTCTGGAGTAGAAGAAAAGAAATTTAAGTTCATACTTATATATTTGGTATTTAAAACCACGGAAACATAAAATTGTAAAGGGAGAATATGTAAAGTGAGGAAAGTTGGCTAAAAATCCTTACATCACACTCTGTGTAGTTAAAGGACAGTGAAGAAGAGGCCGTCAGAATAAAAGGGAAAAAAGAGAGATGTATCCCACAAACCAAGGGAGTAGAACTAAAAGAAAAAGAAAAAAAAAAGGAAATATCAATAACATCTGCCAGAAGTTACATAAGGATAGGAAAGACTATTGAACTTACAAAGTTGAAGTAGATTCTGAATGAGCTCCATTTCTCTCCAAACTTAATAGACCTTGTAGAGTCTCTTCGTTCAAAAAATTAAAAACTCTTCACTCAGAAATTCACATATCCCAATGCTTCAGTAAAACAGTAGAATAAGCAAGAACTCTATCAGATGGATTTGAATCCAGGCACCAGTATTTAGTAGCTGGTTGACTTTTCAGAATGTCTGTCTCTGAGCGTCAGAGTTGGTCATACATAAAAAGAAACTAGTTATATTCTTATAAAAAGAAAAATTCCTCTGAGTTGTTACTGAGATTAAGAGAGATAGTGCATGATGCTCCCATGGAGGTACCAGTCCTTTGGCTGTAAATACCAATTATATGCCGATGACTCCCAAATTCTCCCCTAAGGCCCAGTTCTGGTTTCTTGATGTATTCACTTAGATAGTTAATATGCATCTCTAAGTTAACATATCCCAAACAGAACTCTGGATTCTCCCCCCCAAATTTGACTTTCCCCACTGCAATTGATGAAACTATCCACATAGTTGCACAAACTAAAATTCTAGGAAGTATTGTTGATTGCACACCTCCTGTATGTGGTCTGTCAACATATTTTGTACTGCACTTCCTAAACTTTCCCCAAATCTATTTTTATCTCCACTGCTACTACTTCAGTCTAAGCCACAACCATTTCTCACCGGACTGTAATAGCCTCTTAACCGTGTTAGTTTCATTCTTGCTGTGTAAAATCTATTTTCTATACAGCAGCCCCACTGTCTTAAAAAAAAAAAAAATCAGACTACAGAATTCCTTTGCCTGTGGCTTTCACATGACTCCCCTAGGCAATAAATATATATTCTAAACATTTTACCACAGTTAACAGGGCTCTACTCAGTGTGACTCTCTCCAACATCTCTTACCTTATCGACCATCCTTTCCTCACTAGATCCCAGCCATCCTGACCTACTTCCTATCTGCCTTGGGTGGCACTTGCCCATTACTCCCTTTCCTGAAACGTTCCTTTCCATTATCTTTAAGTGGCTGTCTTCTTTTTGTCTTTTATATCTCAATTTTATTTAAAACTACTATCTACTTATAGGGAGGCCTTTCCAATAACAAGTGGATCCTAGTTAATGCCTTTTACATCATTATTACACTTATCAGTTTGATTTTTTTTTTGTTTACTTATTTTCTGTATTTTTCAGTTATATAAACTCCTTGAGAGTATGGACTTTGTCATTTTAACCTTGGAACATCCAACCTAGAAAAACACCTGGCATACAGTAGATGTTGAATGTGTGAATTAGAATTAGATATTCAAAAAATTAGTGAATTAGAATTAGATAGTCAAAAAATAACAACTTGTGTTAGTGATTATTAGGATAATATTTCATAGTAGTGTACATTTGAACTCTACTCCTTGGTTGTGGGTAGGATATTCTCTTTTTATAGCTAATATTTTCCCAAAAATTGTAAACATAGTGAGTTTGGGACCATACCAATTCATTTTACCTTTCCCAGCCCCTTAACACAGTATTGGCATATGATCTGTGACATACATGTAGAAATTAATAATTGTACTAAATTGTTTATGCCTAACATTTTGTTGAATTTTCTGAGGGGGTGAAGCCCAACAAGGTGCCTTTTCAATACTTAAAATGGATATTATCAGTTATAACTAATTAAGGGAGTAAATATTCTCTAGTCATTTCAACTAAATATCCTTGTAACTAGCTGCTAGTGTCTTTCAGGCAGTAAACCATATGACAGTATGTTAAAGGAAGTCATTTTCAGAATTTCTGAGATGGAAACTAGAATGATTTCATTTTTGACTTAGAAGGTATTTATGAATCATTAAAACTATATTTTTCAAACTTTTTATTTTGCCTGCAACCCATATGAAGGAATATATTTTACATCACACAGTATGCACACGTATGTAAAAAACTGAAAAAAAAACCCTAGGCTTACCATGTGTTTATCCTCTATATTCTCTATTCAAATTGATTCAATTTCATTTTTTTATAAAAACACTAACTGCAATCCATTAACGGGGTAATGCCCATACTGTGAAAATCTAATGGACTTTGTATATGTTTCCCAGTCTGAGGACCTTAAGTAAATGGTTTGTTCAAGTTCTTGCCACTAGTAGGTAACAAAGATGGAAAATACATACACAGGACATAAGCTGTTTAAGTCATAGATAAAAGAGGAAATATTTACAGAAAAATATATTTAAGGGAAAGTTTTTTTGCCAATAGTAATCTCTGAAGTGGGGAAAGTGACTGTGTGTTTACATAGTGTAACACTACAGTTGTCTAATAAAACTTGCCCTCCTCAGGCCAGGAAAAAACTGGTATGTCACTGACAAAACTTCTTTATTCTTCTTTAACATTTTATAATGTAACTATAAATGTAAATAAAGAAAGAAATGTCTTCTATAGATAAAACCATAACCTGAGAACGTAAACATCAATCATACTTTCTATAAATCTTCTTTTATAGAATATTTTCAAAATTTTATCTCTCACCCTCTTACTACTTTGAAAAAGAAGTTTTAATTAAAGTGTGTTAAAAATATTTAATCCAGATTGGGGAGGGTATGGGACATGGGGAGTACTGTGAGATGTGTAAGCCTGATGATTCACAGACCTGTACCCCTGGGGCAAATAATACATTATATGTTAATAAAAAACATTAATCCAGTTTCTCTTATTGAATGCTGCCCAGTATTAGTGACAAATATCAAGAAATTACCTAAGTAGCCAAATATTAGATTATGCCATGTTAGATGTCATGGGAAATAACTATCTCATTTAATGAACTCAGTAAAACAATGGAAAAAGCATATGAATGTTCTCTATGACATACTTTTTTTTAATGTGACACTATCTTGTGATTTTCATTTTTTTTTGCTTGTGTTTGAATAGTTTGAATGATAATACATCAGAATGAATAGGAATCAGAAAGGAATAACTTTGAATGAGCCTGCATTATCTTTAAGGTGGGAGGAGCTTTATTTATCAAGCCATATTGGTCTTTGAAGCCCTGTGGAGTGCTTCTCTTTTATGGTCAAAGTTTACTTACTTCAGTTAATATCTTCAGGCATTATGAAAGACTAAAGCAACTTTTTAGTTGTAATAAACCTTATGACATTTATAAAATAGACATCATTTAACAAGACAGCATAATACCATTTGAATTGATTTTGCAATATCCAGCATCGTCATCATTATTTAGAACCTGCTGTTTGCTTTGTTCTGTCTTAATCATACTGAATTAAAATATTCTGCATTATGTAGCACAGTTTATAACCTCTGTTTACTGTGACAATTATCCATGAGAGTAAATTGGTCTCACTACAAGTCTCATATAAAATTTACTATAGCTTTTAAGTCATGTTATTGTTTCTAATTAATGAATCATAGCCTTTGTATTTAAGGGAAAATATTACTTATTTCATCTTCATTCCATGTCAACAGATTTTCACTGTGACACATTCACATTTGGAAGGAAGTTTTCCTTAGAGTTTTATTTACCAAAAGCCAGATTAACACGGAGTTGTTTTAGGAACCTTCCTGAACACTTTTTATTACATTTCTAGAAGATTATGTAATTTAATATGTCCCACCCTCCAAACACAAGAGCCTGTACCCCCTTTGCTGGCACAACTGTAGCATTTAGGCACTTCTAGTATTTCCAACTTTACCATCATTTTCAATATATGTTGTAAAATGTGCCAGCAGTTCATTTCACATCAAATTATATTATTTTAGAAAGCAAAGGAGAGTCTCTGGGAAACATATCCAGTGAGATCACTTTGGTCCTTTCACAGTAGAATTCACAAACTGATAATTACCCCTCTGTGCCATAGTTGTAACAGTGAAAAGGAAAGTACATCCAGAAGGAGTACACCCAGAATTTCTCCCACATGAGCAATAAATTAGAGCTGTTTCTTTTTAAGATTTATAACCATACTTAAAAGTCCACTTTTTCAAATGATATTTAATTTCCCCAAAGTGCATATTCTGTTCTCATACACATATACATCTTTGCATATGTACCAGTCCTTGTGCAAAAATGTATTTTTGTAAATAATCCTTTTTGTGTACCAAACACCCAGGAGTTTCTGTGAGCTATTATAGTGACCTGATGGTTTCTGGAGCCTATCTAGATAGACTCCATTTTCTGCAATGGAACTATAACTGAATTCTTTACTTGAAAAATGTTCAAAAAAGTATTCAAAATAAATAAATTGCATTATGGGTAAGCTCACACAAAAATATACTTGAATATTGGGGCACTTGGGTGGCTCAGTCACTTAAGCATCTGCCTTCACCTCAGACTGTAATCTCTGGGGCCTGGGATAGAGCCCTACAACCAGCCCTGAGTAGGACTCCCTGCTCCATAAAATTTCCTGGCAGGGAGTCTATTTCTCCCTCTGCCTCTGTCCAACCCCCAACCCCGTTCATGTGCTTTCTCTCTCACTCATTCAAAAAATGAATAGAATCTTTAAAAATATATATATACTGAATATTAACTTACACATTTTTTTCTAAGTACATGCTATTCTGTTACAAATATAATTTTCATTTTTCTACAAACTCTCTTCTATGGTTTGGTAGCATTACTCTAGCCATAGGTGGCTTAAGTTGTTCATTCAGACCTGCAGTTCTGATGGATCTTATCCTTCCCATCAGGCCACAAGTTCATTTCCTTCACTCACCATCTTTTTCTTTCTACTGTCATGCTGACCACTCTTGGCTAGAACTCACTGACATGCCAGTAGCAACACTGGACACAAAGTCTTTTCAGGTCATATCTTTCAGGTCATAAATCATGCTTTTTTGAACATAGGAAGGCTTACTAAGTCAACCCTATGGATTTGTTTGGGAAAAAGACTGGTTTCCCAGCAGAATTCCACTAAGAAAACTGCCTACCCAGTTTACCAACCTCATCCATCTCTATCTCACACCTGCAGAAACACCACAATCTCAATTTTTTTTTAGCGTATGTAACAATTTTTTTAAATTGTAGTTAAAATTCTTTTACTTTAAGATGTAATTTATTTGAGAGAGAGGGCATAAGCAGGATAAGGGGCAGAGGGAGAAGCAGACTCCCCACTGAGCAGGGATCCCAATGGAGGGCTCAGTCTCGAGACCCTGAGATCATGACCTGAGCCAAAGGCAGACGCTTAACCAGCTGAGTCACCCAGGCAGCTCTAACATTATTTTTTTAAATAAAGTATAATTAATATATTGTTGTATTGGTTTCAGGTGTACAATACAATGATTCACCAATTCTGTACACTATGCAGTGCTCCTCATAAACAGTGTATCCTTAATCCCCTTTCTCTAATTCACCCATCCCCCTACCCACCTCCTCTTTGGTAGTCACCCATTTGTTTATTCTCCATATTTAAGCGTCTATCTTTTTGTCTGTTTCCTTTTTCCTTTGTTTCTTAGATTCCACATATAAGTGAGTCACATGGCATCTATGTTGTTGTGAATGGCAAGATCTCATTTTTTATGGCTTAGTAATATACATATACACCACATCTTCTTTATCTATTTGTCTATGGGTGGACACTTGGGTTTCTTCCATACTTTGGCTATTGTAAAATAATGCTGCAGCAAACATAGGGCTGCATCTATATTTTTGAATTAGTGTCTTCTCTGTCTTGGGGGTAAATACCCAGTAGTGGAATTACTGCATTATATGGTAATTATATAATATTTTTGAGGAATCTCCACTGTTTTCTACAGTGGCTACACCAATTACATTCTCACCAGCAATGTACAAGAGTTCCTTTTTCTTCACATCCTTGACAACTTTTGTTATTTCTTGTCTTTTTGGGTTTAACCATTCTAACAGGTGTAAGGTCTCATCATGGTTCTTTATCTTAAAACTGAGAGTTAAGGAACAATAGAAGTGTGCTACCAAAGCTGACACTCAGTTCAGATTACTGCCACCTCACTAGAAGTTTTCTGAGCGATATAATATTTTAACTTCCTTCTGCCATTGCAGATTCTTTTGCATCTTTTAATAATGAGCTTGAGCATTTCTGTGGGTGGGATGGGAACCAAAACAGTCGGGGGGGAATGATTTCAATTGATGCAGTTTTTCTAGCAATAGCAAAATTATGGAATATTAAAAATAACCTCAATCTAGAGAAAAGTCAGACAAACCCAGACTGAGAGCCATTCTATGAGAATAACTGACAGGTACTTATCAGAGAGTGACAGTGACGTTGTATATTGCTCTTCTAAGCTTTTAGACAAATGCTTACTCTTAGATGCCCCTGGACAGATTGTAGTGTCATATATGTAGTGTAATTAAGTGTACAGACTTAACAATTATGAAATAGTCCCTAAAATCATTTGTATTAATTTTAAACTATACATACCATGTATGTAGATATGGAGTTTCATTACATTCCAAGGTAACAGCAATGGAGTATTTGCCAACATACATGTACATTGCTCCCTTCTGAGGAACTTGCTGTGTTTTAACCCGAGGTTGCTCAGTCTAGCTGTGTAATTAACCAGTCTGAGCAAGTTATTTTAACTTCATTAAATCCTTGTTTCCTTATATGTCAAATGAGCATATTAATACTTGCTGATTATAACAAGGATTACAAGTAATAAACACAGAATTTCTCACATAGAGTCTGGTATGTGGTATAATAATACTCAGTATTAAATACAGTTATTGAGTACTTACTGTGTACTTGGCACTTTACAAATTGCACTTTGTAGATTACTTCAAACAACCACCCCACTTTGCAGATGAAGGAACAGTTCAGAAAGGTTGAATAACTTCCCCAAACACACTATGATATACTCCTTTAGAGTAGGATCTTAGTAAAAAAAAAAAAATAGCTTTGTCATTTTGGTATCCTGGGAAGGTAAAGCTTGAATGGGGAAAGCTTTCAGACCATGATGCATATTTGATGCCTTTGAAAGAAAAGAGAGTATGAAGCTGGATTGGACAGAAAGCACGTCATACTATGATTTAGATCTGGGAAAGTATTAGCCAATTCAATGAGAAAAGCTCCTGAGCAAAGATTACCTTTTAGAGGAGTCCTACACTGGGTAGAAGTGACACGCGCTAGAATCCCCACATGTTCAGTCATTGTGTGGGGGCTTCCTGGAAGAGCGTGGCCCCAGCTCAGAAGCGGAGATGAATTTTGAAGCCTTTAAGAGCTGGAAGCTGTCAGCCACCTTTTATTCCTTGCAGTTGAATAGCAAGTTCGTTCTTGAAGGGAGATTCTAAAGATGCACCTCCCTAGCTGCCACAGTAGCGTTGTTATTATTATTCCATTCTGGGTGTAATCTTCCATTTTTGTTGAGAAGTAGGTCTCCTGAAATACTAGTTAGACTGCGAAGCTGTTTAACACAGCTATTAGGCATATGGAAATTCTATTTCAGCTTCCCAGAATGTCTTCTTCTAGTATATGATTAATAGTTCAGCAGTGGTTGCTTTACACCGAAGAAAAGACATGGTAGATTATAGATAATCCACAGAGACTTGAAAATTTGCTTATTTTTTATGAGACACTAATCAGGAATTATTCTTTTCTTGGAAGGGAATTAATGCTACTACCATTGATAAATTACCTAGGATTTCGTATTTTTTTCTTTTTGCAGTCAGATTCCAAGTATATAGAAGTAATTTAGAATTTTTAAACATCTTTCCAAGAATAACAGTTAACTCTGAAAAACAGCAGCATTTCTAAAATTCTGTAACTCAAGATTTCCACGAAGTACTAGAAAATTCCAAAGATACTGTGCTCACAATGCCCCATGACAATTCACTGGATAGCTGCCATACTATCATTGATGACTGCCTGTTAATAAACTTATTCAAGGCCAAATTTTGTTAACACGTTCCTCAAAAAAAAAAAGAAGAATGATTACAAGTCTGAAGTATGAGTGGTGCATAAATCCAAAGGCCTTCATTGTCAACCTGTACTTCTCCCTACTGAATGCCAAGGCAGTCCTAATTAACATTTGCTGTGGTACATAGATGCCCTTCTAGAAAGGATATTACAGGTGCTCCATATCCTGGGCTGCCAGAATGAATGATGTTATGAAAGCAGTAGCTAATGGGAGATGACAGAGTGCTTCCCAGACTCCAATGAATAGCAAAGTTATTGAAGGATTGTACCTTTTAAAGAAAGAATTAAAGCAACAGAAGAGTATTGGTGAACAAAACTTTGGTAGTAATTTTCAGGGAACAACTAGTTATATAGAACACAGAAGCTATGAATCTCAATGCATAAATTCAGGGGTGCAAAAACAAAATTTGCATTTTTAGAAAACTCAATTTCTAATTGAGTTATCTTGGAGGAAGACATCTTAATCTCAGGTTGGAATTTGCCCTTGCTTTGCTGCCTTCTTTTTCAAGGCTACTCTGACTTGTGTGAAAGTGATATTTAGAACCATCTAGATAGCACGCCCTCTATCATCTCTCCCACATTGAATAGGGGTGACCTGTGTTATCAACAAGATATTTCAGAAATGATGAAGTGCGACTTTTGAGGCTGTCATGAGAGATAATGTGTCTTCTGCCTTGCTCTCTCTTAGATCACTCATTCTGAGGAAGAAAGCTCTCATGTCAGGAAGACAATCATGCAGTTTTGCAGAGATCCACATAGTGAGGAACTGAGGTCTCCTGCAACTTGCAAGCCGTGTGAGTGGCACATCTTAGATTGGTCCTCCATCCCCTGTCAAGACTTGAGACCCAGCTGACATTGTGACTTCAGACCCGTGATATATGTTTAGCCAGAACAGCTCAACTAAGCTGTTGCTAAATTCCTGCCCCACAGAAACCGTGTGAGATAACAAATGTTTATTATTGCTTTCAGCTGCCAGTTTTTGGAATGAAGTGTTATACAATAATAGATAACTAATACACTAATCAGAAAGGATGAAGACACTGGCTTACTGCTTGTGCAGCATCCTGGAGCCTTCTCTGCTATCCCAGGCATTGTTCTTTAGTTTGGGGAGGGTAGGTGATTCTGGGTAAACGGCTATTTATCAGTGAATGCAAAGTACTTTGATAACTTATCACCCAGTACAGCCATACCAGTTTTGTATCACTCATGCTTATGTAGTCTCGAGACGTTGGGAAGCCCACCTGGTCCCCCAGTTAGCACTACAGCCCTTCTGTCTCTCCACAAACGCCTCCAGGTCCTGTGGCTCTAACTACTTCTGGATCACATGGGAATTTGAGGTTCCCTCCTTCGGCATACCCTCCAATCTTTTATTTGTTTTGAGTGCTCTCATCTCCGTGACGCCCTGACTAGACAATAAGGCTTCTCTCCCTGGGAGCCTCTAAACTTGAATTTTATAGCTCCTCTTGAGGCTCAACTTCCTTATCACTCCTGCCTCCATTCCCCAACCCCATGAAAGCAATATTTCAGTCTCAAGAGAAGTACCCATACACTTCAGCGCTTGATTCCCCAAGCATTGTCTTAGGATTTTTCCAGAGGCAGCTATGTATATCCTCTCTGATGAGTTTTGAAAACCAAAACCAGAGGGATGATGTTCCTGTCTTCCCAGTTTTCTCCCCTCACACTCTCTCCCTGAGACAGTAATTCAGGGTCTGGAGGAGGCGGAGGCAAGTTTCACTCTCAGAGACACAGGCAGAGAAAGAGAATATCACTTCTTAACCTAAAAATGTATCCTACTTCAAACCCCTCAGACTGTTTTTCAGAGTCCATAGTCTCTCATGGTTTGAAGTGGCGGGGGGGGTGGGAGGTTGGGGTACCAGGTGGTGGGTATTATAGAGGGCACAGCTTGCATGGAGCACTGGGTGTGGTGAAAAAATAACGAATACTGTTTTTCTGAAAATAAATAAATTGGGAAAAAAAATGTATCCTACTGCCCCATCTCTAGAGAAATAAGTGTCTGCCCGCTAAGAGCTGTTATATTGACTGGGATGTGATTATTTCATCAAAGATCAACAGGTTGTAATTAATAGCTCTGATTCTATGATCATAAAGTAACTCTTTGGTTTGCTTTTCCAAGTACCTAGATACCTTGAAAAAGGTACTTTCCTCACAAAGCCAACATCATATACTTCATATTTTTTATTTCTTTGCTAGAGAGATCTTTGCCTGACTTCCCACAATCAGTGTTAGGTGCCCTGCTCATATGTTCCAGTATTCCTTCTCTCTAAAAGCACTTTTCCCACTGTGTTATAATCATTACATATCATCATTTATGTCTATCACTAGACTCCAAGCTCCATTCAACATCTGTGTGTCATGTTCATGATCTGTCCCCAGAGACTCAATAATTATTCGTGGAAAGGCAGAAGCTCCATTAGATCAATGCTGACTGAATTGGGGCTTTATGACCCAGTAAAACTTCCAGGAAAAAGGTAAAAGGTAAAGGAGCCAATATAAGTTGCCAACTTTTTGTTTTGCTAAGTGAGGACATTAAAAGTAATAACTACAATTTAGCTTCATATAATTTCATCTTAAAATTGCTATGTTAACACCAAAGGAGTTATGGGATTCAATGAGAACAGTCCCTAAAAAGGAGTAAATTTAACTTCTTTACCAGAGACCAATGACAGCTTCTACCTGAATTGGCACCACATGGCAGACACATTTGAGAACTGCTAAAAACTTCTTAAATCCCTTCCTTCTCTCAGATAATTTGAAATGTAATGCGCCTATTTTCAAAATGGGAACTCCTAGATTTTTTTTTTTTAAGAAATACTCCCAAGAGGCTAACACTTGGTTTCTTATTTTTATTATCTGTGTCTTTAACAGAAAAAAAAAAAAGTCACTGAATATCTTGGCATGTGATTCACAGCTGGGACTTACTATCCTCTTCAAAATTTTTTCCTCTTTCCCAGTAAAGCCCTGAATGAGTGAACATATTAGAATGTAAGAACTACTGTAATTTTGTTTGTCTTTAAAAATGTATTTGGGGAAATGCTGTTCCAGTCTGATCTAAGAAGAAAAATAAAATTATAGTTGAAGTATTGCATTTCTGGCAAATGTAATTTCTGGCAAATTTATGTTGCCTATAACTCTTGTCTCATAAATTCAACAAAATTCATTTCGATTAAGTTTTACACTAAAGCAACACAAATGTATTATTAGTGTTTTGTTTTACAAGTCACAAAAATTCTTGACAAAACCATAGATATGTAAAGAGCATTTTCATTAGGACTGGAACAGAAAGTACTTATCTCTGCAGATAGGCGTGGTATCAACAAATGGCAAAGACAATAACGAAAACACAGAAGCCATGTTTCTATTTTAAATGTCACTTATTTTGAGAACCCATGGGATAAATTATAGCAGCCTTTGGGAAAACAGAGACATTAAAATTAGGAGATGGAAAAGATGAAATCAGTGATGATGTAATCTAGACCCTTGATGACACAGGAGACTCCCTTAAAGATTCCGCCTTCATGCTGTGTCTGTTCTAATGCTTCAGGCAAGGAGAGATTTCTGAATCTGACTTAAGCTTTCACAAATCTGCTTTCTTCTTATTTTTATTTTGCGTTGTATCGTAATTTCCTTGCTGATCTAAAGGGAAAAAAAGAAAAGAGGACTTAAAATTCTGGTTTTAGTACATTTTTTCTTACAAAAGTACACTGAATAGAATACTGAAAGTAAAAGCATACTGAGTAACTTTCAGAACACTGAAAGTAAAAGCATGTTATTATAAAACAATTTCACAAGTAAATTTCATACCTAAAGTCCAGCTTCTCAATAAAATAGATCAACAATATCCATATGCAGGAATAAAAATTAGAAATCTCATGAATTATAGATCTCTGTACCTTGTAAACTCTCAAGATGAATTATGCTTTTTTTACATTGTCTTTTTTGCCTCATCAGAATTCTTTGAAAATAAAAGAGTAATACCTTTAACTCTGATTAGAGGTATACAACATCTACAATCTGACTTGTGGAAAGGAATCAATTTTAAATGTATTGGTTGTCTCAATTATGATACCACCTGCTATATTAATTTAAGGAACAACTGGGTAGCCAGAAATGGTATTTATGATTATTATCATTAATCTAGCCTGACTCAGTATGAGTGAGTGTAGGGTATAAGAGGTCACACTTCATATATTTTTTAAAATGTAAACTGATCTTGCAGGTTTTTATTTAATTCATGAATAGCTAATAACACGTTTAACCATTAAACTTGAACAAAAGTTTTCCCATTCTAAAAATGCTAGGAAGTGAAAAACAAAAAGATGTTAATATCATTTTTTGAGAAGTGTTCGTGATAAGCGTTGAATATTTTCATACTCTCAGGAACTAAGTTTGGTTTATTACTTACAAAAACAGTTATAATTGGCAGCATAGTATCACTAAGTAGATACTTTAGTGTCAACACAAACAAGATTATCAGCCTGAGCTGCATGCTAAGCAAAATTAACTGAAAAACCAAAGTTCAACCAGAGTACACTTGTCTGATTCTGAGAGTTCTCCACAGTTCAGATTACAGTCAGTTTAGAGCAGTTATATGAGTTAACTTAAATAGACATTTTTTTTAGTTAGAAAAGATAAATAATTTTTTAATTTGAGGGAATAAAAGGTATGTATTAATCAAAGTATAAAAACTCTTTCTATTGAAAGACTCAGATAGCTGAGCTGAAATATGTCTTTGAATTAGCAGTGGACAAACCTTTGAGGAGACCATTGTTTCTGAAGAAATGGTCACTAAGGGATAGACACTCAAATGAAATTGTAGGCACACATATAGTGATCTCAGTAAATACATGACACAGATATACAGACATGCCATTTCTCACAGTTACTGCCAAAAGAGAAACTCAATTAATTTTTTTTTCGATTGCAGTTAATTTATTAAAACACTGATAGTCCTTGGAATCCTAAAATTTTGACTTAATTTCTAACTTTACCAGTTATTCATAACATGACTTGGCATAAGTTCTTGACTCTCTCATTTGATAAAAGATAATAATACCTACCTCAGAGGGTTATTAAGAAGATTAAATGTGAAAATGGCTGTGAAAGCATAGCACGATACCTAACACATGAATAAAAATAAACTTAAAGTGGTTAAAAATAATCACTGTAATGAAGTCATCATTTCATGGACTGGTTCTGTTTTCTTTTCCATTCATCATTCAGCTCTAGTACAGGATGATCTAGTGAACTATGTAATATTTCCTTGGTGATAGTTAAATAGAACCCTGATGTAGATTTGAAAATAATATCTTGGAAGAAGCAAAGTTAATTTCTACTTGTTGCATTTTTATCCACATTACGAATCCATCTACTTTAAATTTGTAAAATCGGCAGGCAGTTGTCTTGAATTTTCAGCCAGATATCCAGAAAGCCCAAATTATTAAAGAATAAGCAACTACCTACTCTAAACTAACCTGTCTATGAAGATGTGGAATGTAATGAGATTCTAATCACACCTATTTTCACATCTCTTCCCACACATAACCTAAAACCAAACCTCTTTAACCCATAAAAAACACTACTGATAAACCCTGCTAACAAGAAATATTTTCTTTTGTCTCTTCTCAGAAATTTCTCCTTAATGTCCTTAGGAAAAAAGCCAAGCTATTAGTGTCATTTAACATAATTTTGTTTTTCTCAGCTTTAAAAGGAAATGAAAGCATTTATCAAGAAAGGAACGTATGTGATATTTTAATGGGGGCTAACATAACACCAGTTCACACACCTTGTGTGTTAGACTCTCATGTAGTTCTTCCAGCCCATCACTCATCCCAACCCCATTCCTTAATACTTCTCTACATAGAATATAAAATAGATGGGGATGCAAGAAGTGGCTTCACATGATTGAAAATATAAGTGTAATTTTTAATGCTGTAATAAAAAGGAAAGCAACAGTAGCATAAACAATAACTTCTGGAAAACTTTACCTGTGACACAGGATCTACTCTCATACCATTAACAGCCATAGTGAAAATCTTCAAGTAACAACTCACATCACCAGGGAACCATATTGGCCTGAAAATGTTGGTCAGTTGTGGCAATGTCTCTGGGATGAAAAATAAGACTAAGTTTCCTAGAACTCCCTTGATTTAGAATTTTAATGAGTGCATGTGAAAAAAGTTCAAGAACAGAAAGAAAGACATAATTCTCCTTTATACTTTTCACATTTCACCACTTCCTTTGGGATACCTGTCAGTCACTCTAAGTGTCTATTTCGGTTGGAGGAATTGGGGTAAGAATGAGAAGAGATCTTATGGATCCTTATCAAGTTAGCTGAAAAGGGAAAGCAAGTGTGTTAGTCTATTTGCTTGGTTTGTCAGTCTCTTCTCTCCTCCCACAATCCTTGCCAGTGAGTGTCGGGTCACATGACAGCTCCCCCAAACACAGCCCACAGCTGATTGGATCAGTTGTGGGTTCTTGACTCAAGCTGAGCCAATGAGATTCATCTTCCTAGGGAGAGGACATAAAGCCGACCCTGGAGTGACCATGTTTGGGCCTGCATAAGTGCACCCCAGAAATCTCCATAGAGCAAGAAAATACTGATTCAGGCATATAAAAAGATGAAGAAATCAGACTCCCTGTGGCTCTGGAGGAAGAGAATAGTGAGAATGAAATCAACTGCCTTGGATCTTGATGGCGTTTTGTTTTCTTGTTCCAATCTCTCAAAAAACCTTTCCCTGATTTTTTTAAATAGTATTTTATCTTTAAATGAATTTCCCATCATTTCTTAGCTAGTTTGAGTGAGTCTTTATTTCTGACAACAAATAACTAAGATAGGAAGTAAGCCTAGTGTTAACTTGAAAACGAAGTTTTGTGGAGATACACTCTTAAAGAGTTACTATAGTTAACTTAGAATGTGTATGACAGTTTGGATCTTTTGTTTTTGTTTTTAGAAGGTTAATACATATATAAGTATAAAGATGCCAAACAAAGGCATAAATTTCATAAATCAAGGCATAACATGTAAAAATAAGAAAAATATTATTTGATCATACTAATAAAACTGTTATAAATAGAGACTACCTTTACATTTAAAAGTTCTTTTATAATATTTAAAGTTTACATATAAATGAAATATATGTCTTGACTGTTTTCCAGTCTCATTTACCCTTTGTTATAATCTTAGATTTTCCTGTTTATATTAATTAGATTTTTATTTTCATCAAATACCTGTACACAGTTTTAAAGGCAAATTTTACTAAAAGGATTATAATAATGCCAATCTTCCTCTCCCAAACCAAACACTGAATTCTTCTAAATATACATTTCCCCTGCTCTTTCTGTATTTCTAAATAACATAGTTTACTGCTCTCAGTATAGCAGTGTTATTTCTTTCAATGCTTTTTTCCTGCTTTTCCCATCCTTTTTTTTTCTTTTTTTCTTTATTTTGTATTTATTTTCAGCACAACAGTATTCATTATTTTTTCACCACACCCAGTGCTCCATGCAATCTGTGCCCTCTATAATACCCACCACCTGGTACCCCGACCTCCCACCCCCCCACCACCACTTCCAACCCCTCAGATTGTTTTTCAGAGTCTATAGTCTCTCGTGGTTCACCTCCCCTTCCAATTTCCCCCAACTCCCTTCTCCTAACTCCCCATGTCCTCCATGCTATTTGTTATGCTCCACAAATAAGTGAAACCATATGATAATTGACTCTCTCTGCTTGACTTATTTCACTTAGCATAATCTCTTCCAGTCCCATCCATGTTGCTACAAAAGTTGGGTATTCATCCTTTCTGATGGAGGCATAATACTCCATAGTGTATATGGACCACGTTTTCCTTATCCATTCGTCCATTGAAGGGCATCTTGGTTCTTTCCACAGTTTGGCGACCGTGGCCATTGCTGCTATAAACATTGGGGTACAGATGGCCCTTCTTTTCACGACATCTGTATCTTTGGGGTAAATACCCAGGAGTGCAATGGCAGGGTCATAGGGAAGTTCTATTTTTAATTTCTTGAGGAATCTCCACACTGTTCTCCTAAGAGGCTGCACCAACTTGCATTCCCACCAACAGTGTAGGAGGGTACCCCTTTTTCCACATCCCCTCCAACACATGTTGTTTCCTGTCTTGTTAATTTTGGCCATTCTAACTGGTGTAAGGTGATATCTCAATGTGGTTTTAATTTGAATCTCCTTGATGGCTAGTGATGATGAACATTTTTCATGTGTCTGATAGCCATTTGTATGTCTTCATTGGAGAAGCCCATCCTTTTTATATAGGTTTTACTTTATTAAACACCCGAATACATTTGCCATCTTAGGTCAAGTAGGATAGAACAATTCTTCCTTCCTTCTCTACATCTTTTCATTTTTTTTCCCTGAAATTAGTAACTACTTAAAGTTTTCTTTTGCCAGTTTTTATTATTCATTTGTCTAAATTTACTGTAATTTTTTCAGTAGTGTTTTATGAGGGTTCAATTATAAAATTCTTATTCCTCTGCTTTTATTTCTCTTCTATGCCCTGTTCCAATCTGAACAATGTGTTCTCTACACATTTCAGTTCTAGGGAATTTTCTTGTGTAATTCTTCAGATGATTTCATTTCCTTCATTTTCTTGTTTGAAAGTTGGATCTTTTGTTGGATTCTCTAAGTTCATTGCTTTTCATCTCTTGTTTCCCATCTCCTTGATCTTTCTGTTCTACTATTTGGGAAATGTCTTCAATATTATCTTCCAAATTTATTAAGCTGGTGTTTTGGGCTATCTTATTTTTCATTTTCAGTCTTCCTTGTTCTCTGTTCTTTTTAAGATAACATGTCGTTCTTATTTTAGCTCTCAGTAATCATCTGTTATCTCTCTGAGAATATTCCTTAAAGCATGTTCTGCTCCTTTCAGTGTCTCTATTTCCTCTAGGTATTTTGTTTTCTCTTTACCTTTTCTAACAACTAACGTTCATGTAGAAGGCATTACACAAATGTCTTGTGATACTTAGCTGTCTGTTTTATATTTAAGTATAATACACTAGAATACTCTAGGGAAGCACTGTGTGTTTGAGATGAATAGGGTGCCTTCTTTTTTTTTAATTTGTATCTGTCAACGTCAGTTTAATTAGGTCTTTTCTTTAGGGTTATTTAGTTCTCCAAAGAAGTATTCTCTTATTCTCCCACCTGTGTGGACATATGTCTCAACATCTGTATTCCAGGAGCAGGGTAGAGAAGGGGGCCAGAGTCCTACCAATCTGTACAAAAATTTGGACTTAATTCTTTTCACTTCAGGCCCATTTCCTATCCTATCCTTCACACTGATTAGTGTCCCTGGTCCAGAACTTCTTGGTTATAGTAATTTATCAAGAAGCTAAAACATTTGTATCCTCCAGGGTAGAAGTAGTGAGAAAATATGGAAGGAGTTACTTAGCTTAGGAGTGTGGGGGAGTAGATGAAATCTGAGGATCTAGCTATTTTCAACCATTTTCCTTGTTTTTAGCATTGAGCCCATTACTACCTTCCCTGGCACGTTGTGCCTCAATGTCCTAAACCTCTCTAGGTTTCTGTAGGGAGAATTAGATGAAAAAGAAAGAAGGAAGAAAAAGACAAAAAGCAGGCTTTTACAGGTAACTTCCTATGTAGGCACCCATGTTAATAGCTTCCTTTACTGAATTCCACTCCCCAGCTGCTTTCCATCTCCCAGAGAATTCCGTTGAAATCTCTCATCATCTTTATCTCCCTTCATTTTTTTTGTTACTCTTTTTTGTTCTTTTTTTTTTCTTTACTTTATTGGGTCTTCAGGAGAATGAGGAAATAGAGGCATATTTAATCAGAAGTTTTCTCCCCACTTCATATAGCATAAATTTAGATTGACTTCTTTTTTTTTTCCATTTATATGAAATATCTATTTATTTAGATCTTTTCTTTCTTTTTTTTTCCAATTTATTTATTTTCAGAAAAACAGTATTCATTATTTTTTCACCACACCCAGTGCTCCATGCAAGCTGTGCCCTCTATAATACCCACCACCTGGTACCCCAACCTCCCACCCCCCGCCACTTCAAACCCCTCAGACTGTTTTTCAGAGTCCATAGTCTCTCATGGTTCAGCTCCCCTTCCAATTTACCCAAAAGCACATACCCTCCCCAATGTCCATAACCTTCCCCCCCTTCTCCCAACCCCCCTCCCCCCAGCAACCCACAGTTTGTTTCGTGAGATTAAGAGTCACTTATGGTTTGTCTCCCTCCCTATCCCATCTTGTTTCATGGATTCTTCTCCTACCCACTTAAGCCCCCATGTTGCATCACCACTCCCTCATATCAGGGAGATCATATGATAGTTGTCTTTCTCCGCTTGACTTATTTCGCTAAGCATGATACACTCTAGTTCCATCCATGTTGTCGCAAATGACTTCTTAAAGATACTTCTGCTCATTGTACTTGCCACATTCTGAGTTTATCCCCAAGGTAAAATACTTTAGGGAATTTCAACATGAAACAGACTAGCATGAAGAATTTTCTGGAATTGACATAGGGAAATTTCAATGATAATGTTCTATAATTTTACTTTTTAAAAAAAAGCACAATATTAGTCAAGAGGAAAAAAACACACCATAGTAGTGGTAGCCACAGTTGGCAGAGTTGTGAATTTTTAGGCAGTGAACACACTGGCTCAATGAGTGGAACAGTGATTCAGTTAATATGATCAAGCTGAGTGATGGAGCTCTAGGGACATCCCCAGAGGAAGAATACCATGTGTTTGCCACTGATCCTATCAGTATGCTTTCCTCTTTAAACTGCAACCTTAAAAATAAAGTACAGAATTTTAGTTCACCAAAGTCACTCTTCACCACCAAAAGTCATCTGAACTCTTAAATATTGGTCAAAACTTCCAATTACTTTATCAGAGTCTGAGGAAAGTCTGGTTATAAACTATATGCTAAGTAATATCAGATTAGTTAGGAAAATAGCTTAGTCCAGTTTACCAAATAAGCGTGTCTTTTCTTAATTTTACCCTGCTTCTGCTGCCATACCATAGATGTAACCATATTGTGGACTTGAAAAAGCTTTGTGCACCTGTGGTAGGCCCAAGTTGTTCCTCTAGACAAACTCTTACAGCTTAAAGTGATCTTTTGAGTCTTCCAGATCCTCATGCACATAAAATTTCACCTGCTATTTTCTTTTTTAGGTGTCACATAATATAGTTAAATAACCACTGAATGAAGAATAAGAGAAGTTTTAGACCTAGCTATATTTTCTGAATTTCCCAGAGTTGTATGACTCAATAACAGATATATGAAAATGCCTTATAAATTATAAAGAAATCTATACAATCCATTCTACCACTTTTAGTTTTTCAGGGAACAGTGATATTTCTGTTTAAGGAATGAAATTTTAATCTTTGTAATGAAAAGACTTTCAGTGGATTAATTTGATGGGTCTAACTTTTAATTAAGATGTTATGATTTCAGAAAATAAAAATACCATAAGGCCTTTCCCAAGTTATACGTTTTTCTTGTAACTAACTATAATGTCCATTATAGGCTGAATTATGCCCCCGCACTCTAAATTTATATTTTGAAGCTCAACTTCCAGTACTTCAGAATGTGACCTTATTTGGAGACAGGACATTTAAAGAAGTAATTAAATTAAAATGGGTTTGTCAGGGTGGACTCTAAGCCCATATTTCTGGTGTCCTTACAAGAATGGGAGGTTAGGACAAAGAAGACCATGTGCAAACAATATCACAGCATGCAAGCTAAGGAGAGAGGGCTGAGTAGAAAAAACCCTGCAGACACCTTGCTCTTGGACTTATAGCTTCTAGAATTGTGAGAAAATCAGTTTCTGTTGTTTAAGCCACCTTGTCTGTGGCATGTTGTTATGTGGGCCCTAGAAAACAAATCCACTGCTTTAGTGTAAAAAAAAAAAAATGTCATTAGTGGCACATGTTGTCCCAGGATAACATGCATTCTTTTCTAGAAATTTCAATAATACCCCAAATATTATTTCTTAGAAACAGAAAAAGGTTGGTAATTTTATTATTTTAACATTGTAGTTCACATTATTCTTGATTATGTTTATTTTAGTTTAAATTTTACTAACAGATAGGGTGATAATATGTTATACCACTTGAATAAAACTGCCTTATAGTCAGTCATGCATTCTGTAGCATTATCAGAGTACATGTGTGATTAGCTTTGTTTTTCTGTTTTACCAAATGAAATTTATCAGGCTAAAGGCTCAAATATAACTAGTATGCGAGTCATTCTCCTGGCAAATGTATATATGTAGATGTTCATATATAGTTACATAAATATATATATATACACCTATATACACACAATTTACATATGTGTATGTTACATGTGTATATATATACACAAATTTATGTATGTATACATACACATATATAGTCACTAAATTGGAAAGGTCTAGGTGGGAGATACAAACTTAGAAGTCACTATCTTTGAAAAATAAAAGTTTCTCATTTATATTTAAGACAACTTGAATTTTTGAACCTTGTAGTTCTGGCATATTGGGTTATTATAATCAATAAACAATGTTTTAAAAGTCTGATTAACTTATTGATATAACCTTACTTGTTCCAATTTATGAATAATCGGCAAGAGGACAACTGCATTTTATTTAATCTAAATATAGCAAATGTTAAATATTATCTTCCTGAATATTGAAATATACTCTTCCTGTATATTTTTTGTCCCAGAGTATTTAATATACAGGGAGATTATATTTGAAATAAATCATGTAGAGTAAAAAGAATATTATGTTGGCATATCCCTTTTAATGGCATGCCTTTAGGAGATTTCTGGTTACTTTTTTCTTGGTTGAGAAAAATAGCAAAGAGACTTGGAATGTCTCATATGAATATGAGTTATTTCTGCCATTTGGAGTACTTTTTCAGTATGCTGGAATTGCTTGGTCTCCAGGAAAGTTCTTTGGACTGAAAGGAGATATTCTAGAATCTAGAAAGCCGTTATGTTGTTATGTATAAAAGTAAAATAGGTGAACCATGAGAGACTATGGACTCTGAAAAACAGTCTGAGGGGTTTGAAGTGGCGGGGGGGGGTGGGAGGTTGGGGTACCAGGTGGTGGGTATTATAGAGGGCACAGCTTGCATGGAGCACTGGGTGTGGTGAAAAAATAATGAATACTGTTTTTCTGAAAATAAATAAATTGGGAAAAAAAAAGAAAAAAAAAGTAAAATAGGAAAATTAAAAGGTATTAATTTTTTAAATAATGAAGTCATAAGCCAAAGATAAAATATGAATCTAAGAAAAGTAACAGTAATAAATGAATGTAAGCTGTTTTCTGTTAACAGTATATATTCTTTCTCTCTTGTTCTTTGTGTTTGTGCTTTTTTCTAAGACCAACCCCTGTACTTGCTTACTAGATTTCATGCCCTTTTTTCTTTTTTTTTTTTAAGATTTTATTTATTTTTTTGATGGAGAGAGATCACACATAGGTTGAGAGGCAGGCAGAGAGACAGGGAGAGGCAAGCCCCCTACTGAGCAGAGAGCCTAATACAGGGCTTGATCCCAGGACCCTGAGATCCATGACCTGAGCCAAAAGCAGAGGCTTAACCCACTGAGCCAGCCAGGCACCAACATGTACTTTTTTCAGTTCAGGCTGTCATTCCAGTAATTCTTCCATTTCTTGCCCTATCATTATTTCTCTTTCTCATGGATCATAAGCAATAAAACATGTTGTGGCTTTTCATATCAGACTTTTGTAAACTCCTTTCCCCAGCTATCTCTATCAAGAACACAAATGACATTCACCATTCTAAATACACTGGTTCATTTTATTTTCTCATCTTACTTGCCTTAGAAGAGCAGCATTTTAAACAGTGATTTCCAGGACACTCATTGTCTTGGCTTTCCTCCTAACCTTCTGGCCACTTCTCAAACTCCTTTATTGGATCCTCCATATCTTTTGACCTGGCAACATTAAAATGCCCCAAAGCTAAGTCTCTAAACACCTCTGTAATCCATCCAGATACATAACTTTAAATGCCATCTATCTGCTGGTGACTCTAAATTTGTATCTCCCCGCTATCTCTCTCCTCTGACTTCAGATTCCTATATCTAACTGCCTACCTGATATCCTTAATTAGATGTCTAAAAAGCATTTCTATACTTAATATGGTTAAAATTGAACTCTTAGTATTCCATTCTTCAATCTCCATCCAAACCAGTGTCTCCAGTAGTCTCCCCTTCCTCAATAATGGTGACTCTGTCCTTTCTGGTGTTCAAACCAAAAAATCGTACAGTCTTTCTCTCATACCCCACATATAATCTGTCAGCAAATACTTTTGGCCTTGCCTTTGAAATATATTCAGAATTTAACCTCTTCTCACCACATCCATCTCACCTGGATTATTTTTGCACTACGAAGGCATTTGCAATATTATTATTGCAATATTATTGCAATATTATTATTTGCAATATTATTATTGCAAATGCCTTCTTATGTCCCTGTGTAACCTTTATCCTCTTATAATCACTATAAAAGCCAAAGTGGGCCTTTAAAATGTAAGTTAGATCCTACCATTTCTTTTTTAATTAAGTTTTTAATTCTGGCATAGTTAACATACAGTGTTATATTAGTTTTGGGTGTACATTATAGTAATTCGTCAATTCTGTACATTACTCAGTACTTATCATGAGAAGTGTACTCTTTTATCCCCTTCTCCTCACCTCCCTCCCCTCCGGTAACCATCAGTTTGTTCTCTATACTTAAGATTTTGTTTCTTGGTTTCTTCTGTTTGTTTCTTTCTCTATTTCTATGGATTTTTCCTTTGTTTGTTTCCTTTGTTCATTGTTTCTTAAATTCCACATATGAGTGAAATCATATGGTGTTTGTCTTTCCCTGACTTATTTCACATAGCATTATACTCTCTATCTCCGTCCATGTTGTTGCAAATGGCAAGATTTCATTTGTTTCTATGGCTGAATAACATTCCATTGAATGCATACACCATATCTACTTTATCTGTTCATCTATCGAAGGACACTTGGGTTGCTTCGTAATTTGGCTATTGTAAATAATGCTGCAATAAACATAGAGGTGCATGTATCTATTTGAATTAGTGTTTTCATGTTTATGGGGTAAATATCCAGCAGTGCAATTACTGGAGAATGCAGTAGTTCTATTTTTACCTTTTTGAGGAAATCCCATACTGTTTTCCAGAGTGGCTATACCAGTTTGCATTCCCACCAACACTACATGAAGATTCCTTTTTTCCACATCCTCGCCAACACTTGTCATTTCTTGTATAGATCCTATCATTTATTTACTCAAAAAACTTCCAACAGCTCCTATCTTATTCTTAACATAAGGCCTTACAGCAGCCATCTACTTTAGTAGCTTCCTATTCTTCTAACCTATTAAATTCTCCTTGCCTCTATGCAGTCCCATTGACTTCTTGCTCTAGCCTCTTGCTCATGAAACATGCTCTAAATAGTACACTTCAAAGCTTTCCCATTGATTTTCTTTTTGCCCCAAAGACCACTTTCCTTGGGGTGCCTGGGTGGCTCAGTGGGTTAAAGCCTCTGCCTTTGGCTTAGGTCATGATTCCAGGGTTCTGGGATCTAGCCCCGGATCAGGCTCTCTGCTCCACAGGGAGTCTGCTTCCTCCCCTCTCTCTCTGCCTGCCTCTCTGCCTACTTGTGATCCTTCTCCCTGTCAAATAAATAAATAAAATCTTTAAAAAAAAAAAAATCCCGAATGGAGATTTCCTTTAAAAAAAAAAAGACGACTTTCCTGTATCCCCACCTTTTTACCAGGTCCCTGTCTACCCCTCCCAAACTCCTCCCCCGCGAAAGTCTCTTTCTCTTTCTGGTCACCTTAATGAAAGCTTCCTCAATGACTCTATTTAGAATACTGTAATTCTTCCTCTACCCAACTCTTGATAATTAGTATACTCCTTTCTGCTCTGATAATCCATACCACTTCTCAGCATCTTGTATGGTGGAGAGTTTGCTTATTTATTTTTGTTTTCTCTGCCACCCTTCATTGAATATGAGCCCCACAAAGAGGGATTGTTGTTTTGTTTACTCTTCTCTCTCCACAGCCTAGAACATTTCCTGGCATATAATTTTAATGAACATTTTAAAAATATATTAATATATACTAATATACTCTTCTTTATTTTTAATTTATTCACAGCTCAATTTTAAATAATCAAAGTCTGCTTTTATTTTGATAAATCATAGCCAATTTACTTTGTATTTTTCTATTGCCCGTAACCTAGTCATAGATTTTCTTTCTAATCATAGGATTATAGATTTTTAGGGTTAAGATGGACCTTTTAAGGAGAAAAATTACTTGGCCATTATGGGCTATTTATTGAACCTTTCTGGACCTTAGTTTCTTTATCTGTAATTGAATAAGTCAAAGTCAGGTGGTAAATCCAGCTCATCCTTTAAATCCATATCCAGTTTGTATGTCACAATATTAGGAAGGTTCATACTTAGTTTTTTGTCTAATATACCAAAAAGTCATTCACTTTCACTAGAACAATTGAAATCATTTTTCATGAAGGAAACTTTCCTTCCAATAATTTAGGAGGTATAAAGAAGGAGAAGGAGGAAATACAGGCTGGGTGCTTATTTTGTTAGTACAGTGGGTGGTGGGGCTTCATCTGAAAACAAGAGGGATAAAAATAGGAATGGGAACTTGGAAAAAAATGGAAAAGATTAGAATGATGACTATGAACAGTAAGGTAGAAAATTTACTGAACCACTTTTGTTAAATATATACAAATCATGCAAATGCTTTTTTAGGGGGAAAATCTGTTAAAATAGCAAATTACAGCTATACAATAGGAAATTAATAGCTGTTCTTTTTAAGAGAAATACAAATAAAAACTTTTTGAGATTCAAAGAAATGATACATTTAAGTAGCTTTAATAGTACTAGAAGAGCTTCACATTTTTTATTAACTATCTTCAAATTTATAACATGTTTTGTGTATTAAAAAATAAAGATAGGGGTGCCTGGGTGGCTCAGTGGGTTAAGCCGCTGCCTTCAGCTCAGGTCATGATCTCAGGGTCTTGGGATCGAGTCCCACATCGGGCTCTCTGCTCGGCAGGGGGCCTGCTTCCCTTCCTCTCTCTCTGCCTACTTGTGATCTCTCTCTGTCAAATA
The DNA here is from genome assembly GCF_020171115.1 of Neogale vison. Classification (NCBI taxonomy): domain Eukaryota; kingdom Metazoa; phylum Chordata; class Mammalia; order Carnivora; family Mustelidae; genus Neogale; species Neogale vison. The sequence goes on from NC_058094.1 coordinate 30,068,698, forward strand.
AATAAATAAAATCTTTTAAAAAAAATAAAGATAGTGAAACTTTAATCTGATGAAGTCTTTCATATGTTTTGATTCTTACAGTTTTGGGAAGAATTGTACTTTCTGGGCATTGGAAACAACTGTAGTTTCTTGAAATTCTATTTAAAAATTCATCTGCCTATTCTCAGAATATGAAATTATGAACTTTTAGCTCTTTACTAGTTTAACTCTTTGATTTGTTCATTCATCCAACAGGAAGTTTTTGAGAATCTTCTGCCTGTTGCATGCTATAGGAAATTGTAGGGAATAAACATGTAAAAATATTGTTTTATATCTTGTGCTAAATATTTGAGGATTCTTATCTGGAACTTCACTTCCATGTGTTTTTAACAAGAGCCAGGAATGAGCCCTTCTTTTATCTTACTCTCAATGTCCACTCACTCAGTCTTCAAAGAATACCAAATCTACCTTCTAAATATTTCTGTCAAATGTCTTCTCTTTTCCATGTCCATTACCACTATAAAGTTCATACCCTAGCAATTTCCTGTCACAAGAGCCTCCTAACTAGTTTCTCAGTTTTAGTCTTACCTCTCCAGTCACCTCCATGGAACAATTGGAACTGCCTTCTAATATACAGATCTGATATTTCCCCAATTAAAATCTCCACAAACTCTTTATATTCCCACAATACTAAACCCCTTGAATTTTCTATCAAAGATAATATTATCTCATACATCAATTTTTGCTGTTATTTTTTCTGCAAGTTTACTACATTCACTTATTAGTTCTAGTGATTTTCCTGTAGACTAGGATTTCCTATATTGGACACCATGTCATCTATGAATAAAACAAGTTTTACTCCTTATTTTCTGACCTGGATTAATTGTATTTCTTTTTCTTGTTTCATTTCACTGGCTGGAATCTCCAGGACAGTTTTAGAGTAGTAAAGGGACTTGACTTCCTCCTGATCTTAGAGAAAACATTTAATCTTTTACCATTAAATATGATAGGTGTCTCTAGATTTTTGTAAATTTCCTTTATCAGGTCAAAGAAGTCCCGTTCTGTTCTTAATTTGTTGAGCTTTTATCATGAGTGGATGCTGGACTTTGTCAAATTCTTTTTCTAAAGCTAAGAAAAAAATCATACTGATTTTCTGTTTCAGGCTGTTGATACTGTTAATTCTCATATCTTTTATAATGTATATTTTAAATCTCTAAGAGGAACAATGACACGGATTTTGACTGCAGAGACCTTTTTTCATCAGACACTTTATAGAACTAATGATCTATAGAACATACTGGGAAATGCTAATATATAAAATGTATAACATGGAATAATCCTTTTTAAACACCTATAAGTATTAATGAGGAGTAACCAAGATAATGTAAAAAAAGCATTTAGCTTAGTGTCAAGAACATAATAAAGGCTCAAGATATATTCAAACATTAAAAGCAATTCATGTATTAATTTGAAGCATGAATTGTACATTTATTGTATGCTTACTCTTTCAATGTCACTGTTAATGGTATTATAAATATCGTAAACATGAAAATTAAAATGCCTTGCTTAAAACATGATTAAATTACTGTTGGTTTGTCTTACCCCATAAGCAGAATGTGTGTTTTGTCAAAATTCTAAAGAAGAGTTGTTACCACAGCTTAGATTCACTAGATTTTAATGTCACCCTCCAGAGAGAGGCAAAGGTGTTCCTCAGCACCAACATTGATTATTATTTTAAATTATTTTACAGGTTGGAAATACTTTTGTGAAATGACTTCTGCAAGAAAAGAGGCAGGCATGCCTGTTTTATGAACTAGCCTTGTTCATGAGGTTTAAGGAGATAGTTGATCCTTTCATGTTCTCATTTGTCTCATCATACATTTGGAAAAGCTTCAACTGTGTGGGTAATCTCAGAGATCAATATCTGGGCTTTAACCAGCACTTCTACCAAAAGAAATGAAAACATCTCTAAAAACTCATGGAAAACAAGGCTGTAATTGTTGAACACATGCATGGACACATACCCACACAAAAGTAAATACAGCTTTACCTTATATTTTATTTTTTGACTTGGAGTGTCCCAAACTTATTATTTGCACTAGTGTTATACAACCACAGATAACTTTGTTGGTCAACCACAGGCTAAGTTTTCATTTGGCTTGTGTAAAGGGTTTGTTCTTTTCCATATAAGAATTCTTAGGAAAAGAGAAGAACCAGACAATTTCAAGTGACATGCCAAATATCTCTTTCCTGTTACAAGTTTTGCTTAAAAACTAAGTAACTGTATGGCTCTGGTGATTTGCTGTCCCTGGGACAATGGTTTCCTGACATTTCAGAACAGCAGCTTATAAGAACGCATGTGGGTTTGATATTGCATGTTGTTAAAAGAATCAGTGGGTCTAGACTGGAGTTTATTTTTTAAGTGTATGGTAATAATGTGCTGTATTCCAAACAGAAAGGCATGTGTGCCTAACTCAAAACAAGAATAATTGAGTACCAGGAAGGAGCCATACTGCCTATGCTATTGGGAGTGGGGAGTGAGTAGTGAAAAGGAGAAAAGATGCTCTGGGAATGAGTAAATCAAAGATGTCTGGATTGATAAACAGCTACGGACCTGGTATGACTGTGCATAAAAGTAGTCATAAAGGCCAGGAGACCAGCCTTAAAATCAAAGAAACCAAGATTCAAGCCCCACCAATGCCACTTACCTTAGCTAAATTTACTAATTTCTCTGAGTTTTCTCACCTGTAAAATTCTCATCTCATCTTAATCTTAACTCATAATTTTGTGGTAAAAATAAAAGTAACATGCAAAATATTTTATAAACTACACATAATGGTGAATTACAATCTCTTGCTCAAATGCAAAAACTTAGAAATAATTGCTATGGTCATTTTTAAATAACATCAAAGAAAGAAAAAGAGGGTGGAGTGTCTGGATGGCTCCATTGGTTAAGTGTCTGCTCAGGTCATGATCCCAGGGTCCTGCGGTTGAGCTGGCCCATCCAGCTCAACTGAGCAGGGAGTTTGCTGCTCCTTCTCCCTTTCCCTCTGCCCCTCCTTGCTACTCATGTCCATCCGCAGGGGTGTGCATGCTCACTGTCTCTCTCCCTCTCCCCGCTCCCCCCCAAATTAATAAATAAAAGTTTAAAAAAAGAAAGGAAAGAAAGAGAAAGAAAGAAAGGAAAAGAAAAAAGAAAAGAGGCCAAATTGGTTTTGTTCTGTTTAGTTTTTAAATCCATGGTCTAAATGACGGCAAATCTATTTCTTTGAAATACATATCAACATTTTCTGAGTTATGTAGTTGATGTAATGAATCTATAGCTTCTAACATTGTTGTTTTTCCTCCCTGTGGTTATAAGCACTTATAACCTAGCCCATTGGCATCTGGCCAGTCTCCCCCGGGCTTGAAAATAGTTGTTAGTGGCTTCTGATGACTTCAGCTAATGCCTTAAAGGCCATAAAGGGAAAGAATTGGAAGTTACAAATTGGAAACTTCTCAGTTGAAAAACTTACCTATTTTCTCATATATTTTAGTGCTGTCTTTGGTCTTTCATCCATTTGTAGCTACCTAGGATGAATCAGGTCACAAACAAGTTTTTCGTACAGATTAAAAGTGTGAAAAAATAATGAATACTGTTTTTCTGAAAATAAATAAATTGGGAAAAAAAAGTAAATAATAACACTTCAATCTAATCATTAGATTAGCTGAGAAATTGTTTTAATTTTCTCATACCAAATATATTTAATAAGCATCGTCTTTTATTTTTCTTCATAATTATAGTTTATTTCTTTTATTTCTTTGGCTTCTTGTTTGAATCTAATTTTAATCCTACAAGAATCCTACAAGATACATTTAGTACTCTTTAAAAACATTATTCTCTATGGACATCTTTGCAACAAGATTTTTGAGTTGCTTTAAATGTTAGCTTCCAAGTGCCATTATCTTGTATCCCTGATTTCATTTATGAATATAAAATCCATAATTTGGTGTTCATCTGACTTCTAAGTAAATGCTTTTAAAGTATTGCTATATTTTTTAAAGTACTGCCATCAGAGCACTTCTGTTGACCTCATGTAGCAATAACCCTTTCACTGGAATTAAGAACTCTTTATTATAGGGTTCTTCTGAATTTACAAAATATTATCTTAAGAAGGTCCTTCTCCAGTCTCTTAAAACAGAGCACTATTTTTTTAACTACCATATGTTTATATGCTGGAAAAACAAAAAGCCATATTTTCATTGCAGTCATATGGATTTTAAAATTTATCTAGTGAAATTTAAATGAGAGTACATGGCTTCTATGAATAATTTGGTTAACTCATCTAATCAGTAAGATATTCTTAGATGAATGTTTTTGTTTTTATTATGCCTTATTAAAAGGGTTAATGGTTAAATATAAGATTCATGCCAAACATTTCATTCACATTAATGAAGTCTCAAGTAATTTCATTTCTTTGGTAAATGTGGTCACTCTTCCCTTACTCTATGCAGGCTTTTAGTTTTTATTTCCTATTTCATAAACATCAGAATCATAGTTGATTTCACTATTCTTACATTTTTTCTTTCTTACCCATTCTTTCATTCTCTATGTAGAAATTACAGCATAGAGAAAGGATACTTTACTCCTTTCTCTAAATGAAGTTACTGGTCACAAACATTAACTAATTTAATAAAAACACTATGAAATGATATATAAGGGGGGCTGCAGGTATTACACAGGTTTAAATATTTGAAGTAAAATTTAATGCAGCCAATAAATGGCAAAATTTGTACTCAAATCCAGGTCTTCGGACTCTTAGACCTACACTTGAATTCCCTCCTTGATCTCTCAAAAAAGAACCTTTATTCTTATCACCTATGTAATACACGTTCATTTGTAGACCTTAGAAATTAGAAAGGCAAAAAGAAGAAAATAAGCAACAGCAAATTATAACCACTGTTAACATCATGGTGTACCTTCTCTTTGCTCTACGCTGCCAAATATGGTAGTCACCGGCCACATGTGGTATTAGAGAGGAGTAGGGAATTTGGGTAAATTGGAAGGGGAGGTGAACCATGAGAGACTATGGACTCTGAAAAACAATCTGAGGGGTTTGAAGTGGCGGGGGATGGGGGGTTGGGGTACCAGGTGGTGGGTATTATAGAGGGCACGGCTTGCATGGAGCACTGGGTGTGGTGAAAAAATAATGAATAATGTTTTTCTGAAAATAAATAAATAAATAAATAAGATAAAAACTCAGGGGGCGCCTGGGTGGCTCAGTCAGTTAAGCATCTGACTTCTTCCTCTCAGGTCGTGATCCTGGGGTCCTGGGGTCCTGGGGTCCTGGGATCGAGCCCCGCATCAACTCCCTGCTAAGCCAGGACCCTGCTTCTCCCTCTCCCTAAGCGCCTCCCCACCCCTGTTGCTCTCTCTTGTGTGCATGCATCCTCTGTCTCTTTCACTCAAAAGAGTGATCACACAAAAGATAAAAATTCAGTTTCTCACTTGACCCAGCCATGCTTTAAATGCTCAACAGCCAGAATTGGCTAGGGACTACAGGTTAGCAAAGATATGGAAGATTTCCTTCATCCTGGAAAATTCATTCAACAGTGCTATAAATGTAGAAATGCATAAAGAAATGCATACACACACATGCACCAAGGGGTACATAAATATATAAATTCATATTTTAAGTATAAATGGATCATACTATGTATAATATTTGTAATAGTTTCATTGAACACAGATAAATATTTTCCATGTTAACATACATAATCTGCATAATCATTTTAAAGCATGAATTGTTCATTGTAGCTGTATATCATATTTAATCAAGCTTTTCTTTTTTGTACTTTTAGATGATTAACATCATTTTAATGTGATATGCAGTGCTACAGTGAACATCCCTATATATGCAACTTTTTACTTTTACTGATTTCCTCAGGATGAATCACTAGAAGGTGATTTTTTAGATGGAAAAGTTATGCACAACTTTTAGGAATTTACTATAAAGACTAACTCGACCTCCAAGAAAAAAAAAAAGTAACAATATACATCTTTACTAGTAATGTGAGAACTTGCCTGTTAACTTCCTACTCTAACATAGGTGTTAGTTTATTTGCTTTTTAAATTCATGAAGATTCCACTTCTTTTTGGTTCGTCAGTCTCCTCTGAAGTTTTTAATATAAAAGAAGGAGGATGCCAGCTAAATAAATTGCATGGCAGAAGAATATGAACTAAGTCTGGAAAAAGTTAAAATGACTTTAAATTATATAATACATATAAAGCCATATGAATTATGTATGTCTTTATGTAAATTTTTGTAAATTATATAAGTATAAAATATAAACACAAAAGTATGTTATATATTTTTATAGACATAAATCTTCACACATGTCAACATTTATGATTAGGAATAACTTTCACTTAATACTTTAATAAGCTATCATTATTTTCTGCAAAACATCTTAATTATGACAAATTTGCCGCTACACAGACCATTTTGAAACCACAATAATACATTCCAGGGTGTGTTATGCTGGGAAATTGCCATTCTGGGAAGAATGAAGTCACTTGGCCTTTAGATTGGTGCGTCAGAATATGCTCAAGGAAAGTAATATCTAATGAGAAGGCATGTATGACATGTATTACAATAGCTACTTAATTATAATTCATTAAGTTTTAGTTCCAGTAACACCTATTTATTCCATGAGATTTTTAAAGATTGTGTTCTCTAAATTAAGGATTTTACTGGTCATTAAATTTATTTTACTTAAAGGCACCAGAACTAAAAATATATACCATAAGCTGTGAAACAGACCAGAAACAAAGATTTTTCCTAATTCTCGTAGAATTAGGAAATTTGACTTAACTGGTTCCAGTTCCCTCATCTGGTGACTGATGATCTCTGCTCTCTGAGCTCATACATTATCAGATTTTGTCTTTTATACCCATTCTATCACGTGACCATAGGCAGTACTAACTTCAATACACTACATTAGTTCAAATTAGTTTATCAACTCATCTAATGATCACTTGAAAGCTTTGAAGGAATGGAATGCAAGACAGGTATAGGTTATAGAAATAAAGGCTAAGGACCATAAAAGACACAACTCTATAGTAGGAGTGGGATTATATGGAGTGGGGAAAGTGAGGACTGGATTTAAAAAGACAAATTAATGTGTGGTTTTTTTTTTTTTTAAGATTTTATTTATGAGAGAGAGAGAAAGCACAAACAAGGGGAGGGGTAGAGAGAGAAAGCATGCTTCCTGCTGAGCATGGAGCCTGATGCAGGGCTTGATCCCAGGACACCAGGATCATGACCTGAGCCAAAGGCAGATGCTTAACTGACACCCCCAGATTAATGTTTTTACATTAAACTGGCCCATTTTGTGATATTTCGGCTCAAAGCACAATACATTTATTGACATTTAGTTTGCAACGTTTGGGGGAGAGGGTAAGATTGGGGGAGCTTTGATGCAGAAAGGAAAGTATATATGGTCGGAAGTAAGCTATGAAGAAGGAGAACATTCCAAGAAGAGAGATTAAAGGATATGCTTTATAGGTGGCACCTGGCTTGTTTCGGCAGCATCTATATATCTATCGGCAGCACTCTTAGCTAGGAGACTGAGAAACCAAACGTCAGTCTGAGAAAGTCTGACGCTGAGTCTCTCTATTAGAGGCAGGGGGAATGGCCTTCAGTTTCTCCCTCCCTTAAGCCCATCTTGTTGAGAATGGTTAAATTAATTAAAGCGTCTCACCTCTACCTCACTTCACCCCTCTTTTATGCTTTCCACAATTCTTCAATTTTCTATATTAGTTGATGCTTTTCAATCTGTTTTCTTTTGAAACTGTCATGTATGGATAAGGCTCAATTGGTAGAGCATGTGATTCTGGATCTCACGTTGTACAGTACACATTACAAGTACGCAAGCACAGATTACTTAAACATAAAATCTTTATTTAAAAAAAGTATGCTTTATACATTTGGGTTTGCAACATGGTCATTTGAAAAGGAAATGAATGTTTATGTAAACAATCTGCTTCCAACTGTAACAACAAGGTGATTAAGGGAAAGAAGTTCTTCATGAAGAAAGACAAAAGATCCAAATTATATCAATGAAATTATTTAGATCATTGATATGTTAACTCCTAAGACCAAAGATTGAAATTCAGTGCTTTACCAAAATAGAATTGTGTTTTGGAGACTTACATTACAGCTGAATCACTCTCATTGAGGATTAGAAACTTAAACTCCAGAGTTGGTTTCTGACGTATATCAATAACAATTTGTTAGATGAATTATAAAGGGTTCCAGAAACTGTAGTTATCGTTTCAAAGTGTATTTTTAAAAGCCTCTATACAATAAATGATTAGTAGCTGTCTTATAAGGTAGAAGGTATACATTACCATTCAGGGCACAGGTTTAAAATCTATCATTCCTTTGACTTCTGGTTTATTTTATTGTTCTTGTTCCACTTGTGCTAATCTATTATCTGAGGGTAGCCTCTAAAGCAACCTTGGAATGCTAAGTAATTTTTCCATGTGCACTTACTTAGGGTGATTTCTAGAAGTTCCCACAAGTGCATATGATGTACTTTTAAGTAAGCAGTCTCTCAGAGGGAAGTCATAGCAACATGCAATTGAGAATAATTGGAATATGATTTTGTGTTCTGATAATAATGATGCCATAAGTATAAGATGAGGACATTAACATTTGATTCAGAACATAGGAAGGGTATACTGTCCCTCCCAATAATAAATCACTTACAGAAATTCTTAGTTTATAAAAATTTATTGCTTGAGAACAACATATACTCCCCCCTTTCTTAAAAATTAAGTTACCAGTGTGCCTCTTAAAGTTTCTTTGGGTAGATAAACTTCACTTGTAATTGAAAATTTTACAGTTCCATAATTTTATTTAAATATATTTCTAAAAAACTACCATTAGTTTTGTTCCTTTAAAAGGAATTAGAAGTAATTGAGAAAAATTTAATTCTTCTTTGTCTAGTTTACTAGTTTGGGACTGGCAGTAAATTTCTTCATAATACTGAATAATTCAAATAGATACCAAGAACAAAGGTGCAAATACTTTTTGTGTTTTGAAGGTACAGGGATTAGAAAAGGGATAACCTTAAAGTCTTCAGAGAGGAGATACGAGGCCTAAACAATTTTAAGCAATGAATGAGAGGTTGTTATGCACATAGACATAAAAACTAATAAATACCGATCTCTTCCCTGTGCTATTAGACCTGTTCCAAATGCTATATATGTGTTAACGACTTTAATCCTCAGGATTTGAGGAGGTGGGAAATACTATCTTCATTTTACAGGTAAGACAACTAAGGCATCTAGCTCAAAGACTCTCAGCTAGGAGACTGAGAAGAAACCAAACGTCAATCTGAGAAAGTCTGACGCTGAGTTTCTCTATTAGAGGCATGGGGAATGGCCTTCAATTTCTTCCTCCCTTAAGCCCATCTCGTTGAGAATGGTTAAATTAATTAAAGCGTCTCACCTCTACCTCACTTCACCCCTCTTTTATGCTTTCCACAATTCTTCAATTTTCTATATTAGTTGATGCTTTTCAATCTGTTTTCTTTTAAAACTGTCATGTATGGATAAGCAAAAATTCTGTCAGAAGTTTAGGGAAAAAACATTTCCCTTTTCAAAAACCTTTAAAAAGCTCTTGGGAATCAAAAGCCTTCATGTTTTATAACTGCTGTCACTGAAAGAGGCAGAACGCTGATTCCATCTTTTCCTCTCACTCATGCTATAGCAACCATAATCCTCCCCTAAGACAATAGAGGCCTCTAGCTGAACAGGGAGTAGGGCACAAATAGGAAGGTGAGAAAACAAGCCCATTTATAGAATTCAAAATATTTAAAAATCAAGGTAGTTTAAGATTATCAGTAGTACTAAAATGAAAAAAAAAAAAAGTCTGGGTGAGGAGGAGGAGAGAACAAATGGAAAAAGAAATTTTGGGAAGGTAGCCAGGGAAAGCCTCTGAGAGGGTGGTCCTTGCTCCTTGACCCAAGGCTGAGGATAAGCAAGCCCAGGGGAACAGCTGCAGGAAAAGCAGAGCAGTCCAGGAACAAGTGTAAAGGTGTGAAAAGAGCAAACCCTCCAAGGAAGGGAAAAAAGATCACAATAGCTAAGAGCAATGGAAGAAATGATATGAGGGATTACAAAGAAATCATCAGACAGGACATTTTAGACCACGGTAAGGAAATTTGAACTTTATTCTGAAAGAAATGGGAGCCAGTGGAGAAATTTAACCAGAAGAGAGCACAATCTCATTCACATTTTAAAAGTGCAACTCTGGGGCAGCTGGCTGGTTCAGTTGGTAGAGCATGTGACTCTTGATCTCAGAGTTGTGAGGTCAAGCCCCACATTGGGTATGGAGCCTACTTAATAAGCAAACAAACATATGAATAAGTAAAACTCTGTAGAGAACAGATTCTAAAATGGACATATGCCAGCTAAGTGGAGATATAAAAGATGGAGTTTAGGTGAGAGATCTCTGCTGGAAATGTTATGTAGAGCCCTAGGAGTGGGTAAGATTGCCTGAGGATAGATCCTAGACAAAGAAAAGAAGACGATCCAGGACCAATTCCTGAAGCTATCTAAACTCAGGAGCTTGAGTAAAGGAGAGACTCAAGAGATCCAAGGAAAATTTAAACTCTCTCTGGCTAGCCAAGACTCAGTTGTTATAAAGCATGAAATGTTGATAAGACTTTTGAGCTTTCATGCTCATCCAGTGTATTATCATGAAATGAGACTATGAGTATATGATTTTAATTTTAGTTTATGTTTTTGTCTTATAAAAAGCTGAGCAAATCTGGATTAGATTGAATTAATGGTATTAGCAATCAAATTTTGGACAGTACAAATCAGTATATATTAAGCAATGTAATTATTAAAGAGCCAGGGCTATAGCGTATATTTAATGCCTTTTTAAATCTCCAAATCTGGGGGCATCTGGGTGGCTCAGTGGGTTAAGCTTATGCGTTTGGCTAGGGTCATGGTCTCAGGGTCCTGGGATGGAGCCCCACATCAGGCTCTCTGCTCAGCGGGGAGCCTGCTTCCCCTTCTCTTTCTGCCTGCCTCCCTGCCTACTTGTGATCTCTCTCTGTGTCAAATAAATAAATAAAATATTTTTTTAAAAAATCTCCAAATCTTAAAAATGATGATTCTGACATTAAAGGCATCCATTATCTCATGATGAAGAGTTCAGTTATCCTTGGTATTATATAATAATATTTTATATCTTAGGAGAAGATACAAACCATCCACAATTCAACCACATCCTTTCTAGAAGGATGCTGTATACTATCTGGTTGTCCAATTAGCCCAGTCCACATGAACTTTAATTGACATTTTTCCTCTCAAGCTAAATTTTATTACTTTCAAAACATTTATTGTTTTAAAGTTAGAGCTACCTCACAGTAAACTGTACCATAGAAAACACAAGGACACAAACAGCAAGAGTAGTTTCATTTGATACATTAATATCATCATAGAAAAAGCAACATGTTTAACCTGTCTCATTTTTTGAACTTCAGAATCAAATTAAGCTGGATAAAAAGTTCCAAATTTTCTTCAGGCAAAATTTTTTTTGTTTTCTTAAGCAGCAGTTTTCACTTAATACAATATATCTCTGTGACAAATGCCCAGATTTTATATTAACACAATGTAATTTTCCAGAAGAAATGTCAAATCCTATTGCTGGCCTTTTAATATGGATTGATTAGACACAGTGTCAGAGTTCTATTAAGAACATCTGAAATAAAGAATGCCTAGAAAAATGGGTGCATCAGTGGTAACATTAGTATTTTGTTTCAAGAGAGGGAACTGATTTCTGCTAAAATTGCACATTTCTCTGGGCCTGAATGGATTGGGTAGAATTTCAGAGTGAGTAATGAAGTACAAACGCTTGCATTCAAAATCTTTGTTATTTTACACATGTATACATGGCTGTCAAGGGAGTTTCTGGTTCCTTGTGATATTCACTAGCATTGGGGTCTCTTAAATCATCCAGCTGTAACACAGAGCCATAGATGTGCGCATCCAGTTCCAACACCTCCAGACCATCCCACATTTCTCATGGGTCACATTTGTCAAAGTTCGCTGAGGCTTTTGGACCTGGAGTTGTATCTTCTTCAGTGCTGAAGTGACAACCGTACTGTTTTTACTGCTCCTGTTTACATTTTAATTTTATACGGGGAGATTCTTTCTCTTTTTTGTGTAAAATCTTCCAAGACAGGATCATATATGTAAAAATAACCAATGGTATTTACCTTTTTAAATCATAAGCTAAATAAAATGACAACTATTTTCACCATTAGTTGACCTTGAATCTGACTTCTATCCACTAAGGCCACCCTTTAAAGTTTAATATACACTCACCTACAACTTAGAGTTAATTTTTCTTTATCTCTTCTCTTATTCATCAGGATCAAAGATGGAAAAATTGGTTTTGTACTTTTAGACATGAAGCATCAGGACATTTTAAAAAACATATCTGCCTATATGCTACACTGCCTCTTTTCTTTCTTTTTTCTCCCCTGCAAAATTCCTTATATTCACTTTATCTTCTATGCAAGTTGCCGTGGTTATTTTCTATGATGATATCTTGATACTTTAATATCAAGACTTTATTAAGCAGCTACTATGAGCCAAGAATCCCTGCTCTAGACCCTGGGGATTGTACCAAGAATCATAACAAAGTTAGACTGACTTTCTTTTTGCTATGGAGCTTGTGAATTTAGGGGGAAAATAGACAGATGGTTAACTTTATTCTAGGATGTAAGTGCTCCAGTGGTAGAAGCTCCGTTCTAGGAGAAACATGGAGAGGCTTGCCTTAAACAACCACCTCTCTTTCCTGTGGGATTATATCCCCCCTGTGTAATTCTGCATTATTTTTCAGGAACTTTCAATAGCTCCACTACTTGCTAAATACCCATTTCTTTTCTATGGTAACTTTGCTTTTGTACAAGTTTTACTCTTGTTATACCCAAAAGCAGCATGTCAGTTTTTTAAAGACCCTTCACCTGTAAGCATACGGGGCTTTTCTGTGTGCAGATCCATTAATGTGGAATACTTTTCCTCTTCCTCTGCACCATTTGGCAAGTGATTTGATGCTGTATCGTTTTTCAAATGTCGACATAAGGAGCTGGTGCTTATAACAGTTTTTCCTTGGATTCTGAGCAGCCTTTACTAAAATGTTATGAGACATCAGAGATCCAGAGGTGAACATATAGATCATGCTCCCCAAGAAATCACTCTACATTCTAAACCATGATGTTCCTTATTTTTATTATAATCAGTATATTCCCATTTATGTTCCAGCAAGCAGAGACACAATAGTCATGTTTATCCTTATGACTTCATCATCTCAGGGAGAAATGAATAGGTATTTCAGGTTGTATAACTATCCTTCAAGGTAACATTTGATATAGGTTCCAGTCTATTTTGCTAATGAGATCTTTAAAAAAAAGAAGCTTCCATTGAGCAAATCATTCTTTGTATCAAGGACTCTTACAAACATTGTCATTACAACCATGCCATTTAGGTATTTGTATCCCATATTTTGGGAAAAGAAGTGAGGTTCAGAGAGATTTATAACTTGTGACCCAGCTAGCAAGTGGCAGAGAGAAGCCAGGCTATGAGTCCAGGTCCCTGAGTTCTTTTACTTTATACCACGCTACCTCCCTACATTAAGCAATCTCAGATTTCTTCTGAGTGGTCCTGAGACCACTGGAACCAAGGCTTGCAAGTGTTAGGTGTCCCCTTTCCCTAATAGTTGAGATATTTAATTAGTACTGGACCTACTTGAAGTGAGAATACCCCAAATGCAAACTTGGATGCTTGTATTATGACTGACTTGTGGTAAATTCTTAACATCCATCATGGATTTTAACAAATGACCTAGTTTGCCAGTCCCCCTTCTTCCTTGTGCCACCCCTTCTTTCCCACTCCCTTGGGACGACTTACCTGACTGTAACAACACTAATAATGATTATAACAACACATACATGAACACCAGCCACCATACCCCGCATTCCATGTAGGACTCATTGAATATCACTGAATCCTACCCAAGCCCAAGTTGCCATGCTCAGTCTGATTTTTTATTCTTGTCACCCTCCCTGGGATCTGTCCTGTAGCTAACCCTTGCTCTATCTGCATTATCCTAGTCTTGCTCTCTTTTTCTCCCTGGGCTGCTGATTAAAGAACAAAAAACTGTTGGCAAGCTTATCTAGGTTAACTAGAAGTAAAAAAGGAAATGTATATATTATTTCAGACTATTCTTTTTGCTTAGGTTTTTCTTATTTAGTTGTTTGTACTTAACTTTTTTTTTATTTTTGAATGGATCCTCCCTTCACATTTCCACCAAATTTGTGTTTCTGAAGCTTAACTTCCATTATATCATGCATATGGCATATGCGTTTGGCATATGGCATTTTTAGAGTCTCCCTATGACCTAAATGTTCCTAGTCTGATCAGCAAAATTTATTACAATTTGATTAGAACTTAATATACCTCAGTCAGATAGGGATATTCCCTACTTTCTCCCACCACAGCCAACCTCAAAGCCTTTTCTCATTTCATTGAATTTACTACTAATGGCCTTTCTTGCTCTCCTCCCTGATGATCTATTTTCACCCTTCATTTAAAGTTCCAATTTTATCTATACGCAGACGTCAGCTTCTTTATCATGAGCACACACTAATCTCCCCTATAGAATTCATTATCTGTGCTACTTCTTAAAACATAGAGCTTCCTGAAACATGAACTGGACCAAATGATTTTCCAAGATAAGACTTTCCAGTGGCTTTCCATTCACTTTATTTTATTATTTATTTGGGTGGGTGTGAGGAGGGGCAGAGGAAGAGAGAGACAATCTTAAGTATGCCCAGTGCAGAATCTGATGCAGGGCTTGATCTCAAGACTCTGAAATCATAACCTGAGCCAAAGTCAAGAGTCAGACACTTAACCAACTGAGCCACCTAGGTGCCCCAGCTTTTCATTGACTTAAAGTCAAAATCCAGTCCCCCTGCCATTAGCTTCAGGACCAGGTCTGAGCAGGCCCATGTCCACCTCTTCCTTGTCAAGCCCTAACTGACTAGTTCTTTCATCAAGAGGTGAAATGGGGATTCAGAACTCCAAGAGAAAGAAATCAGCCAACAGGTTTTTACCAAAATTCCTTTTGTTATTTTTATCTAACAATACTGAGTAATAAAAATTTACCCACATAATTCCTCAGACCTTAGCTGGTAAGATTTCTTTATTTCAGAAGTCAGGACAGTTGCAATTGCTGTTTCTAATGTCACTCCTCCACCTCAGATACAATCAAATTCATCCAAAGTTAAAGTCTGCAGACATGTCGGTAATTTCTTCCAAGGATGGCAAGGAGTACAGTGTTATCCATTCTTTTATAACCCAGATGAATGATAGTGTTAGTATCCAATGACCATGTTTCTTATGTGCAACACTGGAAGGTAGGCTTTCACCATTTCCTACCTTAATAAAAACATAAATCAGCAAGGATATATACTTTTTTTAAAATAGAGATTGGAATTTAAGAAATTTATAAAACAGCACATACTAAATTTTTCTTCCTCTATTGTGACTTTATAAACTTTATAACTTTATAAAGTTTATAAACTCTTAGAACACAATGGTTGGATTTTGTGCTACTTATACTACTGTGTTCTAAGGAGCAAAGTCAGTTTTCCAATCTCATTACTTCCCAAGTTAAGAAACAAATATAACATGGAAAATATTCAGAAGTCTCCATCTACAAGCATGGGTCTTATGCCTCATCTCATGTCTCTGGCTGCTTACTGTACCCAACCACACTGACTTCCTTTCTGTTGCTCAAGAGGACCCAAGATACTTCCTTCCTCAGAACTTTACATGCCTGCCGAGAACATATTTCCTTTCATCTCTTTTCATATTAATTGTTCTCTCATGTTTGATTTGTCACCTTCTCAAATAAACCTTCACTGACTACCCAATATGAAAGAGGTTTTTTTTCTTTAATCTCTGTTTTGGAAAGCTGATAATTTCTTTTATAGAACGTTTCACAAGTTTTAATGATTCTATTTATTCACTTAGTTTTTAAAAACTTCTTTCCTACTGTAGACTTCATGAAAGTCGATCATGACTGTTTTATTAACTATTGGATACCCAATATGTGGTAAAGTGCCTGACCCAGAGTTCACAACTAATAAATTCTTGTTAGATGAATACATCCCATTTTTTTACTTCTAATTACAATAATTACTTTTATGTGCCTAAGCCTTGATTCCTCAATTACAGTGTAATATCTCTAAAGAAACAGATCTTAAACCTCTTGATCAGGGCTTATAAATACTTGTCGTATGATATGGCTTATTTATGTATTTGATTATCAGAATTGCAGTCCTTCATACTGTTTCAAACAGTATTTCACTATAATGTTGGCTGATATCTTTTGAGAACTTCTTAAAAGTTAAATGTAACTGGTAAGGGAATTTTAGGTCTTTCAGAGCTTAGAGCTCACACAATTTGGGGGAACTTGTTGAAAGAAAAACACTAGATACACCTTGGGCACTGGTCCTTCGTAGGGATGAAGGACCCTGTATGAATGAATGAACTCTAAAACCCAAGCTTCATTACTAGTTCCACAATAAATCTGCCTCTGTTAATAGACTGAAATCTCGATTGCACCATGTTTCTTTTTGCACTTAGGTCCGGCATTTGCAAGATGTAGTATTTGAGCCACGTGCATCTCACAGATTATTCTGTCTGACCCTTGATGCAGCCTCACCCTTTCTCCCCATTCCCATTGTTCCTGTTAACTGTGTTCAACTAAATGCCAATTGGCTATCACACCACAACAGCTGTTAATACAGTGATACTAAGCTAATAAGGTCAGTAGTTATGTTAGCATTACTCTAGCTTCACATTGCCCTGAAAATCTTATTCTTCCCCAAGTCTCAAGTTTTCTGTTTGTTCTTCTTTAACTGTCATTCTGCATCATGATCTGGCATCTGTCTTATTGATAACAGTAACTATTTTTTGTTTATTTTTTGAATTTTTAAAGAGCAAGGATAAGACAGATGCTCAGCAATCACTACACGGTTCATGCGACTTTTATTTCCCAGCTTCTCAGTTTCTGTACTTGAAGGCAGTTTGTTTTACTGATGAGGCAATAAAGTTAAGGTAAAAAATGGGAATATAGTAAATATGTCACTAGAATTAGAGTCCCTCAAATAAAATTTATTTGCAGCAGCAGCAGAGCAGCCCTCTGCTCTGTTGTCCATATTTTAGGCCAGTGGATTATTGGCTTTCATAGTGAGCTGGAGTGTAGTGGGTCTGGACATGATCTGCTAGCTGTGAGGCAATGTTTATGTTAAAAGATCTGTCTCAGAGATTGGGAATGCTGAAACATAGGTTAAAAAAATGTCTTGAGGGATATTCACTTACAGAAAGCATATTTATCCCATATGAATACCTTCCTAGTCTGGAAAAATCCAGGGTTTTAACCTCTCAGGCAGGAGCTGAAGCAGAGAGTAATGGAAGTAATGCAACCAAAAGGAAGAAGGGATGGCCGTGAGTAGGATACTCAAAGGATTGTGACATTTTGTTTTTTGATAGGAGTCCCCAGAAAGAAACCACATAATTGTGTCCGAAAATATTTTCTTTCAGTCAGTACCTACTACATGCCAAGTACTGTACTCGACAATAGGTGTGTAGCAAAGACTAGAAAAGGAACATAGAGTGTAATAGGAAATAAACACACACAAAACAATGTGTGCTGTATTAGAGGGTTATATAAGGTAGCAGCCACACAAAAGAATAATAACTGTATTGGGGACCAGGGAGGACATCACAGAAGAGAAGAGACTGTGCTGTAACAGGCAGACACTTAATTGAGTTTGCGCAAAAGCGGAATATAAGACAATGATTTGGGTGTGATCCCAGGAAGCACTGTGAGGACGTGAGAAACTGAAGGGAGGAAAGTCAATAAATGGTGCAGAAATGTGTGGACTTCCACTGCGGGCAAGTGAGGCTCCATCTTACTGGTGACTCTCTGGGAAACTGTGTGGAATATGCTTTGAAAATGTTCCATCAACATTCCCCCAGGGGAAGCTGGCATATTTGCCCATCACCTTCTGTCTTCATTAGTTGAAGATTTCTCCTGAGCAAGCTCCCATAGTCAGAGAATACTCTTAAGCAGAATGAAATAGGAAGCCATGGGTGTGGGAGGGAACTGCAGGAATCCTTCAGAGGAGGCCTATGGAGAATGGTTGAGGCACCAACAGTGTCTACTAGAACCGCCTACTCAATAGCTCTTCTGACTTTTATTCCTTGTTAAGAGAATTCAAATTTTGTCAAGGTGTTTGAAAGTATAAAATAACCAATGGATCCTTCTTTGGCTCCAGAGAGTGAATGTTGATCAGTATAAACTAGTCATAATTATACCATTTCTCTTGTCAGTGATCTTTTTTAAGCATAAAACACTGACTAATTAGATATAATGAGATGTTTGCTAGTAGCCTTCTGGGAAATTTTTTCTCAACTTTAGAAGGGTCAGAAGCAGGAATTCATCTTTTCTGCTGCTTGATGTGGATTTATAAGGATATAATGCTTAAAGCTGTAGCAGCCATCCTGCAGCCATGATCAAAAAAAAAAAAAAAAAAAAAAAAAAAGCCGAGATCCAACCAACATATTAAGGATGACAAAAGGGAAAGAAGGAAAATAATTTCAGTTCCTTGACATGTTCTTTGAGCTGTTCAGTTCATAACTTTGGGCCAACCTGCTTCTGGACTTCTTAAAAACTAAAATAATAAGTTTATAATAATAATAACAATACTTAATAATAATAATAAGCTGAGTTTACTGACTGAATGAGGGGCATAGAGAGAGGAAGAGGATGAGGCTGACTTGCTGAACTACTTGAATATGGATGATAGATGATGGCTCATCAGCTGTTTACCTCTTCTAGCAGTAAACTTAATACCTTCTCTATGAATAGGTATAATAAAAAACATTTGCCTGACTTTAAGTATTTATTGTTTTCTGGAATCACCAGTTCCCCATTTATTTAGTTATAATAAGATAGATTCCTGGATCACGGTGAGTTTATTGAACAGTGCTTTCAGACCTCGCTGTTGAGTTACTTTCTCTAGTTCCAGCCTCCACTACAATCCGAGTGTCTTTTCTTTCCATGCTAACTAGCACAGGAGAGGGCTCAGAATTATCTGTTCCAATCCTTGCCCTGTAGATACAAGTGTACATTTGGAGCAGGATAAGAAGTCTCCAGGGAGGGAATAAAACGTCACCATGTTTTTAAAGACTAAACTTTCTGAAGATAAGGTATACGGGTTTCAGGTTGCGAAGGAGTGGGATTCTAAACTCATGATCTTTCTGAGGACAAGTCCTTTCTAGTGGAGAAATAAACTAAAATATTTGAGAAGAGGGCTTACAGAGGGTAGAGGAATTTCTTGGAGGAGGACTGTAGGAGGAGAGGACAAGACATAGAAGAGGAATCTTGGGGTTAGATACCAGGGGCTCATACCCTACAATTATCCATAGCAAAAAAAAAAAAAAGCCTGAACCTATGGAACAGCAATAGAACTACCGTGAGGGGTATTGTTCTACTGCTAAGAAGCCATGTTAACCCCCCAGAAAAGGGTTAAACTAAAACTAGTTAAACTAGGTTAAACTAGAACCTCACCTGAAAAGGGTGCCCATCCAATAGGAACATACTTGCTTATCTTCCTAACATTTGGGAAGAAAAATACATATTTTTAAATATATATTAAATATGTATCAAATTAAAGTCTAGAAAACTTTGATCTTTACTCTTATCCTTGATAAATTTTCCAACATCTGATAATTTTTTTCCTTAGAATCAAGGCAGTCAGAAAATACAGAGTGTACATGTGAGGTAATTATGGACAAGAGGAGAAAGAACTGTTTGTTTGTTTTTTTAAGTTTACTCATTCAACAAAGATTTGTTAATACCAGCTATGTGCCCTTTGTTAGTCTAAGTGCTGGGAATACTAGCATGAACAAGACTGCCCTTATCAAGCTTATACTCTAGTGAAGAAGATGACAATGAGCAAGTAAGCAAATAACAATTTCAGAACGTGATATATGCTAGGATGAAGAACAGGTTGATATTTTAAAGAGAAACTGGGGAAGGCTGACAGCACAGTATGGAGAAACTATTTAACATAGAGTGGTCAAGGAAGATTATTTTTTTGTTTTTTTAAAGATTTTATTTATTTACTTGACAGACAGAGATCGCAAGTTGGTAGAGAGGCAGGCAGAGAGAGAGAAGGAAGCAGGCTCCTCGCTGAGCAGAGAGCCTGATGTGGGGCTCGATCCCAGGACCCTGGGATCATGACCTGAGCCAAAGGTAGAGGCTTTAACCCACTGAGCCACCCAGGCACCCCAAAGAAGATTCTTAATAGAAATAAAATCTCCAGCCTTGGTAAGACTTAGGGCAGAGTGGTAAGCACTGAGACTGGAGATTATGCATTAGAAGGAGTCTGGAGTTTATTGCAAAACAACAGCAAAATGTCACTGGGGAATTTTAGATAGGGGAGTGATGTGATATTATTTACACTATTTAAAAGTTTATTAGGGACAAAAGTAAAAGCAAAAGAATATTTTTTACTGGATGGCTCAGTCAGTTAAGCATCTGACTCTTGATTTTGGTTCAGGTCATGATCTCAGGGTCATGAGATCAAGTGCTGCACTCAGTGCAGATTCTCTCCCTCTCTGCCCCTCCCCACACTTGCTCTCTTTCTCTTAAATAAATAAATAAATAAATAAAGTCTTTAAAAAGATACTGTTAGGATGCTATCACAGTAGCCTGAGTATCCAATGAGTCTTAATTAATTAGTTAAATGGAAATAATTGAGAGCTGTTAGAAAATACTAGAAAAGATTTTTCCTCCATCTTAATGAGGTAGGCTTTAGCTCAAGTAAAACTTCAAAATTGCGTGTGTGGTAAAAAGGTAATAATAATCCCTAATGCTAGTTCTATTAAACAAAAAAGGTCCAAAAGTATAAGGATAGAAAAGGAAAAAATAAAACTCTCATTATACAAAGATGATATGATATGATTGATTGCTTAATAGAAAATCCAAGAGTCCTATAAACAAACTTATGACTGATGAAAAGAAAACAAAATAAAACATCACAGTAGCTGAATTCAAGATCAATTAATAAAAATTGGTTGGGAATTCTATTGCCTACAAAAAAAGAATAGAAATAAGTATAGTAATATTTTAAAATACATATTTAGTATATATTAAATTTTATAAAGAATCCAGGAATTCATTTTTTTCAGGAATTCAATTTTTTAAATGTGCAGAATTTTATGGAGGAAATTGTCGAACTTCATTGACAATTTTCTATACAAATGGAGACTATACCATGTTCATGAATAAGAAGGCTGTCTTTTTAAACATCTCCATTCTCCCCAAACAGACCTTGAACATCCATTATAATTCTTTTTTTTTTAAGATTTTATTTATTTATTTGACAGACAGAGATCACAAGTAGGCAGAGAGGCAGGCAGGGAGGAAGGGGGGGCGGGAAGCAGGCTCCCGGCTGAGCAGAGAGCCTGATGCGGGGGCTTGATCCCAGGACCCTGGGATCACGGCCTGAGCTGAAGGTGGAGGCTTAACCCACTGAGCCACCCAGGCACCCCATCCATTATAATTCTTATCAAAATCCCAACAGGTTTTATTTGCTTGTTTGTTTGTTTCAAAAAGTTGAAAAAGTTGAAAAGGCAATTCATGTAGAAGAGCAAAATTAAAGAATAAGATAATTTATGTGTGGGTGTAGGTGTGTTATGTTAATCACCGTACAGTACATCATTAGTTTTTGATGTACTGTTCCATGATTCATTGTTTGCATATAACATCCAGTGCTCCATGCAGTCTGTGCCCTCCTTAAAACCCATCACCAAGCTCTTTCATCCCCCCTACCTCCTCCCTTCTAAAACCTTCAGTTTGTTTCCCAGAGTCCATAGATAATTTTAAAGGATGAGTGGTAGGAAGAAAGAAAGAAGACACTTTCCCTACAAAGAATCAAAATTTATTTTAAAGTTACAGTAATTAAGACTGTGATACTGACATAGAAACAAATAGGCCAGTAGAACAAAACTGATAGCCCCCAAACTCTGTATATTCATTAATGGGCATTATAAACTTAGGGGGAAAATGGACTATTCAATAAATTGTGCTGGGAAAAATGGATATTCATATTGA
Source organism: Neogale vison (assembly GCF_020171115.1). Taxonomy (NCBI): domain Eukaryota; kingdom Metazoa; phylum Chordata; class Mammalia; order Carnivora; family Mustelidae; genus Neogale; species Neogale vison. The sequence continues at coordinate 30,090,936 of NC_058094.1, forward strand.
AAAATAAAATAAGATTAGATTCTTATCCACAAAGATAAATTTCAATTTGGCTATAAACCTAACTATGAAAAGTAAAACTTTTAGAAGAAAGTACATAAGAATATTTTATCACATAGGTTCAGATAAGGATTTCTAATGCAATACTCAAAAAGCACAAATCTGGGAAATGTACTGAAAAATTTTATATTAAAATGGAATTTTCCTGTAAATAAAAGGCACTAAAAGTGAAAGATGAGCCAAAGCCTGGGATATTTTCAATGCATATAATCAACAAGAGATTTGGTATCTGGAATATGTAAAGAATCTCTCCAAATGACTGAGAAAAATAAAAAGCAACAATAAAAAAATTGAGCAAAGATGACCACCAACTAAATCTCAGGTAACTTGAAGAGCCAATAAATTTATGAAAAGAGGTTTGATCTCACTAGTGAGCAAGAAAATGCAAATTGAAACAAAAATGACATTTCTCCAAAGAAGACATACAATGGCCAAAAGACACATGAAAAAATGCTCAACATCACTTCACACCAGGAAAATACAAATCAAAATCTCAAGAGATGCCATCTCAGACCAGTCACAATGGCTAAAATTAACAAGCCAGGAAACAACAAATGTTGGCATGGTTGCAGAGAAAGGGGAACCCTCTTACACTATTGAAGGTGCAAGCTGGTGCAGCCACTCTGGAAAACAGTATGGAGTCTCCTCAAGAAGTTAAAAGTAGAGCTACCCTACCACCCAGCAATTGCAATACTAGGTAGTTACCCAAATGATACAAATGTCGTGATCTGAAAGAGCACATGCACTCCAATGTTTATACCAGCAGTGTCCACAAGAACCAAACTATGGAAAAAGCCTACATGTCCATCAACAGATGAATGGATTAAGAAGTTGTGGTATATATATATATGTCTCAGCCTTCAGAAAGGGTGAATTCTTACCCTTTACAATGACGTGGCTAGAACTAGAGGGTATTATGCTAAGAGAAATAAATCAATCAGAGTAAGGCAATTCTCATATGGTTTCATTCATATTTGGAATTGAAGGTACAAAACAGGATCATAAGGGGAGGGAGGGAGAATAAAATAAGATGAAATCAGAAAGGGAGAAAAAAAACGTAAGACTCTTTACTGTAAGAAACAAACTGAGGGTTGCTGGAGGGGAAATGGGTGGGGGGATAGGGTCACTAGGTGATGGCAATTAAGGAGGGCACGTGACGTAAAGAGCACTGGGTCTTATATCCAGTGGATGAATACCTGAATTCTGCATCTGAAACTAATGATATACTATATGTTCACTAATTGAATTTAAAGAAAATAAGTTAAAAAACGATAATTAGGGGCGCCTGGGTGGCTCAGTGGGTTAAAGCCTCTGCCTTCAGCTCAGGTCATGATCCCAGGGTCCTGGGCTCAAGCCCCGCATCAGGCTCTCTGCTCCGTGGAGAGCCTGCTTCCTCCTCTCTCTCTGCCTACTTGTGATCTCTGTCTGTCAAATAAATAAAATGTTAAAAAAAACATGATAATTAAATACATTTACTGCCATTACATTGGCAAAAAATTTAAAAAGTGACAAGTATTTGTGAGGAAGAAGAGTATCTGGAACTCTCATATGCTGTTGATGGGGAGTAAACCATGTCAAATAATGGAGAGAAACTGGGCAATATCTGAGGAAATTGAGGATAATTAAGGCCCAACAATTCCTTGCTGGGTATATATTAAAGAAACTCTGGTACATTTGCACAAGGCTTCGGGCACTAGAATGTTCCAAGCAACATTAGTAAGAAGTTGCAAATATCACAGTAGAAAAATGGATAAATTAACTGAGGTATAGTTGCAAAGTAGATCACGAAGTAAATTTAAACAGAGTATGTGTCTGTGTAAATGAATTAAGTAGGCCTACATATTTCAGCCTGCATCAGTCTCAACAATGTAAATTTGAATGGATGAGCAAGGTACAAAAGCAAACTTATATAGAAACTTAAGAATTTACAAAAGAACACAATTTTAAAAAGATACCTAAATAGTTATGTCACTATCTAATAAAAGAACATGCATGAAAATGATAAAGACCAAAGTCAGAATAGTAGTTATCTATAGAGTTGGAGAAAGAGTATTGAGATTTTGGAAGGATAAATGGAGAGCTTAAATTTATATAAATTGTTTTATTCCTTAAAAAAATAACAAGCAAATATCTTCTCCCATTCCGTGGGTTGCCTCTTTGTTTTTTTGACTGTTTCCTTTGCTGTGCAGAAGCTTTTGATTTTGATGAAGTCCCAGAAGTTTATTTTCGCTTTTGTTTCCTTTGCCTTTGGAGACGTATCTTGAAAGAAGTTGCTGTGGCTGATATCAAAGAGATTACTGCCTATGTTCTCCTATAAGATTCTGATGGATTCCTGTTTCACGTTGAGGTCTTTTATCCATTTTGAGTTGATCTTTGTGTACGGTGTAAGAGAATGGTCGAGTTTCATTCTTCTACATATAGCTGTCCAGTTTTCCCAGCACCATTTATTGAAGAGACTGTCTTTTTTCCACTGTATATTTTTTCCTGTTTTGTCAAAGATTAATTGACCATAGAGTTGAGGGTCCATATCTGGGCTCTCTACTCTGTTCCACTGGTCTATGTGTCTGTTTTTATGCCAGTACCATGCTGTCTTGGTGATCACAGCTTTGTAATAAAGCTTGAAATCAGGTAAGGTGATGCCGCCAGCTTTATTTTTGTTTTTCAACATTTCCTTAGCGATTCGGGGTCTCTTCTGATTCCATACAAATTTTAGGATTATTTGTTCCAGCTCTTTGAAGAATGCCAGTGGAATTTTGATCGGAATGGCATTAAAAGTATAGATTGCTCTAGGCAGTATAGACGTTTTAGCAAATGACAGTACAGACAAAAGGTTGATATCCAGGATCTATAATGAACTCCTCAAACTCAACCCACACGAAACAGACAAACATATCAAAAAATGGGCAGAAGATATGAACAGACACTTCTCCAATCAAGACATACAAATGGCTATCAGACACATGAAAAAAATGCTCATCATCATTAGCCTTCGGGAGATTCAAATTAAAACCACATTGAGATATCACCTTACACCAGTTAGAATGGCCAAAATTAACAAAACAGGAAACAACATGTGTTGGAGAGGATGTGGAGAAAGGGGACCCCTCTTCCACTGTTGGTGGGAATGCAAGTTGGTGCAGCCTCTTTGGAGAACAGTATGGAGATTCCTCAAGAAATTAAAAATAGAGCTTCCCTATGACCCTGCCATTGCACTCCTGGGTATTTACTGCAAAGACACAGATGTCGTGAAAAGAAGGGCCATCTGTACCCCAATGTTTATAGCAGCAATGACCACAGTCGCCAAACTATGGAAAGAACCAAGATGCCCTTCAACGGATGAATGGATAAGGAAGATGTGGTCCATATACACTATGGAGTATATGCCTCCATCAGAAAGGATGAATACCCAACTTTTGTAGCAACATGGACGGGACTGGAAGAGATTATGCTGAGTGAAATAAGTCAGCAGAGAGAGTCAAGTATCATATGGTTTCACTTATTTGTGGAGCATAACAAATAGCATGGAGGACAAGGGGCGTTAGAGAGGAGTAGGGAATTTGGGTAAATTGGAAGGGGAGGTGAACCATGAGAGACTATGGACTCTGAAAAACAATCTGAGGGGTTTGAAGTGGTGGGGGGGTGGGAGGTTGGGGTACCTAGTGGTGGGTATTATAGAGGGCACGGCTTGCATGGAGCACTGGGTGTGGTGAAAAAATAATGAATAATGTTTTTCTGAAAATAAATAAATTGAGAAAAAAAATAAGCAAAATAGAAAAGTGTTACTTGAGCAAGTAAGAGGTGATTATGTTGTGTTTAATATTATTCCTCACTATTCTTTATTTTTCTGAAATCTGTATTTTAAAGGCATGTTTGAAATATAGTGGTTGCTAATTCAAGTGCCTAGCACCCATCAGGGGATGTAAATGCAAGAGGTCTTCCAGAAGGACTCTGGCACTTGAGACCCACATCCCCTCAAAGAGGGCAACTCCTGCCCATCCTTACTTATCTGTTCCAGCAGGATTTCAGACTTTGTGTGGCCACATCTTATTTTTCTGGAGAATTCAATAATCTGGACTTCTATTAAGATGTGAAATGGTCTGACTTTTCAAAGTTGGCAACAGATTTGAATTAACTAAACAAAGGATAATGAAACACTATGAGGATCCAAACCAAAATAAATAAATAAATAATGATTGTGCATTGGATTCAGCGTATTAGTTCCTCGTCTGCACCCCACCTCCGCTGTGAGATCTTCTGTCATAATATCTTTGTGTGGGAAGTGTAGGTAAAATATTGTAAAGAGTTTTATTGTGGAGGATGATGTTATTCAAGTGAAGAAGGCAAATGTTTCAGGGCTCTGTAGAAAAATTGTACTCACCGGATTCCCTGGAGCCCTGCAGAGAAGCACTTTGGCTGTGCTAAGGATGATTCTTAGCGTCTTGTGTACTTTACAGTCTGCAAATCCTTCACTGTGAGGACCTCAAAAGAGAAGCCCAGACTTTTCCATTGACTCCAGGCTGTGTCAGCAAATACCAGACCCAGCAGGCCCCTTCTATTATATGTTAAGGCTCCAAACAGCTGTAAATCGTTTGTGCCAAGATCTCTACAAGTGTGACAAACACACAGCATTCTACATACCCCAGGAGGCCAATTAAAAAACTAGGAGACCACAGATCACAGTCTCTGAACACAGTCACCACACCTCTCAGGGCTGATGGCCATGATGGTTTTTTTCTGTTCTCTCCTCATCAGAAATGAAGTTTTGGATTGGAGATTATTTATCCATAGATTTTGGGTTAGTTTTTAGCAGAGTGTTTTGAACTGAATCTCCAGAAAAGAAGCCATTGCCTACATGCTTAGTCCGTACATCTTCTCATCAGCATGTTCTCATATGAGGGACTTATATAGCTGCTTCTTACATGTCACCCAGTCCGCTGGAGAGTTGGGTCAGTTTATACTTTGGATAGAAACGACAGTTATTAAAACCTCCTCAAAAGTGCTGAAAAGATCCTTACGTACTTGAAATCATTTGTGAAACCTTCTGTAGGAATAAATGATACATTTTAATTTACAAGATTTGAGAGCAGAAAATAAATCCCTTTTAAAGGAGCTTGGTTCCATTTCTGTATTCACACATCTTAAATATTTTTCAATTCTTTATCACAGCATTCTTGTGTCTTTAGACTCGATTCATAGAGTAACATATTGTAATACAGTATTAGCCACATGGTGTTGGAAGAGCCAAAAAGGGGTAAATGAACTAATGATCATGTGGTATTCTCAGGAATATTTGTGTCACTGCCAGCTGCCATGATACCTTAGAAACAATTGTAAGGGGACATTACAACAAATTGGAAGTCTTCTGGTGTGCCTTATACCAAAACCAACGGTAGGGAAAACACAATGAAAGATACTGATGTAGAACTCCTGCCTAATGGAAAACAAAATACAGATAAAATAAATATGAGACCTAAGGATGAATCTAACATGATTTTTAAGTCTGTGAATAGATATTTCTCATATTTAGCTATTCTTCACCATGAAAACCCATCAAATTCCTTGAATCTTTTAAAGTAAAGAACTACTCACATCAACTAAAAACACATTAAAAAAAATCTGTATTTACGTTGACAGACTGTATGGATAAATCACACGTAAAATGTATGTTAGGAATGAAAATGTTTACCTAAATAATTCAGGGAAAATGAACAAACCACCACTGAGGAGAAGAGCCAATTGTACACACTAAATTTCCCTATACAGTGGTATAGACCTTTATTTTGTTGTTTAGAAGCAAAAAACAGTAAGATCTGGCCTCCTTTTGCACCAGTAATGATTCAGTTGTATGTGGTTAGTCAAGCTTTATCACTGGGGAGCCTTGGAACAAAACACTTAGATACCCTGTTGTTTGTCTTTCCAATGCCTTCCCACTCATCTGCCTTGCAAACGAAACCACAGTTTTGTTTGAGTAGCAACCCCCCAGCAGCAGGCTTAGGGGATAATTTCTAACTGGTCTCTATCAGTCATAGGAATCTCATTCTTTATTGGGTTACAGGTGAGCATGAAACCCAGTCCAGGGAAATGAGACAGAGGGAGAATATCCTTGAGAAAAGACAGTCTTTGTTCCTGTACTCTTCTTTTCTGCTCTGAATACCCTCTTGTAAAGTTGTAGTCATTTTGTGATTATGGATAGGGGTTAGGGTACAGAAACCAAAAGAATTCCAGAAACATTGACTAACACCCTGGCATTGCTAAGCCTCTGAGGGAGCTGCCTATATCCAGATTTCTTGTCAAGTGAGAAAATAAATTTATGTGTTTTGATGACTCTACAGTGGCCTAAAACTTTCAGCTAAAAGCATTTTAACAAGCATGTTGGACATGAAAAGTTATGCTAAAAAGAAAAACAGAAAGAATAAATAATAAATGTGGAAGGAGTCACTATGTGCCAAGCCCTATTTTTACCATTCAGGTTCTCACTTATGCCTTAGTAACAATCCTATGAGGTAAACACTAACATCTTTATCAGTAAAGATGGTGAGGTATAGAAAGTTTAGCAGTACAAATGGTAAGTGATAGAGTTAGATGCTTAACTGCTATACCCCAACGTAGGCAAACAAGATGATTGTAGATGAAACTGTCAAAGAAGAATGTTCTCAGGTAATGAAATCTAATGAAAGAAGTATAATGGGTTCTCCTGTCATTGTTCACTGAAATCTGTGTTTGTTCTGCATTATTGCAAATATGATGCTGTGATTATACAGGGTTCCATTGTTTCATAAATTTTTGACATTTTTTTTTTGGTAGAACAGTGCCTTGTATTCAATAGCACTAAATCTTAGTAAAACACAGATACAGGGAATTTTTCACAACTCCAAAATGTAAAGCAGAATGTTGTTAATTAAGCAACATGATAACGATTATCTCAAATACAATTTAATGGGAAGGCTGACAAAACAAGCAAAACACTAAGTAAGATTACCATCACCAGTATTCAGTCAACGGATTTTCATTTTGCTTGTAACAGAAACCAGGAAGCAAGGAAAAATTTGCTTTTTCGGCACCAAGCATATAAATAGCAACCATCGCCAATGGGGGAAAAATGCATACCTGGGAAATAGGAATTTGGTACCCAAACTGGTTTCCTATGTGCTTCTAATAAATCATTGTTTAAAAAAATTTTTGTAAAGATATGATACAAAGCCACATACTGGGCACTTATGTGTAGACCTTTGAATGATAACGATTATCTCAAATACAATTTAATAAGAAGACTGACAAAACAAGCAAAACACTAAATAAGATTACCATCACCAGTATTCAGTCAATGGATTTTCATTTTGCTTGTAACAGAAACCAGGAAGCAAGGAAAAATTTGCTTTTTCAGCACCAAGCATATAAATAGCAACCATCGCCAATGGGGGAAAAATGCATACCTGAGAAAAAGGAATTTGGTACCCAAACTGGTTTCCTATGTGCTTCTAATGAATCATTGTTAAAAAAAATTTTTTTAAAGATATGATACAAAGCCACATACTGGGCACTTTTGTGTAGACCTTTGAATGCATTAGTCAATATATTTCTATCTTGAACATATATCTTATAAATGTTAGTATCTCCTCTCCTTAATGATTCATTTCCTAAGTTCAATTTCTTTGGACTTCTCTAGAGTATTTGCTTTCAAATTGCATTACATTCTTGCTTCATTTCTGTTTAGACCCCATACTTCATCAGTACTTTGATAATAAGATGATTTATCTGCAAGCTAGTTTCTATATCACTCTGGCTTAAAGATTTTTCTCTTTATAAAACTGGGCTTATTAAAATATTTCACTTTCTTTTATTAAAGTACATGGAAAACAAGGGAGAACCAAGATGAAAGGGAATGGGTCTGGTAAAAATATTGCTAAGACAATCATGTTGGAGAGTAACCTCTCTTAGAATGCACATTAATTTTTGACAAAATTTTGTTTTAAAAACGAGTCTTTTGAAATGATCATGCATTTTTTTGTCGATTATTACCGTGATGTATTGAACTTATTGATTTTCATATCTTAAACCAAACTTGTATTCCTGAAATAAATCTCATTTGATCAGGAAAAAAAAAACCAGATTACCAAAAATAAACCACATTTATTAATATCTTTTGAAATGGGAGCTGCAATAATACTAGGTATGTACTCAATTTTTAAGTTGATTTCTCTATCAGAAGGGATATAAGCAAAATTTGAAGTAGGCCAAATTTGTCTTCTCTCCCCTCACCTAAAGGTATGGATTTTTTTGTACCGTAGTGGAAGCCTGCACTCACTGTGATCCTTTGGGCAAGTAAAAATAAAAAGACATCCTATGGCCTCACAGTCTTTGTGATAATTGCTTGAGCTAATGCTTGTAAAACGATTTTGTATAACATTAAACATTCTAATGTTTTTATCCATTCCCCTTGTGTCATCATAATTTGCTTATTATTTAGAGAACTGATGTGGCTTGCTATCATCTGTCATAGTTACTTGTGTTTTGGGGTATTTTAGCTAAAGGAAAGAAAAGCTGATGTTAATCCTGAGAAGCCCAAATTTGCCAGTCTTCTAGGGTCATTGAACAAATTTGCTCGGCTACATATTCTGTAGACATTAGGAAATTCAGGACCCTCAACGGTTTTCCAGGTGTTTCACAGGATGGTGGGGGCATGGGAGAGGGTCAAGAAATCCGGCTATCTCCCACTCAGTCCCTGTATCCATTCACTGCCTTGCCTCTGGGACTTTTCCTTATCTGTATGCTTAGCCCATATTCATTTTTCAAAGCTCTATCAACAAATGACTGTTGGGTGAGTAGACAATATTTTATTAAACAAAACAGTTGAGGAGGAGGAATATGCCCAACATAGAAAAGGTAAAGTGAAATTACTCATTAGGAAATTGTTTTAAACTGTGCTATCTTCCCATCTTTGGATATTTCTCTGTCTTTCCTCTTCTAGTACAATCTTCTCTTCCCTGGCCAGAACTCCCAAACCTCTAGTTCATACCCCCAAGCCCAACCAACTGAAAGTTCCTGTCTACATTATGCAGACATTTTTTCTTTTTTCTTCCCCCTTTCTTTTTTTCTTTTCTTTTTTTTTTTCTTCCAATTTATTTATTTTCAGAAAAACAGTATTCATTTTTTTTTCACCACACCCAGTGCTCCATGCAAGCCGTGCCCTCCATAATACCCACCACCTGGTACCCCAACCTCCCACCCCCCCGACACTTCAAACCCCTCAGATTGTTTTTCAGAGTCCATAGTCTCTCATGGTTCATCTCCCCTTCCAATTTACCCAAAAGCACATATCCTCCCCAATGTCCATAACCCTACCCCTCTTCTCCCAACCCCCCTCCCCCCAGCAACCCACTATAAAGAACTTAGCAAACTCAACACCCAAAGAACAAATAATCCAATCAAGAAATGGGCAGAGGACATGAACAGACATTTCTGCAAAGAAGACATCCAGATGGCCAACAGACACATGAAAAAGTGCTCCATATCACTCGGCATCAGGGAAATACAAATCAAAACCACAATGAGATATCACCTCACACCAGTCAGAATGGCTAAAATCAACAAGTCAGGAAATGACAGATGCTGGCGAGGATGCGGAGAAAGGGGAACCCTCCTACACTGTTGGTGGGAATGCAAGCTGGTGCAACCACTCTGGAAAACAGCATGGAGGTTCCTCAAAATGTTGAAAATAGAACTGCCCTATGACCCAGCAATTGCACTACTGGGTATTTACCCTAAAGATACAAACGTAGTGATCCAAAGGGGCACGTGCACCCGAATGTTTATAGCAGCAATGTCCACAATAGCCAAACTATGGAAAGAACCTAGATGTCCATCAACAGATGAATGGATCAAGAAGATGTGGTATATATACACAATGGAATACTATGCAGCCATCAAAAGAAACGAAATCTTGCCATTTGCGACAACATGGATGGAACTAGAGCGTATCATGCTTAGCGAAATAAGTCAAGCGGAGAAAGACAAATATCATATGATCTCCCTGATATGAGGAAGTGGTGATGCAACATGGGGGCTTAAGTGGGTAGGAGAAGAATCCATGAAACAAGATGGGATAGGGAGGGAGACAAACCATAAGTGACTCTTAATTTCTTCCCCCTTTCAACTTTCTCCTTCCAGGCTATGCCTGAGGACCCTGTCATCGCTTATATATTATGTCCATTAAGATATTTTTCTAAGTATAAGAACAGTATAGACTGTTTACTTTGCTGTGCAGAAGTTTTTTATACAAATGGCTAACTGACACATGAAAGAATGTTCATCATCATGAGCCATCAGGGAAATTCAAATCAAAACCCCATCAAGATACCACCTTACACCAGTTAGAATGGCAAAAAATGACAAGGCAGGAAACAACAAATGTTGGAGGGGTTGTGGAGAAAGGAGAACCCTCTTCTACTGTTGATGGGATTGCAAGCTGGTACAGCCACTTTGAAAAACAGTGTGGAGTTCCCTTAAAAGTTAAAAATAGAACTACCCTATGACCAACAAATGCACTACTGGGTATTTACCCCCAAAGACACAGATGTAGTGAAAAGAAGGGCCACCTGTACCCCGATGTTCATAGAAGCAATATCCACGATAGCCAAACTGTGGAAAGGTCTGAGATGCCCTTCAACAGACAAATGGATAGAGATGTGGTCCATATATACAATGGAATATTACTCAGCCATCAGAAAAGATGAATACCCAGCTTTTGCATCAACATGGACAGAACTGGAGGAGATTATGCTAAGTTAAATAAGTCAAGTAGAAAAAGTCAATTATCGTATGGTTTCACTTATTTGTGGAACATAAGAAATACATGGAGGACATCAGGAGAAAAAAAAGGGGGGGATTTGGAGGGGGAGACAAACCATGAGAGACTATGGACTCTGGGAAACAAACTGAAGGTTTTAGAGGGAAAGGAGGTGTAGGGATGGGTTAGCTCAGTGATGGGTATTAAGGAGGGCATATGTTGCAATGAACACTGGGTGTTATATGCAAACAATGAATCATGGAACACTACATCAGAAACTAATGATGTACTGTATGGTGACTAACATAACAGAGAGAGAGAGAGAACAGTATAGAAAGATAAGCAAAAGCATTGAAATTAGAGTTTACCTTTTAAATGGCTTGAAGCACTATGCCAAGTACTCTCATGCATTATTTTAGTTAACTTTCACAACAATTTTGTGAGATAAGTACAATTATTATCCTAATTTTACATATACAATTATTACCATAATTTTAGAGATGGGGAACCTGAGGCCAAATCTATACTACTTCCTTGTCTCTGTTCTTAATATTTTCTTAAAAGGCAAGGATTTTATATAAACTAGATTTAAATAATATTCTGATCTAAAAGGGTGAGATGATGTCCTATCCAGTCAAAAACAAAAATAATCAGTCTCACTGATAGAAAATAATTGGAATAAAGTGATTGTGTATATGTGTGTATGTGTGTGTGTTTACTTTTCTCTACCATTATTTGATTTCATAGATATACTGTAATTAACCTTGGTATACTGTAATTAACCTTGGACCATATTTATCCACTGATTATATACTAGATCTTATCACTTATTATTCTATTTATCCTTATTCATGATAGTTTTTATTCAGCTGTGGATCACCACAGTTTCGGAGAAAATAGACCCTTTCTTTACTTTTGTATCTTACAGAAATTCATGAGTCCTTGTCAAATTAGTTTACAATTTGCCAACATTGTCGCTCCTTTTTTTTCTTTTTGGCATTTTTAAATTGTCTTTTTTGTTTGTTTATTATTTTTAAAATATTTGGGAAAATTCAACCTGCATTTGTGGCTTGATGACAGAATTGGGAGTGCTAAGTTCTGATCTTACTACTCTCCCAAATTCCTAAGAGATCTTTGGCAAATTAAAAAATTAATCTCATTCTCTGAAACGACATTTGAAATTGGGGAAAGTGTCTAGCTCCATAAGGATACAGAATACATTAAGAAAGGGATTATTTTAAAGGGATTTTATAGATTATTTAATAGGATTTTACAATATGCAAAATTAAAAGACATGTAGTAATAGTATGTGTTCTACTTGTTCTGCATGTAAATGCTCTTAATTAAACTCAGTGTAAAAGGACTTTAATTTGCACTCCAAGTAATCTTAGTCACAAGAAAATTCTAGTAATCAAAAATGAAGGATTTTTTCTTTTTATAATTTATACACATAATGAGCTAAGTTGTTCCACAAAGATCATAGGAACTTTGTTATGAAAAACAGTACTTATAGAGAATATATTTGTTATTTACTCCCAAATCTTTAGAAATGCATGGTTATGATGCTACTGTTTTTGTTTTGTTTTGTTTTGTTTTGTTTTGTTTTGTTTTAAACTATTAGGCATCATCTACTGCATCCTACTGGGACTGAAGACGTGGCTCTTTCTTCTCCCCATCCCAACATATAACAATTCCTTCCCATCCCTTATCCTTCTACCATAGTTAAAGCACAATTTTAGTTACATCATTATTCAGTATTCCTATTAGTATAACTTTGTGTTATTCGAAACTGTACCTTTGAAAAGACTATGATTACTTGGCTTTTTACTATCCTTCTCTTTATCCTAAAATTAATAATTTCCTCTTTTTCCTTCATTTTCATTTTCAATATATTTATCATAAATTCAAATTCAAATCTCAAGCTGCCAATTATATGAATCTCCACTTTAGAGTTTAGATACCTTAGATATTCTATTTGTTTTGTCTTCTTGGAAAAAAATCACTCCTATAGCCTTCTGGGCTATCATCCAGACTATGTACACCCCTGGGATTGAACCTGGAGCCACCTGGCCTGCTGCCATCTAGGCTCCTACAACCCTGGAATTGATTTCCGTTACTTCTCCTTGTTCCAAGTTTCCTGTTTCCTTCACTTCCATTGCACTTGCCTCCAATAGGTTCCTAACAAAGGTAAATGGGAGAACATTTTTGAGACTTTGCATGTCTAAAAATGTGTTATTTCCATTCTCGCTTTGTATTAATAGTTTATATGATTTGTGTCTCCATTTGAAGTCACTGTGCCCCCAGAATTTTGTAGGCATTGCCTCATTCTCTATCTCGCAGTGTTTATATCTAGAATTCGAAAACCTTTCTGATTCCAGCTTTTTTTGTGACCTATTCTTTTGTCTCCGGAGCTTGTTGACTGTTTCCTTTATCTCCAGTTTACTGAATTTCACTAAGATTAGCCTTGGTGTGGATCTCTTTTCATTTGTTGTGCTGGGTGTTTTATTTATTTTGTTTTTAAGATTTATTTATTTATTTTAGAGGAGAAAGGAGCCTGTGAGAATGGGAGTAAGAGTAGGGGAGAGAGTCCCAGGCAGACTCCTTGCTGACTAGGAAGCCCAACCTGGGTCTCCATCTCAGGACCTGACATCATGGCCTGAGCCTTTTTTCTGAGAAGGATTAAAAACATCCCTCTGTTTTCTTACTCTCCCTTTCTTGAACTCTGGGCAGGCTAGTGGTGAAATCCCCACGCTCTGAAATCAGACTGTCTGGAATCGAATCCTAGGCTTTCTACTTATTCACAGTGTGCCTTAATTTTTTTGTGCCTTAGTTTTTCCACTAGGATAATGGAAATAATAAAAGTATCTACATCATTAGGCTCCAATGATTAGTCAGTATTATAGGATATGAATGCTTATGTGCACATCTTAAGTGCCATATAAGTTTTTAATCTCCTGGACAGTTAATCTAATGTTCATTCTTTTTTCCCTACCCACCAATTCTTTGTCTTTTTGTCACACTCTCTGGGAGATTTCCTCAACTGTACCTTCCATCTATTATTTTTTTCTGCTTTCAGAAAAAATTTAATTTCCAAGAGCCCTTTCTTGTCTCTTGTTTGCACTATCTTCTCACCCTCTGATAATTTAATGATTATTTGTCAGTTTTCTTATTGAATAGACACCTTTTCCTTCAAAGTATTGTTTTTTCTTTCTTTTTCATTCTTCTTATGTTTCGTGTTAAAGCCCTTCCTCATATGTTCAGTAATCCTGATTATCAGTTCATATTTAAGAATAGGGGACTGAAACACTGATTGGAAGATCTGAACATGAGGGATAATTATTGAACATGAGCATAATAGTAGGATAATTTGGCCGGGACATTTTGTTGATCAGTACCCTAACAAAATTTTAGAATCCTCAGATATTTAGATGTCTTCAGGTACAACCATTTTCCCCTGAAGAGACTCTTCCAATTCCTTCCCAGAGGATAAAGGCCTGGCTTCCAGTGTTCTGGGAGTCAAACAAGCAGAACTAGACATCTCAGTGTTCTGCTTTCAGTAAGGTACTCCTCACTCAACAAGGGTCCGCTCTCAGCCCTTCCAGAGCACTTGTATTATCCTGTCCAAGTAATAGACCTCTCGTCTTCTATCAGATAGTGGTGGTCTGGGAGCTGCATAGAATAAACCGTGTGTCACCAGTTCCTGACATTTTAGAGGATCCTGTAGAATAAACGAAGTTCATCTTTACTGTTTCCACTGCACGCTTGGGATTAAACTTTCTCAAGTATGCTACATCAGTTCTACTTTTCCATCTGCTTTCCAGCTCCCCAGATTCTGTGCTGTTTTTCCTCTTTCATTTTCTTCCATCCACTTGGGTTTATTTCTTTAAGAAAAAAACAATTTTCTGATTTTTCTTGATGAGGTTGGGGGAGGGGGCGAAGATTGATGCGTGTATATTCAATCATCCATTTATTGCCTGGAAGTCGTAGAGCAAAACTTTCATTGGGTCTTTGAGATTGCCCATCTGCCCAGATCCACCCAAGATAGAGATTTTTCCTCAACTCTTAAATTGGCATATTTGATAGAGATTTTATCCCCCCTGCCATGATATTGCAATCTACACAAGTCATCATATTGACTAATTTCTGTGACTTTGCAGATTTAGAAGATTAATCCTTAATACCTAAGCTTTTTATACTTCAAGGCTTTTATACTTACTGAATGGAAGGAAAGAAAGGGCAGCTTAATCTCTGGCCCACCTTCTCTACTTCTTATGGACCATTTTCTGTGGTACAGAACGGATGAGACAATGGAGGCTCTTGTTATGGGAGGTTTAAAAAACAATTGAATGTTTGGTCATCCATGGCTTTCTCCAACCTAGCTATTGCCTGGGCCATCTGTACCCCAATGTTTATAGCAGCAATGGCCACAGTCGCCAAACTATGGAAAGAACCAAGATGCCCTTCAACGGATGAATGGATAAGGAAGATGTGGTCCATATACACTATGGAGTATTATGCCTCCATCAGAAAGGACGAATATCCAACTTTTGTAGCAACATGGACAGGACTGGAAGAGATTATGCTGAGTGAAATCAGTCAAGCAGAGAGAGTCAATTATCATATGGTTTCACTCATTTGTGGAGCATAACCAATAGCATGGAGGACAAGGGGCGTTAGAGAGGAGTAGGGAATTTGGGTAAATTGGAAGGGGAGGTGAACCATGAGAGACTATGGACTCTGAAAAACAGTCTGAGGGGTTTGAAGTGGCGGGGGGGGGTGGGAGGTTTGGGTACCAGGTGGTGGGTATTATAGAGGGCACAGCTTGCATGGAGCACTGGGTGTGGTGAAAAAATAATGAATACTGTTTTTCTGAAAATAAATAAATTGGGAAAAAAAAAAAAACAATTGAATGAAGCATAGACAAGAGATGAAGAGTCCGAGTGGCCATGAGTTCCAACTCCAGTTCAGTTCTCCTTGATTTCATGACTTGCATTTGGATCCTATCTAATTACATGTATTAATAAATAATTATTTGTTTCCCTAAAATAATTTAGTTTAGGATTCTATATCTTACTGTTGAAAGAGTACTGATTAATTTGCTCAAGGATGAACAGAGTTTCCCAACACTAAGAACATGAGGGTAAATTTTATTAGTATAGTAAGCATAGAATTTTTAAATTGTCTATATAAGTATAGACATTTTATTTCTACTTCAATACTCTATTCCTGGAAAAAAAAATAGTTACTGAGCACATCTAGAAACACATATGAAGAAAAACTCCTTCTGTCTTAACTTTCCTTCCCTTATTCAAATCCTAGTGAATTTAATTTAGAGAATGGGGTTTCTCCAGGTTAAATTTTTCTAGAATTCTTCCTTAAAATTTTGGTGCATACTTCTCCTTATCTTCTAGCAGATGTCCAGATAATATGACATGAAATTATTAAATTCAGAATGATTACTCAGCTGATAAGTCTCATCATTCATACTAAATTAGGTAACTCAGGTAGATAATATCTGCCTCCAAAATATATAATTTTAATATAAATATAAATTCTATATACCATTATTTTTGAGATTCAGAAACCATTATGTCTTTAATACAGTTCTAGTTTATGATAATGAAATTATTCCTAGTTTTATAATGGCATAAATGTGTAACTATTTGGGGATAGAAGGACAGAGTACCAAGATTATGGCTGTTTGGTCAAGTGAACAAATTATAATTTGCTGTTTTGAAGGCTTTGTTTCCAATTTTTTAGAAGTTAGCCCTCGGGGCGCCTGGGTGGCTCAGTGGATTAAAGCCTCTGAAGTCATGATCCCAGCGTCCTGGGATTGAGCCCCATGCCCCAGCTCTCTGCTCAGCAGGGAGCTTGCTTCCCCCACTCTGTCTCTGCCTGCCTCTCTGCCTACTTGTGATTTATGTCTCTCAAATAAACAAATAGAAATTGGCCCTCAAATGTTGCCTAATAGCTGCAGCACATGCAACCGCCTATGCAGCCCATCACAGACTATACCACTGCTTATTTTACCTTATCTTTACCATCTCAGCACTCAGAGTATAGGCTATATAGCTATGTCCTTTCTCACCTCTGTCTCCTTTCTCTTCTTATGCTGTAAATTCTTAAGAAAAGCTCTCTATTTATATAAATTGGTTACAAAATCCCCTAAACCTTGATCTTGATCATTTACAATTTCGCCTAATTTAATCATTTAAAAATTTGTGTCACTTTTTTAGAATAGCCATCTTAAAGAGAAGACTAAAATCTTTAATAGAAATAAAAGTAAAATACAAAATTTAACAAAATCACCAACTTAATTCTATCCTCAGGTAAGTAAATATAGTTTCACAATGAGTGTAGATAAAAACCACATGTGCTCACCTGAAAAGACAGTAGAATTACCAGACTGAGAACTCCCTAAGCTTCGAGAACTATAACTCGTCTTCAGTTAACCTCTGACACACATTTCTTTCTTCTCGTCTCTATCTGCTCGTGCTTCAGCTTCAAGTGTTCAATATATAGGAAAAGGGCCATGATACACATAAGCATACCAGAGGGGCTACGTTTTATCTCGGGCAGAAAAACTCTTCTCCATTCAAATCTGGGTGTCCTTAGGTTCCTTTACTTCCACTCCTCTCATTATTGGGGAAGGGGAAGGGATTTCAATGATTAAAGTAATCAGTTTCTATATAGAACTCATGTCTTGTTCCTATAGTTACTATAGTACTATATAGTATATATACTATATAGTATATAGTTTCTATATAGAACTCATGTCTTGTTTCTATAGTTACCCTATAGCGTCTTAGCTGAGAAGCCCGAGTGGGCTTTTTTAGGTGCTATCAAGCTCAGCTTTCGGTTTCTCAAGTTCATCTTCAAGTAAGTCAGGACATCTGGAAGGCCATCACTGTGTTCAATAAAGCTCCTAAAAATTATCAACCTCATAACCAAATGCTATTGAATAAGCATCACTATGTCACTGACCCTTCAGCTTCTGGAACAGGAGCAAAGGGAAAGGAATGGATTTATGGCAACTCATCCAGCGGAGCTGCTATTGTATAAACATGGTGTAACACAGGCAGGAAAGAAAAATAAAAAATCTTTTGGATTGGTAAGGTGCATGTTTTTTCACTTTACACAGATTGTACCAACTGGTTTTTCTGATCTCTGAAAAGAAAAAAAAACTGGTATAAACTTGTCAAATGCTATCACTTATTGTGCATGCTACTTGTAGAATGTGTTTGTGCAGGAGGATTTGCCCTTTCCATATGGTTTAAGTTAGTGGCAAAGTAAAGCTAAACAAGTGCATTTTGAAAGCACGGTGTGAATAACTTCCATTTTAGTTATTTATAGCTGTCCACAGCTATAAGTGTTTTTATTTTAAAATTATTAGAGTAATTATAGGGCAGGAGGTGTATGCTGACCTTGAGGTTTATGTGACCAAGAATGATTCATATAGGAACAACTATATATAAAAGTAGCTTCACTGAACAAGAAGAGTTATTCTTAGCATCTTATTTTACATAAGCATCTTTTATTAGTTTTGCCCCTGGAAGAATTCTTCATCTCTTTTTTATTACCTTGATGTTTTTCCTATTTTTAAAGATGAAATTAGATAATAAAATTAAATTAAAATACAATTACTGTAAGAGAGGAGGCAGTATTTGCAAATGGTATGGGCGTTTTTCTAGAAGACCCAATGAAAGCAAGTTAAAATAATGGGAAACAATTATGATTTCAGTAAATATACCAGTTAAAAAAACTAGCAAAGAAATCATTAACTTTCTCATGCACACAAAAAATTGGTTTGAAATTATACAGAAAGAAAATATTCAATTTAAGGTAGTAATCAACAATCAAAAAATCTAGAGGTGAACTTTTTTAAGAACAAAGAAAAAATTAAACATTGTACTGAAGATGTCAATATATATAGAAAAACTGTATTGTAATGATATAAATATCTAATTTAGTCTATGATTTCACTCTGACCCCAATCAGACAACTGATTTTTTGAAACAGTGAAAAAATAATTCAAAAACTTTTGTGACACGATTGGATACATCAGATTATTGAAAAAAATCTGAAAGAGTGACAAAGCGAGACAGCCCTGCTAAGTATTAAAATATATTACAAATTAAATTAATTAAAATAGTGTGATACTAGGATAGGAATAAAAAGATCAACGGAGCAGATCTGAAAATCTAAAAATGGATATAAGTTCATTTGAGAATTTAGGATAATCTGTGGAAGAAAGACTGATTAGTCAATAAATTGTGTTGGTACGACTGGCTAGCCATTGGAAAATAATTAAGCTAGTTGCCTACCTCACTCATTATACTAAAATAAATTCCAGATGGATCAAAAAAATTTTAAACTAAAACCACGAAAGTAGTTTTAAAAAGACTCAGATGACTGTTTCCAATAAAATTGGAATAGGAAAGGCTTTTAAAATGTGATACAAAACCCAGAGTGCAAAAGAAAAAGACTGACAATTTTGACTACATAGAAATGAAAGTTTTCTCATTATTTAAAAACATCAGTAAAGCCCAAAGATACAAAATGGAAAAAAATGAATATGACAAATATGGCAGACAAGGGGCTAATTGCTTTAGTACACATTTTATTTTCTCAATTTTAATTTTTTATTTTTTAATACATATTTTTAAAACTCTTAATTTAAACATCTATAATAAAGCAAATGAAAAATCAATTGCAGAATGGACAAAGGACTCAAAGTGACTGGCTTCAGAGAAAGTAACTCTAATATAAACCTATAAGAAGACACTCAACCTCACTCAAAATTTTAAAAAATGCAAAATAAGAGAACAATTCAAATTTCTATAAACATATATTTAAAAGATTAAAATTTTATATTAAATATTACAATTTCTGTGTCCATGTAGAAAAAGATGAAAAAATGATATTGTTAATGAAGTTGTGTTAGAATAAGTATACTTCTTTAAAAGGAAATTTGATTTTATTTATCTAAATATAAATATAAATTTCCATTGATCTAGCAATTGCATTTCAGCCATTTAAGCAACAGGTGCCCTCACATAAATGTTGAAAGATATGTGTACAGAGTTTATATTCAACCAATAGGCAAAATTATAGCGATGTTAGTTGTGAAAACATGGAAACCCTTCTGTGAATGATGCTCAACTGAGATCCTTGATTTCCCCACTCAATATCTCTGTCCCCCTACACTCGGCAGTGGGCTTCTTTGTGTCCCAGCAACAAAGGGCTACTGACCAGTCCAGGGAGCCACTAAAATCTCCCTACACCACTAAAGTTGGGATCCATTTTTGTTAGTCAGTCCCTATGACATAAGGATTCTTAAATACTTTCAGTATAGCCTCTGTGAATAAGATATTCACTGCAATTTGTTTGAAAATATCTAAATATTCATTAGAGATCAATTTTATAATTTGTGGTATAGCAACATCATGAAATAGTATGACACAAAACAGTGAGGTAAATTTACATATAACGATATGGAGAAATATCCACAATATATGTTAAATTAAAAAGCCATGTTGTAAAGCATTATGTATGTTGTGATTCTGTTTATACATTGTAAAAGCTTCTATAAATAAGAGATATTTTTAGTGTGAATAGGAAGTATCAGCAAGGATACTTGATACACCAGGAGAGGGAACTGGGTAGTGGCAGTCTATGGAGGTAACAGGGGACTCCTACTTTTATTTTTTTCAATTCCATGAGTTAACATACAGTGTTATATTAGTCTCAGGTAGACAATTCCGTGATTCAACAATTCAACATATTACTCTATGTTCATCATAAATGTACTCTTCTTTCATTTTAAGATTTTATTTATTTATTAGAGAGAGAGAGAGAGAGTATGCACAAGCAGGGGGAGTAGCAGGCAGAGAGAGAGGGAGAAGCAGGCTTTCCACAGAGCAGGGGGAGCCCGATGTGGGACTCTGTCACAGAACCCAGGGATCATGACCTGAGCCGAAGGCAGTCCCTTAAGCAACTGAGCCACCCATGCCCTCGCATAAATGTACTCTTAATCTGGAAGACTCCTACTTTTTATTTATATACTTTTATAATATTTGTTACTTTTCCCTTTTTAGAAATCATTGGTATTGCTTATAAAATAAAAATATTTTTTAACTGACATGAAAGTATTTACCATATCACTGATATTTTGAGTCTCCTTATTTGAGAGTCTTGAAATTTCTTCCATGTACTCTCTTGCAGTCTAGGTAAGCCTGTGAAGTGTTTCTCACAATGCTGTTTCTAGATGTCTAAAGTAAAATACATAGTAGTACAAGGGAAACTATATTGGAATACAATCATCAAAATATTAAAAAGAAAACAAATTTGTGATATAGTAATAGAAATGTTTTGTTTATTGATGAATTTGATAGCAATATCCAGGAGTAAGTCTCATAACTAAAGGAATTTCAAAGAAGTAAGTGTAAATGATAGTTTGGGATATTTACAATATTTACAAAGTGATATGGAAATATAGATGACTTCTACTCATGACACAGTCACAGATGCCACTAATACTACTGTGGTGTTTTTATTGCATAATTGAAGGAAATGCTAAATTTTAGTTAGCTCTTAATAAAAATAAAGATATAATTTTTCCCATCCAAATTTACAGATCTTCTGAATTCTATCCATGGACCACTTGAGAAACCATGGACTCCAGATACATAAGTTTGAAAATATTAGTCCTTTATTTGAAGCAAGTTTTTTTTTATTTTATTATAACATAAAAAAAACGATGTACATATGGTACATCGTTAGTTTTTGATGTATTGTTTTATGTCATTCAGCGAAGCTCTGTGCTCTCCCTGTCTAAAGAGAGCCATTTACAATTGTGAGGTAAAGAGAAGGGAATACTCAAAAAATCGTTCCCGGATCGCTATGTTTTTAAATAGGTCCTAATGTAACAGTTTATAGTATGAAGTTAGCTCAACTTTTCAAAGTACAGTGCATGTATGATATTTTCTGTCTGTCTACTTTCCTATCCCTTTTATTCCCTGTCGGCACACTGGCTTTTCTTTTTACTTCTTTACACTAGCATTTCCCATCTAAGTGCTCTGTTCTCTAATCTTTCCACATGTTTAGATCGTCTTTAGCTTGTTTTAGTTCTAGCTCTTGATCTTGCTTTCAATGGTGTTTGCAATTAACTCCTTATAAATCAAGATGTTAACCCTTACCCACTACTGGGCATGTGGTTTGAAATAGTATTTCAGTAATAGAGGTGGATTTGCAATGATCCATTCACACTACAACAGGGTCTCCTCTGTGACTAATGATACAAAGGGTCAAGGTGACGGGGATTAGTAGTTATGGCATCAGTGGTTATAGAATAGATCAAATTTAACAATCCTGCATAGGAACCTTGGATTGACCCTGTTTTGACAAAATGCTTTCTAATCTGAGACTTTGAGAAATTTTGCTGCCCAAAATTACTCTATTTCTGAAGTTATACCAAATAATGTTAATTCTACTTTTCCAGTTTTAAAACTGAGTTTGTATTTAGTTTGTGTTTTGTAGTACATATGCATGAGTATATGCATGTGTGTTTGGGTATATGTGCATGTGTGCAATGTAATTATAAAGATGGTTGTGACTGATCAAGGTGGAGTGTATATAAATATAGTTTGGTTTCATAAAATACATATTCCAAAATCAAGGAGATTAGGAAATTAATAATCATATGTAGTATAGCTGGGTCATATTAATAGTGAAAGACGAGAAATGTAATACAGCTGGGTTCCAAAAATAGTGTAGCCCTATAGTAATGATCCAAAATCTCTTGCTGTTGAGGTTCTTGATGATCTCATGCATTCAAAGATCTCTTTTAGCTTCCAGTGTTGCTACTAAGAAGTCTGATATCATTCTACTTCCTGATCCTTAGACAAGGCCTGTTTTGTCTGATATTTTTCTCAGTGGAAATTTTTGGATATTTTCTAGACATTGCATATTTATTCAGTAAGTTTTCAAGAGAAGCATTTTATTAAGACCCATCTTATTAATTAGGAAACCGAGACTTGGGTAAATAAATGAGTTGCTCAGTCATAGACGATCGAGAAAGTGCCAGAAGCAAGATTCAAACACAATCTAATTCAAGAGTTTTTGTGCTTTACATTACACTGTAACTGTTAGTACTTTAAGGTTTCAGGGGATCTGAGAGTTCAGTTAGTCCAACCATTTGACCTATACCAGTAATTCACCATTAATTAATTAATTAATTAATTAATTTTCTGATGTAATTCTTTCTCTGAAGTAGTGCACTGATTCCCAGTATAAGCACCAAAATACCACTTTTTATTCTTATGAAAACAATTCCAAGTTATTATAAATAAAATAATTGTATTAGTTACATGAGGAGTCTCTGCTATATCCAAACAATCAAGTGCTATGGACACCAAGGTAAATACCTCATTTCGAATTTTTTACATATTTCACAACATCAGTCAATTTATTTTTAATGCATCAGTCACTCTATTCCATTCCAGTTTACAACTCTTTATTTTTTTTCCTTCAAGTTTTTATCTAAATTCCAGTTTGTTAACATAGAGTGAAATATTAGTTTCAGATGTAGAATTTAGCAGTTCGTCACTTACATACAACACCCAGTCCTCATCACAACCAGTGTCCTCCTTAATCACCATCACCTATGTAATACATCCCTTGGTTTATTCTCTGTAGTTAAAGAGTTTGTTTTCTGGTTTGCCTCTCTTTTTTTCCTCCCATGTTCATCTGTTTTGTTTCTTAAATTTCACATATGAGTGAATCATATGATATTTGTCTTTCTCTGACTGACTTTTTTCACTTAGCATAATAGGCTCTAGCTCCTTCCACATCATTGGAAATGGCAAGATTTCATTCTTTTTATGGCTGAGTAATATCCCATTGTATATAAACACTACATCTTCTTTATCCATGCATCAATCGGTGGACATCTGGGCTCTCTCCATAATTTGGCTATTGTTGGTAATGCTGTTATAAACACTGAGGGGACATGTATCCCTTTGAGCCAGTATTTTTCCAGCTTACTTCTTTTTTAAAGCACAGTGCTTTGATTCCTTCTCATTCAAGACAGCTTTCTGATTTTAACATGCTCCATGCTAATTAACATCTTAAAATCAGTTTTCTATTTCCTAAAGCACTGTAAAAAGTGGCTTGTCTTTTATGAGGTATGTTAAATGTGTCTTCCATTTCTTTGGGCTGTTAATGTTAAATCAGTGAGTACTTCTCTGAAGGGATCATTCCAAAGAATAACCAGTTCAGAGTGACTGTTATATTAACATTAAAAAGTCACTCTGAACTGTTACATTACACATTTTTTTATTTTAGCAAAATGTAATCCTTTTAAGGATTACATTAAATCAGGGAAGGGTTCTATAGTCACACTGGTAAAAATTGGCAGATATTTTATTCATTGAAGAATTTTTTAAGACTTTGACATGCTGCAATATGTTCATTATAATCTCTATGACAGGAACGAGCTATTGCATGAAAAGTTTCATGACTAATTTGACTAGAGAACTTTTTTTAAAAGAAATCATCTTTCACCTAAGATCAAATGGTACACCCTTGGAAAACACTGCTTTGATTCTTATAGCACATCAGTTATAGCCTTTTCAAAAATGCAGTAACAGGTTATGTAGGGAAATAGCCCCTCTTCCTATTGTTAATACATATTTGTCTTATAAGCAAACTGTTAAAACAGGTTTCAAATTTACATAAGTAGATTTAAATAAATAATCCCTCATAAACACTGGATTCATGAAGAATGATTTTGTAAGGAAAAAATTATGAAATCAAACTCAGTTTCATACAAAGGGTGTAGGAAAAAAGGACTTCTCAAATGACTTGCTTTATAATGATAAATTGAATTACTCCAAACACTAAAGTTTTCTCTGTGAATCAGTTTTTTGTTTATTTGTTTGTTTGTTTTTGTGATTCATCAGACTCATATAGTACCCAGTGCCAGGGTGCGTGGGTGGCTCAGTTGGTTAAGCAACTGCCTTTGGCTCAGGTCATGATCCTGGAGTCCCAGGATCAAGTCCCAAATAGGGCTCCCAGGCCCAGTAAACAAATAAAATCTTAAAAAAAAATACCCAGTGCCAATTACAACACATATCCTCCCCCATGTCAATCATTAGTTACCCCATCCCTCCACCTCCCTCCCCTCCAGCAACCCTCAATTTGTTTCCTATGATTAAGAGTCTCTTGTGTTTTGTCTACCTCTCTGGTTTCATCCTGTTTCATTTTTTCCTTCCTTCCCCTAGGATCCTCTGCCTTCTTTCTTAAACTCCACATATCAGTGAGATCATATGATAATTGTCTTTCTCTTATTGCCTTATTTCACATAGCATAATACCCTCTAGTTCCATCCACATCATTGCAAATGGCAAAAATTTCATTTTTGATGGCTATATAATATTCCATTCTCTATATATACACACCACATCTTCTCTATCCATTCATTTGTCAATGGACATCTGAGCTCTTTCCATAGTTTAACTATTTTGGACATTGCTGCTATAAACATTGTGGTGCAGGTGACCCTCCAGATCACTACATTTGTATCTTCAGGGTAAATGCACATGAGTGCAATTTCTAGATCATAAGGTGGCTCTGTTTTCAACTTTTTGAAGAAACTCCATACTGTTTTCCAGAGTAGCTGTCCCAGCTTTCATTCCTCTGTAAAACAGTTCTTAAATACACATCTTCTTTTTCCTCAAATGAGTTGTTACTATCTGAACATCCCAATAAGAGGCATAGGTTTTCTGTTGAGATAATTTGAAGCTAATACAATACTCAAACACATACTTTTTTTTTCAGTTATTCAAGAAGCTTAGTGCACTTTTAAAGAAAGTTTTTTAAAATAACCATTAATCTATGATTAGGCTTTCATATGTTTGGAAGAGACTTTTAGCCAGCAATAGGAATGCCTAAAGAAAGTGGACCCTAATTACCTTATTTGTTCTTTTAATTAACAGGTGGCCCTTCACGTGTTCAATTAACATTTACTGATTTTACTTTGTGCCTATTACTGTGCTGTATATTGAGATAAGAGTAAGAAGACAAGCCACAGACTGGAAAGAAATCTTTGCAAAATAGGTATCTGATAAAGAACTGATATACAAAATATATAAAGAACACTTAGAACTCAACAATAAGAAACCAAAAAATCCAGTTACAAAGTAGGAAAAAGATCTTAACAGGCAACTCACTAAAGAAAATATATGAATGGCAAATAAGCATGTAAGAAGATACTCAGCCCCATATGTCTTTATGGAATTACAAATTGAAATAATGAGATACAATGATACAACTATTAGAATGATTAAAATCCAAAACATGAACAAAATCCAGTACTAGAAACAATATGGGGCAATAGGAAATTTCATTCATTTCTGGTAAAATTTCATTCATTTCCGATAAAATGAAATTTCACTTTGGAAATTTGACAGTTTCTTGCAAAGCTAAACACAGTCTTACCATAGGATCCAACAATTGAACATCTTGGTGTTTATCTAAATGAGCTTAAAATTTATATCCACACAAAAACCTGTACATGAATTATAAATGACAGCTTAATTTACAATTGCCAAAACTCAGAGGCAATCAGATGTCCTTCAATTGGTGAATGGACAAGCAAACTGTGGTACATACGTTGAAAGGAGTATTATTCAGCAATAAATAGAAATGAGCTATCAAGTCATGAAAAGAAATGGAATGATGTTAAATTCACATTGCTGAGTGAAAGAAGCCAATATGAATAGGTTACTTTCTATATAATATCAACTATAAGACATTCTGATAAACGCAAAACTCTAGAGACTATTGAAAGATCAGTGGTTGCCAGGCTTTGGAAGGAGAAAGAGGATAAATAAGTGAAAAACAGGACTTTTAGGCCAATAAAACTATTATGTATAATACTGCAATGGTATATACACGCCATTATACATCTTTCAAAAAATGCCATTATACATCTATTCAAAAATAGAACTATACAACAGAAAGAATGAGCCCTAGTGTGAATTACTAATAACAATGTATCAATATTACTTCATCAACTATAGCAAATTATAATAGGGGAAATTGTATACAGGGTAGGGGCTGGGGAGAAGAGGTTATGGGAACTCCTTGAACTTTCTGTTCCAGTTTTCTGTAAACCAAAAATTGTTCTAAAAAGTAAAATCAGTTAAAGTTTGAGGACTACCAATTTGTAGCATTACATTTTGGCAAGGACCTATATATTTATGGGCCCTTTATTAAAAAAAAAAGCCCAAGTTACTCAAGTTAAGGACATAAACCTCTGTAAGAAACAATAGTTTATGTCACAGGGCTGTCATAGTATAATATACCATTTATTTTCTATACAATTCATTTTTTTATACAGAAGATAAAGGAACCACAATTATAACTTTGATATGGGCTTCTTTATTTTAATGCAGACTGTAAAGCTTCTTTGTTTATTTTTTTAAAGATTTTTTCATGTGTCTGATAGCCATTTGTATTTCTTGATTGGAGAAGTGTCTGTTCATATCTTCTGCCCATTTTTTGATGTGTTTGTCTGTTTCGTGTGGGTTGAGTTTGAGGAGTTCATTATAGATCCTGGATATCAACCTTTTGTCTGTACTGTCATTTGCAAATATCTTCTCCCATTCCGTGGGTTGCCTCTTTGTTTTTTTGACTGTTTCCTTTGCTGTGCAGAAGCTTTTGATTTTGATGAAGTCCCAGAAGTCTATTTTCGCTTTTGTTTCCTTTGCCTTTGGAGACGTATCTTGAAAGAAGTTGCTGTGGCTGATATCGAAGAGATTACTGCCTATGTTCTCCTCTAAGATTCTGATAGATTCCTGTCTCACGTTGAGGTCTTTTATCCATTTTGAGTTGATCTTTGTGTACGGTGTAAGAGAATGGTCGAGTTTCATTCTTCTACATATAGCTGTCCAGTTTTCCCAGCACCATTTATTGAAGAGACTGTCTTTTTTCCACTGTATATTTTTTCCTGTTTTGTCGAAGATTAATTGACCATAGAGTTGAGGGTCCATATCAGGGCTCTCTACTCTGTTCCACTGGTCTATGTGTCTGTTTTTATGCCAGTACCATGCTGTCTTGGTGATCACAGCTTTGTAATAAAGCTTGAAATCAGGTAAGGTGATGCCGCCAGCTTTATTTTTGTTTTTCAACGTTTCCTTAGCGATTCGGGGTCTCTTCTGATTCCATACAAATTTTTGGATTATTTGCTCCAGCTCTTTGAAGAATGCCGGTGGAATTTTGATCGGAATGGCATTAAAAGTATAGATTGCTCTAGGCAGTATAGACATTTTAACGATGTTTATTCTTCCGATCCAAGAGCATGGAATGGTCTTCCATCTTTTTGTGTCTTCTTCAATTTCTTTCATGAGTGTTCTATAGTTCCTCAAGTATAGATCCTTTACCTCTTTAGTTAGGTTTATTCCCAGGTATCTTATGGTTCTATTTATTTATTTGACAGAGATGGGGGGAGACATAAGCAGGGAGAGTAGGAGTGGGAGAAGCAGGGTTCCTGCTGAGCAGGGCGCCTGGTATGGGACTCAATCCCAGGACCCTGGGATCATGACCTGAGCCCGAGGCAGATGCCTAACGCCTGAACCACCCAGGAGCCCTGTAAAACTTCTTTAAAGTTACCTGTCTTTCCCCGTTTCTTTTAAACCACCTCAAATCTGAAAATGATGGGAATGTCTAGGTGACTCAGTTGGCTATGCATCTGTGGTTTTTTTTTTTTTTGTATCTTTTGTTTTGTTTTGTTTTATATACTCCCTTATGTTCATGGACTGGCTTCAGTATCCATTTACCAGTACTGGGAGTTTCCATTTTTATTATATAAGAAATAATACATCATTGCTTTAATTGACATTTCTGATTTTGAAAGAAAAGTAAAATAGACATTTTATTCTAGGTTTGCTCTTTTCTTTCTAATGAATTTGTTGTTCCTGTTCTTTTTTTTAATTTAATTTTTAATTTTTTAATTTTTTTATAAACATATAATGTATTTTTATCCCCAGGGCTACAGGTCTGTGAATCGCCAGGTTTACATCCTTCACTCACCGTAGCACATACTCTCCCCAATGTCCATAACCCCAGCCCCCTCTCCCGACCCTCCTCCCCCCAGCAACCCTCAGTTTGTTTTGTGAGATTAAGAGTCACTTATGGTTTCTCTCCCTCCAGATCCCATCGTCTTTCATTTATTCTTTTCCTACCCCCCAAACTCCCCATGTTGCATCTCCACTTTCTCATATCAGGGATATCATATGATAGTTGTCTTTCTCCAATTGACTTATTTCACTAAGCATGTTACCCTCTAGTTACATCCACGTCGTCATAAATGGCAATATTTCATTTCTTTGATGGCTGTATTGTATTCCATTGTGTATATATATCACATCTTCTTTATCCATTCATCTGTTGATGAACATCTAGGTTCTTTCCATAGTTTGGCGATTATAGACATTGCTGCTATAAACATTCGGGTGCATGTGCTCCTTCAGATCACTACATTTGTATCTTTAGGGTAAATACCCAGTAGTGCAATTGCTGGGTCATAGGGTAGTTCTATTTTCAACTTTTTGAGGAAGCTCCATGCTGCTTTCCAGAGTGG
Source organism: Neogale vison (assembly GCF_020171115.1). NCBI lineage: Eukaryota > Metazoa > Chordata > Mammalia > Carnivora > Mustelidae > Neogale > Neogale vison. The sequence continues at coordinate 30,120,422 of NC_058094.1, forward strand.
TTGCACCAGCTTGCATTCCCACCAACAGTGTAGGAGGGTTCCCCTTTCTCCGCATCCTCGCCAGCATCTGTCATTTCCTGACTTAGTAATTTTAGCCATTCTGACTGGTGTGAGGTAGTATCTCATTGTGTTTTGATTTGTATTTCTCTGATGCCGAGTGATGTGGAGCACTTTTTCATGTGTCTGTTGGCCATCTGGATGTCTTCTTTGCAGAAATGTCTGTTCATGCCCTCTGCCCATTTCTTGATTGGATTATTTGGTTTTGGGGTGTTGAGTTTGATAAGTTCTTTATAGATTTTGGACACTAGCCCTTTATCTGATATGTCGTTTGCAAATATCTTCTCCCATTCTGTCAGTTGTCTTTTGATTTTGTTAACTGTTTCCTTTGCTGTGCAAAAGCTTTTGATCTTGATGAAATCCCAATAGTTCATTTTTGCCCTTGCTTCCCTTGCCTTTGGTGATGTTCCTATGAAGACGTTGCTGTGGCTGAGGTCAAAGAGGTTGCTACCTGTGTTCTCCTCAAGGATTTTGATGGATTCCTTTCTCACATTGAGGTCCTTCATCCATTTTGAGACTATTTTTGTGTGTGGCTTAAGGAAATGGTCCAATTTCATTTTTCTGCATATGGCTGTCCAATTTTCCCAACACCATTTATTGAAGAGGCTGTCTTTTTTCCATTGGACATTCTTTCCTGCTTTGTCGAAGATTAGTTGACCATAGAGTTGAGAGTCTATTTCTGGGCTCTCTATTCTGTTCCATTGATCTATGTGTCTTTTTTTGTGCCAGTACCATACTATATTGTCTTGATGATGACAGCTTTGTAATAGAGCTTGAAGTCGGGAATTGTGATGCCACCAACTTTGGCTTTCTTTTTCAACATTCTTTTAGCTAAAGGCTAAAGGCTATTCGAGGTCTTTTCTGGTTCTATATAAATTTTAGGATTATTTTTTCCATTTCTTTGAAAAAAATGGGTGGGATTTTGATAGAGATTGCATTAAATATGTAGATTGCATTAGTTAGCATAGATATTTTCATAGTATTTGTTCTTCCAATCCAGGAGCATGGAACATTTTTCCATTTCTTTGTGTCTTCCTCAATTTCTTTCATGAGTACTTTATAGTTTTCTGAGTATAGATTCTTAGTCTCTTTGGTTAGGTTTATTCCTAGGTATCTTATAGTTTTGGATGCAATTGTAAATGGGATTGACTCCTTAATTTCCCTTCCTTCTGTCTTGTGGTTGGTGTAGAGAAGTTCAACTGATTTCTGTGCGTTGATTTTATATCCTGACACTTTACTGAATTCCTATACAAGTTCTAGCAGTTTTGGAGTGGAGTCTTTTGTATCATATCATCTGCGAAGAGTGATAGTTTGACTTCTTCTTTGCCGATTTGGATGCTTTTAATTTCTTTTTGTTGTCTGATTGCTGAGGCTAGGACTTCCAGTACTCGGTTGAATAGCAGTGGTGATAATGGACATCCCTGCCGTGTTCCTGACCTTAATGGAAAAGCTATCAGTTTTTCTCCATTGAGAATGATATGTATGGTGGGTTTTTCATAGATGGCTTTGATAATATTGAGGCATGTGCCCTCTATCCCTACACGTTGAAGGGTTTTGATCAGAAAGGGATGCTGTACTTTGTCAAATGCTTTTTCAGCATCTATTGAGAGTATCATATGGTTCTTGTTCTTTCTTTTATTAATGTGTTGTATCACATTGATTGATTTGTGGATGTTGAACCAACCTTGCAGCCCTGGAGTAAATCCCACTTGGTCGTGGTGAATAATCCTTTTAATGTACTGTTGAATCCTATTGGCTAGTATTTTGGTGAGAATTTTCGCATCTCTGTTCATCAAGGATATGGGTCTGTAATTCTCTTTTTTGATGGGATCCTTGTCTGGTTTTGGGATCAAAGTGATGCTGGCCTCATAAAATGACTTTGGAAGTTTTCCTTCCATTTCTATTTTTTTGGAACAGTTTCAGGAGAATAGGAATTAGTTCTTCTTTAAATGTTTGGTAGAATTCCCCTGGGAAGCCATCTGGCCCTGGGTTTTGTTTGTTTGGAGATTTTTGATGACGGTTTCAATCTCCTTACTGGTTATGGGTCTGTTCAGGTTTTCTATTTCTTCCTGGTTCAGTAGTGGTAGTTTATATGTTTCTAGGAATGCATCCATTTCTTCCAGATTGTCAAATTTGTTGGCATAGAATTGCTCATAGTACGTTCTTTTAATTGTATTTCTTTGGTGTTAGTTGTGATCTCTCCTCTTTCATTCATGATTTTATTTATTTGGGTCCCTTCTCTTTTCTTTTTGATAAGTCTGGCCAGGGGTTTATCAATCTTATTAATTCTTTCAAAGAACCAGCTCCTAGTTTCGTTTATTTGTTCTATTGTTTTTTTAGTTTCTATGTCATTGATTTCTGCTCTGATCTTTATGATTTCTCTTCTCCTGCTGGGTTTAGGGTTTCTTTCTTGTTCTTTCTCCAGCTCCTTTAGGTGTAGGGTTAGGTTGTCTATTTGAGACCTTTCTTGTTTCTTGAGAAAGGCTTGTACCGCTATATGCTTTCCTCTCAGGACTGCCTTTGCTGTGTCCCACAGATTTTGAACCGTTGTGTTTTCATTATTATTTGTTTTTAGTAATTTTTTCAATTCTTCTTTAACTTCCTGGCTGACCCATTCATTCTTTAGAAGGATGCTGTTTAGTCTCCATGTATTTGTGTTCTTTCCAAATTTCCTCTTGTGATTGAGTTCTAGCTTCAGAGCATTGTGGTCTGGAAATATTCAGGGAATGATGCCAATCTTTTGAATCCGGTTGAGACCTGATTTATGACCCAGGATGTGATCTATTCTGGAGAATGTTCCACGTGCACTAGAGAAGAATGTGTATTCTGTTATTTTGGGATGAAATGTTCTGAATATATCTGTGATGTCCATCTGGTCCAGTGTGTCATTTAAGGCCTTTATTTCCTTATTGATCTTTTGCTTGGATGATCTGTCCATATCTGTGAGGGGAGTGTTAAAGTGCCCTACTATTATTGTATTATTGTATTATATGTATTATTGTATTATTGTCGATGTATTATTGTCGATTTCTTTGATTGTGTTATTAATTGGTTTATACAGTTGGCTGCTCCCATGTTAGGGGCATAGATATTTAAAATTGTTAGATCTTCTTTTTGGACAGACCCTTTGAGTATGATATAGTGTTCTTCCTCATCTCTTACTATAGTCTTTGGCTTAAAATCTAATTGATCTGATATAAGGATTGCCACCCAGCTTTCTTCTGATATCCATTAGCATGGTAAATTGTTTTCCACCCCCTCACTTTCAATCTGGAGGAGTCTTCGGGTCTAAAATGAGTTTCTTGTAGGCAACATATTGATTTTTTTTTTTTATCCATTCTGATACCCTGTGTCTTTTGAGTGGGGCATTTAGCCCATTTACATTCAGGGTAACTATTGAGAGATATGAATTTTGTGCCATTGTATTGCCTGTAAGGTGACTGTTACTGTATATTGTCTCTGTTCCTTTCTGATCTACTACTTTTAGGCTCTCTCTTTGCTTAGAGGATCCCTTTCAATATTTCCTGTAGAGCTGGTTTGGTGTTTGCAGATTCTTTCCTTTTTGTTTGTCCTGGAAGCTTTTCATCTCTCCTTCTATTTTCAATGATAGCCTAGCTGGATATAGTATTCTTGGTTGCATATTTTTCTCGTTTAGTGCTCTGAATATATCATGCCAGTTCTTTCTGGCCTGCCAGGTCTCTGTGGATAAGTCTGTTGCCAATCTAATATTTTTACCATTGTATGTTACAGACTTCTTTCCTGGGCTCCTTTCAGGATTTTCTCTTTGTCGCTAAGCCTTGTAAATTTTACTATTAGGTGACGGGGTGTGGACCTATTCTTGTTGATTTTTAGGGCGGTTCTCTGCTCCTCCTGGATTTTGATGCTTGTTCCCTTTACCATATTAGGGAAATCCTCTCCAATAATTCTCTAATATGCCTTCTGCTCCCCTCTCTCTTTCTTCTTCTTCTGGAATCCCAATTATTCTAAGATTGTTTTGTCTTATGATGTCACTTATCTCTCAAATTCTCCCCTCGTGGTCCAGTAGCTTTTTGTCCCTCTTTTGCTCAGATTCTTTATTCGCTGTCATTTGGTCTTCTATATCACTAATTCTTTCTTCTGCCTCATTTATCCTAGCATTAAGAGCCTCCATTATTTATTGCACCTCATTAATAGCTTTTTTAATTTCAACTTGGTTAGATTTTGGTTCTTTTATTTCTCCAGAAAGGGCTTTTATATCTCCAGAGAGGGTTTCTCTAATCTCTTCCATGCCTTTTTCGAGCCTGGCTAGAACCTTGAGAATCGCCATTCTGAACTCTACATCTGATATATTACCAATGTCTGTATTGATTACATGCCTAGCCTTCAGTACTGCCTCTTGTTCTTTTTTTTGTGGTGAGTTTTTCCACCTTGTCATTTTGTCCAGAAAAGAGTATATGAAGGAGCAAATAAAATACTAAAAGGGTGGCAAAGACCCCAGGAAAATGCACTTTAACTAAATCAAAAGAGACCCCAAATTGTGGGGGGAGAAAGGGGATAAAAAGAAGTTCAGAAAAGAAAATTTAAAAAATAAAACAAATTAAAAAAATATTTAAAAATTTAAATATTTAAAAAATATTTTAAAAGATATATATATATATATATATATATATATATATATTTGACAAACTAGTTGAAAATGTTAAAAAAAGAAAAGGGTAAAAGTTTTAAAAAATTTAGGAGAAGAAAAAAATTTAAATAAAATTAAATTAACTGCATGACTAAAGAATCATGGGGAGAAGGCCATGAGTTCCGTGCTTTGCTTTCTCCTCCTCTGGAATTCTGCTGCTCTCTTTGGGAAGTGAACTTGGTCTTGGCTGGATTTCTTGTTAATCTTCGGGGGGGAGGTGCCTGTTGTAGTGATTCTCAAGTGTCTTTACCTGAGGTGGAATTGCACCACCCTTACCAGGGGCCGGGGTAAGTAATCTGCTCAGGTTCGCTTTCGGGAAATTTTGATCCCTGATCCCTTTCTGTAGAATTCCGGAGGACGGGAATGAAAATGGCGGCATCCCAATCTTCAGCTGGAGGAGCCGAGAGCTCGGGGCCCCACTCCTCAGTGCACCCTCAGAGAAAAGCACCCAGTCACTCCCGTCTCCCTGGCCTCTGGCTGCGCTCCAAGCTCACCGAGTCTGCGACCGGTTAACGGTAACCCTGAGCTGAGAGCCCACTCCTCGGCTTTGTCTCTGTAGCCAGCTTCCCGGTTTTAATACCTGCGAGCTCTGCGACACTCAGACACCCCTGGTCCTTCTGTGACCCTGCGGGACCTGGGGCCACACTGACCCCACGTGGGCTTCACCCTGGTTTAGCCTCTGGAGTATGTCCCTCAGTGGCCCAGACTTTTAAAAATCCTAATTTTGTGCTCCATTGCTCCGCCGCTTGCTGGGAGCCGGCCCCTCCCACCCGCGGTCTATCTTCCTGTCGCTTTGGATTCACTTCTCAGCTGGTCCTACATTTCAGAAAGTGGTTGATTTTCTGTTTCTAAATTTTCTGATTTGCTGTTCTTCTTCTCTTTGATCTCCCGTTGGATTTGTAGGTGTTTGCAATGGTTTGATAAGCTATCTAGCTGATCTCCTGCTACGTGATGTAGTCTCAGCCTGCTACTTCTCTGCCATCCTGACTCCTCCCCACTATGTTTGACTCAGGTCATGATCCAAGAATTCTGGGATCAAGTCCACAACCCTGCATGGGTACCCCTGCTCAGCAGGGAGTCTGCTTCTCCCTCTACCCCTAACCCCTGCTTGTACTCTCTCTTTATCTCATGCTCTCTCTCTCTTTCAAATAAATAAGTAAATAAATAATATCTTTCCAAATAAAATAAAAAAATGTTATGGGAAATGCTTTTGGGGGGTTTTGTTAAGATTAATGCACCCTATGCCTGCCTTTATAAGGCCTTTGACTGGTACTTTAATTCTAAGGCAATACATCCACCAGTTCTGGGATGTCTGCCCTGGCAGATTAGCTAGTGGTCGAGTTCTTACTATACGTACCCCATCAGTCTATGATTGGCCAGAAAATTTCACATTATTTTGTACCACTTAAAAGCAAAAGGGGAGGGGAAAAAAATCCCCAAATTGCTATTTTCAAGTGTCCAAGTAAAATTTCAAGTAACAATTGAGTTTGACCAGTGTAGTGCAACCCTGAAGCTCAAGCTGACTCTAAGGCTGTCTTTAATCAAGTTAACCGCAACACACAGCCAGAGGAGTAGGCATTTGCTATTCTGTCCCTCCTTATCAATACAAACTCCTTCTCAATTTTCTAACTTCCCACAGCGATCTTAGTAGCCCCAAACTTCCTCTTTTGTACCTCTCAACCCACTGCAATCTAAATTATTATGTAATTATATTTCTTAGAAGATAAGTCATGAAAACAGATTTTTTGATGAGAACTTTTTTCAGAATACATGGAGTTATTTTAAGGTATGTTCTTAGCAGATAGTTAAAAAGACAAACCAGAAACTTGGATAAGTGAGTGCTGTGTTTTAAGAATTTAGGTCTTGAAGATTATTTTAATACCAAAGGAACGTTGACAACATCTCCGAGTGACATAGATCTCGCTAAAATCTCCCTTTTGCCATGGGTTTGAAGTTGAGCCTCTAGTGATAATTGAGATTTGTAGTATCAAACTTCTTTTCAACAGGAGCTAAGTAGGTCTTAAAATTCTTTATTTTTTCCTGGAGGAGATAGATAGTAAAGAGCTCCCCATCAGTTGACTTATAAGAGAGTCATTGGAAGAAGGAGGAAAAGAAGAGTAATTAATGGGGATAAATACCTTTAAAAAGAGGTAATGAATAATCAATGTTAGAATACTAAGATGTGAAATAAGGACTCTGAGTTCCTATGTCCTTTTAAAATAGCTTTATTAAGATGGACTTCATATATGGTACAATTCATTTGTTTAAAATGTATAGTTCAATGCTTTTTTATTTTTTTAGCATATTCACAGTATTGTTCAACTATCACCACAATCTAACTTTAGAATATTTTCATCTCCACTACAAGAAACCCCATACTCATTACCAGTCCCTCCTCATTACCCACTCACACCAGCCCCATTCTAAGCAACCAGGAGTTTACTTTGCCTTTATAAATTTACCCATCCTGCACATTTCATATGAATGGAATCATTGTGTCCCTTGGTGATTGGTTTCCTTCACCTAGCATAACATTTTCAAGACTCATCCATGTTGTGGCATGTATTGATACTTAATTTCATTTTATTGATGAAAAATATTCCATGTTATGGAATATCGCCTTTTATTTATTATTTCACCAGTTGTTGGACATTTGGGTTATTTTAGCCTTTTGGCTCTTGTGAATAATGCTGCTTAGAACATTTTTATGCATGTTTTTGTGGGGGCATGTGCTTTATTTAATTTTTCCTGGGTTAGATACTTAAAAATATAGATAGATAGAATCACTACATCATATGGTAATACTGTGTTTAACTTTTTAAAGAACTGCCAAATTGTTTTCCAAAAGAGTTGCACCATTAAATATTTTCTGCCATCAGTGTATGAGGGTTCCAATTTTTCCACATTCAATTTCTTTCATAACTTAGCTTTCTCAAAAACAATTGTGTTAATGTATTCATGCATGCTTTCATATAGGCATGCAAAGTAAAAAATCTGGAAGAAAATGCACCAAGGTTTTAATAATTGTTATCTCTAGAAATCAAGAATATACATGAATTTTTCTTCATTTTTTTGCTTATCTATATTTGTAAAAAAAAATAATAAACATATGTAACTTTTTCATTTTGAAGAGAAAGCATGATCCTGTTCATTAGAAGTGGCTGTTCATTAGAACATGGCTGTTCATTAGAAGTAACAAAGGAAGTGTACCAAGGTGGCTCGGTCAATTAAGTACCTGACTTTTGATTTCACCTGAGGTCATGATCTCAGGGTCATGATCTCAAGATCCTGAGATTGAGCCCTTCACCTGGCTCTGTCTCTGTGCTCAGCATGGAACCTGCTTAAGATTCTCTTTCTCCCTCTGCTCCTCCCCACCTATGCAAGGACTCTCTCTCTCTCTTTCTCTCAAAATAAATAAATAAAAGATGCAACAAAGAAGCTTTTTTTTTTTTAAATACCAATGTCTTGACCATCCATCCTCAGAAATTCATATTCAGTTGATCCATGATTCTAATGTGCATTCTGAGTCAAAACTAAACCCTATACCTTCAGTTCCACACAGTCTTATTTGCTGAGTCTTGCTAGAGAGGGGTGGGGTAGGAGGAATCCCTTTCTACAGACTGGCAGTCTCCTGATGTGAGTTGAGTTGAAGCCATTTTATTTATGGTTTGCAAGGTATTATCTTTACTGGGTTACATCTGGAGAGGCTTCCTTAGTATCAAGAGGCTACTACAAGAAACATGTGAAGAGGTGTCCCAGACTTTCTTCTGGCAAGTGTCATGGGAAGATCAGCAACTTAATGTTGCAATGAAACCATCTGGCACTTAAGGAGTTCTTTACCTATAGTAAGGTACAGTTTTTAACCCATCTTCAAAATAAAACAGTCTTTGACTTCATGGATAATAATATTTAGACAATGATTGATCATGCAGTCCTCTGCTGCGTGGTAATGACAGGTATACAGAAGTGATCTGGGGATGGGAGAGAGAAGATGGAAGTGACTCCATAAGAATATGCATCACTGGATATTCTGTATCTGTTGGTTTATCTTTTATGTACAATAGGTGATTGGAGAGAAACTGGGTCCATTAAAATTCTTGATTCTGGTATCTACTGTATGTAAGATACTTCTTGAATGAAGAAGAGAGGAGTCAGCTTCATGGCTGAGTAATGGGGTATTGTGACTTTATGTGTCTGATACCTTCAAAACTAAGGGTATTTGATGTTCCTTTAAGAAAGATCTACTCCTGAAGCTTCTGAAGGCCTTTAACTTAAAAAATTGGAAGCATGCATTCCTTGATAAATCTTATTCTTGGTTCCTGTCTAGGCTGTATTTGGTGGGGTAAAAAGAAGAGTAAAGAGAATGGTTGTCCTTATCAATAACAAGGGGGAAACGTGCTACTGCACTTAAGCAAGCTCTCTTCACAAACGTCAGTTATTTTTGGAAGAATTATTTTTATCTGCAAACCAGTTTTCATGAGTTTTAACTGACAAGGTACATGGTAATTCTGTTGGGAAAGCCAATGATGAGTGATATTATTCAAGCTAACAAATTCATATGTCCCCAAAGAAAAAATTATAAGTCCTCAAAAAATTATTAAACAAAGTAGAATATGAAAAATTTCATAGAAATTATATATAACAGTTCTGTAATATTTCTAAGAATGAAGAGAGCTTTTGTGGGAGTGAAAGCTGTTTAATGTTTTCCCAGCAAAATCTCAAAGCTAAATTTTCCCCCACTATCTGAAATGTGGTACCAACTTCCAAATGGATCTGTAATCCCTGTTACAAGACTTTTTATTTACCCTTTTCTGTCACTGCATTGTTTATCATTATCATTTCTATGTAATAAATCAGAAGTGTTTTGTTGTTTTGGCCTTCTGGCTTCTACTAAAAATAGCCAAATACCTGAAATTTAAAAACTTTAATTTGTAAGCACATAGGACACTCATATCAGTCAGGATTCTTCTCCTGATTAACTTTGGAAGTTTAAACTTTTTAATGTTTAAACATAATAATGATAATGCCAGTTATTTATTATCTCTTTTACTTTGTTTCTTCCTGGGTAAATTTGTGAGTTATACATTCTATTTCTATTCTTCTAGCAGTTACTCTTTTTTTTTCCCAATTTATTTATTTTCAGAAAAACAGTATTCATTATTTTTTCACCACACCCAGTGCTCCATGCAAGCTGTGCCCTCTGTAATACCCACCACCTGGTACCCCAACCTCCCACCCCCCCGCCACTTCAAACCCCTCAGACTGTTTTTCAGAGTCCATAGTCTCTCATGGTTCACCTCCCCTTCCAATTTACCCAAATTCCCTACTACTCTCTAATGCCCCTTGTCCTCCATGCTATTGGTTATGCTCCACAAATGAATATCCAACTTTTGTAGCAACATGGACGGGACTCGAAGAGATTATGCTGAGTGAAATCAGTCAAGCAGAGAGAGTCAATTATTCTTCTAGCAGTTACTCTTAAATAGTAATACAGACTTAACCTAGTAAGTTCTGAGCTGAATCAATAATTCTATCCTCCTTTTGAAATCAGACAAGGATCTTAAAATGTTTTCTCCCATCCCACCACCTATGTTATTCTCAGTTTATTTACACACACACACACACACACTTTATTTTATTTTATTTTTTAAGCAATCTTTACACTCATTGTGGGGCTTGAACTCACAACCCTGAGATTGTGTCATGTGCTCAACTGACGGACCAGCCAAGTGCCCCCGCCACACCTAAACCTAAATTTATCAATATACCTTGATATTTTTTTTGTCTGTTTATCATTAGTTCTTTCAACACACACTTTCCTTATAAATTCAGTTTCCTTCTTGCTGAAATATATTTTTGGTAATATTTTCATAAATATAACCTGTTTCAGCCTTTGTACATCTTAAAATGTTTTTTTTCTAATTTAAAAATTCCAAGGTTTGATGTTCTCAAGTTTCACCATAGTATGTCTAAGCATGGATTTTTTTTTTTACCTTACTCAGAACTATTTGCTCCTTGAATATGAAGATTCATGGTTCCTTTCATTTTCAGACTGCTTCTTTCCCAATCTTTTATTCTGGAAAGAATATTAATTAGATTTGTTAGACATATGTCACAGATTCTCATTCCATACTCCATGTGTTTTTTTAAATTTGTAATACAATTTATTTGTCAATGAATTCAATTAGTTGATTGAGGAATAGCACCCATACAGTATGTTAGGTATCATGTTACTTAACTCCATATTTATCTATATATGTATGTAAATCTAAGCCACTGCATTTAGATGAATTTTCAGATCTGTTTTCAAATTTATTAATTTCTTCTTTATGTGCAATACACTGAATTGTTCATATACTGAGCTTTTCCTTTCAATTATCATATTTTTAATTTCTAGGATTTCCACTTTATTCTTTTTCAAAATTGCTTCTTTTTAGGAGATACTGCCCTTAGAAGTCCTTATCTATATCTTTGGATATTTAAAGCAAATTTGTTTTCACATTGTTACATGTTCTATTGGTTTTAACGTGAATTCTTGGGGCACCTGGGTGGCTCAGTGGGTTAAAGCCTCTGCCTTCGGCTCAGGTCATGGTCCCAGGTTCCTGGGATGGAGCTCACATTGGGCTCTCTGCTCAGTGGGGAGCCTGCTTCTCTGTCTTTCTCTGCCTGCCTCTCTGCCTACTTGTGATCTCTGTCTGTCAAATAAATAACTATAGTCTTTTTTTAAAAATGTGAATTCTCCTGTTTGTTGAGATCCTGGGTCACATGGAGGTCTGTTTTCTTTGAATGCTTCAGGTTTTAGTCGGAATCTATCTTCAGAGTCAGTTGTTTTCAAAGGATGTGTCATGATTCAATCTTGTGAAGTCATTATGGTGGGTGGTTTTATGTCTACCTCTGCCAGTCCCATGGATCTCTCAACCAGTTTTTACAATAATTTCATGACCTAACTTTCTTTTACCAAGTGTATCATATGAACTCAACCCCCTATCCCCACATAGTATTAGTTTAGATTTCTCCCAGATGATTAATTTCCAACCATGACCTAGGACAGACAGCCTATTTTTCTTGCCAAATTCCCAGTACAGTGGAAAGAAATTTTCTAGTCCCTTTCAGGTTCTTTGTTTTACACTGAGAGTGCACCTTTTGCTTCCCATGCCCCCAGGTCAGCAAACTCAACTTTTGTCTTCTTTCCCAACTCTCTATTCTCAAATTAAAACCTCAGTGACTTAGAACATCCAGGGCCAGTAGGCTCACAGCCCATCTGGCTTTAGCTGCCATTCATTGCTTGGCTTCAGATTACCTGTCTTTATTTCTGGCACCACACGGGTGTTTTTATTTCTTGTGTTTGTTTTCAAGCTTCAGTATGGTTATGCCTGGTTTTGTGGTTGTTACATTCTACTCAGTAGTACTACCTGGAGCAAGGAGGAGGGGAGGCCAGTCAGCCATACTGGCGAAGACCTCAGTTTCATCTATATGATACCACAAAGAGAATTTGCCTTCCTCCTTACCGTTAGTTTGCTTACATTTTTACATTAAATAAACCAACAGGTCACATAGGCTGTCTTGAAAATGTAATTTGAGCGGCACATGGGTGGCTGTCATTAAGCATCTGCCTTTGGCTCAGGTCATGATCCTGGGGTCCTGGGATGGAGCCCCGAATTGGACTCCCTGCTCTGCAGGAAGCCTGCTTCTCTTCTTCCACTCCCCCTGCTTGTGTTCCCTCTCTTGCTGTCTCTCTCTCTCTCTCTCTCTCTCTCTGAAAGAAAGAATGAATGAAAGAAAAAAGGAAAGAGAGAGAGAAAATGCAATTTGAATCCTATTGCTCTTCCTCTGTCTTCACATGTCATGGTTGTCAGAGATGTCCGTCTTCTAGGGGACAAGCACTGCACCACATGCAGATTTGCATTAGCATCATAGAAGAACGAAAATAGACACAAACTTAGAGTAGCTTGCATTCTGTTTCTGAGGGTCCTATTTGCAAGGAAAAACATCTTTTCCTAAGTTGGAAACTTTCTTCTTGGCAACTCTATTTCATAGCTTCAGACTCAAAATGTAGCTTTCTTTTTGGTTTGGCAGTCGTAATTGGTGTCTTCATATTATTTCTCTTCTTCTTTAGAATACACAAGTTTTGCTCCTGCTTTTGCCTGCTACGACCAAATCTCAAGAAACTGGAAGGTTACTGGGTACTAGCCACAGTCATTCGCTGCAGTCTGTTTGACCCAATACTTGGTCAAATGTTATGAGATTTTGTGTGTGTGTGTGTGGGTAGGAGAGGTAAAATTATGAACTATAAAACCAGAGTGACAGGAAGGTGCTAGGAGAAATGTTCAAAACATTGGTGTGATTTATGAACATATGGCAAACAGATGTGGTGGAGTAATAGGGACCCCATCTCCTTTTATAAATTTGGATCACATTTGTGTCCTTCCCACATCCCCCCAACTCCAGGTTCATAATATGCTTTATTAAAATTCTCTGCAGGGCATATAGATGATTAATAATTGTTGATGACAGAAATTTGGTTTTGGTAAGCTGCACAGTGAAAGATAAATACAACGAGGCTATTTTAACCTCTGTACATTAAGCTTATTAGAGTAAGTCGTCTCTGTAAGATGGTCTGTGTTGAGATTGTGTGTGATTTATGGAAATGTCACCAATGACCTTGGTTCTGGAAAAATTCTTAAAATCTCTTTTGTTGTTATCATCACTTGAGTTTCAGTTGTCACCAGGGAAAATCCATTTTTGGAAAAAACATAATCAAGGGTGGTTAAAATATGTTTCAAATAAAATAAATATTGGGTAGCTATCTAGGAATAAAAATACAAAGGAAGGCTAGAGATGGATATTGGAAATAGAAATTTATTTGTAACCAGTTTTAAATGTGGTATGGAAGAGAAATGAATAGAGAGAGAAACATTGGAATATTGCCTTTTGATTCTTTCCTCAACTCGAACATGTCTGGAAAATTTGGATAGACCTTTTAATTCTTTCTCCCTTTGTTAAAAGAGCAAGTGTTCTGGAAGTAGTGTCCTTAATACAGTTTGAAAAAAAATTAATAAAATAAAAAATCCTAACAAGCATCTATGTGGCAAGAAATCCAAATAGTACAAATATGTTTGTAGTGAAGAACTCATTTTCCTTTCATCCTTCTCAAGTTCACTTATGTAGAAGCAAATACTATGAGTTTGAAATTATTAAGAAAAGGTCCTAATATTATAAGCCAGCCTTTCAAATAGGAATATTGAAATTTACCACAAATTGTATGTAGTAACCATACTATTTACCATGAGGTAATAGTCACTTGTAAAGCTGGTAATTATAGCAAGATCATATAATTCCCACCTCACTCAAGGGGTATTTTGAGGACATTTTAAAAAGGATAAAAGGGAAAAAATCAGAAAATGATGAGAAAAATGCTGGAGGCCTGGTGATTACTGATTTGGTGAATTTTGCTCTGGCTGGGACTCTGATAGGCAGAACTAGAAGATCATACAGCCCAAACACTTGATTTGCAATTTCCAAAATCCCTCCACTTTTCCCATCCAAAAGAATGGCTGGCAGTTGTCTGGAAGTTGAAAGGAATGATTGCTGGATTGGGCCTCCTACAAAGTGTTAGAGAAGTCAGCATGGGGCAAGTCTGTGCTTAATGTGTGAGGTTAAAATAGAAAAAGAACCGAGAACCGAGGGCTTTTCTTCATGCCCTCATTTTTCACTCAATTAGGGTAAATTATAAGAACAGTAGCAAAAATGAAAACACACATGGTAACAATATCCTAATGCGTTTGAGAAACAATGCAGAAGATGGACTTAACCACCTCAAAAAATTTTGGGAAACTGTTCAGGGGTCTAAATGGAAGTCTGGTATTTTGATTACCTAGACAACTTTCCTTCATTTCTGTTCACATCATCAGCTTCTCTCTCACCTCTATCAGGAATGACTAATAACTCAAGTTTTATACTTGTTTCTTAGAGAATGTATAAAAGAGCTTCCCTCAAAAAAAAAAAAAAAGGAGCATTGTTGCATTTTTTGTGTTGCTGCAATGTTTTGTCCTCAGTCTGAAACTGGGTTAAGACATTTAGGCTTGAATAACTGGCAAGTCTCTTGATTCTTTTCTAAATTGAAGTGCCTTGGTGGTTAACAATTGAAGAATGATTTACAATTTCTGGAGTACTTTGTGGGTTTGGTTTTTAAAACTAGTTCTTAATATTCAAGCTACTTGGAAGCTGGAGCTTCAATAATAGCTAGTCATTTCAAAAATGTGGAATTTATCCAGTTTTGTGTAAATACCAAACCGATATATTTTCAAAAATGTAAGTTACCATAGTCAATTGTCTTGGAAACCAATGGAGAAGCAGTAACTTTTTCCTCCTAATTGTAAACTAATTTGATATTAGATATTTTAGAACTAAAGAGAGCAGATTTTCTTGTGTAGATGACATAGTCCTGATACAGTTCCCATTCACTGTAGTGTGGCCCTACTATGACTTTGTAAATCTCAATATCTTATCAGCTCAAAACTTGAGAATGAAGAGGGAGTTATATTATTTTGTGCATTTTATCAGAATAAAAGTTAATGTTACATTAACCCAAACTTTCAAAAATAAATTCAAATATATTGGTGTCCTATTGTATGATAGTTATGAACTATCCTGCCAATGGGACTGGTTCAGCTCCTGACTACTCTTAGCTAACATGAAAAAAAAAATGCCTGCAACTTTGATCTTTCTTGAAACTAGTCAATAAACCATTGACAATATGTGTAAGCTGAAAAGCATTGAAGAGACGAGGCGACCATATAATTAAGAACTTGAAAACTATCTTTACATCTCACCTAATCTATTCTTATCACCCACTACATTGCTGAATAAAACCTTTACTCATTTTCTCATCAATTCTACAAGTAATTATTCAGCACCCCTTACATATTAAGTCTATATGAGAACTAAGTGTGTCAAGATTTAAAAACAAACAAACAAAATGAAACAGCAGCTAAAACCACTGTCTCTGACTTTTAGTAGTTTATATTGAGGGAAACAGAAATACAGCTGTCTAATAAAAATTGTACACAATATGACTGCTATAATAGAGATATGAACAAAATTCTGTACACATACAGGAAAAGGAAGGACTTGCTACCTCCAGAGAAGCTAGAAAGAAGTCATATAAACTGTGTCTCATGTTGGTGTTTTCCAGATGTGAGATTCGAGAGAGCTGTGAGCAACAACACAGAGCTGTGAACAGGAATATTTTGGAACAGACACTGGTAAGGATGCTATTACAGAGTGCCCTCTATATCATATTAAGAAATTTACTATATTCACTATATAATTAATGAAGAGTCCTTTAAGATTTACATGTAGAGAGATGGACATGATCAGATTTGGGTTTATATAAACCACTCAGATCTATAAAAAATGAATTCTGGGAAATAAACCTGGTGAGGAAAAACAAACAGAAGGCTATTGAAAAGACGGTAATATGAACCAAGAAAACTGCAGAAGGAGAGGATAAAGACAAAGGGAAGGAAATTAAATTCCTCAGCCCCAAGGCATGACTATATATGTTCATCCCTATGTCTATCCATGCCCTCCTCCAGCAAGCTCTCTCTTTAAACTCTTCCCACATTCTACAAATTTCCCATTTGCCTCTTTTAAAAACTATGACATATTTCAGACATTCAGAGGCTATATGGACTAATTTAATAAATACCTGTGACCCCACTACCTTGTTTAGGAAATAAAACATTAATATGAATGAAGGCTTCTATGTGACCCTCCATGTTGGCTCATGTAGCTTTCATTTCTTGATTTTTGTTGCTTACTAATGTTCTAGTATATAAACACACAAAGACTTATTTATCCATTTTTTATACATAGATGTTCAGATTGTTTTCAGTTTTTTGATGTTATAAGCAGTGCTGCTATAAAAATCATTGTATATGTCACTCTCTTTGCACATGGGGACTTTTAACGTATGAACATAGAAGCACAATTCCTGTTAGATTATGCGTTTTCAGCTTCATTAAATACTGCCACATTGTTCTCCAAAGTGTTTATATCCATTGTATTCTCATCAGCAAATTAAAAAATCAAATTATATTAAATTTAAAAATCAGTAAAATAAAACCACTTGGTGTTCCACAACTTCGCCAATATTCAATATTGTCAGACTTTTCAATTGTTACTGGATTGTGTCAGACCTTTTAAGCCATTGAGGATTCTCTGGCTTTTACTATAAGTGAGATGAGAAGCCTCTGGGGGATTTTGAATAGAAGGACAAAATGATCTAAAAATCATTCTGGCCATTGGGTTGAGAACAGAACTATAAGGAAGTAAAGGGACAGAACCAGTTAGACCAGTTAAGTGGCTGTTGCGTAATCTATTCAAAATATGATGGAGGATTAAACTAGGGTGGTAGCAGTGGGAGAGAGAGAATTAAAAACAACCAGCCTCTAAATATGTTTAGAAGGTGGTGACATTTTGAAAGTAAAAACAATGGATTTGCTCTTAGCTTGCAGGCAGAGTATGTGAAAGACTCCAAGGTTTTAGATCAGTAACTGAAAGAATTCAGTTGCTGTTTACAAAGATGGGGAGGAATGCAGGAGGACCTGGTCAGAAGAAAAGATCAGAAGTCAGCTTTGGGCTTGATGTATTTGGGAAGACTATTAGATGTCCAGCTGAAAATAGATAAGTCTAGAATTAATATGATAGTTTAGAACTAGAGTAAAAATTTTGGAATTTTTATCATAGAGATAGTATTTAAAGCCTTGATACTAGAAGCCGTCACCAAAATAGTAGTATAATCAGAGAAGTAAAAAGGTCCATGGACTGAGCCCCTTATCTTAATGGGAGATAAGGAGGAATAGAAGAGGAAAACCAAGACAATGTCTATGCCAGAAGTGGTGGCATCCCAGCAGGGATGACTTGGTGGCTCAGTCCATTAAGCCTTTGGGTCAGGTCATGATCCTGAGGTCCCAGAATAGAGTCCCACATCAAGCTACCTGCTCAGTGGAGAGTCTGCTTCTCCCCTGCCCTGTTCATGCTATCTCTCACTCTCTTTCAAATAAATAAGTTAAAAAAAAAATTTACATGTGTCCCCTGCTGCTGACAGACCAACTAGGCTGAGAGCTGAGATTTGACCATTAGATTTAGCAACATGCAAAGTCATTGCTGATTTCTCAACAACAGTTTTGGTGGAGCGGTATGGGTGAAAACCTAAGTAGAACATTTTTTAAGAGAGGACAAAGGGAGGAAATAATTATTCTGTATGTGATTTTTGCTCTAAAGGAGAGTAGGGAAACAAGACTTGTACTTGGGTGGTAGATTGGGGTCGAGAGGATTTTCTTAATATTGGAAGAGTATTAGCATATTTATCTGCTTATGGGAAAGATTCAAAGAAAATGAGAAATGATAATGCAATGAAAGAAGAGACGGATTCTGGAGTGATGTCCAGGAGTAGCTGAGAGGAGATGAGACTAGCCGATTAGCAAAGGGAGTAGAGACAGTCTTCAGTGCTGGCCAGGGACAAGGCAGAGTAAATGGCATGGCTATAAGCCAAGGGATAGAAGCGGTGGTAAGAAGGCAAAGAGTTGATGGTTTCTCTGTGAAAACAGAAAACAAGCACCAGCCAAGGGTGTGGAAGGAGAGGTGTTAGAAGTTCTAGTAGAGAGGATAAGTATGGCATAGGGACATAGGAAAAAGAAACTTGGAATTGCTCTTTCTGATTTGCAATCTGTTTTGGATTATTTCACTGAACGGGTCTTCTAGTTTTTGTCCTTGCCCCAGATTGATTCTCTTTAACAAGATCATGTTGTTCCGCTCCAAACCTTCCAATAGCTGTACACCTTGCTCAGAGTCTAATTCAAAGTCTCTCATACCTGCTACAGAGTCTAATTCAAAGTCCCTCATACCTGCTACAAGGCCCTATACTACCTGTTCCCATGTTGCCTCCTTAGCTTACAGTTTGCCTTCTGCAACTGCTTTCCCCCTCCCTCACACCATCAAAGCAGACAACTGTGTCTATTTTGCTCACTACTGTATCTTCAGCACGTAATACAGTGCCTAGTACATAATAGGCACTCTAAATATTTTTCAACAAATTAAGCAAAAACAGTTTAATGATAAACAAAGAAGAAGATAAGCAAGGTCATCCAAACTGCCGTCTTTCTCTGAATGGATTGGGTTTGGGACAGACAGGTGATCAAGACTTTTTTTGTTGTTGTTTATAAATTGGGAAAGTGTGGGGCCAGAGAGATGCTGTGCTCATTTAAATGCCACTTAAAGTTGCCTATATTTTCCACTCAAAAAATTTAAGAGATGGAAATTCCAAATGTTTTTTGTGTACAGGGTGAGCTATATAAAGTTTGCAGTTCACATATATTTACATTCAGGCATGGACTAACATAAGCTAACCTCATTCAGTGCAACAAACAGAGCCAAAGTGAATAAAATTCTGTAAAATGTATTGTATTGTGAATGTATTGTCAGTGAATACAGCAAATTATTGTTGCTGAATACATTTTTTTTTTTACATTTTATAATGCTCTCACTATGAGACTAACAGCAGAAAATTCTTCATAGTGCCAGAATGAGGAACAGGCTTCTTTTATCATTATTTCATAAAAATTGCAAATTGTTACTGATTCTGTTCCTTTCTTTTCTTTGGCTGTAAAGAAACTTAGAGTCAAGCATATGCCTCTTGTTTTTGTCAAGCACTTGCAAGCTGTGAGTTCATGTCTGCTCCTTCCATTATTAAAAATAACCACATAAATAACTAGATACATAAGAAGTGAATCATGCATGATTCAGTGATCTGTTTCTGAGTATCTGATATGTAAAAGGAAAAGCAAAATAATACCAAAAGGAAGTTTCACCTCTCCATCAGGAAATGTGCTCAACTTCTAAAATGCATTCTGAGTCCTAACCTTCCTTCTTGCTTCATCTTGTTTATTCCAACATGCTGTTCTCTTAAAACCAATTTGATCTCCTGCATTTAATTTTAATTTCATTTTGCCCTATTACCTCAGAGGTTCTCCATGTTTAGGAAGGATTATTAGTACTTCTAGGTTTCTGCAAGGGATCAAAGCTTAGACAGAACAGGTGAATCAGAGGAAGAAGCCGTATCTTTGGTCTACACCAGTACATTGGTCTTCATAATGATGTTTTTTTCTTTGTTCCTCCAGTAACATTTAGATTTACACTGGAAAATGACCAACACTCCAAAATTTATCTCTTAATCTTTCAAAGGTATTGGTGTAGTGGAAGCAGAGAACTTGACAAGACTTTAAGTGGCTTATAAAAATAACTGAAAGAGCCTATCCTCCCTAAAATTAGGAAATAAAATGTCACCATGAAACTTTAAACCACAGTTAACCCATCATGTTGTCAGTGCCTGAGAGCTAGAAATTATTGAAGTTACTTCCAGTCTTCCTCTTTTCATGAAAATTGGTGATTTTAGAAGTGCAATGAAAGTAATTTTGCTCATAGGAATGCTTGTTTCCTTTGTTGTCATGCTAGAATGATCCACTGGAAAAACCCTGATTAGATCCAGCAGCAACTGACTCAACCCCGTAAGAAGGAGTCAGTCTGTCCCTAACCTGCTATGATGGGTGGAAAAGAGTTGAACTGGGATCTAACTTCAGGAAGTAACAGAGTCCCTAGAGAAGTCTAAATACTGGCACTACTTAAAACGTCAGCCACATTTAATCGTATGAGCGTATCATTTTCCCTAGAACCACCAGAATGCCCATCTAGAAAATTTCAAAGTATCATTTATAAAGTTGTAGTTCTAGAGATCACTAGGTGTGGAATCAAATTATGCATTTTAAATGGGATTTTTAGATTTTCAGAAATAGAGAGAAATATACCAAAAATGAACTGCAGTTCTCTGGGATTTATATTGCCCAGATCCAGATACTCTCTCCACCTCTCTACCCACACCAGTCCATTCAGTCAGTTGGCGCTTGGGGCATTGCAGAACCCTTCCCTTTCTAATTTCTGGTTGTTGTTGTTATTGTTGTTTTCCCCCTCAAAATGCTGCTAGTCATCAATAAGAAACAAAAAGAGGAGTCTCCGAAAGAAAAAATCAAAGAATAGAGTGTGACTCTAGTCATCATCTTAATGAAATGACTGTTGAGATTGGGGAAAATGCAGATATGAGAATGAAAGAGACGACTGGAAAAAAGGAACAAAAGAGAACAAGAACCCCAAAGAAGGTAGGATAACTGCATCTTTATCTTCTTCTGTGGACCAAAAGCAGATCTTATGCAAGGTGGGAAGCACCCATTTGTCTATGTGCCATGTCAGTGGTGCTATTTTGGGGCAAGTCTATCAAGGTCAACAGAATTAAGCCAGCAAGAGAACACCAGCCCCTACTTTTCCCTGTAATTTTTTTATTCTGCTCTTTTTTTCTACTTTTGCCCAGATAGTTAACTGTTTTAGCTCAGCCTCTGATACAAATTTTACCTGTGTCATGACACTAAGCTGAAGAACGTGGTTTTTCTGGAGAAGATTCTTTCAATGAATAGATATTTCAATAACACTCACCTCCCATTTCACCAAGGTTCTTCTTAGGAACAAAGAATCACCTACAGTAAGATGTATTCTCCATAATTTTATTTTATCTTTTTAAAAATTTATTTATTTGACAGACAGAGATCACAAGTAGGCAGAGAGGCAGGTAGGGGGAAGGAGCAGGTTCCCTGCCGAGCAGAGAGCCCGATGCCGGGCTCAATCCCAGGACCCTGGGATCATGACCTGAGCCAAAGGCAGAGGCTTTAACCCACTGAGCCACCCAGGCACCCCATATTCTCCATAATTTTAGAGCTAAAACTCATTTTAGGAGATCATTAAGGGTGAATATGTTTGTCAAAAGTATTAGTATCTTCCTTAGAAAAAGATTAAAATTGATAAGCATAGAGATGATAATAATAACAACACCAAAAATACAGCATTTAAATGTGTCACATGCTGCTCTCAGCATTTTACATGTATTAGGTCAGTCCTTATAATAATCCTATAGGACTGGTATTATTGTTATCCCCAATTTAGCAATGTGACAGTCCCAACCAAGGTCCAACAACCTATAACTGAAATACTTAAGACTCACACCCAGGAAATCTGGCTCTATAACTTGAACTTTTAACAATATTATATTCAAATAAACATTTGTTAGATGAATAAACGGGCAGATTAAAGAATAAAGGGGTGGTTAAATTCAGTAGTTTCTAGATACAGCTCTTGATATGTATTTTGGTTTTCTGATGTATTTTGGTTTGTTGAACTAGAAACCCTTGTGTATGTGAGTTTTATTAATGTCTGGAGATCCAGAAAAACATAGACATACACACACAAAAAAAACCCATCTATACCTGTGTGAGTGTGTATGTATATGTGTGGCAGAGGGGAGAGGGAGGGATTATTTAATTTGGAAGGTTTGCACACTAGAGTTTTTAAGATAATTTGAATTTAACAAAATGAAGACTATCTTTCAAGGACCTGTCTGGTAAATTGGACTGAAATTGGGTCTATCAATTGTATGACAACTTAGAAGAAAAATGGGGTCTAACAGTTTAAGAACCTTCAGAAGTAAACAGAGAATGTGGATTGAAAACAAATTCTTCCTTTTATTCTGGTAATTGATTAATAATTTTTGGAAATAAAATTCAGTAGCTCTCACTTTCTTGTCTTTCTTAGATCTGGCCAAAGAGAGAGAGAAAGATAATACATAAGCCTAAATAAAGTATCAAGAGAAGGATTATCTATGATTCTGGTGAATTTGTGCCTTGTTAAAAGATTTTGTGTGGGTATAGAGCTACTATACCAGAGTTCATTAAACCCCTCACAGAAGGAATCTATAACACATGACACCAGACTCATAAAGTTCTTAGGCCAGTGTAAGGCAGAACCACCATTGTCACAGGTATGTTTTTTGACCAACAAAAGTGATGGATTTGATATTTTGAAACACTGAGAAAGCAATTGGGCTTCTTTGTTTCTAATTATAGTGCTTTCCAAGTTGAGAGAGTGATGGATTAATATATATATATATATTATATATATAATAATATATATATTAATATATATAAATAAAATAATATATATATTTTAAGTAAACATATACATCATAATATATAATATATATTATGATGTATATGTTTACTTAAAACCCATTATCAATGTAGAATGGGATTGCATCCTCCCAGGGTAGCACAGATTAGGTAGGAGAGTATTCTCTGTTAAGTTTCAGGGCCGTCACCATCAACTGTAAACTCACTAGCGGGGACATCCGGGGATATTTTGGCCATGTATTGTCTTTTGCTGGTCACAGGGCCTAGAAACATAATCTATCCCCAGTGCTTCCATCTTGTTGGATTTGACCCTTGCTCTCACTTTTCTAGATTGTGACATCAGATAGGTTGCTTTCTTTTCAGCTTAGTGTCATCTATAAATTTGGTGAGCTTACCTTCTCCAAGCTATAGATCCATGTACCAAATAGAAGCCAAGGGCAGAACCATATAGTTCTTTAGCAATTGCGTGCAACATTTATTAAGAAATTGATAAGTTGGGGCGCCTGGGTGGCTCAGTGGGTTAAGGCTCAGGTCATGATCTCAGGGTCCTGGGATTGGGCTCTCTGCTCGGCAGGGAGCCTGCTTCCCTTCCTCTGTCTGGCTGCTTCTCTGCCTACTTGTGATCTCTGTCAAGTAAATAAATAAAATCTTAAAAAAAAAATTGATAAGCTAAGGAACTAATTTTTGGACTGAGTAACCATCTTAAATGCTGACTATATTGGATGTCAGCTAGGAGAGTAATCAATTTGACAAAGGACATACTAGATACAATTGAAGGCATTAAGATATGTTATATTTAAGTGAGATGAGAGCCTCCTAATATTTCAAAAGAAAATAAAACGTACTTCAAGGGACACCAGGGTGGCTCAGTGGGTTAAAGCCTCTGCCTTCAGCTCAGGTCATGATCCCAGGGTCCTGGGCTCAAGCCCCACATCGGGCTCTCTGGTCAGCAGAGAGCTTGCTTCCTCCTCTCTTTCTACCTGCCTTTCTGCCTACATGTGATCTCTGTCTGTCAAATACATAAATAAAATCTTTAAAAAAAAAAACCTACTTCAAAATTGAACAGTATACATCTAAAAGAAATTATATTAAACCACATTTGCAAATTATTGCATCCTTAACAGTGTATATATAACAAAGAACAGGTACTCAGTTGAATGAATAGGCGTAATAAAATGAAAACTACCATGCTTGAAATCAGTTTATCAGTAAAATAGGCATTCTTTAAAATGTGCCTAGATGGTTGCTTTTTTTACATAATACCTTCATTTAAAAGCTGTTCTTGTCATGTCACTCTCATATACACAGTCTCTTAATGGCTTTCTGCTCCTTACCCTGTTACTTTGCCTGCATTTCTAAGATGTTCTACAATTTGACTTCAACATGCCTACCCAGTCTCCATGTCCACAGCCTCCTGATTGTCCCCAAAACACACCATG
Organism: Neogale vison; assembly: GCF_020171115.1. NCBI lineage: Eukaryota > Metazoa > Chordata > Mammalia > Carnivora > Mustelidae > Neogale > Neogale vison. The sequence goes on from NC_058094.1 coordinate 30,144,652, forward strand.
TACACATTCTCATTGCTTGGCTCAAGTTCTCCAGGCCTAATACTCTCCACTTTTCTGTAAATTCATCCAAATCTTGCCCATTCTTCAAGGCTTAGCTCAAACCACACCCTCTCCCTAGCAAGCTTTCTTGTATAGCTTCAGTCTGCATGTCTCCCTCTCATCTGACATCAGTTATTCATACAATGAGTATCTGGATGCTAACTGCCCAACATTGTGCCAACAGCATGTGTAAAGTACACTTTCCCTGCTTTGTCAACAGACTGTTTGGATTTGAATTCTTACTGTGCAATGTTCTAGCTCTTTGGCCTTGGGCATTTTCTTAACCCCTTTACAGTTCTATTTCTTCATTTGTGAAATAAACTAATAGTGATACCTATCTCACTATACAGTTCTTCTTATTATTTTTAAACATTGTATTTATTTACTTGAAAGAGGGAAGGAGCATGACGGGGGCGGGGGGTGGGGTGGGGTGGTGGTGGTTTGGGCAGAGGAAGAGAAACAAGCAGACTTCCTGCTGAGCAGGGAGCCCAGAGTCAGGATTCCATCCCAGGACCCCAGGCTCATGACCTGAGCTGAAAGCAGACACATAACTGAGCTGTCCAGGAGCCCTCATTTGTATTATTAAAGGAGATAATTACTTAAACATAATTACTTTTAAGAAATGATTTATTAAGCAAAATATTTAATGAATCTTTGTTGTTCTTCTGTTATGTGAGAGGAAACAGTAAACAGGCAATTGTAACCAAATAATGAGTGTATTGATAGTTGTGCACAGGATGCAAAGCCACAGGAGGGACATGTGACCTAACCTGAGAGATCAGGGAGGCTTCCTGGAAGAAGTGATTCCTAAGCGAAAGACTGAAAGATGAATAAAACACCTACAGCATTCAACTGTCCATACCACTCTCCAACTGCGTGTTCAGCTTTATGTGTAACAGCATTCTGTCATAAGTTTATGAGAAATATTTTTCATGGAATTGGTCTTTGTGAACTTGTTCCTTATCCATAACAGCACACACGCAGTTCCTTCCCTAAACCAATACCCACTCCCACCTCCACCCAGCTTTCTTGGGACATTTTAAATAAAAGATAGGTGCTTTTACCAGGGAGTTATGAATTCAAAATATGATTAAAATACAGAAATAAAATGTAACCTATCAAGTCAGTAATTTCACAATGAAACTGAAATTTCCCTTATGACTAAAACCCAGTCTCATCAATGACTGGAGGTTACAGTTTCTTCTCGGATCATTTTTAAAATTCTTAATAGGGCCTCAGTTGTAGTCACTAATCTCCGGGCTTCTCGGTGCCCACAGGCTACGCTGTTACACAGAACAGTTGCTCAGCTGCATGCTCAGGTACCCAAGTTATGTTACAATCTGCTCATTAGCACCCAGTGAGGGAAAAAGAAACAAACCACATTCCCCTGTGCATGGCATACGCCATCTTCATTTTATTTTTTCTCCCTTCTTTTTTGTTTTATTGTTACATATATTTTCTCACTACTATTGTTTCATATGTATTAATCTTACCTCCAGTTTTGCCTGCTTCCTCCCCTTGCTCCGATGGATTGTAAGCTAGTTGAGGACAGGAGGCATGAAGGGCTGCTGCATCCAACCCTGCAGACTGGGGGTGCCCTGCTTAATCCGGTGGCACCACCATCAGTGCACAATATGAACACCCACTGTGGCTGAGCAATGTGGTTTCCCTGGGGCTCCAGGCAAGAGTTCTTTTGTACTATCTTGGTGTAGCGAAGATAGTCAATCCAATCAATATTAGTTGTTTAATTGATTATTGATTGTTTGAAGAGACAAGCTCATGCTTTACGTTTTTATAATCAATAATCATTTAAAATATTCCATGAAGTTTTCATCTCTAGTATTTGAATATATTTCTTTTCTAATGATCTATAATCCATTTTAAATAATCAGAATAAATGTTAGACTGGTATTAAAACATTTAAACACTGTTGAAGACTAGATATCCGTGTCAATGTAAAATTTTATTTTGAATTAATAGATATATTTGTATCTGTGCCAGTAATAAATCCATTACATTAAATCAGACTTGGATATTAAAAGCACAAATTTACCAGATTTTTATTTTTCCTTGTAACACCTCACAAAATATTCTTCGGTTATTTATGAAACAGTGACTAAGGCAAAACCCTTCTGGGAATATATATTTCATTTGAAAATAAACAATTCAACCAGTATGTTTTAAACTAACACCAAAATGGATAATTCTGGAAATAACAGTTACACGATAATATGTACTACTGCTTGGTGGTTTCTTTCTTTTGGCTGATTTCATGATTTACTGTATTTTCTCCAAAACTGACTAAAGGGAGGTTTTTCTAAGAGGAAGTAGAATGCAACAATCATATAAACTTCAGAGCTTAACATGTAAGTAACCTCAGAGAGAGCTCACAGATTCACATTATAGAGGATGATCGCTATAAATTATTTTACAAAAAGCAAATGCTATAATGACTTTACATTTGGAATCAATTGAAATGCACAAGAGCTTTTAGGTTGACTTTTGAACCCCTTTGATTTGTGGCACAGATAAGAGTAAACGATGGACTAATTAGTTTGTGCACAGTTTCTTGGTGAGTTAATGAACACGGTAAAGTCAATAGTTGCCTATTTCAGGCTACCTTAAGTGCGTTAAGCACTTGAAGCTCTTTGTTTAAATCTGGGGGCCTGTCATTGGTACTTGAGGAATGTTTTCAGCTTCTTAGTCATCCTTGAGACGGGTGTTTCAAGACAGGCCCTCTTTGATTTTCCATCTTGCAGTAAACTTTGGCTCTTGTTTTATGTCCCCTAACCTCAACTGTTTGTGGGGCTGTGGCCTTGCCTTAATTGCTGCTTCCTACAAGTTGTTCATTCTGATCAAGATCCACTGACTCACCCTTCCTAGAGCTGCTCCACCCCCGACTGAGGGCCGAGCATGCATGGGTGCCCGTACACGTGTAATTTTGTCTGTGTGTTTGTGTTTGTCATTATGGATTGCAGAGAAGAGAACTACGATGCATCATCTGCTTCCTATATGTACTTCCTATAGGGTCGGTACTCCCTTACTTTATTTTCTTTAAACTTGATTAAAGTTTGATTTAGAAGCTGAAAGTGTACTTGCCCAATTAAAGCATATTTAAGGAGAATACAAGGAAACAAGTGAGACCAAGAGGCCACATCGGCTAGTCAAGGTTACACAAACAGAGCCAGAGCTTATGCACGGGACTCCATACCTGCTGTCCTGAGACTGTTTCTCGTTTTCTACTTGCCGCAGAAGCTCCTCAGGCACTTGTTCGAAATGTACATTTATGGTTCCCACCCCTCCCCACCGCATGGAAACCTAGGGATAGGTCCCAGAAACACTGTGCTCGTGTATCCAGAAAGTTCAAGAAATGATAGACGTTTTAAATGATCAAGAAATCCTGGAATAAAGGATCTGAAAACCCAAATGACTTTTCCACTTGAAGTATAGTTTTATGGAAAGTGTCAGGCACCTGAAAATAAGGGTTTATAGTGACAAATGTCTTTTCAGGACTGATTATGGCCTTATGCAAAGTTGATGCCAATAAATCTTTTCTACAAAGCCCAAGTCTCAGTCCAGGCTGGCAGTAAATCATTTTCCCTGGCACCACAATTCCAAAAGGAAAGCCAGTGAGGACAATATTCTGAATGTTGCTTTCCTGGCGCTGGCAATCTAAAGATTAGTCGCACTGGCATAGCTTTTTTCTCATGACCTGTTTTTAAATTAAGAATAGGAAAATATAGTCATTTATCTAGGTAGAAAATTATAAAGACTGGAAATAAGGAAATAAACCAGAGTCTAAGATCTCCAAGGGGAAATCAGTGTTCTGTGCGTTAAATGAGCAGACTTTTTTTTGTGTGTGTGTGAATAAATTAAAGGTATAGCACAGTAACATTCAATGAGACACCAAAAGAAAATAATGTTAATTTATAAAAAGGACCTTATTAACCTACAAGTTAGGACTGACTAAGGTTATTAAGAATTTCTAAAGCTATTTTTTTTTCTAAGAGACATTCTTCATTTTCCTCACTATTTCACCTTAAATTTGGTTTTAAATAAGGTCTACTATTTGTTTTTTTGCTTTGTCTTATTTTTTAAGCCTACAATTGCCAGAATCTCAATCTATGTTAAATTTCTTGAATAAAATCACCATTAAGGAGAAAGTGTTTCTGCAAAGGCATTTAGTTAAAAAAAAAAAAAAAGTAGAAGAAGAAAAGAAAAAGTGAAGTTTTAAAACAGCTGGTAGCTAGCAAAGACAGGAATCAGAATGCCTAGTAATAGCAGGACACCAGCTAATATCAACAAGAGATGGACGGAGGAAGGAAGCAGTTCCATTGATTACAGAAAAGAAAGAATATGGTTGACTTCAAATGTCACTAATTTGGGGGAGAGGGGAGAGAATGTGATCTCAATATTGATTCATTCCATCTGAAAAAAATCATAAAATGTGCATAATCGTATCAGGTCTTTTGTGAGTCAGGCTCATGAACCTAAGAGGAAAGGAAGGTTTCTTGATTAATGCTACCTGGAACCAGGGAATGTGAGGTCTAATTTAGAGACTTCTCTAATTCTGATTATGGATACATAGGAATAAGTTGAAAATATAATCTTTTTTTTTTAACTTTTCAACAAATAATCCTTCAAAATGTATAACAGGATAATTTTACCCCATATCGACAAGTTGGGAATGTGATGGGGAGGGGGCAGTCATCCTTTCTTGGCTCACCTTGGAGCTTCTCTGGCTGAGCCAATCCAGTCAGAATGGGAAGGGCTACCAAGGGGGAGAATGCAATAGTGGATTTTAATTCAGTCTTTTTTTTTTTTTTTTTCATGAAAGACGTGGTAACAAGGATGAAACACTCAAAGAGCTGGGATGCCTTGCTGGTTATGCCAATTCTGCCACATAGGCACAGAGACAGTATATGACTTAAGGTGAAAATACAAGTCCCGCCTGTCAGCCTTTGCTCACTCATCTGGCCACATTGAATATTGGTAACTGCCCTAGCTCTTCTGTATTCTCTCTTTGAGGTAGCTTTCCGTATTTCTGCGGATTGGCTACTGGCTATTAGAGATACTCTGGGGAAAGGAAAAAAGGCAACTCTTATTGCTTGTGTTTCTTTAAAAGATTTTATTTTTTCATTTGAGAGAGAGAAAAAAAGAGAACACAACCAAGGGGAGAGGCAGAGAGAGAAGCAGGATCTCTGCTGAGTTGGGAGCCTGACTGGCTCAATCCCAGATTTGGAAATCGTGACCGGATCCAAAAGCAGACGCCCAACCATCCAGGCCTCCCAGATGCCCCTATTGCTTGTATTTTAAAAATCTAAAGACTTTCTACAGCAGAGATTCTATCTACAGGGTCAGTTTATAACTCCTGCTATCACTAGGGCAAGACAGTGAGACTTTCCTTCCCCATAAGCACCAGTCTGCCCTTGAATCACTTCATTCACCTTCAGTGCCACCAATGATGTTCCTTTAAACATAATTTTCTCTGAAGAAGATGCTGAAGAAGTGGGATATCATGGGACCTTCCATAGGATGCTATGGTGAAGGGATGATGGTCTCTGGCCATGAAGCAGTCAAAACTCAATATAGAAGTATGACATCCCAGGCAGGAAACCACGCTTGTCAAAGGACCAGCCACTAATGATTAATCCAGATTTGCTTTTGGCATCACTAGATTCCTCTTCTGGTCTTATTTTGTGTGCAGCCCAGAAGAGCCTGATTTTTTTCTGTGGAAAATCCAGTGATTGGATTTTCTTCAAGACTAATCAGTAATTGATTAACCTCCTTCCCTTCATTTGGGCAATTGCTCCTCATCACTAAGAAGTTTCCTCTTAGACTAATGTGCCCACATTAATATTTAAATATTTAGATCTAGTACCTGTTCACTAGCTTTACCATCTTGAAAATTATATTTGCAAAAACTTTAATTTGTTAAGCTCATCTTTCAGAATGATACACACTTCCAACTTTTAAAAAAGTGTTGCAGGCCCAATTCCTGATTTTCAAAAATAAAGTTATGTAGTGTGTATCGTTGACATATTTTTCAGCTCACTCAACAATATCATAAGCATTTGTTTTTATGACTACTGATTCTGATAACAAGTATGATTACTCTAATGCCATATCAATTCTTTAATTGGAACCAGGTATAATAAATCATGCTACATATAGCTTATGATTAATTAATTTGAATATCTGCTTCCATTTAGTATGAAACCAAATAAAAATATCTTTATAAAAGGTAAAAGATAAAGAAAATGTTATAATGTTTAGAATATAGGGCGCTTGGGTGCCTCAGTGGGTTAAAGCCTCTACCCTCGGCTCAGGTCGTGATCCCAGGGTCCTGGGATAGAGCCCCACATCAGGCTCTCTGCTCAGCGGGGAGCCTACTTCCTCCTTTCTCTCTGCCTGCCTGTCTGCCTACTTGTGATCTCTGTCAAATAAATAAATAAATTTTTTTTAAAAAAATTAAATTAAAAAAAAGATGTTTAGAATATATTCATGAAAATCAGTATCACCATTTTTTTTTTAAAGCGAACACAAAAGATATATTTTAATCCCTTTAAGCATGGCCTTTAGGGTCAAACTGGTCTCACTTGCTATGTTAACTATGTCCCCAGGCTCTTTTAGATCCTCATTTTTACTTATATGAAAATAGGAGAAATGTTAACATTTTAAAGCAGTTAGCACAATGTTCAACACATCATGATAGCAATAATTAATTGTTATGGCACATTGTGTTTATGTTTACATTTTTGTTTCTCAAAGTCGATAATCTCAAAAAATTTGTTGCACTATAGGAACTTGTAAAAACCCAAATTATGAAAAGAAAAATATTTTCCTTGGGTTTGATTTGAGGAATATTATATATACCCTGGAAATTAACAGATTTAATTAAAATGAGCCTGTGGGAAAATATACTGCTTCTGAGAATAGAATCAAACTTCAAACTTGTCATGCCCCCAGAGGAACTCCTCTTCTCTGACTCCTACTTCATCCCTACTTGGTTCATGGCTTTCCCATTTGAGTCTTCGTTCCAGGTTCTCAGAGTAAAAACAGCGGAGTTACCCTTGACTGCTCTTTTTTCTTTCCCATGCCAGATCAAATTCAACCACAGATCTTGATGGCACTCCCTTCAAAATATCTGACTATTTATTTCCACATCCATTGCTATTTCACCTGGTCTAGCCTGAAACATTAAAAATAAAATCTCATTTTGATCTGCATTTCTGTAAATATAAATAAGTATTAAAATATCCATGACTACTCTTTCCAGTTTCCATTTTGTATTTTGAGCCTAATCTTTAAGAAATTCTCTACAGATATTTTAAAATAAAAACCTCAAAATGAAGACAACTATTTATTTTGTGTCATAGCCTCTGCTCTTTGTAAGTAATGCAATAAAAACATACCATAAAATTCTTACTCAAATAAATCATAGCATACAAATGTAGTCATTGCAAACTTCTAAATGATCGTTTACTGATCAGTATTTAATTATCTGTACAAGCTGTATTGCATTAAACAAGCATTTATTCTATCATTAACTGGGGGGTGATCCTTTGTAGCATCATTTCTATATCTTCTTTGTTTCATTGCTTTTCTTCTCTTGGAGAAGTATTGGGACCATGAAAAGCACCAAAGAAGAGGAAGACGACATGTGTTATTTAGCCTTTCACACTGATCTTCACTAACCCGTGTTTTCATGAGCACCAGATTCACCAAGTTTTCAAAGAGGAACAGCAAGTGTTTGATGATGAAGGGAGTTTGGATTTAATTTTCACTTTGAGACACATGGATACTATTGCCTGAAAAAAACATCGGCATTCTGAGGATGTTCAAGCGTTCTTTCTCCAGGACCTACCAATAGCCCCAACTGCATATGAGACTCTGGTGGCTCTGAGAGCTGTCAAAGCAAAGATGTTAGAAACCAGCTGCCTCCTTGATTCATCCTTTGAGATCAGACAAAGGTGTTGGTGGACTTTCCTGCCACCAAATCCTTATACCAGCAACTTGCACACAGAATTTGCTCTTACAGAAACGTGATTCAAATTATATGAGGCAAAAAAGAAGAGCAGTAATAAGAAAGATAACTGGGTCCTGCAGTTGACTGAGCACTTTCCATGTACTCAGGACTATTTCAATCACATCTCACATATTGTTTTTCATCTCTAGGATATAAATAGGCGAACAGTTATGGGCCGCCCTTAGAGGAATGGCTTCAAGTAGAGTTATGAAGAGCAGCCAAAATCTTCAGGGCAGTTCAAAACCACCTTACAGGGTGCCTGGGTGGCTCAGTGGGTTAACGCTTCTGCCTTCAGCTCAGGTCATGATCTCAGGGTCCTGGGATCGAGTCCTGCATCGGGCTCTCTGCTCAGCAGGGATCCTGCTTCCTCCTCTCTCTCTGCCTGCCTCTCTGCCTACTTGGGATCTCTCTCTCTGTCAAATAAATAAATAAAATATATATTTTTTTTTAAAAAAACACCTTACAGACAAGTATTTTTAAAGGTTAAGGTAGGAACTTTATGAACACAGTGATGTATTTATTTATTTGAGAGAGAGAGAGAGAGATCGCGTGTGTGTGCGCACAGGTGGGGGAGAGGGACAAAGGGAGAGGGAGAAGCAGACTCCCCGCCGAACACGGAGCCCGACACAGGGTTCTTATCCTAGGACCCTGAAATCATGACCTGAGCTGAAGGCAGGCACTTAACCAACTGAGCCACCCAGGTGCCCAAGCACAGAGAGTTCTATATAGGAAATCCTTCATTGATATATCATAACAGTCCTTTGAATAAACACAGAGTCTGAGACACTCAACGGTGTGACCTGGAAGTAACAATAATCTTGTCCGCATCACTAAAACTGTTTGTTAACCATCCTTAAGTATTTTTTGTGCACCAGAAGTTTCAGATGTACTAGATTTTTTCAGAATTCCTGTATTATTTAATATGTGTTGTTTCTCTATTTCTTACATATATATTTTGATTTTTTTGATCAAGAAAAAAATTTTCCTGCGTAACTCTTCCTCCACTGTCAAGACCAACATTTTACTATTTTCCCCCCTAGAACTAGAACAATGCCTAATGTACCAGCAGATGTTTCTAATTCGGAATGTCTTATATTCTTTCGAGGGAAAGAAAAAGTTTAAACTTAAGTAGCTGCTCTTTATCACTTGATCAGGTGGTGGAAGAAAAATATCACTGTTACAAAGTACCTCTTCTTTATCTTTCCTTCTTTATTCTGCAAATTTTCTCATTTCCATCTTGGAGGCAGTAGCTACTAATAGCCAGTTCACATCAAGGCTGTTGCCCAAACCCTTTTCCTAAGCTCAGAACAAGTTTAACCACAAACTTGAACTTAAATGCAAGCATCAGATTCTGTGTTGGGTGTTTTTGTTGATTCTGGCGGTCTTTTAAGTTTTTATTTATTTATTTGACAGACAGAGATCACAAGTAGGCAGAGAGGCAGGCAGAGAGAGAGGAGGAAGCAGGTTCCCCACCAAACAGAGAGCCTGATGCGGGGCTCGATCCCTGGACCGCGGCACCATGACCTGAGCCGAAGGCAGAGGCTTTAAACCACTGAGCCACCCAGGTGCCCCTTGGCAGTCTTTTACCACCTTCTTTTGGTTCTAGCACCCAGCTTGTGTTTCCCATAACCACACATCACCCTGCTAAGCAGCTGATGTGTTTCAGAGAAGTGGCTGGATGAGTAGCACATGTGGCTCAGGCCTAAACTAATTAGCATTAACTTGGTCCATGATTAGTTCAGAGAGACAGGAGCATAACCTAATTTAGTGCGACTGGAACCAAGCCTGAGACTTTAAACCAAAGGTTAAGGAAATAGGACACATCAAGTACATTGAAGAGGAAACATGCAGCTTGAGAGCTATTGGCATTGAGTTTAGAACAACCAGAAAGATTCTTCTGAGACTGAGCTGAGATCTTGGAGGTTGTTTATCACATAGCATTATCCCAATAAGCATGAAAGATATGATCAGGTTCCAGATATTTGAGGTGTATCCTCCTGACTTAACCCCATATTAGAATATTACCAGCAAAAAGTAAGATAAGATATATCAAGACAGGATGATAACATTTTTAATGCTATGGAAAATAAATTCTCTTTCTTCTAAGATTATTAAGCTTGGAAAATTTGAGCCTGATACTGGAAGCCATCTTCCCAGACACAAAGAGGGATTCATTCCAGAATGAAGCTAATCAGAGATGGTGATGAAAGACAGGTAGAGTCAGAGGGAGCAGAGAAGGAGAACCAAAAAGCAAAAGGGAAAGCACAACTTGCAAGAGAAAGAAGAGTGAGGCAAAGAAAACAGAGAAAGAAATGAATTAGAGGTATCAGTTTTGCATGCATATGTTAGGCTACAATAGCCCCTGTGGCTGGCATTTTCCATATAAGAAATACAGATATAGAAACTGTAAGTATACTTATTCAGCAGTGAATCAGTGCCAAACACTGTTAAGTGCTCTCATTAAAAAATCTATAAGTCAGTGTAACCCTAGGAGATTGTTAAAATGAAAAAAACATTGGTATGTTAAAAAATAATAATAATAAAATATAATGTATAAAAACTGTCATAATAGAGAAATATAGTAAATGCTTTGGGAACACAAAAGAGATGAACTCTATGAGTAAATGAATATGGGTAAGTATATGGATAAATAGTTCACATAAGAGGTAGATAAAAACTGAAGGATAAACTGATGCTTAGTAAATAAATTATCAATGAAGACAAGGGGAAATCTTGTCTTGGTATTAGGGACTTTTAAATTAATGTGTGCTATTAATACACCTCACCGGTTTTCTTCAGTGTTTTCTTTTTAGTTGAAATTTTGCTGAACCCTCTTGAGAGAAGATGGTGAGCCACATTGCCTGGTGTGGGTGTGTGATACTAGAAAGCATCCGCTAGACGAGATTACACGACCAATTCCGTGGGATGATCCAAATGGCAACTGAGTAACTCCTGCTCCTCTTTCCAAATGCTTCCTCAATTCATCTAAAATGTTTCATTTCCTTCTGTCACTTTACATGAAATCAATCTGATTAGAGGTTCATTTGAACAAGCAAGTCCATTTTTCAAAATGACAGGATAAAAGGTATTTGGGGAGCGGGAGGGGTTAGAATTCTTTATGCCTTAGCATTAGTTTAGACTAATACTTGCTTCTATCCAGCCACCTTACAGGGTACAAGAGACACATCCAGTGCAGATGGCGATGTTGTGGACTCGTCAGAACTATATATTACAGTCAGAAAGATCTGATTTGAATCTTGTCTCTACCTCTTGACTAGCTTTATGCACTTGAGAGGATTATTTGATGTTGGAGGTGTCTCAGTTGCCTCACTGACAAGTGAGGGAAATGTGTTCATACGCTATTGTTATGTCACGTACACACGTTGACTAGCGCAGTGTCCAAAGCCTGGTGAAGCAACCAAAAAATGGTAGTTATTAATATTAGGATGGAGAAAAAGTGGTAATTTTGTAGCAAAAACAATGAGATCCTGGATGAGCGTAAGAAAACAAAGACATACTTTGCCTTTTCAGTACTTTTGCCTAAGATGACAGTGTGGCGATTAATGGTGGAGTCGAGGTGCAAGTACATCATCACATGTCCAATGCTTTCAGTGACAGTGGATTAATATTGCCTCAACAGCTGATCTCTTCCATGATTCTCTCTGGCTTTTTGTTTTTGCCGACTGTAACCTCTCTTCTTATGACTTCTCTTATTCCAAAGATAGGACATATAAGTGCTTAAGGGAAGTAGGAAGAGTATCTTAAAAAAAAGGTGAATATTTTAAAATTCTGTATTCTGGCCTACTTTGCAAAGCCATATTTTACCATATCTAATTTTTTTCAAGTATAATTAACAAAGAGTTTTATCTTAGTTTCAGGTGCCCACTATGATGGTGCAGCAATTCTATACATTGCTCAGTGCTCATCACTTTAAATGTAATCTTAATCCCTTTCACTCTCTCACGCATTCCTTCACTCACCATCCCCAGCAACCACCAATTTGTTCTCTATATTTGAGTCTGTTTTTTCTCTCTCTCTCTCTCTTTTTTTTGTTGTTCCTTTATCTTATTTTTTCTTAAATTCTACCTATGAGTGAAATCATATAGTATTTATCTTTCTCTGACGACTTATTTCACTTAGCATTGTATACTCTAGATCAACCCGTGATTGCAAATGGAAAGATTTTGTTCTTTTCTATGGCTGAGTAGTATTCCACTGTATGTATATACATCTCCTTTATCCATTCATCTATCAATGGACACTTGAATTGCTTCCATATCTTGGCTATTATAATGCTGCAATAAACATAGAGATACACGTATCTTTTTGAATTTGTGTTTTCATATTCCTTGGGTAAATTCCCATGAGTGGAATTGTGGGGTCATATGGTAATTCCATTTTTAATATTTTTGAGGAATTTCCATACTGTTTTCCATAGTGGCTACACTAGTTTGCATTCCTACCAACAGTGTGGTGGGGGGGGCTCCTTTTCTCCACCTTTGCCAACACTTGTTATCTCTTTTGTTTTGCTTTGTTTTTTAGATTTTATTCATTAGAGAGAGAGAGCTTGAGAGCAAGAGGAGGGGCAGACATGGGGGAAGAAAGAGAATCTTAAGCAGGCTCCATGGCCAGTGCAAAGCCTGATGCAAGGCTGGATCCTATGACCTGGAGATCATGACCCAAGCAGAAACCAAGAGTCAGATTCTCAGCCAACTGAGCCACTCTGGCTCTGCACTATGCCCCGCCCTCACCACCTTATGCTTCAGGTTCTTTCACACAGGTTAGAGCAAACTCAAAGCCACACCCTTGAACAGTGATAGAGCAAAATTCCATTTCAGTTTGTTTTTTCCCCCCAGACCTGGCTAATGTAGTTAATTGACAGAAGCAACTGCATTTTTTTTTGGCAACTCCATTTTCTAATCAGCTATATAAACTACAAACCTCAAGGCAATTTTTCTCTTGCCAGGGGCTGCCCTTGATGGCAAAGTAATTACTGTATTAACAGCATTCACTCAATTTCAACTCTGAGGATTTCTCCCACAAAGCATGCTGGAGAAAAGTGCCAGGCCACAAGGCAGGTTAATAAAACAACTTTGCCTTCACCCTGACTGTGTAAATGTAAGTGCCCATGCTCTCTGGTCTATTCCAGCTGTGTAAGGCAGAGGTTTTTTTGTTTTTCTTTTTCAGTTTTAGTGTATAGCAGTATATTATGGTGTAATTGTTTATGGGACCAGTGACTCCACAGTTTTAAACCTAATATTTATGTCTTGAATATGAAATGCTCAAATATTGTTTTGTGCATCTAGCAGGGTTGGTCTCTGCCATGACACCATACTGAATTATTTTTGGTTCCCCAGGCTGCCTCTTGCCCTCAGGTCTTGCACATGCTGAGCTGCTGAGAACCCAGTCCACTGCTCATTGACTCCTTTTGCAAGTCTAACCCCTGTTCACCATCCAGGTACCAGTTCAGTTACCACTTCCTCCAGGAGGCCTTCCCTAAAGTCTTAATTCTGAATTAAGTGGCATGCAGTCCTGCATGCTCCTCACATTACATTTCCATTGCTCCTTTACTTAGTGGAATTCTCACCTAGACTGAATTTTCTGAGATCAGAGACACTGTTTTGTTCATAGAATACCTTTAGCAGCTGGGAAAAAATATTCGTCATAGTATCTTTTCAGTAAATATCTGTTGTATATTTCACTTTTTGTTCATAGTTATGTTTTAGGGATTTGGGTTTGGTTTTTTTTTGTTGTTGTTGTTGTTGTTTTTTGGGGGGGGTGTTTGTTTGTTTGTTTGCCCTGTGCTATAGTAAGCATTTTCTCCCTTCAGTTAACTTTGGCTAACTTTGATGGCTGTGTGGTTTTCTTTAGAGATGTAAGCAATGAGATGTGAGCAGATATGACATACAGCACATCTTGGTAGAAATGTTAGAAGCACTTGCATGGTTTGACACTGCTCCCCTTCTTCCTACCTTCCACAGTCAGCAAATCATCTTTCAAATAGTGGCCACTCATTCTGTTAAAAAACAAAATTCAACCTAGTAAATTTGAAGATCTTTATTAAGGGATTCATGAATCGGACAGCATCCCATGTAGTATAGAGGGAAGCTCCCAGGAATTATACAAAACGGAAGGTTTTTATAGGAAGGAAGGTGGGGCAAAAAAGTTATGAGCAAAGGAAAAGGATTGTATCCGGTGAGGTCAGGAGCAGAAGGTTTTATCCTGCAGATTGCCTTACCTTCCTTTGAAAGATGGAGAGGGCCCAACTGGCCGATTATTTCATTGGTGCTGATCAGAGAATTCACAACTGACAGTTAATATTACATCCGTGGGGGAGATTGAAATTGCAATTAGATTTAGAATTAAGCCCCCGTTTGGAGACTCAGCCTAAGTGACACTATTTTGGGTCTGCGGTTTCCTTTTTAATAACTCAGACTTGGTTCAAAGAGAGAAGACACGTGATGCAAGCCAAGCACAAAAGCCCAGTAGAGCCAGGTCATTTGAATGACAAATGACTGTTGTAAATTGCTGAGATTTGAAGATTGCTTGTCATCACAAGAAAAGTTGATTAATAAAGAAATTGATACCTAGTAGCAAGGCACTACTGTAACAACAAAAAACTAAAATATATAGTATTTGCACCATGCCTACTATGGGAACCCTAACATTAAAGGAGGCTGGAAAAATGCCAACCTATACTATCCAATCGTGAAAATTTTGGTAAGACTGTCACCTGAGATCACTTGAAAGGCAGAAAATACACCTATGAACTTGTGACTTTGGCAAAGACTTTTTGAAACAGAATGTTGCTTATTGGGCATTATAGAAAGAGGTGAGCTGAGAAAATACTTGGCCTTTTTTTTTTCAACTAAGTATGGGAGAGAAAGGGAGAATCCAGAAATCCAGAGACAGAGTTTAAAGAGAGTTTCTCATCTCCAGCCAGTAAACTATTTACAAATTAAGATAAAACCTCAGTGCAAAGACCAACTCAAGGGCATGGAAAGTCATTTTCTAGTTGTGTGTGCATTTTCTTACATGGAATAATTTGAATTATTTTTAGTGAATTGAAGCATACCAGAAATTCAGCAACTTGAGCATATTCTGAATATGAAAATACCATTGTAATATGTAGGCAATTTTAAGGATAATTTCAAAGGAACTTTAAAGTGAATAAATGGAAGAAAAGCAATATATATTATCTCTTCTCTTGTAGAAGCCCATTATAAAGATTAGAAGGCATGAGCAGTTATGCAAAATTAATATTATAAAGTGCCTATAAAATGTTTTGTCATCCTTCACAATATGAAGAGCTACTATTTTCATTCTATTAAATTAAAGTACACCTAATTAAAACTATTACCACTCCTGCTTATTACTAATAAGACTCAAACTTGAGAGCAAAAACCAAATCAAGACTGTTGTCACAACACTATTTCTTCAGACCTCTGATTTCTTTAAAGTGATCCCTGGTAAGTCATTTCACTCATACAAAATGGCTCAGCATAAAGAGACCATAGATTTGGCCCAAAGAAAGTCAAAGAGTTCAAATTATCTGTAATGAAGCCTAGAAGAATGCCTCCTAATTATAGGATATGGTTATTGGCAGGAGCCGTTAAGAGGAAACAAAGGTATCAAAGAAATGAACAATATTTTTGAAAGAGTCATAATACCCAAACTGACACTAGCCTGAATTGAAAGGAGTTATGATTGTTTGAACAATAAAACTATTCTTGAGCCCTCAACTTTCTATAGGTAAGCTGAGGAAGCTGTTCAGTCTCCACAAAGGTGAGAGGATACAGGAAAAGGAAGGACCTCCTGGAAGATGATGCAAAGAGTCAAGAAGGACCATAGACTATGAATCTACCTTCAGGAAACAAAACTGAAGACTGATTAGGTTTTCTACACTAACTCAAGTTAGTAGACCTTATAGCAATTTCTCATTGGGGTTTCAGAATTGCTGTGGGTAAGTGATTGCTGGCTTCTCCCTTTCTTGCCCTTGCTAGACAGGAGTATTTATTATGGGTCCCACTATTTTATGATGGCTCTGTGGGGTGCAAATAACAAGTCAAGGAGAGCCATGTTTGAGCATAATATATATTCTAAGAGCCTGAATTTCAATCTAGATGTTTTGATTGAATGAGACCTTAGAATATTGTTAGAATAGGGTGACTATGTTTGTTTATAGGAAGGAAGTGAACATTTGTAAACAATGGTAGATTGCATTATTTTACAAATATTCATTCCCTCCATATCCTTGCCACACTTCTTTGTGAACCCAGTCCACTTTCTTGCCCACAGACTTTAGCCTAGGTAATATTACTTTCTTCGGCTGAGAGAATATTCTCAGTAGAAGTTTTAAATGTTCTTGCATATTTTGCATGGCTTGGTATCTAGTCTCTTGATTTTTCCCTCCAAAATGAGAAGAGCCAAAATGTCCAACGTGCTGGCTTACTCCCTTAGCCTAGCCAAGGATGAAAATACATGTTTCACGGAGGCAAAATCTAGCTTTATCAAGCTCAGCTAAATCCGCCAGAACCATCATCCTCATGAACTTGAGCACATGTATTGTTATAACCCACAAAGACATTGGGGTTATTTGTTACTATATCAAAAGCTAGCTTACATAAGTTTTGAATGAATAGTTGCTGAAAATAAATAAGGAAGAAATGTATTGTTCATAAAAAATGCTTGGTTTACATACCAAAACCAAGTAAATGTCTGAATGTACATAACTAAACAAAATCTCAATAAAAATTATTTGTAGGTGGAACTTATATATACTACTTGAGTTTCTTGGATATTTGGCTAGTTGGACAGAAGTTCTAACCTAAGTCAAAAGAACTGACCCTAGGGGCGCTTGGGTGGCTCAGTGGGTTAAGCCGCTGCCTTCGCTCAGGTCATGATCTCAGAGTTCTGGGATCAAGCCCTGCATCGGGCTCTCTGCTCAGCCAGGAGCCTGCTTCCTTCTCTCTCTCTCTCTGCCTGCCTCTCTACCTGCTTGTGATCTCTCTCTATCAAATAAATAAATAAAATCTTTAAAAAAAAAAAAAAGAACTGACCCTAGATTCAATGACATAAAGGGGATTTTAATAGGTTTTATAGATCACTTACATTTCTTTAAAATAAAAATCAAGAAGTATCTATAAACCCAAAATTCTAAAAGAAATTCCAGTATACATTAGAAGATGGGTCAACATTTCCAAGAATCTGGATACTTAAAGAGGAGCCCTGCAGATTTAAAAAAGAGAATGCCAAAGTTGAATGTTTGGGACATTGATTGTTTAATGTTGTATATGCATGCGTATTTGAGTAATAAAAATTTTTACCTGGAATGTAACTCAATTATATATTACTTGTGCTTTGAATTTTCTTCATTCTGTAGTAAAGATTACTTATTAACTGGGAAAAAAAGACTAAGGAGTTTTATTTTAAAATGTGTTTTGAATAGCATCCATGTGTCACTGAGAGAAGAATTGAATCGATAAATGTGGCAAAACCTCATGGAATTATGAGTTCAAACATTACTTAGAAGAACAGTATGGAGATTCCTCAAAAAGTTAAAAACAGAACTACCTTAGGGTCTAGCCCTTGCACTACTACTTATTTACCCAAAGGATACAAAAATACTGATTTGAAGAAACATATGCACCCTGATGTTTACAACAGCATCATCAACAATAGCCAGTTATGGAAAGAGCCCAAATGTCCATTGACTGATGAATAGATAAAGAAGTTGTGTGTGTACAACACACAATGGATATTACTCAGCCATGAAAAGAATGAAATCTTACCATCTGCAAAGACATGGATGGAGCTGAAGTGTATTATGTTAAGCAAAATTGAATCAGTCAGGGAAAGACAAATACCATAAGATTTCACTCATAGGTGGAATTTAAGAAACGAGACAGATTAACATAATTGGAGAAAAGAGAGAGGCAAACCATAAAACATACTCTTAACTCTAGAGAACAAAGTAGGGACTGCCGAAAGGGAGGTGGGTAGAGGGATGGCTCAAATGGGTCATAGGTATTAAGGAGGGCACTTGTGATGAGTACTGGGTGTTATATGTAAGTGATGAATCACTAAATCTACTCCTGAAACTAATATTACACTGTGTGTCAACTATCTGGGATTTAAATAAAAACTTGAGAAAAGAAAGTTAATTAGAAGGAATACATACAGAATGAAGTTATCTAAATAGCCTTACTTAAGAAGGTCTGTCATCTGACTACAGAGCTGACTAATTTCCTTACTCATCTTTTTTTCCCCATCATTCATCTTTTTAAATGGTTTTGCAATTGTAAGAGTTAGCGTCATCAGTGTTATTTTTAAATTCCTTTTTTGCAACTAGTACATTTTTAACAGTACAATATCACAAATACTTCTTCAGCAGTTACACATTATAGAATTTTTATTCAGCCCTGTCAAAATATAATTGCTACATCCAACCTAAACAATTAAAATCTAAATTGTGAGGTAGTAGAGATTGAGAAACAATCTCATTACAATGAATCAGCATCACTGGAATAATTCTCCTAATTCAAGTTACCAATTAAATGAGTTAAGTGAAGTGGTTAATATTAGATTTATTATATCAGTAACATTAAATTTAAATGGTAAAACTAATAAACAATGTTCTGACGTAAGCTGAGGAAAAGGGGAGAAACCAAGGAAGAAGAGATGACCCAAAGAACATTCTTTGGGGCCCTTGTGCAAGACCCCAACAGCTGTGCATTTTGGCAACATGTAGTTTTATAATTAACAACTTATCAAGCCCTTACTTGTGTGTTAACTTTGTGTGTGTGTGTGTGTGTGTGTGTGTGTGTTAACTTTTGAATGTCCCAGCAGCCTAGTGAAGGAGGCCGACTCGGAATGTCCATTCTGCACAGGAAGGAGACTGAGGTCTGAGAGGTGGATGCCTCCCCAAAGCCTGTAAGTTGTTTGGTGCACAGAATCAGAATTTATACTGAAATCTTCCAGCACCAAATCCAGGGTTCTTTCCTTTCCATTTTCAGGGACCCATGGAAAGGGACTTAAGATTATGGGCACCTAAAGACCAAAAGAAAGATCGGGATGATGAGGAAGTGGGAAGTAAGAAGTGGAGATAAACACAGAGAAACGAATGAGTATAAAATAAAGCACATTTCCTTTTGAAATGATTTCAAGTGTGAAACTTCTGGGGGCGCCTAGGTGGCTCCGTCAGTTAAGCGACTGACTCTTGATCTCAGCTCAGATCTTGATCTCAGGGTTCAAGCCCTGCCTTGGGCTCATGCTGGGCAGGAAGCCTACTTTAAAAAAAAAAAAAAATCAAGTGTGAAACTTCTTTGTAAACTTGAAAACCTATAAATATTATTTCTAAACTGTGCCCACTCCCACATGAGGGAAAGGAGGAGAACGACTCCCTTCTTTTCCCTTCTGCTTCATTTTAATTTTTTCAAGTTTTTATTCAAATTCCAGAAAGACATTATTTTTAAAAGCTTGATTTATTTACTGGAGAGAGAGAAAGCATGTGTGCACATGGAAAGAGGGGCAGAGGGAGAAAATCTCCAGCAGACTCCTTGCTAAGCCCCACTTAGAGCTCAGTCCCATGAGATCATGACCTGAGCTAAAACCAACAGTCCCATGCTCAACTGACGGAGCCATCCAGGCCCCCCTAGAAAGACATGTTTATAAGAACTGGCCCCATTTCATAGATCGCTAATTTTGTGAAGTTTTAAATAATGAATCATATCCACAAAAATAATAGAAAGGATAAGAGAGCAATGGCAGGGTCATAGGGAAGCTCTATTTTTAATTTCTTGAGGAATCTCCACACTGTTCTCCAAAGTGGCTGCACCAACTTGCATTCCCACCAACAGTGTAAGAGGGTTCCCCTTTCTCCACGTCCTCTCCAAAACATGTTGTTTCCTATCTTGCTAATTTTGGCCATTCTAACTGGTGTAAGGTGATATTTCAATGTGGTTTTAATTTGAATCTCCCTGATGGCTAGTGATGATGAACATTTTTTCATGTGTCTGATAGCCATTTGTATGTCTTCATTGGAGAAGTGTCTGTTCATATCTTCAGCCCATTTTTTTTTGCCTGAATCTTTTTTTTATTAAATCATTTTTAATTTATTTTTAGCATAACATTATTCATTGTTTTTGTACCATACCCAGTGTTCCATGCAATCCGTGCCCTCTCTAATACCCACCACCTGGTTCCCCCAACCTCCCACCCCCCCACCACGTCAAACCCCTCAGAATGTTTTTCAGAGTCCATAGTCTCTCATGGTTCACCTCCCCTTCCAATTTCCCCCAACTCCCTTCAGCTCATTTTTTGATATGATTGTCTGTTTTGTGTGTGTTGAGTTTTAGGACTTCTTTATAGTTCCTGGATATCAACCATTTGTCTGTACTGTCATTTGCAAATATCTTCTCCCATTCCGTCGGTTGCCTCTTTGTTTTACCCCAAAGATACAGATGTAGTGAAAAGAAGGGCCATCTGTACCCCAATGTTTATAGCAGCAATGGCCACGGTCACCAAACTGTGGAAAGAACCAAGATGCTCTTCAACAGATGAATGGATAAGGAAGATGTGGTCCATATACACTATGGAGTATTATGCCTCCATCAGAAAGGATGAATACCCAACTTTTGTAGCAACATGAACAGGACTGGAAGAGATTATGCTGAGTGAAATAAGTCAAGCAGAGAGAGTCAATTATCATATGGTTTCACTTATTTGTGGAACATAACAAATAGCATGGAGGACAAGGGGAGATAGAGAGGAGAAGGGAGTTATGCTGTTATGCTGAAAAAATAAAAAATTAAAAAAAAAAGAGATTAACAAATAGCCAGCAACTATCTTCCTTAAAGGAGAACTGGTGTATTGAGTCCTTCACGAATCCATTCATTGAATAAGTATTTGTTGAGTACCTGCTACATACCAATCTTTTGATCAACTAAAATGAAACTTAAAAGAAATGACCATCTACTCCAGGAGTTAAAATTTAACAGATGTGTCAAGATTCCTACATGTGAAATAAGTAATAAACTCATGGTGATAAATGGCTTTTTTTTTTAAGAAGAATGGTTCACGAAATCAGTTCTTTGGACACATAAGAGACTGGGTTAAATAAGGTGCTCGGTTGTCTGGAGGAAGCTTAGGCCACCTTTGGGTGAGGCCCTCACTTCATCCACGACTGGCGTCTTGCCAGGCAGCACCCACTCGGCCCTTGCCCACACCATGGCTTCAGTCTCAGAGATCTCCTACATCTACTCAGCCCATGTCCTGCGTGACCATGAAGTGACAGTCACAGAGGAGAAGACCAATGCCCTCATGAAAGCAGCAGGTGTAAATGGTGAACCTTTCTGGTGGGGCTTGTTTGCAAGGGCCCTGACCAGTGTCCCATCAAGAACCTTGTCTGCAAGGTAGAGGCTGTTGGACCTGCCCCAGCAGGAGGTTGGGCTCCATCTACCATGGCTGCCTTCCCACCCTGCTGATGAGTAGGAGGTGGAAGCAAAGAAAGAAGAATCAGGGGAGTCTGATGATGACACTGGCTTTGGTCTTTCTGACTAAACCTCTTCTGAACCTGTTCAATAAAAAGCTGAACTCTTAAAAAAAAGAGTATCTTCCTTTCTCTCTTTTTATAAATAGGACTGATGGATGGAAGGAAGGAAGGAAAGAAAGAAGGAAGAAAGGACAGTCTACAGGGGAATCTTTACAATTTCATAGGGGAGTTAGACTTAAGAGAAGTTTGATCTTACAGGTGCGCGATATTCATTTAGGTGAGTTTTAAGAGCAAGAACAAAGATGTAGGAAGCAGGCAAGCGAATATAGCAGTATGCTAGGAGAGTAAATTACTAAGAGGCTTGCTACTACAGGTAATACAAGTTATGTGCATATTTATACTTGAAAATCTCTGCATGCTTCAGACAATACCATTATAAAGGAAGACCACAGCTAGCACAAGTAAGATGAAGGTAAGCAGATCTGTCAAGATCACAAGGGCCTCTAGCTTCTTCGGAATCCTTTGCTAGCTCAGTGGGTATCACAGCTAAGAGAGAAGCATGGCTAGAACATAAGAACCTATGCTGACTTGAAGAGCTTAAGTTCTGCTTGAGAAGTACCAATCTGTGAAATCCCAACTGTTTTAATGAAAATAAGAAAACTGCTTTCATGAATATACATTGTTCATGTCTTCACTGAGCTGTTGCTGCCTGAAGTGGGACAAACTTTTAACGGTACTTGAATGGCTTACGAGTGTATAGGTACTAGTATTGCTTCGTTTTGTAGAGAACATAGTCAAGAGATTCCCTATGCTAATTGATTTCAACTTTTTGGGCTACAGTTCATAGTAAGAAATACATATTATACTGCAATCTATATACACATTCATAACTATGTCTATATTGATAAATATTACACATACAAATTGTTACAAAGCAATACATGCTTAATGTTTATATGGCGTAGATAGTGTTTACTGTTTACTGTAACTGTGGTGTCAGAAGGTATAAATTTCCTTTATTGTCATTGCTTTTTTCTCCCCTGTAGTCTTCGGGTTTTCATAGAGACTCCTTAAATAGCATCTGAGGTTTTAGTTCTTTTAGCTTCAATCCCATGACATTATACAGGAGCCCTACTGATATGGAGCAAGGTGTAGAATGAGGGGAAAGTATGCTACGGGCCTGTGATCAGGTCTCAGTTTTTTAGTGGGTCTGTTTTTTAGTGAGTCTAAGCTGGGTATTTCCCTTCCCTCAGGCCAGTTAGGTTTACTAAAACCCCAGTCAGTTAGGCTCTGGTAAAACAGTTTCCCTTGAGGGTAGACCTTGCTAAGAACATATTTCAAAACATGTTCAAAATATGGTTTCTTTTCCCCTTCTCTGTCTAGAAGTACTAGGGGATTTGTCTCCCATCTTCACAGCGAGAACATAGGAGCTCTGCAGGTAAAACTCTAGAAATGGGAGAGTCCCATTAAAACTGGGTCTCCGTGGAGTTTTTAACTCCTAAGCTATTCTACGTGGAGCTATTTAGTAATTCGTCCATTACAGTTCAAAGTATTCTTACAGATAGAGGTTTCTGCTACTGGCTGCTTCTCCCGCACTTCTACTGGTATCCTGTAATTGTCTCTATCTTCCTGTCTGTCTCTCTGTTTTGGGTAGTAACACTTTGTCCTTTGACCTCAGTTTTTTTTTTTTTTAAAGATTTTATTTATTTGACAGATCACAAGCAGGCAGAGAGGCAGACAGAGAGAGAGGAGGAAGCAGGCTCCCCGCTGAGCAGAGAGCCTGATGCGGGTTTCAATCCCAGGACCCTGAGATCATGACCTGAGCCGAAGGCAGCTGCTTAACCCACTGAGCCACCCAGGTGCTGCTGACCTCAGTTTTCTAATAACTCTAAAAATCGATGACTTTCAGTTTGTTCAGCTTTTTCTTGCTGTGAGGATAGGAATGACAACTTACAGACTCTTTCAATACTTTATATTATGTGCACTTAATATGTGTTTTTCTATTCCATTTAATTCTTATTTAAAAACATTGCTGGTTTTGTGGTGCCTGGGTGGCTCAGTCCGTTAAAGGTTTGCTTTTAGCTCAGGTCATGATCTCAGAGGCCTGGGATTGAGCCCTGCATCGGGCTTCCTGCTCAGAAGGGAATTTGCTTCTCTCTCTGCCCTCCCGACCCTCATGCTCTCTCTCTTTCTCTTGCTCTCTCTCTCGTTCTCTCTCTGTCTCTCAAATAAATAAATAAAATCTTTTAAAATACATACATGCATACATATAAAAATAAAAAATTGCTGGCTACAACCCACCAAACTGGGTTAATTTGGTGATTTATAAGAGTATTTAAAAGAAACACAACTGAATTATTCTATAACTTAAAGTGGGGAAACTATGACTCCAGGAACAATGAAAATGATGAGTTTGAGTAGATAAAAATGTGAAAATAAATACAGCTAAATAAAAAACAAGTGACTGGATAAGAAAAAGTATATGTTATACATAAATGGTTCATATCTCTAATATATATAAAAGCTCCTAAAACTAAAGAAAAAAGACAATCCTATAGAAAAATGGGCTAGATATATGAACAGAATTCATAGGAAAAAAATGAAAATGGCTGTTAAACATAAGAAAAGTTTTCAATTACATTCATAACAATAGAAGTGTAATTTAAAACTTCACCGAGTTATTATTTCTTTCTTATCAGATTGGGAAATATCCAAAAGTCTGCAACACAAAAACAATTTAAAGTATTTCAACTTTTCTGTTGAAAAGGCCGTGAAGAAATAGCATATTAATATGTTGTTAAGGAAATACAAAATATTTCTAACTTCTGCCGTGAGTGGAGTTTGTCAATATATAGCAGAATTATCCAAGCACTTATGCTTTGATTTAGCAATCCCACTTCTAGAAATCTACTACAAAGCTATGTTAAAAAAAAAATAAAAAAATAGCTTCACAGGAATTCATTGAAATATTATTTGTAGGGGCGCCTGGGTGGTTCAGTAGGATAAGCATCTCCTTGTTTCAGGTCATGATCTCTGAGTCCTGGGATTGAGCCCTCCAACCTGCTCCCTGCTCAGTGAGGAACCTGCTTCTCCCTCTCCCTATGCTCCCCACCCCCCACCAATGCATGGGCACACTCTCTCTCTATCTCAAATAAATAAATAGAATCTTTAAAAAAAAAAAAGAAGAAGAAGAAATGTTATTTGTAATAATAAAGATTGTAAACAACCCCAATGTTTATTAATAAGGAATGGATTAAATAAAACCTTGCTGTATCAATACAGTGGAATACTTTGCAGCCCTTAGAGGCCAGAGAAAGCTCCCTTGCCCCTTTCATGTGAGGTTACATTGAGAAGTCAGCAATCTGCAACCCAGAAGAGGGTCTTCAACAGAACACAACCATGCTGGCATCCAGTTTTGGACTTCCATCCTCCAGAACTCTGAGAAATAAATTGCTGTTGTTTATAAGCCACCCTGTCTGAAGTATTTGTTTTAGCAGCCCAAATGGAAATGAGCTATCAAGCCATAGTAAGACATGGAAGAAACTTAAATGCATATAATTAAGTGAAAGGAGTTAATCTGAAAAACCTACATACTGTATGATTCCAACTATGTGGTATTCTGGGGGGGAAAAACCTATGGAGACAGTAAAAGAATCAGTGGTTTTTAGCAATTAGGGAGGAAGGAGGGGAAAACAGGTGGAACACACGGGATTTTTAGGGCAGTGAAACCACTCTGTATCGTATTATATTAGGACATACATGTCAGCATACATTTTCTAAAACCCATAGAACATACCAATAGTGAACCCTAATGTAAGCTATGGACTTGGAGTGACAATAATGTGTTCACGTAGGTTCACTGATAATAATAAATGTACTATGGTGCAGAATTTTGATAGTAGGAAAGGCTGTATGTATGAGGGCACAGAGGATATATGTACAGAATCTCTGTACCTTCTGCTCAATTTTGCTGTGAATCTAAAACTACTCTGAAAAATAAAATCTATTAATATTTTTAGTAACAAACTATAGAAATGATCCCTGAAAGTATAATCTTATTATTATCATAATTTTTTAAATAAGGAAAACAAACCTGACAAATGGTAACCAACAAGAGAAAAATACCATTTCCCACCAAAAGGAACCAGTACTCATTGGACAGATGGTTGATTCCAGTTATGAATCAGGAAATTTACTGATGAGCATTTTGTCAGCCAGAAAGCCAAGAAATTATCAAAGGCTACCATGGTCTTGTCAAAGAGACTCAGGTGTCAACTTGGCCTATTGACTTGGGCCTTTGAACATCAATACGGATATTAACCACAATGGATTGACACAAATCCAATATATTCAAATTTGTAAATTCAATAATTAAAAAACTTCATTGATCATCATTTTCTTGATAATGGACTATACATCAGGGAAAGCAGATAATTGATGTTGAGAAAGTTTACTTTAGGAAAATCTTCCATCTACTAAAAAATGAAGAAATGATGACATTTTCACTATTTTATAATCCCTAATAAATTAATAACTATAAACAGTAATCCTCAATGACTACTACCTTCACTGAGAGTGAGACAGAGAGACATTATGTACATATTCAGAGAAGTATACCTATGAAGAACTCTCGATAAAAAATATCAAGGCCAAATCTATCAATATCTAACTACGAATTAGTAAGAAATTAAAGGGATGGAGGACCATGTTAAATGGTACCATGGAAATGTAAGCAGAATAGGGGGAGTAGGGTTTCTGTAGGAAAAACCAACTAGTGTCTTTCTTCAATAGCCATACCAAAGAGAAGAGAAGGAGAGAGAGGAAGAAAGAGATAAGAAAAGACTGGGGGGAGAGAGACAGGGAGGAAGAAAAATTGCAAATAAAATAGGAAAGAAACCTACATATAAAAAGAAAATAAGGGGCGCTTGGGTGGCTCAGGTGACCTGACCTTCGGCTCAGGTCATGATCCCAGAGTCCTGGGATTAAGCCCTGCATTGGGCTCTCCGCTTGGTGGGGAGCCTGCTTCCCCTTCTCTTTCTGCCTGCTGCTCTGCCTACTTGTGATTTCTCTCTCTGTCAAATAAATAAATAAAATCTTTTTTAAAAAAAAAGAAAAAAAACAAATACCAAGAAAAAAAGAAAATAACAAGATTGATATACAAACATCATTTGGATCCTTATTTAAATATTTATTTTTAGAGATTTATTTATTTTAGAGAAAGAGTGCATTTGTGTGGGAAAAGAGGCAGAGGGGGAGAGAGAGAGAGAGAGAGAATCTCAAGCAGATTCCACTCTGAGCCCAACTTGGGGCTTGATCTCAAACAATCAGAATGACCCTTTTGTACAGAAGTCTAAATAATTTTGCATAAGCAAAACATTCCAATATATGGCCAACCTTTGACACTTCCTATCATGATCCATTTGGGGAAAAAAAACCCATTAAGTGGGTTTCAGAAAGACAACAAGGACATGTGCTGTGGAAATGTTAAGAAGGCCAAAGCTGGGTGGCTCAGTGGGTTAAGCCGCTGCCTTCGGCTCAGGTCAGGATCTCAGGGTCCAGGGATCGAGTCCCACATCGGGGTCTCTGCTCAGCAGGGAGCCTGCTTTCTCCTGTCTCTCTCTATGCCTGCCTCTCTGCCTGCCTCTCTGCCTACTCGTGATCTCTCTCTGTCAAATAAATAAATAAAATCTTTAAAAAAAAAAAAAAAAAAAGAAGGCCAAAGCCAAAAAGGCCTGGAAAAGGTCATTGGATTTAGTCAGAAGTCAATAGTTACCCTTGAAAGAGTTTCAGTGGGTCATGAATATTCATTAACTATCTGAAAGAGAAGATCTGAGGGAAAGAAGACTAACTCCATGGGTTGTCACTGTCAGTTAGAAAATTATCAATAGTGGAAAAAAATCTGTGCACATGCAAAGACAAATAAGAATATACCAGTGGAGCCTGTCTAGGAATGATGCTGAAGAGTGAGAATGCTCTATCTGAGGAGTAAGGGAAAGTCCTAGAGCAAAAGTAGCAGCCCTTAATCTGGAAGAAGAAGAGCTTTTTTTCTGAGATGAGTACAAAAGACAAGTAATGTCCAAAGAGGCCAAGTGGGTCACGATGGAAGAGAAGAATTCCTAAGGGTCAGCAGAGTCGAGGGAAGGAGGCAGATGGCCAGGAGGAGGCTGTATGATCTTGGAGAAAGAACAATGTTTATCCCCTTGAAGGATAATTAAATCTGAGACACTGAGGAGATAACTTAGGTTAATGTTGAATATAATATGAAAGGGAGTATAAATATTTATTCTTTAATAAAACATAGTTTTAATACATATAATGTGGAAAAATTTGGAAAGGGTGGTAAGATCTTTCCCCTTATTTGTCAGCTTATTTCATTTGCTTATTAAAGATGAGAACTCTCCGTTAAACTCTAAGTTCTATGGGAAAGGCCATGGTCTGTCTCATTTATTTTTGTGCCACTGACTAACAGTGGCTGGAAGATAGCAGGTAGTTGGTAAATAATAGTTCAGAATTTATAGGTGTGCTTTGGTTCAGGAGGCAGAGTGGAAGTGCAGGGCACAAATGATAGGAATAAATACTTGATTATCACAGAACAAGAAGACTGGGTTTGTGAGTGAGAAAAGAGGTCTCAATGATAAACATTTTTGAATCATGAAGCTGAAAATGACCTCCCAGGTCTTCTAATCTTGATTCCTGTTTCCAGGAAAGGCTCGCTAAATTTTCCAGCCTTAAGAAACAAACTCAACCAGGGGCGCATGGATGGTTCAGTCAGTTAAGCATCTGCCTTCAGCTCAGGTCATGACCCAGACCCTCATTGGACTCCCTGCTCATTGAGGAGCCTGCTTCACTCCCTCCCTCTTGAGTTCTCTGGTGCGCGTGCTCTCTCTTTCTCTCTGTCTCTCAAATATATAAATAAAAATCTAAAAAAAAAAAAAATCAACCAAAACGATTCAAAGTACCAGGTCATGATCCCAGGATCTTAGGATCTAACCCTTTGTCAGGCTCCCAGCTCATTTAACCTGCTCCTCTCTACCCTACCCCCGGCTCTCTCTCCCTCTCTCAAATATATAAATAAAAAATCTTAAGAAAAAAAAAAAAACTCAACCAAAAAGACTCATAATACCAGCAAAAACTACATTTCATTTCATCACTTGATATTTTTATTATTACCCAAATATGAAAAATAGAAATATAATCACAAGCTTTCCCTCTTCAAGAGTTCACTTTCATTTCCTACACAGAGCAGCATCACTGATCTTTTTGAAGTCATTCCCATAATACTGGGGCTTTCACTCCACTTCTAATGCCTACTCCAGATACACCCAAAACAAAAGGCCACTGTGAGAATTGCAAGTTCTAAAACACTGGATGACTATGAAGAGAGATGGAAAGCAAAGGCATTATGTAACACATTTCAGTTGTGCCAGTAGGTCTTGCTGTTTCTGACTCAATAAGCTGACTCCTCTTCTAAGACTAACAAAGCAGTGCAGCATCCAGCAAAAAGCATCAACTTTGGGGCCAATGATCTAGATTGGTTTTTGAATCCCAAACACAATTACTTGCTTACTATGTAATTCTACTTAAATTATTCAACTCCATGCAATGAGGATGATAATAACTTGTAGTTTCAGGTTGGTTTTGAAAATTACAGATAATGTCTATAATGTACTTGGTAAAAAGCAAACACTCAATAAAGTGCAGCTAACAATATTTTTATCCAAATACTCTATTTTGATAGCCAAAATGCCACAGCTAGGGCCATAGTTAGGTATTATGAGTTTCTGGCCATAGTAAGTGAAACAGGGCAGTGAAAAATGAGTCTAAATACAGAAAATTACTTGAAAATCTGTTTTCTAGAAAAAGATCTGTGTGGGAAACAGATCCCACGCCCCTCCTCTCAATTGTAAACTGCAGGGCAACCGCAGTGTTCACCTCCAGGAAAAGACTGGAAATATTTCTCTGAAGAGGGTAAAATAGAGGAGTAGAAGATAGCAGAGTCATTGGTATGCCTCATGTCACACTAAAATTTGTGGATATTAAATCAATATTTACATTCTAAATGCTGAGCTATCCTGCCTCCTCCCTCATTCAGCTCCCAGGACTCTAACAGCCAATTCTCTAATCTGCAAGCAAGAAATTGGAAGTTTTCTTGGGGCAAAGTAACCAGCCAATAAAAGAAGACTAAAGATACTGAACATCAGAAATTCAATGGAAAAAAAGAAAGAAAGAAAGAAATTCAGTGAAAGGACAGACCACCAATAGTGAAGCCCACAACTGGTAAGCACTGCTCACACACTCAAATTTGCAGTCAGGTTTTCAATGGGCTTCTCTTTGGGGAAAAAAAAAAAAAAAAAAAGAGTGACTAAGGATCACCAGACAAATAAACAAGGGAATGGAGACTATTAAGGGAGAAGAAAAGTTTACTTAAAGAAATCATCCTAAGATGTATAAGAAACAAATATTATAATTATAAGGCAAGGTTAGTATGCTATTGAAAATGGAGGAGGAATTATTCATAATTTTTTAAAAGTTCTTTTGGAATTAAAAAAAATGCAGAAATCAGAAACTCAATAGAAAGACTGGGGAATAACACTGCAGAAACCTTTCAGAGAATAGAGTAAGAAGACAAACAGAAAACAAGAAAGATAGGCAAATAGAGAACTAATCCAGGAAATCCAATACCCAAATAAAAAGATTTCCAGAGAGAGAAAATACACAGTGAAGTAGAGGAGATCAGCAAAGAATAATCAACAATATGTCCCCAGAACTGAAGGACTTGAGTTTGCAGACGGAGAGTCCTGATGAATGTATCTGCTTTGGCATACTGGACAAAAAAATGAGCCACACTAATGTCAATTATCATACATTTTCTGAACACTGAAAGGAAAGAGAAAACTCTACCCACTTCCAAAAAGAAGGTACAAAGAAGGGTCAGGTATTAGAATGGCTTTGGACTTCTCAACAGCAGCCCTGGAATCTGTAAGACATTGAAACAATGACTTACAAAATACTGAGATTTTTAACCTAGAATTTTGTACTCTGACTACTAATCAACTGCGGGGGAAAATAAAGACATATCAGACATCTGAAGTCATGAAAATTGAGGTGCTGTTACTCTCTCAGTAAACCGTTGGAGTATGTGTTACACTAAAGGAAAACATAATCCAGGAAAGAAAAGATACATAGGAAAGATGTAGGAAATTGGGAAAAGTCAAACAACTCCAGGGAGGATTTCTTCAAGAAAAATGAAATTAGGAGAACACCTAATATGTCTGGATGTATTTGAAGGGATATAAAAGGCGAAAGATTTATGCGGTGTGAAGAGAAACCAGAGTATATAGAAGGATATAAACAACTAAAAGTGGTTGAAATTAAATTACATATTTAGTTGAAGATATAAAACTACAAACCAAAGGATTAAATATGTAAAATCACTAATCTAAGGGGGAAAAAAAACAAGAAAATGAACTAATAAAAAGAAAGTAAAACTAATCCCAGTATAGTATGTGGCTCAGCAGGAAATAACATTGAACTATTTATAAGAATTCAAACACAATGGAATATTACTCATCCATTTAAAAATATGAAATCTTGCCATTTGCAACAACATGAATGGAACTAGAGGGTATTATGCTGAGCGAAATAAGTCAATCAGAGAAAGACAAATACCATATGATTTCACTCATGAATGGAATTCAAGAAAGAAAATGAAGGATCACAGGGGAAGGGAAGGGAAAGCAAACAAACAAACAAAAAGAAAAAAAAGATGAATTCGGAGAGGGAGATAAACCAAAAGAGTCTCTTTTTTAAAAAAATTTTTAAATTTTAATTTTTTTATAAACATATATTTTTATCCCCAGGGGCACAGGTCTGTGAATCGCCAGGTTTACACACTTCACAGCACTCGCTATAGCACATACCCTCCCCAATGTCCATAACCCCACCCCCCTTCTCCCAATTCCCCTCCCCCCAGCAACCTTCAGTTTGTTTTGTGAGATTAAGAGTCACTTATGGTTTGTCTCCCTCCCAATCCCATCTTGTTTCATTTATTCTTCTCCTACGCCCTTAACCCCCCATGTTGCATCACCACTTCCTCATATCAGGGAGATCATATGATAGTTGTCTTTCTCCGCTTGCCTTACTTTGCTAAGCATGATACGCTCTAGTTCCATCCATGTTGTCGCAAATGGCAAGATTTCATTTCTTTTGAAGGCTGTATAGTATTCCATTG
Organism: Neogale vison; assembly: GCF_020171115.1. Lineage (NCBI taxonomy): Eukaryota > Metazoa > Chordata > Mammalia > Carnivora > Mustelidae > Neogale > Neogale vison. The sequence continues at coordinate 30,176,443 of NC_058094.1, forward strand.
TGTATATATACCACATCTTCTTGATCCATTCATCTGTTGATGGACATTTAGGTTCTTTCCATAGTTGGCTATTGTGGACATTGCTGCTATAAACATTCGGGTGCACGTGCCCCTTCGGATCACTACATTTCTATCTTTAGGGTAAATTCCCAGTAGTGCAATTGCTGGGTCATAGGGCAGTTCTATTTTCAACATTTTGAGGAACCTCTATGCTGTTTTCCAGAGTGGTTGCACCAGCTTGCATTCCCACCAACAGTGTAGGAGGGTTCCCCTTTCTCTGCATCCTCGCCAGCATCTGTCATTTCCTGACTTGTTAATTTTAGCCATTCTGACTGGTGTGAGGTGATATCTCATTGTGGTTTTGATTTGTATTTCCCTGATGCCGAGTGATATGGAGCACGTTGTCATGTGTCTGTTGGCCATCTGGATGTCTTCTTTGAAGAAATGTCTGTTCATGTCCTCTGCCCATTTCTTGATTGGATTATTTGTTCTTTGGGTGTTGAGTTTGCTAAGTTCTTTATAGTTTTGGACACTAGTCCTTTATCTGATATGTCGTTTGCAAATATCTTCTCCCATTCTGTCAGTTGTCTTTTGGTTTTGTTAACTGTTTCCTTTGCTGTGCAAAAGCTTTTGATCTTGATGAAATCCCAATAGTTCATTTTTTCCCTTGCTTCCCTTGCCTTTGGCGATGTTCCTAGGAAGATGTTGCTGCGGCTGAGATCAAAGAGGTTGCTGCCTGTGTTCTCCTCAATGATTTTGATGGATTTCTTTCTCACATTGAGGTCCTTCATCCATTTTGAGTCTCTTTTCATGTGTGGTATAAGGAAATGGTCCAATTTCATTTTTCTGCATGTGGCTGTCCAATTTTCCCAACACCACTTATTGAAGAGGCTGTCTTTTTTCCATTGGACATTCTTTCCTGCTTTGTCGAAGATTAGTTGACCATACAATTGAGGGTCTATTTCTGGGCTCTCTATTCTGTTCCATTGATCTATGTGTCTATTTTTGTGCCAGTACCATGCTGTCTTAAAGATGACAGCTTTGTAATAGAGCTGTCATCCGGAAGCTGAAGTCCGGAATTGTGATGCCAAACTTTGGCTTTCTTTTTCAATATTCCTTTGGCTATTCGAGGTCTTTTCTGGTTCCATATAAATTTTAAAATTATTTGTTCCATTTCTTTGAAAAAGATGGATGGTACTTTGATAGGAATTGCATTAAATGTGTAGATTGCTTTAGGTAGCATAGACATTTTCACAATATTAATTCTTCCAATCCAGGAGCATGGAACATTTTTCCATTTCTTTGTGTCCTCCTCAATTTCTTTCATGAGTACTTTATAGTTTTCTGAGCATAGATTCTTAGTCCCTTTGTTAGGTTTATTCCTAGGTATCTTATAGTTTGGGTGCAATTGTAAATGGGATTGACTACTTAATTTCTCTTTCTTCTGTCTTGTTTTTGGTGTAGAGAAATGCAACTGATTTCTGTGCATTGATTTTATATCCTGACACTTTACTGAATTCCTGTACAAGTTCTAGCAGTTTTGGAGTGGAGTCTTTTGGGTTTTCCACATATAGTATCATATAATCTGCAAAGAGTGATAGTTTGACTTCTTCTTTGCCAATTTGGATGCCTTTAATTTCCTTTTGTTGTCTGATTGCTGAGGCTAGGACTTCTAGTACTATGTTGAATAGCGGTGGTGATAATGGACATCCCTGCCGTGTTCCTGACCTTTGCAGAAAAGCTTTCAGTTTTTCTCCCTTGAGAATGATACTTGCGGTGGGTTTTTCATAGATGGCTTTGATAATATTGAGGTATGTGCCCTCTATCCCTACACTTTGAAGAGTTTTGATCAGAAAGGGTTGCTGTACTTTGTCAAATGCTTTTTCAGCATCTATTGAGAGTATCAAATGGTTCTTGTTCTTTCTTTTGTTGATGTGTTGTATCTCATTGATTGATTTGTGGATGTTGAACCAACCTTGCAGCCCTGGAATAAATCCCACTGGGTCGTGGTGAATAATCCTTTTAATGTACTGTTGAATCCTATTGGCTAGTATTTTGGTGAGAATTTTTGCATCTGTGTTCATCAAGGATATTGGTCTATAGCTCTCTTTTTTGATGGGATCCTTGTCTGGTTTTGGGATCAAGGTGATGCTGGCCTCATAAAATGAGTTTGGAAGTTTTCCTTCCATTTCTATTTTTTGGAACAGTTTCAGGAGAATAGGAATTAGTTCTTTAAATGTTTGGTAGAATTCCCCCGGGAAGCCGTCTGGCCCTGGGCTTTTGTTTGTTTGGAGATTTTTAATGACTGTTTCAATCTCCTTACTGGTTATGGGTCTGTTCAGGCTTTCTATTTCTTCCTGGTTCAGTTGTTGTAGTTTATATGTTTCTAGGAATGCATCCATTTCTTCCAGATTGTCAAATTTGTTGGCGTAGAGTTGCTCATAGTATGTTCTTATAATAGTTTGTATTTCTTTGGTGTTAGCTGTGAAAGCTCCTCTTTCATTCATGATTTTATTTATTTGGGTCCTTTCTCTTTTCTTTTTGATAAGTCTGGCCAGGAGTTTATCAATTTTATTAATTCTTTCAAAGAATTAATAGTTTCGTTGATTTGCTCTATTGTTTTTTGGTTTCTATGTCATTGATTTCTGCTCTGATCTTTATGGTTTCTCTTCTCCTGCTGGGTTTAGGGTTTCTTTCTTGTTCTTTCTCCAGCTCCTTTAGGTGTAGGGTTAGGTTGTGTACCTGAGACCTTTCTTGTTTCTTGAGAAAGGCTTGTACCACTATATGCTTTCCTCTCAGGACTGCGTTTGTTGTGTCCCACAGATTTTGAACCGTTGTGTTTTCATTATCATTTGTTTCCATGATTTTTTTCAATTCTTCTTTAATTTCCTGGTTGATGAATTCATTCTTTAGAAGGATGCTGTTTAGTCTCCATGTATTTGGGTTCTTTCCAAACTTCCTCTTGTGGTTGAGTTCTAGCTTCAGAGCACTGTGGTCTGAAAATATGCAGGGAATGATCCCAATCTTTTGATGCCAGTTGAGACCTGATTTAGAAGCGAGGATGTGATCTATTCTGGAGAATGTTCCATGTGCACTAGAGAAGAATGTGTATTCTGTTGCTTTGGGATGAAATATATCTGAATATATCTGTGATGTCCATCTGGTCCAGTGTTTCATTTAAGGCCTTTATTTCCTTGTTGATCTTTTGCTTGGATGATCTGTCCATTTTTGTGAGGGAAGTGTAAAAGTCCCCTACTATTATTGTATTATTGTTGATGTGTTTCTTTGATTTTGTTATTAATTGGTTTATATAGTTGGCTGCTCCCACGTTGGGGGCATAGATATTTAAAATTGTTAGATCTTCTTGTTGGACCGACCCTTTGAGTATGATATAGTGTCCTTCCTCATCTCTTATTATAGTCTTTGGCTTAAATTGAATTGATCTGATATAAGGATTGCCACTCCTGCTTTCTTCTGATGTCCATTAGCATGGTAAATTCTTTTCCACCCTCTCACTTTAAATCTGGAGGTGTCTTCAGGCTTAAAATGAGTTTCTTGGAGGCAACGTATAGATGGGTTTTGTTTTTTTATCCATTCTGATACCCTGTGTCATTTGATTAGGGAATTTAGCCCATTAACATTCAGGGTAACTATTGAGAGCTATGAATTTAGTGCCATTGTATTGCCTGTAAGGTGACTGTTACTGTATATTGTCTTTGTTCCTTTCTGATCTATCACTTGTAGGCTCTCTCTTTGCTTAGAGGACCCCTTTCAATATTTTCTGTAGAGCTGGTTTGGTGTTTGCAAATTTTTTCTGTTTTTGTTTGTCCTGGAAACTTTTCATCTCTCCTTCTATTTTCAATGATAGCCTAGCTGGATATAGTATTCTTGAATGCATGTTTTTCTAATTTAGTGCTCTGAATATATCATGCCAGCTCTTTCTGGCCTGCCAGGTCTCTGTGGATAGGTCTGCTGCCAATCTAATATTTTTACCATTGTATGTTACAGACTTCTTTTCCTGGGCTGCTTTCAGGATTTTCTCTTTGTCACTAAGACTTGTAAATTTTACTATTAGGTGACGGGGTGTGGACCTATTCTTATTGATTTTCAGGGGCATTCTCTGTGCCTCCTGAATTTTGATGCTTGTTCCCTTTGCCATATTGGGGAAATTCTCTCCAATAATTCTCTCCAGTATACCTTTGGCTCCCCTCTCTCTTTCTTCTTCTTCTGGAATCCCAATTATTCTAATGTTATTTTGTCTTATGGTGTCACTTATCTCTCGAATTCTCCCCTCGTGGTCTAGTAGCTGTTTGTCCCTCTTTTGCTCAGCTTCTTTATTGTCTGTCATTTGGTCTTCTATATCGCTAATTCTTTCTTCTGCCTCATTTATCCTAGCAGTGAGAGCCTCCATTTTTTATTGCACCTCATTAATAGCTTTTTTTATTTCAACTTGTTTAGATTTTAGTTCTTTTATTTCTCCAGAAAGGGCTTTTATATCTCCTGAGAGGGCTTCTCTAATATATTCCATGCCTTTTTCGAGCTCTGCTAGAACCTGGAGAATTGTCATTCTGAACTCTAGATCTGACATATTACCAATGTCTGTATTGATTAGGTCCCTATCCTTCAGTACTGCCTATTCTTTTTTGTGCGGTGAATTTTTCCGCCTTGTCATTTTTTCCAGATAGGAGTATATGAAGGAGCAAGTAAAATACTAAAAGCGTGGCAACAACCCCAGGAAAATATGCTTTAACCAAATCAGAAGCGATCCCAAATCATGAGGGGGGAGAAAGGGGATATAAAGAGGTTCAGAAAGAAAGAGAAAAAAGAAAAGAAGGGTAAATGTTAAAAAAATTTTAGCAGAAGAAGAGAAAAATAAATTGAAAAAGAAAAAGAAATTAAATTAACTGCAAGACTAAAGAATCATGGGGAGAAAGCCATGAGTTCCGTGCTTTTCTTTCTCCTCTGGAATTCTGCTGCTCTCCTTGGTATTAAAACTGCACTCCTTGGTAGGTGAACTTGGTCTTGGCTGGATTTCTTGTTGATCTTCTGGGGGAGGGGCCTGGTGTAGTGATTCTCAAGTGTCTTTGCCCCAGGCGGAATTGCACCACCCTTACCAGGGGCCGGGCTGAGTAATCCGCTCGGCTTTGCTTTCAGGAGCTTTTGTTCCCTGAGCACTTTCTGTAGAGTTCTGGAGAACAGGAATACAAATGGCGGCCTCCTGGTCTCCGGCCCGGAGGAACCGAGAGCCCAGGCCCCACTCCTCAGTGCGCCCTCAGAGAACAGCACCCAGTAACTCCCGTCTGCCTGACCTCCGGCTGCGCTCCGAGCTCACTGAGCCTGCGACAGGTTCAAGGTAACCCCGATCTGTGAGCTCACTGTCGGCTCTGTAGTCGGCTTCCCTGTTCTAAGACGTGTGAGCTTTGTGACACTCAGACACCCCCGATCCTTGTGTGACCCTGCAGGACCTGAGGCCATGCTGACCCCGCGTGGGCTTCACCCTGGTTTAGCCTCTGGAGCGATGACCCTCAGCGGAACAGACTTTTAAAAGTCCTGATTTTGTGCTCCATTGCTCTGCCACTTGCTGGGAGCGGCCCCTCCCCCCAGGGTCTATCTTCCCATCGCTTTGGATTCACTTCTCCACCAGTCCTACCTTTCAGAAAGTGGTTGATTTTCTGTTTCTAAAATTGCTGTTCTTCTTCTCTTCAATCTGCCGATGGATTTATAGGTGTTTGCAATCCTTAGATTAGCTATCTAGCTGATCTCCTGCTACCTGAAGTAGTCTCAGCCTGCTACTTCTCTGCCATCTTGACCCCTCCCCCTCAAAAGAGACTCTTAAGCATAGGAAACAAACAGAGTTTCTGGAGGGGAGATGGGTAGGGAATGGGGTAACTGGGTGATGGGCATTAAGGAGGGCATGTGATGTGAAGAGCACTGTGTCTTATATACAACTGATGAATCACTGACCTCTACCTCTGAATCTAATGATACATTAGTTAACTGAATGTAAATAAAATTAAATTTAAAAAAGAATTCAAACATTAAATATTGATTTAACTAACATGATGTAACTATATTGGAAGGAGAAGAGTACAAGGGAAAAATATATAGGTGGGGGAGATAGAGACAGGCAGAGGGATGAATGGTTTCAAACAAAAATAAATGCTAGATCTTTATCTGGAGGGAGATGACATGAGATAATATCTAAAATCAAGATGTAACAATAAAACCATGTTGCTTAGGAATATGCAGGTAAGTTATAAATAAAAAAAATAATTTTGTTCCTGGAAATTAGGAAATAAGGGAGTAGTAAAAGAGGGAATTGTTTTACAGAACAATTTAAGTTAACTATGTGTATGCATATCTTGGAAAATTTTAAATACACAGAAATGGAAAAAGGACAAAGAACAGCTAGCAAGCTAGCTTTAGATTCCTTATAGTAATAATTCTGATGAAGAGTAAAGAGGAAAACAGTTGGCTTCTACAAAGAGGTGACCATTTGAACAAATAATGTGGATAGTGTAAAGAGTGATAGAAATATAGGCTCATGGAAGTTGTCTGCATCTGTGTTTGGGAGGGGAGGGCATTGGCCCTAAGGACATGGATTGTTAACTAAAACTATATTATACCTATCAATAATTTCCAATGAAGTAGATTAACTCTAGACACAAAGGAAGGTAATATTTAATAATAATACTTAATAATCTACAAAGTTCCTAGAGACACTGCTCAATGTTAATTTTTAGGTTTACAATCTCACGTATTTCCCTGATATTTAGATTGAATTGAACTGAATTTAGTAAAATATCAAAGAAAACATGTGAGTCCTGTTCTGTTATTCTGTTGGACCACACATAAGAAAGGACAGTAGTAAGAAGCAAAATTCTTTAGGTTTATAAATTTCTGATGTTTTAAAGATTTTTCCATTAAAATACAGCAATTTGCAAAAAGGTTTATAGTTGTTAAATAACAGAGCATCCTATTGAAGACAACACTTGGTTTTTATGGCACATTTTTCAAAATTTTAATGATTAGGTATTTCCATTAAGAATGAATATTTTTTAGCTTTTAATTGTAAATTAAGAATATTATGTATATAATCATTTTAAGAAGTAATCTAATAGTTTTATCATTTAAAAGGGGAGATTGGGGGTGCCTGGGTGGCTCAGTGGATTAAAGCCTCTGCCTTTGGCTCAGGTCATGACCCTGGGATCCTAGGATCAAGCCCCACATCGGGCTCTCTGCTCAGCAGGGAGCCTGCTTCTCCCTCTCTCTCTTCCTCTCTGCCTACTTGTGATCTGTCTGTCAAATAAATAAAATCTTTAAAATAAATAAATAAATAAATAAAAGGGGAGATTGTTGGTGTGCTTAGGTGGTGAAGTCCATTAAGTGCTGACTCTTGGTTTTGGCTCAGGTTGTGATCTCAAGGTCATGATCTCAAGGTCATAAGGCTCAGCAGCTCAGCGGGAGCCTGCTTGGGATTCTCTCTCTCTCTCCTGTCCCTACCCCTGCACTCGCACATGTGATGTCTCTCTCTTCTAAATAATAAATAATTTTTTTAACGAAAAAAAATAAAAGGGAAGATTGTTTTGCCAGCTTTAGCCAAAAAAATTCAGGAGGAAAATTATAATAAATGTTTTTATATTCTGGCAATTTTCTTTCATAGCTTATATCTGGTGACATGATATACCAATTAACAAAATACTAAAAAATTCTTTATAAACAATTTTTTTTAATTAAAGGGTTTTTTAAACTCAGAACCTTACATAATTTGCCTTTATATATGTGTGTATGAATGTATGTATACAGGATCTAATTAGACTGTCCTTGGACATTACTTAGTCCATTCCCTGTTTTTGTCCAAAGAGGAAATTGAAGAACAGAATGGTTTAGTGGTTCTCTAATGCTAATATGACACAGCTGATTGGGGGAAGAGCAGTTAAAAAAAAACAAAAAACACCTTGGTCTCCTTATCCTCAGTCCCATTCTACTTCTGTATCATCAGTTGTAAAAGAAATAGAATTTTTGGTCATTATGAATTTAAATGAAAAAATTTTTAAAGCATAATTTATTCCTTGATGACAATAGCAGGAGGAAAAGGACTTTTACAAATTATTCAATCAGAGTTGGGACAGAAGAGATTTATTAAGGAAAATGGGGAAATTTTGGTAAGGTTGTTGATTGGCAATATATCCCAATCAAATTTCCTACTCTTCTACTTAATCCTAAATAGTGTATCTATAAAAGTTGCCTTTCTCACTCTTCAGTCTGTACAACATGGAAAGATGGAACTCTGGAAGAAAGCCAGGCTTACTGCCCTGAGAATTTAGAGAACTGAGTGTGGGTCTGTCTGAACAGCTAAAATCTAAGGTGAAATCCCCTAAATGAAGGAGCAACTGAGTGAGAAACCCAGAAATCTGCATGTGAATTCCCCTCAAATTATTGGCTGACTGCCTGTAAATATGTCAGTAACAATCCAAGGAATCTAGCAAAGGTAACAACTGGGGAAGGTTCTAAGAGCTAAGCAGAGATTTTAGCTGTTGCCCCCCACAAGTAAAACACACTTTGGAGCTGAAATCCAACTGAGTTGGGTGACCTTGGTAAACATCATGGACTTTCTATGAAGTTAGGAATAAAGACTAAAGACTACATCACCAAAACTAAAACATAAACCTGTCCTAAAATAGTGAAAACGAAGCTTCCCCGAGTTAAAGGTGATCTGTCTGTAATTTAACTGACCGCTAGAACAAAACTCAATACTTTTCAGAGGAAGATCCAGAGACTCTACAATGTATTACCCACAGTATAACAATAAAAAATTACTAGAAATGGGAAAATGTGACTTAGAGTCAATAGAAAGAGACCAACAAAGGACCTAGGTGTTAGAGTTGGCAGAGAAAGACTTTAAAATAACTGTAATAAATACGTTTAAATGTCTACAAGAAAAGATGGATATAACATATAAAGAAATGGGTCATGGGGAATAAAGATTCGAAAAGCAGAAAAGAAACTGCCCTTATTCAGAGACAACATGATTCTCCAAAAATCTATTACTTCCAATTAGTGAATTCAGCAAGTTTCTAGGATATAAAAAGTCAGTATTCTTATACTATTTCAACAATCAATTGGAAATAACATTTCAAATAAATATTTTTTATAATAGTGTTAAAAACCATTAAATATCTAAGAATAGATTTTTGAAAAGGTACAGAAGATCTCTACTTTGAAAACTACAAGGTTGCAGGAAGAAAGGCTTAAAAAGTAAAGAAATACACCATGTATATTGTTGCAGGATATTGTAAAGATATAATTCCACCTAAAAATGATCTATAGAATCAGTATAATTCCAACTCAGAATGCTGGGGGTTTTTTAATGGAAATTGGTAGTCTAACATTGACTGTTAGTTGGAAATACAAATGTCCAAAATTACTAAAATAATCCTGAGAAAAGACAAGTTGAAGGACTTAGACCACCTGATTCTAAGACTTATTATTAAGCTATAGAAATTAAGACAATGTTTTATTGGCATAAGGAAAGACAAACAGATGGATTCAAAAGAATAGAGAATCTAGAACTAGACATTCCACCCCATGCCCATGTATATACATAGCCCATTGACAGAAATGCCAGAAATTCAATGGGGGTAAAAGAAAATATTTTCAACAAATGATGTTAGAACAATTGGATATTTGCATATCCTGACTGGTACATCACAGCATATAAAATAATTAACTTGAGGTGGATTGTAAACCTAAAAACAAAAACTCTAAAATCCTTAGAAGGAAGCATAAAGAATATCTTTGCAAGAATTCAGTAGGCAAGTATTTCTTGGTATATAAAAAGCAGTAACCATAAAAGAAAAAAAGAAGATATATTGGACTTTATCAAGATTAGAAACTTCTGTTCATTAAAAGATACCCTTAAGAAAATGGAAAAGAAAATGGAAAAATCACATATTGATAAAAATCAATCAAGGCTAAGTGAAGTTGTACCATTCAGCTTGCATGCAGTGGATATACAATTTTAACACAGGTCTTTTGATGTCATTCATATTTTGTTCTGGAGAAATAGAAATATCATAAATCTTGACACTGCAAAAGTACAGAAGTTGAAATTTTAAAAATGGGCAGCAGAAATGGAAGTTTGGATAGTGATGTAAGTAGCATCTTACTGACATGAAAAGTAAAGAGAAAAACTTCATAGTCAGACGGAACAGGCAATAATGATTTCAGTATAATAATTAAAGTCAATTAGTAACCAGTACAAATCAAAGTAACAATAGGATTATTAAATCCTAGGCTTAATAATAGGATTATTAAAACAAGTAGTAAGTAACACGAGTAGACTAAATACTCACCTTTTATAGTTGAGAAATAATAGATAATATCCAAAGTTGCTAAGTCAAATACTAGCAGTGAAACATAAACATTTAACTTGTGGAAAACTGATTTAGAGATGAAGGGATAAGGGGATTCTGCTTTTCATTTTATGTCCATTCTTTAATATTTAATTTTTTCCATACAGAGCATTTATTCCATTGTTTTTAGACAGAGAGATTAATAGATAATAGGAAAAGAGGGAGGGAAAGAAACCTACATACCTAGAGGTTATCACTGCATAATGAAGTTTCAATGATTTCTTTCTTCGTTACAGCTGTCTGAATAGCCAACAATATTTTTAAAATTTCAATAGGAAAATAAAACTGGTTTCCCTTTGAAGAACCAGAAAAAAATTTTTTTAAATCAAGTGAATTACTTCAAATTAGTTTAATACTTTATTGCCTATCAGAAAATAACATCTGGAATTTTCTGGTGGGAAAACACTTCAGAATGTCAAAGTACTATTAACTTCTTGGTTTGGATCACTATATTACATTGAATACAAACTACTGTTATTTCAGTTGAATTCTGGAGTGTCCTTCACCTCAAAGTGCCACGTAGGACTGTAGAATAGTTCCCTACAGTTGAGCAAAAAGCTCTCACAATAATAAATTACTGTCAAATGTCACTGAGTTCTTTGCAATTATTGTGGGAGTGAAGAAATCCTAAAAATACCCTTATGGTAGTGTCTTTACCATTTCTACTGACATAAACTCTTTTGGGATTCTTCTCTAAGATGAAGTCTACACCCATAATTATGTCATCATGTATGCAGAAGTGTCATTTTTGCTCAATTCTTGTAACTTGTTTATAAGCCTGGAAGAGCAATAGCGAATGGTAATGGCCAGAGCCATCTGCCACTTAGATACTAGTGTTCCCACTAGAACTGTAATGTTGGTTCATCTATATCCTAAATTAGGTGTGTAGAGAAAAAAAAATACATGCCTGTAAGAATGCATTTTATAGCTAGCAGAGTGTTGTTCCAGAAACTAGTCATCAGGTTATCTTGGCCATTGTAAATTCAGTACATCTGGGAATTATTCTCAGGAAAACATTGGGTAGAAGCTCTAACTAGTGGCTTGGACTTTGTTTGACTACTGGAAGGACTGGAAAAAAGTAAACCACATGTGAAACTTCAGTGTATAATCTACCAAGCTAATTCCATGACACATGATGGTGGAAACCTTGATCAGGAATCCTTATTGATTTTGTAAGATTATATTAATGGTTTATGGTAGACTCCTTCACAAATGGCAATGAAATGTTCCCAATTCTCCTACTGCTTTATTCCTAAGTCTGCACCAGATATTTGCAATCAACTAATGCTGTGTGTGTGTGCATTTTTTCCCTTAGTTAAATTTAGGATTCTCTAAGAACCTTGCTTGCGTAAGTATAGTGAAATAGTTAAAAGTAGGGATGTTGATATCAGATCTGGGTTTGAATCCTTCAAGCTCGATTTGCTAGATAACCTTCATCAATATAGTCATTGTGAATGTCGGTTTTCTTATCTACAAAAAGGGAATGAAAACACAACTCAGAGAATTGTTGTAAAATTAAATATGATAGTTTATATAAATCACCTAATGCAGTGGTTCCCAAGTTGTATGCACACTGGATTTTCCTGGGGAACTACAAAAAGACCTACTGATTCCTGTGTTCCATCCCAAAAGGCTGTGGTTTAATGGGTCAGAGGTGTGGACTGAGTTTTGAAATTTTGTTAAGGTCTCTAGATGACCCTAACACACAACAGGTTTGGAAACCACTGACCTAGTGCATAGCAACACTGGTATAAGGTGCATATGGTCTAAGTGTTTTAAAAACATTATCTAACTTAATATTTGTAATAATCCTAAGAGGCAAACACTATATAACCCCCAATTTCCAGATGATAAACTGGGGTTTAGAGATATTTGATACCATAATCAAGGCCAGGTGATTATTACAAAGCAGAATCAGTATTTAAACCCAGTTTGCCTGAATCCAAAGCCAAGCCCTCAGTTGTAATTCTACCTAGCCCCAACCAAATTTCCTATCCATAGGAAATTTGAGGTAAGGCATATTTACAATCTCAGTTTGGGGGGAAAAAAAGAAAGAAGGAAAGAAGAAAAGAAGAAGAAAAAACACATACGTGAAATCCTTTCACGTGTGTCATTTGTCATTAAGTAAATGCAAATTAAAACCACAATGAAATACCACTACACACCTAACAGGATGGCTGAAATTAAAATAACGGACCATATCAAGTATTAACACGGTTGTGGAACTGCAGGTAGAAATAGAAGTGTTTCAGCCCTTTGGGGAAAAAAGCTGGACAGCATTTTTTTTTAAAGATTTTATTTATTTATTTGACACAGAGAGAGATCACAAGCAGGCACAGAGGCAGGCAGAGAGAGAGAGAGAGAGAGAGGAGGAAGCAGGCTCCCCGCTGAGCAGAAAGCCCGATGCAGGGCTCGATCTCAGGACCCTGTGATCATGACCTGAGCCAAAGGTAGAGGCTTCAACCCACTGAGCCACCCAGGTGCCCCAGCTGGAAAGCATCTTAAAAAATTAAATACACACCTACTGCATGATTTAGCCGTTCCACTCCTAGGTATTTACCTGAGAGAAATGAAAATAGACATACACAAAAAGACTTGAATACAAGTATTCATAGAAGTTTTATCTACAATAGCCCCAAATTGGAAACAACCAAATGTCTTTCAATGAGTGATTGGATAAGCAAGTTATGGTATATCCATGCAACATCCAACATACATGGATAAATATCAGAATAATTATGCTGATTGAAAGCATCCAAGAGAAAACCAAATACATGCCATATGATTCCACTTATATAAAATTGTAGAAAATGCAAACTAATATATAGTGACAAAAAGCAGACCAGTCGTTACCTAGACTAGGGTAGGGGAGGTAGGAAGGATTAGGAAAAGACTCAAGAAAACTTTGGACATAATAAATATGCTTAGTACTTTAATCATGGTGTGGTTTCAAAGGTGTATGCACTTTTCAAAACTTGGACATGTTTTAATACACTTTAAATATGTATAGTTTTTGTATCAGTTATATCTCAATAAATTTATTGAATATACAATTTTTTTTTAAAAAAAAGCTCTTCTCTCAGGGTGCCTGGAGGGTTCAGTCGCTGAAGTGTCTGTCTTCTGCTGGGGTCATGACCCCAGAGTCCTGGGATCGAGCCCTGCATCAGGCTCCTTGCTCAGTGGAGAGCCTGCTTCTCCCTCTGCCTCTGCTGTTACCCCTGCTTCTGCACTTTTTCTCTCTCTGTCAAATAAACAAATAAAATCTTAAAAAAAAGCTCTTCTTGTTTAAAGATTTTATTAGCTAACTAGAAAAGCATTACATATGATTGTGATATGATTTGTGATATGTGATATGAATATGATTTTTATTTTTTAATTGTTTCTTTTTCTTATATGCTGCAGTGATTTCTGATAAGGCTAAGCTTCATTTTTCAGTAATGAAATAGTGCCTTTTTAAAAGCCTGTTATATTGTTTAAAGATAGTACAAATACCTTAATTGTCTAGATGAAAATAAAAACTTCTACCTTAAAAAGAAATTAGGAATATCATAGACTAGAGAAAGGTGTATAAAATTTTACAATATGATTGCTTTTGAAATTCAAAAATTCTTGAGTGTATTCAATAGTTTGCAGATTTATCTCATGTATCCTGATCCATTTGTTAATGGGCAATTATGAGAGCACACTGTTGGTGAGAATATCCATGCCGGTAACTAAAAATATATCTGCCACACTTAAGTCCATTTACTTTCTGAGGGTCAATTTGCTGGAGCTTTTGCTTGTCTTTTTCTCCTTTCTTCTCCAAAGGTAAATGGCACAGCAGAATCTTTAGAGACAAAGTTGCATTTCAACAAGCTGGTTTGGGGATTTGTTCATGTCCTGTGCTTACAATTATTTATTGCCTTATAAAGGTTATGGGTAGGTAAATATAACTAAAGGTCGATGAAACAGAATATTTTACAGAACACCCTATTTGCTTAACATGTTAGAACTTCTAGCATTTAAAATTATTTTCAAGAATGAATATATTAGAATTATTACAACTGAAATATTCATGACATATCCATATAGATAGGAATAGATTTTTTTTTTATTTTTAAAACACCTTTTTTAAGATTTTTTTTTTTTAAAGTAATCTCTACAACCAACATGGTGCTTGAACTTACAACCCTGAGACCAAGAGTTGCATGCTCGGGGTGCCTGGGTGGCTCACTCGGTTAAGGGTTCGATTCTTGACTCTTCTTCATTTGGCTCAGGTCATGATCTCAGGGTTGTGAGACTGAGGCCCTGGTAGACATGCACTGGGTGGGGAGCCTGCTTAAGATTCTCTCTGTCCCTCCCCCAGCTCCAAAGGGAAAAAAAGAAGAAAGAGTCACATACTCTACTGACTGAGCCAGCCAGGCACCCTGGAATAGCAGATGTTTTGTTTTCTTTTAAAAATTTATTTAAATCTTTAAATAAGAGAGAGCAGGGGAGAGGCAGAGGAGTGGGGGAGACTCTCAAGCGGACTCCTCACTGAGGGCAGGGCATCCTCTCACAATCCTGAAATCATGACCTGAGCTGAAACCAAGCATCTAATGCTCGACCAAGTGAGTTACCCAGACGCCCCAAATAGATGGCTTTTAAATGCCTATAGAGAAGATTCCACAATTTTACTTTTATAATCTATTTTGTGGTAACTTTACCTTCAAGCCAGGACTAAAAGTAAATTCTTGCTTATTCAGAATTTTAATGAATGATATATTAATAACTAACTTCATATACTGGTGAATAGGAGTTGCCCTATGTAGTATACCTTAACTTCCAATTTATAGAAGAAATGTGTTATAATGAAATACATGAAAACAACACCCTAGAATACCTAAACGATCTTAAAAAAAAGAAGAATAAAGTATGAGGCATCACTCTTCCAGATATTAGGGCCATTTATATAATGACAGTAATCAAGGCAATTGGGTATTGGTGGAGGAAAAGATGGATAGATCAATGGAAAAGAAGAAAATCCAGGAAGAGACCTATACTCTATCCATCTCAATATCCTGTTTGTCATATTATGTGATAGTTTTGCAAGATGTTAACATTGGGTGGAACTGGGAAAGTGTACAAGGGATTTCTCCAAATTATTTCTCACATGTGTACATAAATCTACAATTATCTCAAAATTACAAGTTTAGTTTTAAAAGGCAGTAAAATAATAGTGAATGGAATGGAATATAATTACTTTGTTTTGTTTTAAAATGAAATACAGGATTTTACAATTCTCAGTGGTTTTTATTATAAAGATGAGTTAGCACATATAAAGAGGAGAAAAAAACAACTCATTACTTGAAATTTTTAGTTAATTCAATTTTCGATGAATAGGCATTGACTGTACACAGAATTTCAATAATAAGACCTCTGAGAGTTCTGTAACATTTTCCAGGTTTCAGGAAGAGAAGCCATTAGCAACTTAACAACCCACAAATCTGTTGGCCTCCATGCATGACCCGGGTCTAGGCCACCTGATTGGTTCTCATGTAATGCAATAAGAAAAGGATGTTCTCATCAGCACATCAGAATATTTAAATTTTGCCTGTGAGTATCTATTTCACAATCTTGAAATATATAAGCAAGAGTACACCAAATTGGGACACATTAAAATATGGGTATGAAGTTATTTTTGCACAGTATCCTTGCAAGTAATCTGACCTATGATATTATAATGGATGTTATAATTGTCAAAGTTTTGTTTTGTTTTGTTTTCTCTAAAGCATGGTCTTTCCTATATTTTTAGAAGAGATTAATATTGTAAGAGTGGGCTGGTAAAATGTAATATATTTTGAATTAGATACATTTTCAAACATAGCCTCACAAACTTTTAGAAGTGGATGGATTGTTGAAAATGTTTCATAAATGCTTCATACAAAAGTCCCCATTTTTTTCCCTGCTGCTCCATTTCTGCTGCAACCATCTCAACCCATGCTCTTACGTCGAATGAACAATTAAGCAGCCTACTAATTTCTTAACGCTGACCTATTCTCACTTCCCACCCTAATCCCTCCCCCTCACCATCCCCATAGTGACCTTTCTAACAGGAAATCGGCTTACCCTCTGCCTGCTTGGAATCCAACCATTGCTTCTGATTGCCTAAAATATAAAATCTAGACTTTGCTGGGCATCAAGGTCACCTAAATGGAGGCCCAGCCTACCTGCCACTACTGAATACACATCCTATACTCTATCATGGCCGCTCTTCTCAGTCTTCTCAGAACACATCGTGCTTTTGTTCATGAGGGTCCTTCCTTCTAGAATGCCCATCTTTGCCTCTGTCTGGTCTATGATCTCACCTCCTCTCTGAAGCTGTCCTCAATATCCTGAGGCAGTTCATCACTTCTCTTTTTTTTCTCTCTCTGGGGATTTTATATGGAATAATAGTTACTATTTCTTGAGCGCTTACTAGGTACCAGGCACTGTGCCTAACTAAGCATCTTACAGACGTGATCTCATCTAATCTGCCCAGCAGCCCTATGAGGTCATGTGGCACTTTCACACTGTCTTCTCATTCATTGTTTTCATGTCCACATCCTCACTGGAAGAGACCAGTCTCATTTGTCTTATTGGAACCAACTCCTCGCATAATGCTTGATAAGATCAAGTGCTCAGGAAACTGAGTAAATGTTTGTTGAGTGAGTGAATGATGGAATGAGTCAAATGAAATAAACAAATACAATAGGGTGCCTTAGAAAGTGGCTTATTGGAACTGGCTTCCCAAACAAGTATGTGACCAGAGCCCTGGAATATGCTTCCTAACTCAAATATCTCTCTCCTTGCCCCTGGCATGCTGCCTCAAATCCCCATGGTTCTCAAGAATGCCCTGTATTTATTTTTTTATTCTTACTGCCACCAACCTAGATTGGACCCTGTCTTGCCTCTTATTTGATCTACTCATCTACTTCCATATCTTCTCCTCTTTAGTTACTGTAGTCACTTTGGAAGAGATCGACCTTCCTAAAATACTCATCTGATTATATATTTCTCTTGCTCAAAAAACACTTGTTTTCTAGAGGGGGTTCTTTTGCCTGATTTTCAACAGTCTCTACAATCCGGCTCTTTGATCATGCATGTTACCTTTTAAATCCTACGGTCTAATCCCAGTGGAACTGGGATAGTTACTATCCCAACTGAAATAGTTGCCATCCTTACTCCATGCCTTTGTTCACTATGCCTTCTCTGCTTGTCTGAGTTGCCTCTTTCCCTATATTGTCTGTAAAAATTATATCCCTTCCATAATGCTTTCCTAGAACATACCAGTCAGGAAAGACCTCTGTTTTTTCTTATATGTTCATTACATTAACAGAGGGCTTCTGAGAGACATTTTATATTTTAGACAGCTCTCATATTCAAAGCGAGCTCTTTGAGGGATCAAGTAGACCTTTTTTGTTAACTGCCCACCTCATAAATGATACCCTTTTTAAAGAAGTGCCCCCTTCCCCATGTAAGGATGAGTTCTCTGCAATGTGTTTCTGCCATATTACCCTGTGTCTCAGACCATAGGTGAATAGATCAGAATGGGCCCCTTAACTATCCTGGGCCAGAGCTTCTCAGAGGCTAAGTTCTTGTAAGATAGGATCCTCTGAGCTTGAATCCGTCTCCTAAAGGCAGAAGCTGGGGCCACTGGTAGTGCTGTATGTTGAGGCTGTGTCCCTTCAGAGGGACCATTTTGTTCATAGACGCAAAGGGAAGCCATCTAGGTAGATGCAGCTTCGGGTGTGGGGTACAAATACATGCAGTGACCTTGAGTAGCCATAATATTTTCCTTCGTAGCTGTGGAGGCAGAGAGAGCTGGGTTGCAGAAAGATCACCTCCAGATATCTGGTGGTGAAGGCCAGAGGAAAGACTAAACCAAAAAAATCCCCAGAGAAGCAGCTCTTTATGAGAATTAAAACATGAGCCAGCAAGAGAAGAGGGGGCAGAGGGAACCAGTGCCTGGTTCCTGTCAGCTTTCCTGATCCTGGGTCCAGGCCCTGAAGAGACCCATTCCCCGTGGTGTTGCTGAGAAAATGCAGGGTTCTTTCAACAAACTCTTTTTTAGTTCAGGGACAAAATGAGTTGTGCTTTCGTCATCTAATCCCATGAGGCTGAGAGTAGATTTTTAGAGAAACTTGCCACGTCAGGTATCTGGTGGATACATGTCTTGAATGGAGGTTAAGACGGCTGATTCAACCTTAGCCTTACATTAAAAACACCTGAGATGTTTTTAAACCTACCAATTTCTACATCTGACTACAGATCAATTAGATGCAAATTGGCTTGGATGGGAGGCACTTGATATTTTTAAAATTTTCCCTGATGATTCTAAAATGTGATCGGGAATTATCATGGGCTAGATGTTATAAAAGCACAAACACAAGGGAACACTGGTAGCATATTAAGCTATTTTTTGGTTAACTCATCTGTGCTGAATTGGTTATCAGATTACACAGTCTGGGAAAATACTTGGACAGTAAGGCAGGGTCAGGATGGCATCAAAGCCTTGGGGAAAAAAAAAGCTTATAAAAAGAGGGAGGATAGGCATTGACTTTACTCCATATTTTTTCAGACTGCAAATTATGAGGGCACTAGAAGTAGTTGCATAAACCAGTAGCTGATCAAGTAGAAGGAGATGGGTTACCATGACTCTTTTAAATCCTCAGATGTAGATTTCTTTTAAAATGATACCTTTAAAAACATTATTTTGCTAAAATGTTAAATTGGAAGTCAAGCTTCACAGGCAGCATGAACTTGCAAGAGTATTAAAATATAACTCTTTAAGGCTCTATGCTTGGGGCACCTGAGTGGCTCAGTCAGTTAAGTGTCTGCCTTCAGCTTAGGTCATGATCTCAGGGTCCTGGAATCGAGTCCCATCTTGGGCTCCCTGCTCACTGGGGAGCTTGCTTCTGCCGTTCCCCCTGCCTTTTCGTTCTCTCTCTTTCTCTCTCAAGTAAATAAATAAAATCTTTTTAAAAAAATGGCTCTATGACCAATTTCCCCCACATTGTTACATCAATTATGACTTCATCTTGCTTAAAATGTTGTTGGTACATTTCTTCATGCATTCTGACTGGTATTGTAGCTCATTTAGTGTTCGTCTTTTGTCTTCTACTTAAAAGCTCCTTGAGAGGAGTAATTATGGTATTGATCTTTGTACCCTTCACAAGGAACCTTCTACAATTAGAGCGTTTTAGTTTTATTTGTTGTATTAACTATATCATTTAGACATAAATTCTACCACCAGTAATGGTCAATGATACCACAATGGCTTAAATGATGGGTTCATTTTTCTCCTATAGCAAGAAATCCAGATACAGGCAGTCAGAGGCTGGCACAACTTCTCAAAGAAGCCATTAGGGATGCACATTCTTTTCATTTCTCTGCTTCTGCCATCCTTACTGTTTAGCTACTCACCCATGGACATTACAATGGCTGCAACAGGGGCACATCTGCCTTAGGCTCAGGTCATGATCTCAGGGTTCTGGGATCCAGCCCAGGGTAGGACTCCCTGCTCAGCATGGAATCTGCTTCTCCCTCTCCCTCCCCCACTTGTGCTCTCTCTTGCTCACTCTGCTCTCTCTCTCTCTCTCTCAAATAAACAAAGAAAAAAATCTTTAAAAAAAAAAGATGGTTGGGAGAAGGGGGGTAGGGTTATGGACATTGGGGAGGGTATGTGCTTTTGGGTAAATTGGAAGGGGAGGTGAACCATGAGAGACTATGGACTCTGAAAAACAATCTGAGGGGTTTGAAGTGGCGGGGTGGGGGTGGGAGGTTGGGTACCAGGTGGTGGGTATTATAGTGGGCACAGCTTGCATGGAGCACTGGGTGTGGTGAAAAAATAATGAATATTGTTTTTCTGAAAATAAATAAATGGGAAAAAAAAAAAAAGATGACCGCTACACCCATGCATTATATTTTTTGCAGGCAAGAAGAGGACAGATTCAAAAGGCCCAAAAGGATCATTCTGGCCCAATCTATCCTTTTAAAAATCTTTTCTGGAATCTCAGCCATTAACACTTCATTGGTTAGAACTAGACACATGTTTATCCCTGGACCAATACCAGAAAATAATTAGGGAGAAAGGAATTATGGATTGGGGTTGAGTCAGACAGAAACATTCACATAAGGTTTGATTGTAATTAGAACTGAGGGGACTGTTACCGATTATTTGGCACCTCTTACTGAGATCTGACAGATGAGAAAACTGTGGGCCAGAAATGTCTGAGATCCACAGCCAAGTAACGGCAGGACAGAGAATAGACTGAGATCCAACTATCACCATTCCTAGGCCATTGAATGTTCCATACATCCACATACAGATCATTAGAAGTTCCTATGTTAGAAGCTCTGAGTCATTCCTGAAAACAGAATTTAGAACATTGGAACTTTGTTCAGATGTCTCCAAAAGAACCTTTCCCTTCCTATAAACATTCAGAGAAACAAATGGGGAAACAGACCTTCTAGTCTTCCTTTGACTTAAAAGACGGCAAAATAAACCTTCAGACTTTCTGGGAGACAGGCATATCCTCCATAAGTTGTCCTCTTGGCTCTATGTAACATGCAAGGTTGTTTTTTAAAGTCCTAATGCAGAACAAATTCATTACACAGTGAAATCCAAAAGTGGTCAAGTGCAATTCCAGTATTTTCTCTTTTCCCTTAGTATATACTACCATTGAGAACGTTTGCTAGGAAAAAATAATTAATTTATTGTTACTATCAAGTGATCTTAATACTCTTGACACCCCCAAAATAAGGTTTGTTAATTGTATGACATCTAAATAATTATCATTCCATAATTTTTCTCTTTCACCAAATGACCAATCTTAGCTTTTTAGGTATGACAGACACATTCTTCAAAAAAAAAAAAAACACCAAAACTTCACTTCAACCAACGAACATTCTACAACAGTTTCGATTATTAGTTCTCCACATCTATGATTTTTATCATCATGAGTAAATGCTGAATAAGTGACAGCTATTATTAAGTTCAGGTGAATGTAAGTTCAACAACAAGACAACAGATATATATCTTTGAAACAGTAAATCACATTAAAACAAAATCAGTTATATTTTTATCTTGTTTAAACATATTTGGGCCTGGATATCTGGGACTCAGAATTTCATAATAATATCATTACTCTCATACAAATATGCCTAGCTCAGCATATATGCATTTGAACCATTCATCCATCTGCTGTCATGTACTACTTTAAGAATTTATTCAGCAATAACCTCGCTACCACCACAAATTCTGTTGGGGAGAAGGACTTCGATGAAAATTCTACTTCATAAGCTATCATTTTAAAGAGGGAGGCACAGTAAAGGGATGTTTTACCATACATTTTGTAATAACCCTACATAGTTTTTCTAAGTCAATTTTAATCTGTTTGGGGTGTGTAGTTTATCGGTTATATTTCCGTTTCCATGGCAACAGATGCAATCATCACATACACATTCTGCAGCTGGGTAGACAGGCAGTCTCCTCTGAGACTTTAACTTGAGAATTCAGCAGTGTGTGAGTAAGAGGCAGGCATTCCTCCCCTCCAAGAGACTGAGAACACTGCCCTTCTAGGATACCAGTCTCAGGTGATAGCCAAAGCAAGGCTTCCAAATGCAACTCTTTCTCCAGCTTTCTCATGGAACAGTTGAGACATCTTTACCCAAGGCAGAAAGATACTTCCATTTCTGCTTTTAGAATTTGGGACTTCGGTTAAATAAAACACAATGGAAAACTGAACACTTAAGTACCTGGTTCCCATCCATTTCTTAAGACTGCCTGTGTTTCTGAAGTGGAAATTTATAAAAATTCAGTTCAGCTGTTCTGAAAATAAAACTCAGATGATGATGAAAAATAAAGTTGTAGAAGTCACTGAAAAAAAAAGTAGGAACCAAAGAAACCTTCAGTAACAAAAAAATCCTTGAGTCTTTCTTGATGTCTTGAAAGTGAGATATCATAGGTTCATTTAGCTACTTCTTCCAAAGGCAGCCAAATAGTTGACTGTTTCAAAAAAAAGATGCTTTATTTTTTTGTTATAGGAAATCTGAAATATACACAAAAATAGAAAATAAGTGAACCTTATGTACACATCTCCCAGATGGAGTTATTAACAACATTCTTATACTTGTTTTATCTATAAACCTCCACATGTTTTTGACAGATTATATTAAAGGAAATCATGTCATTTCACTCATACACATCTACTGTGTCTCTGATATAGGAAATTTTAAATAGAAGGATTTTTAAAAATCTAAGGATATTTTTAAAATATCAACTATATTCTTTTTTTTTTCAATTTATTTATTTTCAGAAAAACATTACTCATTATTTTTTCACCACACCCAGTGCTCCATGCAAGCCGTGCCCTCTATAATACCCACCACCTGGTACCCCAACCTCCCACCCCCCCCCGCCACTTCAAACCCCTCAGATTGTTTTTCAGAGTCCATAGTCTCTCATGGTTCACCTCCCCTTCCAATTTACCCAAATTCCCTACTCCTCTCTAATGCCCCTTGTCCTCCATGCTATTTGTTATGCTCTACAAATAAGTGAAACCATATGATAATTGACTCTCTCTGCTTGACTTATTTCACTCAGCATAATCTCTTATCAACTATATTCTTATCTGTAACACTTGAAAAAGAGCAATCAATTCTTTGGTTTCAGAAATATTCTGGGTTAATAATAATATGAAAATGGATGATGTTAATAGTTGTTATTCATTACTTAAAAGATTTGTAAATAAATGACTTCCATGAAAAACTATGAAAGATTTATTATTCCTATGGAGAACAAAATACTTAATTTTTTTTTATTCTGTCCTAAATATTTTCATCCTCTTTCTAGATGAGGCACCAATTTCTAGTCAGTTACTATCATTTTGCAATAGTGTAGAGAACACCCGTCAAAGAAGTTTATTTTAATTGAAATAACATTGGGAAATCTCTGATTCAGTCTTAAGTTCCTTTTTAGTAGGCCCATAAATCAGTGCCAAGAGGTTATCTTTACCCATATGCCTGTGATTGCTTAAAACTTTTATGTGTATGAAATCTGTTTCATTAAAAGCCATTGATTAAGCTATTTCTCCATGAAAACCTTTCTTATATATGACTAGTATTCCATTTGTTGAGTGTCTGTCTTTGCCTGTCCACTTAACTTCTGTGAAATTCCCTCTGATGTTTTTCCTTATCTTTCCTGGCTAGTCTATTTCTCTGTTCATCTGTGAATGTTTTTCTTTCTCTTTCTCATTTTTTCCCTTCATTTTCATCTTTCATTTCCTTACTAATCTCTGACTCTCCTTCCTAGTTTTTAAATTTATTGACTATTAAGCAATATTCCTTATCCTTAATTCTAAAAATAGATGAGAAAAATATATGGGGCTTGTCTAAAAGAAAATAAAATGGTTTTACACTTTCCCTCCCTTTTTTAAAATTGAGATATCATTGATACATAACATTGTGTTTCTAGGGCACAACATAATGATTTGATATTTGTATATATTGTGAAATGTTCGTAAGTCTACTTAACATCCATCAAAAATGGTTTTTCCTTGGCTTTCTTCCTTCTTTCAAAGTAGTAGCTCTCCTAGCATGTTTGTTTAGGGGGTATATTTAGTCATGCTAATAGGTAGCTATACATTGCATGTTTACGGAATATGGTTTCCAAATTCTAAGCAGTTTTGTAACTAGAATTTTACTCACTCTCATGGCCTTTATGCTAGTAGGATAAAGAAAAGTGTACAATGCCCTGATTTTTGGAAAAGGTCAATGGTTTAGAGAGTTTCAAAATGTCACTCAGCAGATGGGTGTAGACCCCTCATTGCTCAGTATTTATTTAGTAAGTTTAAAGGTATTCCAATTGGATTCTGGCATTAAATACAGATATTATGGGTCTCTTTAAAGCCTTACATCTGGAGGATGTCTTAGAGACGATATACTCTAAAAGTCCTTCGTTTTAGGGTGCCTGGGTGGCTCAGTGGGTTAAGCCTCTGCCTTCGGCTCAGGTCATGATCCCAGGGTCCTGGGATGGAGCCCCGCATCAGGCTCTCTGCTCCACAGAGAGCCTGCTTCCCGCCCCCCTGTCTCTTCCTGCCTCTCTGCCTACTTGTGATCTCTCCCTCTCTCTCTCTGTGTCAAATAAATAAATAAATAATCTTTAAAAAAATAAATAAATAAAAGTGCTTCGTTTTACTGGTTGGGAATTAAGACTAAGGGAGGCTAAGTGACTTCAAAGGGTGGCCTTTTCGGGCGCTTGGGTAGCTTAGCAGGTTGAACCTCTGCCTTCAGCTCAGGTTATGATGTCGGGGTCCTGGGATTGGGCTCCACATCGGGCTCTCTGCTCGGTGGGAGGCCTGCTTCCCCTCCACCGCTCCACTCTCTCTCTGCCTGCCTCTCTGCCTACTTGTGATCTCTCTGTCAAATAAATAAATAAAATCTTAAAAAAGAAAAAAAGAAATGGGCTGAGAACTAGAACCTTAATGACTACCAGTTCAGTATTTCCCCTACAATTTCCAAAAATAAGGGGTGATTATATGTTACGTGGTGTGAGAAGATAGTGCTCTCTCACATCAGTATAACCTGCGTTGTGAGTCTTTTTCCAGGGTGCCTGATGCTTTCACACTCTTTGACCCAATAGGTCTAGAACATTAAAACACATTTTAAGGACATTTTAACACATTGGAAGACAGTTTAATCTGCTTTCACGCAGAAATGCAACTACAGTAGCCCCTCTTTTCTGAGGGGGATACATTCCAAGACCCCAGTGGTAACCTGAAACTACAGATAGTATGGAATCCTATATATGCTATGTTCTTTCTTAAACATACACACCTATGATAAAGTTTAATTTATAAATTAAGCACAGTAAGAGATTAACAACAACAGTAATAAAACAGAACAATTATAACAGTGTACTATCATAAAAGTAATGTGAATGTGGTCTATCTCCAAATATTTCATACTCCACTCACCCTTCCTTTTTGTGACAGTGTGGGATGATAAAATGTCTATATTGATAAGATGAACCTAGGTGAATGATACAGGGTTTGTGACATAGCATTAGGCTACTGTTGGTCTTCTGATGGTAAGTCAGAGGAGGACCATCAGCTTCCAGCTGACTGTGGATAACTGAAACAGTGGAAGGCAAAACTGCAGGTGGGTGGGGGCTGGGGGGTGGGGGGACTCTAATGGTAACTTACTAGGAATAAGTCAGCTATCCTTGCAAGGGAATTTCAAAATAAGAAACTCCTCACTTATGAAGCAGGAAATACTGGAATATTTTTCTAAAACAGCATTCAAGTTTGCATCTGTGAAAGGAAAAGGATGTCCACTCTTTCCTTTATCTTTAATGATTCAGTGTATTTATTGGCTTTATAGAGCCCCTGTCATTTTTGTTCTGTTTCATTAATAAGTTCCCAAGGAATACGCCACTTGCTTTAATTAATGATGAAGTATAAATGGGTACACAGCCACATTCTAATTGTGTTTAAAAGGCCTTCAAAGGGGCGCCTGGGTGGCTCAGTGGATTAAGCCGCTGTCTTCGGCTCAGGTCATGATCTCAGTGTCCTGGGATCGAGCCCCGCATCAGGCTCTTTGCTTGGCGGGAGCCTGCTTCTCTCTCTCTCTCTCTCTGCCTGACTCACCGCCTGCTTGTGATCTCTCTCTCTCTGTCAAATAAATAAATAAAATCTTTAAAAAAAAATGTTAAAAAAAAAATAAAAGGCCTTCATAATAACAGTGATGAAGAAGATAAGAACATACATGTCCTAAATACTTAATTATTTGATTTAATTCCAATGCCTTTTGCTTTCTAGAAATAACTTCAGGAAATATGTTGGGATGACCTATTATTTTGAGGCATTGTTAGCTTTATTTAATATTTCTCTCACATATATTTTTTTAAATTGTTAGCCTTATTTACATTTTTGTTTAAAATGCCTGTTTTAGGGGGTGCCTGTGTGGTTCAGGGGGTTGAGCTTCTGCCTTTGGCTCAGGTCATAATCCCAGGGTCTTAGAATTGAGCCCCACATCAGACTCCCTGATTAGGGGGGAGTCTGCTTCTCCCTTTCCATCTGCCTCTCCCCTGTTTGTGTTCTCTCTCTCTCAGTAAATAAATAAAATCTTTTAAAAAATAAATAAAATACCTTTTCTATGACACACAACTTCACTGAAGGGATACATTATTAACTGCTCATTGTAGGTTGGAGTTAGAAGTACTGATGAAACCACTGTCCTTGATTCTATGTGTCTAATGAGAAAAATAAATAAGTAAATATTAGAAATGTCACTTTGGTGAGGTTATTAACAATGTTAAATTATAGGGAGTTTCCTCTAAAGGGGAAAAGAGATGATAAAACATGTCTACTTGAAATGGCTTCATAGTTTAAGCAAACAGCATAGCCAAAAAAGAAAAAAAAAAATGTCCCACCCAGCAGGAAATGGTAAGAACTGCCTTAAACTATTCCAGAAAAATAGACTGATTCAATAAAAAGGCAGAAAAAAAATCAGCCCACAAAATCAGTTGAATTTTGATTGAAATTGTCAAGGATTTAGTCTGGAAAAACACAATACCGGGAAATCTAAATTTCTTAAAGAGTGTTAGAAGCGCAGCCCCTAGGAAAATTAATGAGGGCTATGAATAAAAATAAGGATACTGGTCGTATGTTGTAATTCAGTCTTTCTTTCCTCACATTAAGCTTTAAGTATGACATTGTACAATGTCAAATGTAGCTAATTGATTTATTCCAATATTATTAAAATGTACTCACTGAGATTGCATACTTCCAGATCTCTGTACTTCACATCTAATTCTTGCTATGAACTAAGAAAATAATTTCTACAAAAATACTTTCCAACATCCTGAAAAAAGTTCTTAACTTGTAGTAGCTTTTCCCTAATTATAGTATCAAATAACCCAAAACCATGAATGGTTTGTAGTCACAGGAGTTAATATAACAGAAAGAACGGGGAACTTCAAAGTCAGTTTAAATATTTACATCCTAGTTCCCAGTCAGTGACCTTGGATAAATTATTTCTCTTTTCTGGACCTCTGTTTTCCCTATTGATAATTACCTTACTGGGTCTCCTTTACCAGCCACCTAAGATTACATATACCTTGGCTTGTTGTGTTGTAGATGTTTAATTAATGTTTGTTTCTTCCATTTTTTTAAAGATTTTTAAAAATCATTTATTTATTTGACAGAGAGAGAGAGAGAGAGACAGAGATCACAAGTAGGCAGAGAGGCAGGCAGAGAGAGAGGGGGAAGCAGGCTTTCTAATGAACTGAGAGCCCGATGCGGGGCTCGATCCCAGGACCCTGAGACCATGACCTGAGCCGAAGGCAGAGGCTTAACCCACTGAGCCACCCAGGTGCCCTGTTTCTTCCCTTTTTATGACTAGGATAGAATCTGAATTTAAAAATGGATATCTGAAAATGTAGGCCAGTGTTCTTTTCCCGTAGGTTTACACAAATTGCTGCAATAAGCTGGAGCCCCTCCCCCCGCCCAGAGAAGGCTGGGGAATAAAGGCTCTTATAAGAAAAAAAGAAACCTTAATCAGTTTGAGCATGTTTACATAGACAGTATGTGCAAATCAACTGTGGAAATGATGCTTCAGGTTTTTGTATCTCCAGCACTGAGTGTATGGTAAGAATCTTGGTGGGAACACAAGTACTCTAACACCCTGTTTGGTGTTCTGCACTGCTATTTAAAGATGTTTTCTTGTACATTTCAAATTTTCTCAATGAAGCCTGGTATTTTTCCTGATTCTTAATAACTTGATTCTCATAATGTATAATGTTGAAACATTTATTTTACAAAGTCTGTCAGTAATAATAAAAGAGAAGTGAGCATTTGTATAGAACACCGCCACCTTTTGGTAAATTTTAACAAGAAAGGGCTGTTTTCAGAGAGCTGTCAGGAAACAGGTTTTTTACAAAACTCAGAGTGGGCTAGGCAAGAGCGACCTCAAATATATTTACTTTTATTTAACAACTCCATTAGTGGTTGGATGTAATATAGGCAAGTCAGGGACACCTGGGTAGCTCAGTCGGTTAAGCATCTGCCTTTGGCTTAGGTCATGACATGGGATCAAGCCCTGTGAGGGACTCCCTGTGAGTGAGTACATTTTAATAATATTGGAATAAATCAATTAGCTACATTTGACATTGTACGATGTTATATATAAAGCTTAATATGAGTTCTCCTGCTCCCTCTGCCTCTCTGCCCCTTTCTCCTGCTCATATTCTCTCTCTCTCAAATAAATAATTCAAATCTTTCAAAAAAATTGCTAGTCAAAGGATTTTTTTTTTTAAGATTTTATTTATTTATTTGCCAGAGAAAGAGAGAGCGAGAGCGAGCACAGGCAGGCCGACTGGCAGCAGAGGCAGAGGGAGCAGAGGCAGGTTCCCAGCCGAACAAGGAGCCCGATGTGGGACTCGATCCCAGGACGCTGGGATCATGACCTAAGCCGAAGGCAGCTGCTTAACCAACTGAGCCACCCAGGCATCCCAAGTCAAAAGATTTTTCCCTCTTATTTTGGATTTACTGAATTTCTAGATAGTGCTCTAAATTCTACCATTTTGACAGCAACTGGGTACACTTAAATTTTCAATCTTTGTCCCATGCTATCAAAGGGCAAAGTCACTGAAGATGGCCACTCTTCCTTAAGAAGTCATGCTTTGAGAAGACAGAACAGTCCTAAACAGCAAACTAAAGCTTCACATTTACCGTACACTGTCACTCACACATTCCCGCATAAGATTTGTATTTTCATTTTCTTTCTAGACCCATCTTTAAGAGCTTGCCTTACATTTGCTATTTTCTTTTCATAGGTCAGGAAACCCTAACTTAGGTAAATTAAATACATGAAAAGTCACACCTTGACTGGTGCAAGGATGTTCTGGAAACGCTGTCTGCTGACTCCAAAAACGTGCTCCTAACATTTATACTCTATTCCTGAGTATGTATGCGTGTCCCTTTGAAAGGGAACTCATCGTCTAGGGTAGAAAACAAGCATTGCCTTCCCAAATGAAGAGGAGGCTGACTCTGTTACCCACTCTTAGAAATTCCATGTACTCCAAAGACTTCAGTCCTCCTATTTATTCATCCTGCAACCCCTACTGTAGCCTATCTCTTGAATTCAAATTCCAAAGCCATAGCAGTCATTTCTGACATGACAGAGACTCCATTTGACCAAATGGAATGCTCCTTTTCCTGAAATAATTTTCCCTGCCAAAGTCACTCCTAATGTTTTCCTTCTTCCTCTTCCCCCACATCCCGTCAGTTATAGAATGGTATCCATTGTTTAATTGATTCAGTCCTTAAATAGTTCCAGAATGTATGCTATGCTCCCAGAGGTAAAATCTGCCCCAGGCACAGGCCTAGGAGCAAAGAATATCGAGGTAAGTCGCTGTCCTCTGGGCTCACAGTGAATGGATTTCCAATTTTTATTTAATGTCTTTCGCATCCAACAATTTCTTTCCACTCTCACTGCCAATATTTTAATCCAATTTATCATCTTGTCGGGATCAGACCCTTGCCCGAGTTTCCTAGCTGCCGTCTGTCTGCTTCTATTCTCCCTGCTTACCCCCAGCCTGAGCTCCCATCCCTTATGCTCTATCTAACCGCTCGACTCCCTACCAGCAAAAGAATCGTTCTGAACCTTGCTACGCAATTCTGCTTCTATACTGCTAAGTCTTTGATGGCTGCTATTTGCTGGCAGAATCATGTTCAAACCTATCAGCCTGTTTTTCAAGGATCTCTATAATCCTCCTCTCCTCTCGTTCAGCCTCATTCACCGTCATAGGAAAACTTGATTCTCAGATTCCCTCAGTCAGAATCATATAGACATCTTATTAGAAATATAGATTTCTTGGGCACCTGGGTGGCTCAGTTGGTTGAGCGACTGCCTTCAGCTCAGGTCATGATCTTGGAGTCCCAGGATGGAGTTCTGCACTGGGCTTCCTGCTCAGCATGGGGTCTGCTTCTCCCTCTGACCTTCCCCCTCTCATACTCTCTCTCATTCTCTCTCTCTCTCAAATAAATAAATGCAATCTTAAAAAAAAAAGAAATATAGATTTCTTGTCCACCAATGAATCAGTTTCATGCACTGCATCTAAAAAAATTGAAAAGCAATCCCCAACATCTGGCAGCTGCCCTAGCAATCACAAGTAGGCCATGGTATTCTCCTGTTGAGCCCAAACAATTTCACAGAACACCAGCGTCAGACAAGGCCACTTGGTGACCATGATCACCAATCTGTAATCAAGTGTCAGCAGTGACACTTGATTGGAACTGTGCCCAAACCACAAAAGTGACAAAATACTCCTTGTCCTGAATGGTATGATTGATTGCGCTGCTTTACTAATTACTTTTAGAGTATTGCTTGGTTTCTTCCACCTTCTAGGTAAGAGTTATGAAGATACCCAATCACAGAATTACCCCTGCTTCTTTTTTTTTTTTTTTAAGATTTTATTTATTTATTTGACAGACAGAGATTACAAGTAGGCAGAGAGGTAGGTGCGGGGGGAGGGAAGCAGGCTCCCTGTCAAGCAGAGAAGCAGAGAGCCCGATGTGGGCCTCGATTCCAGAACCCCAGGATCATGACCTGAGCCAAAGGCAGAGGCTCTAACCCACTGAGCGCCCCTACCCCTGCTTCTTGACAGCATCTAACGTAGACCAAAGCCCTGTTTCCTTAGACCCTCTCCCAAATTACTAGCAAAAGTTCAAATATTATAGTCTTTTTTTTTTTTTAAGATTTATTCATTTATTTTAGAGAGAGAGAGAGAGTGAGCAGGGGTATGGACAGTGGGAGGAGAGAAATCCTCAAGCAGATTCCCTGCTGAGCACACATTCAGACCCAGAGACTCAGGGCTTATTTCTAGGACCCTGAGATCATGACCAGAGCCCAAATCAAGAGTCTGCTGCTTAACTGACTGAGCCACCCAGATGCCCGTATAGTAAGTCCTTTCTAACACCCTCTTACTAAGATACCACATGGTTCTCCCTCTTTGCAATGATCCGTAAACCCAGCCTCCTTCAACTGCAGGTTTATTCTTGGTTGCCTTTGACTAGAGGGTATTGACAGATCATGTGAATTCTCATTTTATTGTGCTTCTCAAGTGAATCCAGAGAGGAGACCAAGAACCACTACCACAACCAAACCATCCTCTACTTTTTTCCTGTAAACACATCATATGCATTGTTACTTATCTAAAACCTTTCAATCCTTCTAAGCTAACGTATGGTCCCCTTTATCACTGAGGGCCCCTTGGCCCTGCCATCCCGCAACATCTGCTCCTTCACCAAATTCCTACCAGTGACGCCCATTTGGAACCCAATACAACATACTGCATTGCTCCTCATCCTTTAACATTGCCTGCCTTTCCTCTCCTTAAAAGCTACAGCTCTTCAACATCAGACTTTCCAAAAGAAAAACGATCAGTTCTAATCACTATCAACGAAGAATCTTCCTGAACCTCGCTTTGCAATGTCGCTTCTTTGTTCACACTCCTTTTGTGGCTGTTGTTTCTAGCAGAATTCAGTTCAGATATTTCAGCCTATTATGAATGAGCAAGCTGAGACAGTTCAGTTTAAGGCCCATCAACGCAAAAGATGGCGAGTGAGTTCTAGAAATGTCAGGTCTCTCTGCTAGGGCCAAATCTAGAAAGCAGCCCCCAGAAAGGTTTCAAAGGCCAAACAGGTAAATACATTGCTGAGCATGCAGTAGGAAGGTAATAAATAATGGGAGAAATGAATGAAAAGTAATTAATGGATCTTATGTGTCTAGCAGAATTATTTATCATCAGACATGTTTGAACAGTCCTACATAGTGATTTTATTTCTTTCCAATGTGTTCTCTATCTTTTAGAAAAAGCGTGCGTATAATAACAGGGTTTTGTTTTTTTGTTTGTTTTTGTTTTTGTGAAGACCCTTTTTTACTTCCTATTTATTTATTTATTCCTTTATTCATCACATTTTCCATGTGTGAGGTGCTGTGCTAGGGACTAGTGATACAAAATTAATCAAGAAAGACAGAGTTCTGCTCTCATTAAAAGCACATGATTTACTGGATGGAAATAGACAATTAAAATTAAATTACTCTAAATTATGCTACAGTACAAGGGCTATTGGACTATGTGGAATGGACTCTGGGAAGGAACAACTTAAAATGGACACCTAACAGATTAGGAGTTAGTCATTTAGTAGAATTGTAATGAATCTTTAAGATATATGTGAAGGTCTTTTTAAAGTACACTTTAAGCTACTTGCTTAAATGAAAATTTTTAGATATCAAAGTTTAAGAAGTTATTTTCTGAGGTCTTTACCACCCAGCTAGTGGTTGCTAGCTGCCCGCTTTTAAGATACTTCATTTTTGTGTCTCCAACATTCGTGTTCTTTATCTATGTCCTTTTATATGCGTACAATTCCTTTTTTTTTTTTTGAGAGAGAGAGAGAGAGAGGGAGGGAGAGAGAGAGAAATAGGGTGAGAGGCTCCATGTCCAGTGCAAAGCCGAACTTGGGGATCCATCTCACAACCCTGAGATCATGACCTGAGCTGAAATCAAGATCAGTTCCTTAACCAAGTGAACCATCCAGTCGCCCCATGAACACATCTTTCTGTTCTAAAAAGTATTCCATGTTGGAAGATCTTACGAAGCTTTCTTTTGTATGAAATTCACTTACAGCATAGTGTCAGATCAAAAAGTGGATCCTCCACTGGGAAATAGCTTGACACATCATGAGTACTAACTTTAAACATTCCTGGGAGCTGTCACTGCTTATGCATATTGTTGTTTAATTACTTTTTTCCTAATATTATACAGACTACATGGGTAGCACATGACAGAAAGGCAGGGTCCATGTCTATCTTATCCATGGCAGCATGTCCTTCCCACACCTAGCACCATTTGTTTTCTCTTCTTTTTTTTTTTTAAAGATTTTATTTACTTATTTGACAGAGATCACAAGTAGGCAGAGGCAGGCAGAGAGAGAGGAGGAAGCAGGTTCCCCGCTGAGCAGAGAGCCCGATGTGGGGCTCGATCCCAGGACCCTGAGACCATGACCTGAGCCGAAGGCAGAGGCTTTAACCCACTGAGCCACCCAGGCGCCATTTCTTGCACCACATCCATGATATAAAGAAAACGGATAATGCACCTCTGCAAAAATTAGAGAGAATATAACCAATAGTATAGAGAGGCAGAAGAGGGTAGAACAAAACAACCCAGAGGGCTTTGAATCTCACTACAGACAAGATGGTAGCATTTGAAATGATTCATGTAAAATGATCCAAAATTCTTGTGGCTTCAGAGAAGGTACACAGAAATATGTCCGCATATGCTCACATTTCGAATAAGAACTTGTGGTTAGAGGAGGATTATTGAACGAGACATGATCCTTTCCTTAAGCAACCTACAGACTAACTGAGGAGACAAGTCTCAAGAACAAGAAACAACCTGGTACCAATTAAGTGCCAGGCATGAGGTGCAAAGAGTTAGAGCTTGATGGGGGTGGAGAGAATAACGAGGAAGAAGAATATTCTTTAGGAATTTAGAGCTATACCCTTTTAGGTGCTTGTGCATGTCAATTTGTCCCTTCAGAAATAGAAGTTCTTAAAGGCTAGCAGTCATGCCTATTAAACTGCCTGAATTCTGATGACTAGGACAACTTCCACATCAAATGTCATACAGTCTCCCAACCTCTGAGGTGATTCTAGCTTCTCTATAGCTGTCCTCAATAAGGTCATTCACCTGCATCCTCTACTAAACTTTGGGGTTAAACTCCTATGTACTAACTTTTCCAAAGCGTGCCAATTTTGCCGGCCCTCCAGTCCTTCAGCCTTGACGTGACTCTCAAGACTTGTGGTCTATGTTTTCGTCTTTTAACTGACCTACTTAAACATGATATACCAGTCTTGTCCTCTCACCAAAGTTAATTCCTGGCCCTATGCTTTCCAAGATAGAGTGTCTGTTATCACTGTCGCCTCTTTGCGCTAGTTATCTGTTGCAGCACAACAAATTACCTCAGAATTTAGCAGCTTAAAGCAATGTACATTAATTATCTTGCACAGTTCCTTAGGATCAGGAATCTAGGAGCAGCTTAGCAGAGTAGTTGTGGTTCAGTCACTCATGAGGCTGCATCCAAACTCTCAGCTGGGAATCTCGTCATCTAAAGGCTTGAATGGGCTTGGAGGATCCTCTTCCAAGCTCACTCACATGGATGTTGGCAAGATGCCTTAGCTCCTTGCCACATGTGCCTCACCATAGGCCTGCTCACGGCTTCCCCCAGAGAGAATGATCGTAGACAAAGAGAGAGAGAGACTATGCCGCCTTTTGTGACATACGTTGTTAGTTCCACCTTATTCTGCTCATTGAAAACAAGTCACTAAGTCTAGCCCATACTTCATGGAAAGAGATTACACAAAGATGGGAATGCCAAGAGGTGAGGACTATTGGGGGTTATTCTAGAGGCTTCGCACTATACTCTTTCTATAAGGTGACTTTTCAGTTCTTCATCTGAAGTAGTTACCTTCTTTTTCTTCTTTATTTATTAACTTCCTCATGGAGTTAAAGTGAATTTTTTTTTAAAGATTTTATTTATTTATTTGACAGAGAGAGAGATCACAAGCAGGCGGAGAGTCAGGCAGAGAGAGAGAGAGAGAAGCAGGCTCCCGCCAAGCAAAGAGCCCGATGCGGGGCTCGATCCCAGGACACTGAGATCATGACCTGAGCCGAAGGCAGCGGCTTAATCCACTGAGCCACCCAGGCGCCCCTAAAGTGAATTTTAATACATTTGTCCGCAAAGCTATATGAAGTTACTATTTTATACATTAGCTTCAAAATAAGAGTTCCCTTTCCTCCTACTGACAGATTTCACCTTTCAAGAATGAAAACATACTTTTCTTTTCCCCTGATACTGTTTTCCACTAACTGCTGTAGGTTACCATTTCTTGTTTATTTTGATTTGTAAGTTTGTCGGGATAACAACACAAAGCATTCCTTAAACTCACAATATCAAGAAGCAAATAGAGAATTCTTTCTCCTCCTTACTGCCAACTGAAAATATTCATATCCAAATCCCTTGCCACTCAGTCAGCAAGCCAAACCCAATTCACTGAAAAAGTGAGCATTTGCTAAACATTTTTTTCATCTACTTCTACCAAAGAAAGAAACATATTAATGTGAGCACTGTTTTATTTCATAAATAATTGAAATAATTCAGGGCTCGAGTCTTCAGAATTTAGAGGAAGCAAGAATCCGACAACTAAAACATAAGCGGCCATGGCTTGATTCAGTGCAAGTTTCTTTCAAGCCAGGTATAAATCGGAAATTGGCAATCCAGGTCATGGCCTCCATCATGCAGGAGTTTACAGTTGTTGAACATGTTAGAGCTTGGATCCTGAAACCATACCCATTGTTACTAAGAAAAGCAAAAACTAAGAAAGCAAAAACTGGTCTGATAACCCTCTTCTTGCTTTTAAGGAAGGAACAGAGCTATTTTTTCATAAATGGATGCCTAGTTTGGTGGCACTGAAAAGATTGTCTAAAGAAGGAACAATGCTACAATATCCATGATGGGATGCTGGGGCAGAAGTCTCTTGCATTCATGGATTTGTACATAGATCCTTGGTCATGTGTATGAACAGAATGAAGACAGGACTATATTCCACAGCAGGTCACCACAGCTGTGTTTACTACAGCACCTTTGAGCTTAGTTTCCTTAAAAGTGAAATAGGAATAATAAAGATCTAGACTTGCAGATTTGTTTTAATGGCTAAAGTGTGTTAAAATACAAGCAAAAGAGCTGGCACATGGGCATTCAGGAAATACTGATTCTTCTTCCTTTTGTGTCTTATCAAAATGTGCTGAAAATAACTGCCAGAGAGCTTTTTCATATAGCTATTGTCTTGTTTGCTGGTGTGTAGAAGGGAAGCTTTTCTACCTTCTGCATGCAGGACATGATATTTTTAACTATATTCTGAGGATTTAAGAGAGAACTGAGCTGAATATTTAAGTACTCTCTGAAGTCAGTGCACGATTTAGGAAATTATGTATATTAGAATGTTATGTTGCAACATGATACAATAAATCCCAATGAAGCTGTGGTTCTCAATTCAGACTGTATTAAGTTTCTCTGCTTAAATTTTATTATAGGGCAGATCATTGATATCAAGTAAATCAAGCCAACTATGAAAGCATCACTACTACGAGAAAAACATTTTAATGTATCAAGAAACCACTCTGAAATTTTTCACAAAATACACCACTTATTTCAGAGAAATTTGCTTGAAGTTTGCTAATGTTGAGTTTTGCATTTTATTTATATTTACCAAATGCTTTGCAATCTCCTTTATTTCCCATTTCCCATGACTTTTGATAAAGGATCAAGCCAAACCACCAACTTGGAGAAGCGATTTTGCTGAGGTCGAAGACTCCATTACACCACACTCCAATTGAAAACTTAGAATAATTGGGTCTACAATATTTTGTAGAGGTCCTCTACTATTAAAATAGCAAAGCTATAGTCTTGAACCTTTTCTCATTCTGTCTTCCATTAATTGAAAATTGGAATGTATCCCAGACCTCCTTCATTTTGCCCACAGAACCAAGATGAGTCAGCACATTCTTCACATCTTCTACTCTTCCAAGCCATTTTACTGTTCCAATTTTTACTCAATTGTTTTTCCTAATAGAACTTTATAAAATTCTCTCCTTGTCATATTATCTTGATTTTCTTGTCATGTCCATGCTTGATATATATTTTTAAAAGATTGCATTTATTTATTTGAGAGAGAAGGAGATCATGAGTGGTGAGGAGGGGAGGTACAGAGGGAGAGGGACAAGCAGACTTCCTGCAGAGCAGGGAGCCCAACTTGGAGCTCGATCCCAGGATCCCAGGATCATGACCTGAACCAAAGGCAGAGGCTTAACTGACCAAGCCACCTAGGTACCCGTATGTTTGATATATTTTTAAACAATATCCCAACCTTGCTCAGTATTCTTCATTTCACACTACCCAAATTCAAAGGGAATTGATAAGTGAATTTCAGATTTTAAATTTATGATGATAAATGTGATTATGAAGGGAAGACAATTACTCATGTTGGAAATGAGTCCATTTTATCACTGTAGACCAATTTATGAGAAAGCCTCAGGAGAATAAGCAGTCATTTGGTGAACATAGAACCAAAATGAACAAAGTTAATTAGATGATATTCCTAGTTAATATCTTTAAGCTATGATTGCTTGATGCCTCTCTTCACTAAAGAGTATGCTACTAAACAGACTGGGTGTTTGACTAGTTTATATGAGAATGTTTTATAACTATATTGAAGGCACACAAACCTTCTGTAATGTGTTTTGTCTTCCTCTTAATAGGCTCCATGCAGACTCAAAAACATGGGGTATATTCTATAGTTATAGCCTATCTTTTCTTTACTAAAACACATGACTGATTGGACTTAGACGTTTTTACAGTCATCTTGATAAATCTTGGGTATTCTTGTATCACCTTAAATATCCATTTGCAGATAACTACATCTATTGATGGTTGTATCATGTTATTTTTCCAGAATTAATCATGAAAGTGTGTCTTGACACCTCTTGTGTCCCTCCTCACGTTCTCTTAATGTACTTCTAGCTCACGTGTTATGACAGTCTGGTGTACACAAGTATAATGAGACAGCACCTTGCCACTACTATAATTTCTTGCTTTCTACATCTTTGACTTCTTGCAGTAGTACCTGAGGGAAGCTGTTGAGATAGATTTTGACTCACACACAAACTTAGAAGTGTGAGGGTATTAATACAATGCAGGACAAGAATCGTAGTGAAATATTCCCTTCTTACATCCCCTTGAATGGACCATTCTGAGTATGTTCTGCACAGTTCCTCAGACTTTCCCCATAAAATAAAATCACATTGGTCGATTTGGCGTATCTCCTCTTAAATGGAATGTATTTTTTTCTTCTCAATTGAAAACTGTAGGACTAGGGATATTTTAGTTACGTCCATTTTTACTTTGGCAAGTAGACTTGCCATCATGACTTTCAGAAGTATTTTATCAGCTCCCGAATTAATTTTCCAGAATATTTAAACCAATCAAAAATATTTGGACAATAAAAAAATGAACACTGCATGAGAAAAATAAGTAAATCAAATGTTATACTGTCTGAATGACTCTCTCCTTGTCAATGTTTTAAGAGTAAAGAAATGAAAAACTGGAGATTTGCCCTTAGAAATAAAATATTTTTCTCTTTCTAATTGATGGAAACATATTATGGAAACTAGTCACAAAATAAAATTACTCTGTTATAAATATAAAAAGTATAAAAGCCCTAGTACATGACTGGCCTTGAATTAACTTCAAGATGATTTCCCATTTAATATCTTCCTTTAAATACTGATACAAAATCAGAGGTTAGCCAAACATCTTGGCAAAGCTAAGAAATTAGACATTAAATGAAGTATGTAAACACTTATTTTCATTTTCTAATCTTAATTCAAAGAAGATGGAAAATACAAGTATGCAGTCCCCAAAGAAATATTAACTTTTCAAATTGGGCTGCTTTGGAATAAAAAGTCTTACATGTGTGCCCTGTGAACTTAGTTAATATAACTACGAGTACTGTAATTTCTACATTTCCTGATTTGTACTAAAATTGCAAGTGTATTAGTTTAATATTTTATAGAGGTTTTGGAAGACTGTTCTTGAAATTTTCAAGGTATAGGGTTGTCTGGAAAAAAAAAAATCCAGCGTCTGACAATAATTCTGTGTAATCTTTTATTTGGACAAAGACTCTGATTGGTTATAGTCATGGCTTTTTCTCACACATGAATTGAACAATTCCATAAATAAAGAGGTTTACCTTTTTTTTTCAAAATAATAAAACTATACATAATACCCTCCCTTTTGTCTCTGTCCTGGATCCACTAAAATACTACCTCTAATCCCAGGCACCCCAATTAGTTTCCCAGTCACCATAGTTACTGTTAAAAAGGGAGAGTTCTTATCTGAACACTCAGATTGTGCTTAATGCTTTGCAACCACTCCACTGACCTTATTTTTTCTTCTGTGTGTTGTTTGTTTTTATTTCTTTGTTTTTGTGGCTTTACACATCCACCAGACACTCTTTGTTACTGACTATTGATAAAAGCCTACAAATAATAAACCTTTTCAAAATTCTAAAGTATCTTGTGGAAATAACAAGTTTATATTCAGATGAATGGACTAGCCTACATAAGGCTTGTCCTTCCCTTGAACACAATTAATATAATTTTATTTTCACATGTTTATAAGGAATGGTAAACTTCTCATTTATTATTTTTCATAGCAGCATTCATGGACCTTAACATTTAGGTATATTGCTGACATTACCTGGAAACTTGCTAGAAATAAAAAATTCACTCAAAATCTCAAGAAAGTAGGCAGATGATCATATAATTTTCAAGGTCTGAGTAGCTAGCATTCCCTGAACACTTCTTGTCAGACATCTATGGCAAAGACTAACTAGGCCTCTCAATTATTCCCTTTCCACTGGATCATTTCCGTCAACATGCTACAGTGTCTTGCCTCCTTCAAAAAATCATTTGTGCCTTCTCACTCAAGCTTCCTTCATTTCCTCTTTGTATGGAAGACATCTTAAAAGCATCTATACTCACATCTTCACTTTCTTGTCTCCTATTCCTATTTTTAAACCCCTCTAATCAGGCTTTCATTCCTCCACCACACTGAAAATACACTCTTCAAGATCACTAATTCTTCCAAATCCAGGAGTCTATCCTCAGTCTTCATCATATTGTGCCCTTCCCAGCATTTGACAATAGTTGATCAAGCCTATTTCTTGAAAACTTTCTTCTTTTGGCTTCAGAAATATCATACATCTGTTTCCTTCCTATGTAACTGGCCACTTCCTTTTCCCTAGTTGTCCTTACTCTTCTTGGCCTCTAAAATTTGAAGACGCCCAAAGGTTGCTCTTCATTGGAAGTTTAAGGTTTCTTTTTTACCCTTTGAATAGAATTCTGGCTCTGTTGATATAAAGATCCTGATTCCCAAAGAGAGAACAGTTCTTCCAGACGACAATAGCTCAATTGATCAAGAGTCCTGCTGAGCAATTGCCCAGACACTTCTGGTTCCTTGTGTTCTGTGACCAGTCAATAAGATAAAATTGCCAAAAGGATCAAGAGGAGGTAGGGCTGGTTGGAATATGTGTGGAGCCTAGGCGATCCACTTGTGTGACCCTGGCTATTCTCTGGCTGGGTTCTGACGGTAAATTGACAAATGCAGTAACTCTGGCTAGAGAAGAGCATGGTAATCAGTGCTTTAGATGCCTCAGAGAAAAGAGTCTGGTTCATGCTACCAGGTAACACATTGGGACAACGAGGGCTGACAGCAGAGGGCTGTGGGGGTCTAGAATGCATAGTAGAGGAGGGAGATGACCAGTGTTAGTTGTGGACTTAACCAGCTATGGCAGAGAAAACTCTAGCTTGTCCATTAACCTTCCCTTAAACGTCCCCCAGGAAG
Source organism: Neogale vison (assembly GCF_020171115.1). Classification (NCBI taxonomy): domain Eukaryota; kingdom Metazoa; phylum Chordata; class Mammalia; order Carnivora; family Mustelidae; genus Neogale; species Neogale vison. The sequence goes on from NC_058094.1 coordinate 30,217,382, forward strand.
AAAGGCTCATGGGGACCTGCTTGTGGGAACTATGCAGAGATTGAGGAGCACAAGGGGTGGATTGTGGTAGATGTTCCTAGCTTCTGGGAATGCTTCTGGAAGGTGGTCCTCTACTGTTCAGCCTTCCATAGGGATTTCCTCGGGCCCAAGCTCATGCCTCCTCGAATAGCTGGTATCCAATGACCAGTTAGCTTGGGAGTATAAAGGTTCATCCTGGTATTCCAACTGGAGACAACTTTGAAAGGCTGACCTGACTGCACAGCTGCATATGGGGTCAGCTGAGGCTTTGTAGGGACTGCACGGCTGTTCAACTTCTACCTCTGCCCAATATTACTTCACTTTCCTCTTCCACAAGTATCGACCCTGAAAGCACTCCTCAATAAACTTCCTATACCCTAATCCTATCTCTAAGTATGCTGCTGAAGAAACCTAACCGGAGACAACAGGATGTGTTAATATTGTTGCCTGCAGAATATGAACACTCTCCTCTCAGACCAAGGGATGGAACTGATTGTCTTCTGCTATTTGTTCTAGGATCCATTTCTCACTCTCCCCCTATTCTCTTCAGTATGGCAGAAAGCTAGCTCCTGAAACTACATTTCCTTGGCTTCCAGTTAGGTTTGCTGGATGGGAGGCAGTGGTGGGAGACTGCATAGCAGAAGGAAGAGTCTATTTCTACCCGCATCCCCTCCCCCCTCCAAATCCCTGGTGGTACTTACCTTTTCTTTGTCTTTTTGGACCACCCCATCTCTGTAGTCTCACTCCTACGGGGCAGCCTCTGCCATGTTTTTAGCTCTTGATGGTTATAGCGAATTCCTGAAATCGCTAGATGACTGCAAGCCAGGCATACGACCAACTACAATTCCTGAACATAACAAATGGGTTTGTGCATGCTTAGTACATGTTCTCTCTGCCTAGAATCCCAGGCTGTTTTTGTCAGACCAACTCACATTCATCCTCCAAGACTCGGTGCAGTTTTCACCAGCCACTTGAACTTGAAGCTTCATCTAACTGTACTCCATTTCCAACATGTGTTTCTTTGAAAACATGTGCTTCTGTCTATCTGAATAACTTACTGCACCAATCTGAAATTAGATATATACATGCCTGGACAAGACTGAGACTTCCTTAAGGGAAAGATTTGTCTGGTCTTTCATCTTTGTATTCTATTGCTAATACAGGCATCTGATATAAGAAGCAATCAGTAAATGTTTTTAAAATGAACAAATGACAGAGACAGGCATTTGTATGTCACAGGTAAAAGTTTATGTGACATAGGTTTGAAAATACAGATTTTGGAGTCAGACTACACTGGAATATAGACCTAGATCTATACTTAACAATAGCTTTGTACAATGACCTTGGGCAAATTGTTCAACCACTTCAAGCCTCATTTCCTTTAGTTATGAAATGAAAGTGATAATAATACCAATTTCATAAGATTGTTCTAAGAATTAAAGCAATACTGATAATGGCCGTGCTATCATTAAATATTGTTCTCATTTGTTGCAGTGTAGAGAGTACTTAAGATTTTCACCTATAATTCCCATTCAGTCCTTCAAACTAATCAGCAAAATTGTTGGCAACTCCATAAAGATCCAAAAACAACAATTGCAGGGGCTCTTGTTGGTTGGTAGAGCTTGTGGCTCTTGATCTCTGGGTTGTGAGTTCAAGCCCCACAATGGGTGTAGAGATTACTTAAGACAAAAAAAAATCAGCAAACTTAGACTCACAGCATTTATTTATCTAATGATACAGAGTTGGCTCATCAGGGTAGGTTATGCCAAGCTGCAGTAACAAACAAACCTGAAAATTTCAGTGGTTTAACAAATAAAGGTTTATTTCTTGTACATGCAAAGTATGCTGTGGGTCCAGCGGTTCTCTGGGGTACTTCAATTTCAACTTTTCTGCAGGGATACAAGAGTACTGCATCTTGCATCTATGGTGTCTTGAACACATGGCAGGGACAGGGAGATGGTGGGGGTGGGGAGTAGGTGTGGGTATAGGACAGGGATTGGTTGCACATTGGTTTTTAAGTACATCAATCAACTGACACACATCACTTCAAACCACAGTATAATTGGCCAGAACAAGTCATGTGGCTCTGTCTAATTTCAAGAAAGCTGCAAAATGTGAGAGAATGTATGACTCTTTTTAGTGAATTGTAAATAGTTCTGCCATACTGGCTGGTAGGCTGGGTTTCAAATGGTAATGTGTATGACTTATATGCTCCAAAGCTAGATTTGCTAGATAAAATACACAACACTTAGTTAAATTTTTAAATAATTCCAAATCAATGAATAGTTTAATATGAATATATCCCATGCAATATCTGGGACATACTTATAATAAAAAAAATAAGCATTATTTATCTGAAATTCAAAATTTTATTTGTTAAATGAAAGGAACATTATCCCATAGACTCCTAGGGTCACAGTGTGATCCTGCCAGGTTTCAGATTTTTAGCCCTTAGAACTATGAGAATAACTTCTATTGTTTATATCCACGAAGTTTGTGGTAATTTGTAACAAGAGACTCCAGAAACTAATATAGAAACTATCATAAAATCAATAAATATGATTAGTATAGTTTAATTTACCATGAAAACAGCATGTTTGCAATAAAAGGATCATTAAAAATTGTCCTATAAACATATGCCAAAATATAGATTCCATAGCAAAGTAACAAGAGAGTAATATTAAGTAACATATTCAAAGTACATAACATGAAAAAACACTTTGCAAAACAGCCTGCACAGTAGAACTATTATTCCATGTTTACTTAAAAAACACATTGAGTATTAATATCCAGAATATATAAAGATCTCCTTTAAGAAAAAAAACAATTTAAGAATGGACAAAGAACTAGACTAGATATTTCTCCAGATAGTATACCAATGACCAAAAAATATGAAAAGATTCTCACATTACTAATTATTAGAGAAGTGCAAATCAAAAGCACCAAGAGATACCATCTCACACCCACTAGAATGTCTACTAAAGAGAAAAGAAAACAGAAAATAATATGTGTAGGCAAGGACATGGACAAATTAGAATTTTTGCTCACTGTTGGTGGGAATGTAAAATGGTGCAGCTTCCATGGAAAACAGTATGAAACTCCCTCCAAAAATTAAAAATAGAATTACCATATGGTCCAGCAATCCTACTTCTGGGTTCATAACCAAAAGAAATAAAAGCAGAATCTCAAGGAGATATTTGCACAGCTATGTTCATAGCAGATTATTCACAATAGCTAAGAGGTGAAAGCAGGCCACATGAAACTGACAGATGAGGGGATGAACAAAATGTGGTACTTACACACACACACACACACACACACACACACAGAGGAATATTATTTAGTCTTAAAAATTAAAGGAAGGAAATCTTGTCATATACTATAGCATGGATGAAACTCCGGGATGTCATGCTAAGTGAAATAAGCTAGTCACAAAAAAACAAATACCGTATTATTCCAAATTCCTATGAGACACCTAAAGTAGTCAAACTGATAAAACAGAAAATAGGATTGTGGGAGTGAGGGGAATAATGGTAGAGATGCTGTGTAGGGGTTAGAGAGTCTTAGTCCCGCTAAATGGAAAGACTGACTACACACAATGTGAATATATTGAACACTACTAACTCGTAGATTTAAAACAGTGAAGATGGTTAAAATTATCAAATTGTATATCTTTAATCTGTGTAGTTTACTGCATGTCAATTATACCTCAATAAAGCTATTTTAAAAATATATTGCTAAGTGTACATTCAGTAAGTGATTAAAAATACACACTCCAAAGTCAGGCTGCCAGGCCCTAAATCCCCACTTTGCCACCAACCAGTGGTCTGACCTTGCACAAGTCATTTAATAATTCTATCCTGTAGCTTTCTCTTCCGTAAAATAGATTGATAATAGGACCACCTTACAAAATTGTTCTTGGAATCAGATGAACTAATATATGTAAAGCAAGGTCTAGTACATTGTGCTAAATAAATGTGGTGACCTAAAAGTCTTACTCTTGATGTAGTCCTCCATACAAATATTAACAGGGATTATCTCTAAGTGATTGTTCTATTGGAGATTTTAATTATTTTCTTCTCCACTTTTCTGAATTTTTAAATCTTTTTATTACATATATGATTTTTATACTAAGCAATATAATTTTTAAAATAAATACAAAATAAGTCAGATGATCCATCTAGCTTAGAAGTTTCTCTCTCCTGGTAATACTAAGGAAGTAATTTCTGAACAAATGTGGGTTAGTTATTATATTTTAGAAATCCTTCTAAAATTTTTAGCACTATTTATTATTGAAAAAAAAAGAGAAAGACACTATTATATGTGTATGAGAAAAACAGAGTTAACACTAACAGCCTATGATTGCTGTTATAAAAATTATCACTTATAATCCCCTAAATTTTTTAGTAGTATCATTAACTATTATTTCCTAATCATATGTAGGCTGGGTAACAATAACACAAATAAATGCAAGACTGCAGAAATATTTTATATAGATGCCATAACCCATTATTTTTGCAACACTGGGAAAAGCCATGATAGACTTGGTGTTGATCCTGCTTTCCCCCTGGACAGAGTGAGTTCTGGCCTGCGCTATCTTTCATTACTGTGATGATGGCCATATCCAGATGCTAAATACTCAGGGGACACTCCAGTATAGTGTTAAAGACTCTGAACACTTCATTCCCCTAAGAATGTAGCATTCCAAGAGAAAACAGGCCTCCTTCTGACTCGAGTAACATTATGAAGGTGTGTGATAAATCAGACATCAGAATGAGAATCCACAAATTTAAGGAGTTCTGTCCCTTAATGAGTCCCTGCTCCTCTCTTTCGAACACAGAAATGGTTATATATTTTAAAAAATAATAACAAAGCTTGTAAATACACTTCAGTAGAAACAACTACAAAATATGTTCAAACATAAAGTGTTACAATAAGGTACTATGCATTAAGAAGCTGTTCTAAGTGGGAATCAGAGATTAGTTAAGATAAAAATAATAATCAAGGGGAACATGGGTGGCTTAGTGGGTTATGCCTCTGCCTTTGGCTTGGGTCACGATTTCAGGGTCCTGGGATTGAGCCCCACATTGGGCTCTCTGCTCAGCAGGAGCCTGCTTCCCCCCTCTCTGCCTTTCTGCCTACTTGTGATCTCTCTCTCTGTCAAATAAATAAATTAAATCTTTAAAAAATATATTAAAAAACTAACAATCAAAAGATGTGAAATGTCTTAACCTTATGAGGGGATTTATTTTGAGTGGATGGGCAGAAATATTTTGTCCTTAGGGTACTGTTTCTTTTTTTTGCTATTCCTTTCTCTTCTTTCTATCCTCCCTCCCTCTCTTCCTCTCTTATTTCTTACATTAATTTTCATTTCCACATATTCACAAAACACAAAGCATTAGGGTTTAAATGTACCATTTACTTGAAACATCAACTCTAAAGAAAGACAAACTTTTAAAGATCTATAATAATGAATGTTATCTATATGAAAGAAAACAAATTAATGGCTTGTTTTTCGAATAAATTTGGCTCTACACTAGAATTATTTTTCCATGAAAAAAAAAAGAGTTATTTTAACTAAAGCTATTTAAAAATTGTTTCTAAAATAACCAGTGCCTAAATTTGCCAACAGAATGTAAAACAGTCCGCTTCAGAGCAACAGAAATATATAAACTATGACTGCTAGTATGAATTAAAACTTAGGGGGACGCCTGGGTGGTGCAGTTGGTTAAGCAGCTGCCTTTGGCTCAGGTCATGATCCCAGCGTCCTGGGATCGAGTCCCGCATCGGGCTCCTTGCCTGGCAGGGAGCCTGCTTCTCCCTCTCCCTACCTCTCTGTCTGCCTGTGCTCACTCTCGTTCCTCTCTCTCTGACAAATAAATAAATAAATAAATAAAATAAAAAAAAAAATAAAACTTAGGAAATTTATTTTGCTAAGGCAATTATGTAACTCCTCTTGTTTTTTGTTTCTTTTTACTTTTTACTGAGGTGTAACTTCCATGAAGTATAAAACTTAAGTGTACACCTTGATGAATTTTTACACGTTATAGTCATGATCTACCAACCAGATCAAGATAGAGAACCCTTAAAAGACAATGTCTCTGTCAATGTTACGTGTATAAATCTTTCCTGTGGATGCTGTTAAAAATGTAGGTTCCTAGGTCACACTCCTAGAAATTCATAGGCCTGGGAGAGCTCCCTTGAAGCTGAATATTGAGTAAGCACATCTACTTAGACAAACTCTGCCCTTGAAGAAAGCCGTACTTGACTCTTTGACTCTAGAAGTTTCAACCCTCTCACCTTGGAGGAATTTATTAGGAAACCTAGGTCATTTTCTACTGAGTAAGAATATATAGGACTTTTAATATCCTGTGTAGTCTTAACTTCAGTGTGGTTTCTTTCTTTCTTTGAGCACTGTCTCCCAAATGAAGTCTCCAGTCCATGGCAAAATGAAAATTTCAAAGTCTCTAGTGAGTTTTTCATGAAGTTAAATATGTTTGATACACTATCTTTATTTTGCAATTACATTCTTCTTACATTCAGGACTTTGAGATGTCATTTATTTTATGAAATAATTCTAACAGTAAAATAGTAGCGTTCACTTTTAATTTAGAAAAATAAAGAGTTAGAAACTCTACCAATTTCTCCTCCTTCAGGGGAGGCAGTGTGCCACAGCCTGTACAACTTTCAAAGTAGGGGAATTTTCTTTACCAGAGTATGTCAAATTCTTCAGAAGAAGTACCTGAGCCAGAGAGAAATTCAATTTTTTTTTCCTTTTCATGTACCATTGCAATAAATGAAATAGGGCATAGCTACTACCAAGTAGTAGGTAAAGTGACTCAGAAAGGACAAGTAGAACCAAGAAGCAGTGAAACTATTAAACTAAAACTATTAAAATTATCTATGTGCAAGGCAATGGATGTGATGTCGGACACACAGAGGTAAGATATGATCCCTAGGTTACTGCCAAGGGGACAGGACAGACACTTTAGCAGACCATATACATCTTACCTGGCAAATGACAAGAAGCACAAGATGCTCTAAGATCCAAGAGGAGGGTAATGAAATCTGGACAGTCGAATAAGAATTAGCCGGAAGAAGAAAGTTGGGAAAGGCAAGCACGGCAGCACTGAGGCTTGAAGCGATGTCATATGTGTGTGATTGCAGCACGCCAGTGGTATAAACACGCGGAGTCTGAAGGTTGTGCAGCAGGTCAGACAAGACAGAAAGGCCCCAATTATGGAGTCTTGTGTGCCTTGCCAAGGAGTTGGGGATTTAATTGGTAGGAATAAGAAATGAGCTGCTATATGCATGGGGAGTGATGATATGGAAAAGGGGAAGTACACATTTGATAAACATTTAGCACCGCTCTTTAATTCAAAGAGCCCGAGTGGAAGTCATATTTACTTCATCTCAGAATTCTCTCAGCTTTAGATGCAGCTGACAGATTCGGGGGGAGATGGTGGAACCCCAAGTTTTTAAATCTTTAAATTCCTACCAAAAAAAAAAAGAAAGAAAGAAAGAAAGAAAGAAAAGAAAAGAAAAGAAAAGAAAAAGCAAGGAAACCAAACCAAAACAAAAGAAACAACAACAACAAAAAACACAGCAACTGGGTGGTAAAGCCAAAAGGCCTGGGCAAAATTTATGACAAAGCTAGGGCACCCCAAATAAAAGCCAATGGAGCCAAATCCCCATTAGCTTCTCAGGGTCAGGGCGGGAGGAAGAAGGAAGCCAGCAGGCGGCGGCTGTGAAGAGGCCAGACGTCTGCTATAGGCGCTCGCAAGGGAGCTCAGGTAGGTGCAAGCAGGTGCCGGCAGGTGAGCTCCGTCACCTCCGCTGCCTGCGCGGCAGTTCCAGGTTCAGCCACCAGCGGTGCGCAGCTCCCCTGGGAACCAGCGCTTCGACGGTTCCCGTTGGGGCGGCACTCCAGCCGGAAGAAGGGCGGGGGCCGGGGCAGGAGAGCTCCCTGAAACTCCAAAACCTTCCACTCTCCAGGGCTCTGATCTGGCGCCTGGCTCCACACTGAGGAGAAGCTGCGGCGTGTAGAATAAATCTCAGCAACAGCTGGATAACTGGGACAAAGGACAGAAAAGGCCCAGAGGGGGAGGAAACTTGGTCAGAGAATTCCAGAGAGCAAGCCACCAAGGCTTTGACCACTACTCAAGAGCAGAAGAGGGAGCATGCGGAAGTTAGCCTCACTGCAAATGTTCAGAAAAAAACTAATTTCCCATAGAAATGAGCACGAGAGTATCGAGGGAAAATCCCATATAAAAATATAAGAAATAGGAATAAGGAGCAAACTGACATTCCTACAGACAAGGAAAGCAGGCCAGAAAGATGTGCCAACAAAACAGCTCCAAACTGTAACCAACATTTCAAAACAAGCCTAAAAGACATCGAGAAAGTGATTCAAGATGTGAGAGAACATCATCAATCAGAATTAGAAAAGCTCAGCATTGAGATGACAGAACTCAGAAAAGAATTAGATGATTAATCTGTAAATTAAAAAGAAATATGTTAATGATTTAAAAAAGAAAGTGAAAAAGGAAATTTCTAATTAAAAAAATTATTTTAAAAAATTAAAAAGAAATGAAGAAAGAAATTTAAAAAAAAACTGTCAAGTTAGGACACAGATTTTCTCCAGCAGCTATAGACTGGAAGCTCTGATTTTTATCTGTTGCTGCTTACAACCTTCCTCTTAGCCATCTTTGTATCCGGTGGCCCCACTCAATTCTTGTCACAAAACAGGTACAGAATACTTTTGTTAAGTAAATGGAGCTTAATGCCTACAACTCCCTCATTCCTGATCTCTAGGATTCAGAGAAGCCTTAAAAGATTGATACTTGAAAGTATCGCTAACCCAGTGCCCTTCTACCATGGTACTGAGTTCATTTTTCACTGTCACACAGGAGAATAAAAGGGGGAGATTTCTTTTTTAGAGATCAATACCAGGAATCAAGGCATTTTCACATTCTTTTCTTTTTTCAATAGTCCTACCTCTCCTTGTGCCCACTGTATCCTGGTATATAAGCTCTTTGAATCACGTAAGAAATTTTCAGGACACAAATGCATTCCACCTAAATAACACATATTAATTCATTCAGAGATCCACTCAGCAAAGTTATTAAGCAACAAATAGTTATAAGACAGTAATGAACAAGACCACAGATTAGGTTCCTGCCTTCTTGAAATCACCTTGAGGTGAGAAAGATTTAAACAAGTAAACAAATAAACAATGTCATTACAGATGGTGATAAGCACTGGAGGGAAATAAACAAGGTGTTGAAATGCTGGAGAAAGCTGTTCTAAATGAGAAAGGGAAACCTTCAGAACGACATCCATAGTCTCTTATCATCTGGTTAGTTTGATAATATTAAAATATTTAAATGCCTTCCAATGAATACCTCTTATTATTCTCCTTCGGGGCTACCTACAGGACTCCCCCACCCCCCAACTTTTCTTTATTTCCTCCAAAAGGTACATGGGTATAGACATAAATATGCCTCATTCCTGACCTTGTAGAACTCATAGTTCAGTGGAAGGGACAGACATGTAAACAGATGAAGTAAAAACATATGACAAAGTGTATACCATAAGTATAAACAGTGTTACTGTTCTTCTACTTAACTCTTCTGCTTGGGGAGCTGGAGTCCCTGGAAAACTGTATTTCCTTGTTTGGGTTTCAGGCTGAAAATTCTGCCTGGCTCCCTACAGCATCTCAATATTTACTTTTTATTTTTTGGCTAGATCAGCAGTAACTGGACTGGCATGCAGTACTAGCTTAGTTCCTTCATAGCCAGTAGATTCCAGCATTGCCTGAGATACGTAACTTAGAGTAACACGGGAACTTAATTTAAAAGTTGCTTTCTTAGGCGTGCCTAACCCACTGGCTCAGTGGGTTAAAGCCTCTGCCTTCGGCTCAGGTCATGATCTCAGGGTCCTGGGATAGAGCCCCGCATTGGGCTCTCTGCTCAAGGGGGAGCCTGCTTCCTCCTCTCTCTCTCTGCCTGCCTCTCTGCCTACTTGTGATCTCTGTCTGTCAAATAAATAAATAAACAAATCTTAAGAAAAAAAAGTTGCTTTCTTAAAGAGTCCACATTTTTTGCAGCAAGATTTCCAAATAAAGGCTAAATAGGACTGTTGGCCAGATAATTGGAGCTGGTTGTTATCATATAAGAGAATGTGTTCAAATGGCAAATGCCATTATCAGAAGCCTGTACTGCATTTCAGTACCTATTTCTATCAGTTAATATGTTAACCAACCACATCGGTCTGGTAATCAGACAGTAAGCATTTATTTGGACTGCAGGAATTTTTAAAGACAGATAATATCAACACAGAATATTCTATAAAAGACACACAGAATTAGAAGTATTTGAACAGATATACAGGTATTTTAATTGTTTCGAAGCGGCTAATGGTTTATATTAACTTGTCAACTCTTTTAGATTCATCCCAATTCTTTCAGATTCCTCTGAAATACTCCCAACTACTGGTAATAGCTACTTGCCTCAAGAATGGGGTAGCCACATTCCAGGTCCTGGTGTTGGAGACAGATAAGAGCAGTGATGGTTCCCTTTGCCTAATAATCCTTCACTGTTCTTATTTCAAGGTCTCAGAGTAGAATAGAATTAGCTGTCAATCCCAGCTTTATATGAGGTGATAAGTGAAGAAAGAAGGGGATTCAAGTCCTCCAAAGGCATCTTTTCTCTCTGATACTTTAACGAGGATGACGGCACGACAGAGGCTTCTGGAAATTCTCACACAGGCATTGGGTGGAATTAGTACATAAGGAGTTGCAAAAAGGTTCCTCCAGTGCAAGAGAATAAGGTCAAGAAAAAGTTATCTTCTGCAGATACACACTCCAAGAAGCAGTAATTATTTTCAGGGGGTGGGGGAAAGGCTTAACACCTAGATGCAAGATACGTCTGTGCTTTCAATCTAATTAAACTAGTCCATTAATTCCTCATTTACATTTCTATCATTGCACTGACCACGCTGAAGTATAACTACTGGTTTATGTCTATGTCCCTTCTACCTAACTATGAGTTCCTTTAAATAGAAACAGCATTTTAGTCTTTTATTTTAAACCCATAGAATCTAGTGCTGTGTCTGGTACAAAATAGGAACAAATGTGTTTTGAATAAATGAACTGGAACTATAACTACAGAAGGCAGACAGTAAAATGCAATAGGCGGGGCGCCTGGGTGGCTCAGCTGGTTAAGCACCTGCCTTTGGCTCAGGTCATGATCTCTGAGTCCTGGGATGGAGCCCCGCATTGGGCTTCCTACTTAGCACAGAGTCTGCTTCTCTCTCTCTCTTCCTTGTCCCCTTCCCACTGCTCATTCTCTATTTCTCTCTCTCCCTCAAATAAACAAAATCTTTACAAAAAAATGCAATAGGCATCTGTATGCAGTATATAAAAGGGGTAACTGGATTACAAATAATGTTATTTAGTGTTATTTATAAATATCCAAGAGAGCTATTAAATAAGAGCTTTTAAATCACAAAAGGATCTTAAAAAATATGTGTCCCCTATAGTAGTGACAGGTATTTATTAAACTATTCCAAAATATGGCTGAATTTCTTCCAAGAACATGTAGGTCTGGATATCCAGGCTCTACACACATTTATTCATTTCCATAGCAGCTACTGAGTACTTGTTATGTGCCAGGTACTAAGACAGGAATGCAGACTATAAAGACAGATATTCATGGTCCTTATACTCAAGTCCTTATACACACGTAGTCTTTAGTATAGAAGGAGGAAAAAAAAAACATGTAAAAAAAAGAAAAAGTGAGCTAGACTGTTATAGGCTGAGATAAAAGTTTGTTGCCAGTAGAAAGGGTGCAGAGAGACGGATTACTTCAGATATGCCCCGCTAGTGCTAGTGGGAAACACAGAATGTGAAAGATGATGATTCATTGGAGTCTTAAAAAGTGAAAAGTTAGGGGCATCTGGGCGGCTCAGTGGGTTAAAGTCTCTGCCTTCGGCTCAGGTCATGATCTCCGGGTTCTGGAATCGAGCCCTGCGCTGGGTTCTCTACTTCTCTGCTCGACAGGGAGCCTGCTTCCCCCTCTCTCTCTACCTGCCTCTATGACTACTTGTGATCTATGTCAAAAAAAACATATATATATGTATATATATATATATATATATATATATATGAAGTGAAAAGGTGGACAATGAGGTGGGAGGGGCCAGAAGGGCATTTTAGTTTGAATGACCTGCTGGAGAGAAAGTAATGAAACAATGACATGTCTGGTTCCACATAGATTTTAGAAGGTTTTTTTCCTTATTTCTGTAGAAAGTAGAAGATTCCATTGGGATCTTGATTGGGATTGCATTGAACCTATAGATGGCTTTGGCAGTATTGATATTTTAACAATATTAATTCTTTTTTTGTTGGGGGAGAAGGCCAGAGGAGAGGGAGAGACTCTTACGCAGGCTCCACATTCTGTGCAAGCCCAACATGGGGCTTGATCTCACGACCCTGAGATTATGACCTGAGTCTAAAGCAAAAGTCGGAAGCTTAACTGACTGAGACACCTAGATGCCCCAATATTCTTTTATTCTGTCAACATGAGGCACATTTCCATTTATTTGTATCTTCTTTGATTTCTTTCACCAATGTCCTATAGTTTTCAGAGTAGTGATTTTTCACCTTGTGGTTAAATTTACTCCTGAGTATTTTACTTTTGATGCTACTGTCAATGTGATTGATTTCTTTCTTTTCTGGAAAATTTGTTGTTAGTGTATAGGAACACTACTGATTTTTATGTTAATTTTGTATCCTGCAACTTTACTGAATTCACTGATTAGACCTTAGAGTTTTGGGTTGAGTCTTAGGGATTTTCTCTATATAAAACCATGTCATCTGCAACGAGAGACAATTTTACTTCTTCCTTTCCAATTCTGACATCTATTATTTCTTTTCCTTGCTTGATTGCTCTAGGTAGAACTTCCAGGACTATGATGAATAGGAGTGGTGAGAGTGGACACACGTCTTGTTCCTGATCTGAGAGGAAAAGCTTTCAGCCTTTCACCACCTTGATGTTAGTTCTCAGCTTGTCATGCATGCCCTTTCTTATACTGAGATGTGCTCCTCTATAGCAAAATTATTAAGAGCTTTTATCATAAATCGTTGTTGAATTTTGTCAAATAATTATATTGGGAAAAAAAGACTTAAAAAACACCTAGATGTGGATGTGTAATACACACACTTTGTACTTTGTCTATTAAGATGTTATGATTATTTTTTCATTCTATATGTGTGCTGTATCACACTGATTGGCTTGCATATGTTGGACCATCCCTGCATCCCAGGAATAAATCCCACTGAGCATAGTGAATGATCCTTTTAATGTGCTGCTGAATTCAGTTTGCTAGTATTTTATTGAGAGTATTTCCATCTATATGGGCCTGTAGTTTTCTTTTCTTGTCATATCCTTTTCTGGTTTTGTTATCAGGATAAGGCTGGCCTCATAAAATGAGTTTGGGAGTGTTCCTTCCTCTTTACTATTTTGGAAACATTGGTGTTTATTCTTATTTAAATAGTAAAAACGACCAGTGAAACCACTCGGTCCTGGGCTCCTCTTCATTGGGAGATTTTTTGTTACTGATTTACTCTCCTTACAAGTAATTGTCTATTCAGATTTTCTGTTTCTTCCTGATTCAGTCTTGATAAGTTGTATGTTTCTAAGAATTTGTTTTCCATTTCCTGTAGGTTGTCCAGTTTGTTTGTGTTTAGTTGTTCTAGGAGCCTCTTGTGATCCTTATTGTTTCTGTTGTACCAGTTGTGATGTCTTTTTCATTTATAATTTTGTTGATCTGCATCCCTTGTTTTTGTTCCTTGGTTAGGCTAGCTAGAGTTATCAATTTTGTTTATCTTGTCATAGAAACAACTCTTCATTTGGTTAATCTTTTTATTAATGTTTGTTCTTGACTTCATTTATTTCTGTTCTTTATTATTTTCTTTCTTATACTAACTTTGGGCTTGTTCTTCTTTAGCTCCTTTAGGTGTAGGGTTAGGTTATTTGGGATCTTTCTTGCTTCTCAATGTAGAAAAACAATAAACTTGGTGGTTTGAGCAGAACTTAGCATGGAAAGGCATAAGGTTCTAAAGAGATAAAAGTTTCTAAAGAACTTGATATAGTAAGCTAAGAAGTTTTGACTTTTACTATATGAAATAGGACATGCGAAGTCTATTAGTGTATTAGGGCTGCCGTAACAAAGTACCACAGATTGGGTGGCTTAATAACAGGCTAGAAGTTCAAATTCAAGGTGTTGGAAGAGTTCTTTAAAGGCCTCTCTTCTTGGCTTGTGGATGGCCATTTTCTCTCTGTCTCTTCATCTGGTCTTTCCTCTGTATATGTATGTATCTTACTCTCCTCGTCTTATGTGGACATGAGTCATGTTTGATTAGGGTTCACCGAATGACCTAATTTTAATTTAATTATCCCCTTTAATTGTTATTTTTTAATTTATTTTTCAATTAATTAATTTATTTATTAAGGAGAGAGAGAGTGTGTGTGTGTGTGCTGAGCAGGGAGCCAGCCACAGCACTAGACTCCAGGACCCTGGGATCATGACCTGAACTGAAGGCAGATGCTTAACCAACTGAGCCATCCAGGTGCCCTAATGACCCGCTATAAAGACCCTATCCCTAAATACAGTTACATTCTAAGCAATGGGTTAGGCTTCAACATATGAATTTTGATAGTTGGGGGGCACAATTCAGTTCATAGCAAAGTTAGATGTATATTTATGTTATCCAGACAGTAGAGGGAGGACAGGTTAGATAAGTGCAGGATCTGGGGCAATGAGAACCTCTGAAAGACTCTCCAGTAATCTATATGTGAGATGATCAGGGACTGAACTAGAAAGGCAGAGGAAGAGGATGTGTTCAAGGGAGATTTGAAAAGAGTTATCAGGAAAACTGGTCTGCAAGCTAGAATTCGAACTTAATAGCAAAATCCTCAGTGCTCTTGACATTTCTGCCAAGATCCCTTAATGCAGACTCATGTTCTGCCACTCAACATCACACATGGCACCCTCTAGGCATAAAGACCTTTCCAGTGTGATCTTTGATCATGCTAAGCTTTTTTTTCCAAGGCCAAGCCTATGTTCCTGCTTATCTCTCTGTCTGAAACATTCTTTCCTGTTTTCTTAGCTACATCTATTCAGGTAGAGGTAGTCAAACACTACCTTCCCCACGAAGCTCCAACTTCCTCTGGCAGCAAATCATTCCCTCCCTTGGACCCCCAAGAGCCCTTGGTGCATGGACTCTCTCACACTATGCCAAGAGTATTTTACATTTTGCACACCTGCTACCACCCATTAACTGTAAGCTCCATGTGGGCTGAGATTGGTTTCTTTTTTTTTTTGTTTTCCTAGAGTCTGACTTGGTGAAAGCCGATGGAAAGTATTTAATCAATATCTAATAAATGAATGAGAATCAAATACCCCTGAGTACCAGGTGAGGTCTTGCCTGTTCTTCTGTAATATCTCTTTTTATCTAAAACACTAGGAAGAGAATAAAGCAAGAAAGTCAGATTTTCCATATTTGGGGCTAAATCTCTTATAAAAAGAAACAAGATATTTTCATAAACCAGCAAGGAAAATTCCAGGGGAAAAGCCAGGCAAATCAACAGAGTTTCCAATCTGTCACCACTTTAATCCAACTTGTAAATCACTTCTAGTTTAATTTTAAAGGACAAAACACCACTGTCTTCATTTTCTTTTTTTTTTTTTTAAATTTAAGAACTTAATGAGTGGCTCCCATTTCCTATCTGATCAAATCCAACTTTCCCAGTCTGGTTTTAAAGACCTTCTGTAATCTGGCTGCATTTCACTATCTAATCCATTGTCCACACAACTGTCAGAATTATTTTCCTGAAACACAGAATTATTCATTTTCATACTCAAAAATATTTTAAGCTTCCTCATAACCTCAGACAAATTTCAGATTCCTCATATAAGCTTTCTACTATTTGACCCCTGTCTTATTTTCTGGCATATCCTCCCCTAGTCTTCAGTCTTCAGCTACCTTCCCAAGTAGTCTTTTCCAAATATTTCTGCCATTTTCCTGTTTTTGTATCTCTACATACAAGTTCAAATTGTTCCTCAATCACCTGCAAGGCTCTCTTCCATAGCTGTTGTAAAAAGTCAGCAGTCCAAATACAAAAGATATCCATCCCACCAGGATTTCTCCATTCTCTCGACTCCCATTGAGAATCAATCTCTGGGATCAGCCTGATTGGGATCCATGATCTTTTCATATTCCCTACAGTTTCTGCTAATATTCTATCCTTCCATTACGGATATATACAGAACTATTATATCATTTCAATCAGTATACACACAACTTTAAAAACACCCTCCCTAGACTGCACATCTATAGCTCTTTTTCACTGCCTTCCTTTCTAGTAAAATTCCTCAAAGGATATGTTTATATATGTTGTTTCACTTTTTCTCCCATCTTTTGAGCTTGCACAAAGTAACTTTCATCTGCTACTCACTGAAACTGCTTTTATCAAGATCAACAATAACCTGCATATTTTTGAAAGCCAAAGGACAATACTCAGTTGTCTTCTTGAACCAACAGCACCAACTGACTTAGTTCTCTTTGCTGCTTGAACCACTCTCTTCCTTTGGGGCCCGGGACACCACTTTCTTGCTTCTCCTCTTCTCTCCACCACCTGCTGGCCCATCCTTCTCTAGCTTTTTTACTTGATTTAAGTTGTCCCAACCTTTATAAATTGAAATGCCTAAGATTTAGCCTTCCTTCCAAACACTCTCATACTCTGATCTTGTCCAGTCACATGTTTATAAATTTCACCAATAGGTTAACAAGATCTAGTTTTTTGTCTCCAGCTTTTACCTATCTCCTAAATTCCAGATTCCTATACACCACGGCCTAAGCAGTTGTATTTAGATGTCTAATAGGCATCCAAAACATAGTATGTCCAAAACTAAACCCTTGACTTCTCTCCTCTAAAACATGCATCTCTCACACCCTTCCTCATTTTAGTAAATGGCCTCTCAGTTCTTCTAGACCTTGGTGTCATCTTTGACCCCCCTTTTTCTCATCTAATCCATTAGCAAATTTTGATAGCTCTGCCTTTAAAGATTTTATTTATTTGACTGATAGCTCTGCATTTAAAATATATTCAGAATTTTGTTACTATGCACAACTTTTTCAATGCCACCATCATCTTGTGCTTGAATTATTTCAATAGTCTCTTAACTGGTTTCTCTCTATATATGCATTCAGTTTTGCATCAGTATTTTTATATTTAATATTCCTTTACCTGGAATCTTTTTCCTCTAGAGAGCCACAGGTTCCCTACTTCCTTCAGGTCTCTTTTCACATTCTACTTTACCAGAGAGGCCTTCCCTGATCACATTATATAAACTGGAAGTCTTTCTCCACAATTGTCTAACTTCTGCCTTGCATATTGTTCTTCATAGTATTCATTACCACTGGACAAAGTATGTATTTATCTGTTTGTATCCATCTCCTCCCCTTTGAATATAAACTTCTTTAGAGAAGGTACTCTGTTTTTATATTCCCAGGGCCTAGAACATTGTATTTGATTTATACAGAATGAATAAATAATTGCCACCTATTGGTTAGAAAGCTCCTATATAGATTTTACTGATTATATATTCCCATTAATACCTTCCATATGGTAAAATTTCAAAATGTTAATCAAACTGAATTGCATCTCATTTCTCTCTGCTTCTCAAAAATGTCCTCTGTTCCTTTTTTGGCAAGTTTCCATACTGTACCTGCTTGCTTTCTTCTTCTGCTCCAGCTCACTTATGCTGGAAGCTTTGGCTGCTATTTCTATAACTTCCTCTTTTCCTGTCTATATTCTATTACAACTTTACTTTCTGGGCTTCCAGGAAACTTTGTACCTAATTTATAATTTAAATTTTATCATGTAAGTATGTATGCATGGGCAAAAGCATAATATATATAAGGTTATGTATTGTCCATGGTTTCAGGCATCCACTAGGGGTCTTGGAATGTACCTGCTATAGATAAGGGGGGAAGGTCTACTGTACAAGGTTTACATGCATGGTAAGTGGTAACAACTATATCAACTGATCAAGAATAGTATCTCAATTTGTATACTACACATCACCACTTGGATATCTAATAGGGATCTTATTCTGTCTGAAACAGAATTCCTGATTTTAGCACCCATACCTATTCCTTTATCATTCTCCCCTCATCTACGAGTGGGAACCCAGTTTCTTATGCCCAAAGTCTAGGAATTTTTTTAACCGAAACTTAATTCTGAGATAGTAGATTCACAGGCACTTGTAAGATCCTGCGTAACCTTTATGCAATTTCCCCCAGTGTTAACATCTTGCAAAATGATAGTACAGTCTGGCAGTTGCTCGGGTGATTAAACATAGTTGCCAGATATCCCACCAATTTCATCTTTGGATAAATAACATGAAAACTGAAAACACATGTCCACACAAAAATCTGTACACAGATGTTTACAGCAGCATTATCCATAGTAGCCAAAAGAGAGAACAACCCAAATGTCCATTAGTGGATGAATGGTTAAACCACATGCAGTATAGCCATATAATATTATTTGGCCAGGAAAAGAAATGAAATGCTACAACTTGAATGGATTTTGAAAATATTATGCAAAGTGAAAAAAGTCAGACAGACAAGGACACATATTATATGATTCCATTCATATGAAAGTCCTAAATAGGGAAGTCTATACAGAAGAAAAATAGTGTTGCTTAGAGCTGGGGCAGAGTGAACAAGAAGAGATGAGATGAAGATGAGGTCAGGGCGAGATAACAAGGCCTGGATAGTCTCAAGCATATTTAAGTTTTAAAAGTCATGCTGGCTGCTTTGTGAGAATAAATCACAGGTGGAAAAGAGGGGAAGCAAGGTAATTAGTGAAGAAGCTACTCCAAAAATCAATGCAAGATAGGATGATGGTTTGGACTAGGGACTTTGGAGGTGGTGTGTGAACTGATTGGCTCCAGATATGCTTCAGAGGTTAAAGTCAAAGGGTTTGTTGGTGAATTCAGTGCACAGTGTAACAGAAAGAGAAAAGTCAAAGATGACTCCAAGGTTTTGGGTATGAGCAACTGGACAGATGGAACTAGCATTCACTGAGATGGAGAAGAGTACAAAAAGAGCAGGTTTTGATGACCTACATGGGTAAAATTTCAAAATGTTAATCAAACTGAATTGCATCTCATTTCTCTCTGCTTCTACATGGGGGAGTTTGGTTTTGGACATGTTAATATTGAGATATTGAGTAGCCTGCTAGATATATGTGCCTCTGCGGTTAATATTCTGCATTGGCTTATAATTTGGAAGTTGTCAATGTACAAGCTACACTTAAAGCCCCCAGGTTGAATGATATCACCGAGGGTATTGACTTACATAGAGAAGAGGTCCAAGAGCCTGAGGCAGTCCAAAATGAAGAGGCCTGAAAGATGAAAACGGACTAGCAAAGGAGACTTCAGAGCACTTAAAATAAAATCCATGCTCCTTACCTTAATCATGACCTGGCCCTTCTCAACTTCTTTCATCTCACAGGATATTTAGCTTTTGGAATATACCAAGTCCTTTCCTGTCTCGTGACCTTTTTGTTTGCTAAGCCATCCACCAGCCCTGGTTTTACCCTGGCTCCAGTTTTAGCGGCTTCTTTCTGTCACTACAGCTCTCAGTTAAATTATTATTCTGAGTTTTTTCCTCTAACCCCCCCCCCATTTAAATAGGCCCAGCACGACCACCCCCACCCAATTATGGCTCTTACCATAATCGATAATTACTTGTTTCCCGCCTAGAAACCCGTCCACCTTAATTTAACGAAAGATTAAAAAACGATCACTATATGCCAAATAAAACCTCAAGAATTCCTTCTACGCCACTTTCCGGAGAGCAAGGGCTTCGTTATCTCCTCTTCTGCCGCATCCCAATGTAACCGACTATCCCTTAGCAGTAAATTGTCAGATTTTTGCAAAATTTATTAGCCGAGCGGAGAGTAGGAACCGGCAAAGTTGCAAACAGAACTTGCGCCCGCGGCTCCGCCCAATCCCAGAGTTGCCCAGAGGAACGGAGGATCCGCACGCATGCGCCGTTGTTCTCTCAGCGCTTCGGGCTGAACCCCACCCCTTACCCTTGGCTTGTTTAACCACTGCGCCTGCGCAACACGGACCTGTTTGTTCTTTTGTCGGCGCTGTCAATAAAGTTTTAGTGGGCAGACTCCCTTTTTACTTGACAAGATGGCGGAGTACGACTTGACCACTCGCATCGCGCACTTTTTGGATCGGCATCTAGTCTTTCCGTTGCTCGAGTTTCTCTCCGTAAAAGAGGTGAGGGGGGCTTTGACCGCGAGGAAAGCGTGGGAGCGTATGAGGCGCGGGGCGAGGCCTAGAGGCGGTGGCGATAGCCGTAGGCCTGATACACGTGTGAGGCGGCCGCGAGTTTGGTCCAGCGTTCGGGAGTAAGGATCTGCCGGTAATTTAGCATCGTCCCAGTTAATTAGCACTGCAGAATTCGGTTGTGATGAGAAGTGAGGGGACAGCAGGCAACTTAGGGGAGGAAGCGGTCTCTGCTTCTCTACTGGAGGTGACAGTGCCAGAGGGACTTCCGCGTCAGTTCCTCTCGCAAGTTGACCAACCATTCGCCGCTTCCCTGCAGTAACGCTTGCTTCAAAAAGCAAATCGGAATGTTACAGATCATGTTCGCTCCTTCGGGAACTGTGGGAAGGGTGTGCTTGGCTTTGTTTTTGTTTGCCGATCTTTGGGATAATTTTCTTACACTTAAATACCTAGTATTTTAATTTACATTAAGTTGAATTCTTCGCAGAGAGTTTTCCTGGTTTTTCGGCAAGTAGCCACTTCCTAGAAGCGTGCCATATTTTTGTCGGATGGGGACGCTTCCGCCACCCACCCACCCACCCCCCCGCCAAAAAGGGAAAAAAACCCAACAACCCTGGACAATTTTTTTTTTTTTTAATTTAAAAGTGGTTTTCCGGTGTATACAGACTTCGAGTAACATGAAGGTTAACTTTCATTTAGCTACTCAAGATACCTAGAATTAGCCTGTGATTCTGGTACCTCATTTCAAAACGTCTAAATCCTGAAAGTTTTGAAATACTGGGCTTAGTTCTACCTTGAATTTGTTGGGAAGTTGGCACGTTTTAGTAATTATAATAATGTTACTGTGTTGAAGGGACTCGATTATTGGCCAGAAAAGTAAATGAATTCTGTATCTGAAAGCGGGCTACAACATAAGCCTACTTAGGGAACTCTAAATTTGGAGAGTGGATTTATGGCTCAACAGTAAAACAGAAAAGCTCTGCAAATAAACATTAAACTGTTTTGATAACGTCAGATCTTCTGGAAGTTAACTGTTCATTAGACAGGTTTAATCCTCAAATTTATCTGCTCCTTTTCTAAACACATAACGGTATTCTAAAGTTGTGATATTAGGAAACAAGCAAAGTTTATTTTCAATAAATTTCAGGAATGTAAAAATAAAGCAATATAAAGCTTTGTCATGAGAGGTTCTTTTTGTTTTGTTTTATTTTTTAATTTCTCCTTACGTAGGATGTACTTATATCTGTATTTTAGAGCTTGCATAAAACAGTACATTCTGCCTTTTTTTTTTTTCTGGATGTGTGAGGATAATTCGCCAAAAATCAAGGAATAGAAAAATGCCATATTTGAAATCCTTTAAAATCAGCTACTTGTAGAAATGCTTCTAAATCAGCCAAAGTTCATATTCTTGTACCGTGTTCTTTGCACTTTTGTCTTACAAGGCAGATACATAACAGGAAGGAATATGTGAGTGTAAATTGGGTTTTCATAGGGTAAGACCAAAACTATGAAGAGCAGCTGAGAATCGGTGGAAAATAACTGCTCAGTACTTGCCTCTTTGTAGATAATGTTGGTGAAATGGCTGGAATACACCAAGAGGAAGACAGGTTTACTTAGCAGTTACTAAGTATAGGCCTGTCATGGAGTTGTGTTAAATCCAGGATAAAACCCAGACATCTCACCGCTGAAAAACTTAGCTATCCTTTAGAGGAGATAAAGGTCTATAATTACATATGGGGGGGGGGGTAAAGTCAGAAGTAGGGGCAGAGTGCTATCAAAATTGGAGATTCTATTCGGTGGGCAAAAAGGACTTTGAGGATAGGTTTTAAGTTGAGTTTTAGATGGTTAGGATGGAGACAGCGATGATTCCTAATAGTAACAATTTGATATATTTGTAATTTGCTGGATAATGTAAGCTCTGAGAGCAGGATCTTTGTTTTGTTTTCTGTTGTGTCCTTTTCTGTAAAATAGAGGGGCGTAAAGACTTTTAATGATTATTTAATATCTCTACTTCAGAGCTGTTTTTTATTTTAAGAAAGCCTGTCTCGGGGCGCCTGGGTGGCTCAGTGGGTTAAGGCCTCTTCCTTCGGCTCAGGTCATGATCCCAGGGTCCTGGGATCGAGCCCCGCATCGGGCTCTCTGCTCCGCAGGGTGCCTGCTTCCTCCTCTTTCTCTCTGCCTACTTCTGATCTCTGTCTGTCAAATAAATAAACAAAATCTTAAAAAAAAAAAAAAAAAGCCTGTTTCATGCATAAAGTGTTGATACTGCCACAAATCTTATGGGGTTAGAAAAATTACATGAGATAATGCATATAAAGCACTTAGCCCTCTGGGACAAAGTGAGTATTCCTGAATATTTTCCATTAGGAGGCTAGGCCATCCTGTGTGAGAGTAGAGTGAGATAAAGAATGGAAATGGGGACTGAGAAAACTGACCAAAGTATAAGGATTGGGAAGTGTGGATGGCCCAACTGAGATTGAAAATTACACATTTGTAAGAGTTGATGACAGTCACTCTGTGAGTGATAGGAGCAGTGGAAGGTTATTTAAGTAGTGTAGAAATGTTTGGAGGTAGACTTACATGTCATTTAGAGATTGCTTATTAGCAGAGAAAAGCACCAATGTGATTAAATAGCATTATTGCCTGTTTCTGAAACATTTTATAGTCGTCCCTAGCCAGAACGTAGAAGACAGACAACTTTTTTCCAGAAATAAAGATAGACATTGAATTGTATTTAGTTGGAGAAAATGGATGGAGTCAATGATAGTACTAATGAGAAGATCTTTGAAATAGCTAAAAATGGATCTAATGTAATAAATGACAACCAAAAGGGGGGATATAAAAATTAAAAAGAACAGAGGGTATAATGAAGCATTTTAATGGTAATGGTGAAAGAGAGGATGAATTTAAGTTGAAATCTTAGAGATGAGGTACTAAATGGAAGTTGTGGAAAGTTGTGGGAAATTTTAAGACTTGAGTTTCTTAGGAATCATCAGTATGGATGTTGGATTTGTAGAGGATGACAGCAGGAAGAAATGTCAAAAGAATAATTTCTTTTTTTAATTTTTAAAGATTTTATGTATTTGACAGAGAACGAGACCACAAGTAGGCAAAGCAGCAGGCAGAGGGAGAGGGGGAAGCAGGCTCCTTGCTAAGCAGAAAGCCCCATGTGGAGCTTGATCCCAGGACCCTGGGATCATGACCTGAGCCGAAGGCGGACGTTTAACTGACTGAGCCACCCAGGTGCCCCTAAAAATAATTTTTAACTGATGAACATTTGCAAACAGTTTCAATTATAGAACACTAACTTTGTACCCCGATTAAGTGAAATAATTCCCACCCCACCCCCCAATTTCATACTTCCATGAGTAGATCTCTTTTACAAAAAAGTTTAGTCCATTATTTTTTGCTTCAAAAAGAAAAGGAATTGTGAAAACTCTTTTAGTACTTATACTATCTATCTTGTTTTTTTTTTTTTTTTTTGAAGACTTGTTTATTTTAGAGAGAGAGCTTGCAAGAGAGCAGTTGTCATGGGGGAGGGCAGAGTCAGAGGGAGAGAGAAAATCTCAGACTCCCTGTTGAGTGTAGAACCCCATATGGAGCTCTATCCCAGAACCCTGAGATAATGACCTGAGTCCATTTGCTCAACTGACCACCCAGGTGCCCCTAGTTTCCTAGATTCTTGCCTCTTAGCTCAAAAGTCTAGAATATTTACTGTCTGCCCTCTACAGAGTAAGTGTGGGTATAAGGCAGAATTTAGGGAAGGTGATAATAAGCAGCTACTGTTTTAAGAGGCCAGTAAGATCTGATGGCTGAGGAGCAGGGTTTTGAATCTATAATAGATAAGAGACAATACAAATTAAAAGCTATTAATGGAGTGGCAAGAAGAGGTTGGCATGCTAGGGAAAGATGTTTTCACAAGATTAGGTTTCTATAGGGTACACTGAAAGGAAGCCTCGATTTTTTTTTTAAGTAAACTTTTTAATCAAATATAGCATTCATACAGAACAGTGCCAAAAGCACCGTTTTTCAAAGTGAACCCACTTATGTGACCACCATCCAGACCAATAAATGAAACATTACAAATATCCTAAAAACCTTCTCCTGATGCCTCTTGATCACTTCTCACACCTCCCAAAGGTAAGCGCTAGTCTGATCTAGAATCGTTTTGCCTGGTTTTGATTTTACGTATATGAAATTAAGCATTGTACTGCTTTGTATGACTTATTTTATTCAACATTGTGAGAGTCATCCAAGTTGGTAGGATAACTGTAGTTCTTTGATTCGAATGCTGAATGTTAATCTGTTATGGGAGTATATTACAGTTTAACCATTCTAATGTTTATAAACTTGGCTAATACAAGTAGTACTGCCATGAACATTCTTGGAAATGTCCTTTGAATATTTGCACCCATTTCTCTTGGGTATCAAGGAGCAGAATTACTGGGTCAAAAAGTATTTTTGATTTTAGAAGATGAAAACAGTTTTCCAAAGCAGTTGTACTTCTGCCGGAAGAGTAAGTGTTCAGTTACTCTAAATCTACACCAACATGGTATTGCCATTTTTTTTGGTTTGTGTTCTTAATGTGGCTTAATTTGCATTTTCTGTACAAGGAACGAAGTTGAGATATTTGGTGTTTGTTGGCTCTTCGGTTATACACTTGTAAAATGGCTATTAAAATTTTATAGCTATTTTCAGTTCTCTCTTTTCTTACTATTTTATTTGTTGGAGTTCTTTGTAGAGTTTGGAAGATTCAGTTTTGATCTCGTGGCTGTACTATTGGATCACCTGATCTTTTTACAGGCTTGAAATGTGAAATCTTCCTACATTTTTCTTTCCTTGACAAAATTGGATTTAATATGCAAATCTTTTGCTGAAGCTTTATCCCGATGGCTGCGTATTTTAAAAAAAAAATTTTTTTTTTTTTTAAATTTTGGTTACTATCTCCTTGAATACTATTGGATAGGATCCTTACATATTGCTCATTGCCCTAAACTTCACATTTACGTAAGTCTGCTAGTGTATCTATTTGGTCCTAGTTCTGTTTTAGTGGTATGGATGGGAAAGGATTATAAAGGATTCAAATGAATTAGTAAAAAATATATGGGGGTAGACAAAAGCCACCCCAAGGAGAGATGAGTACCTATCATGTGGATGTGAGATGGTGAGAAAATAAAAAAAAATTTGTTGATTCCTAATTACTTGGTGTGGCAAGAAAACAACTACATGTGCCTGTCGGTGGAGTTGGTGTGGTTTATCAGTTTGTTTGGGAGAACTTAGGCATACTCATTAGAACGTAATTTTCTCTTGCAGATATATAATGAAAAAGAATTATTACAAGGGAAATTGGATCTCCTTAGTGATACCAACATGGTAGACTTTGCTATGGATGTATACAAAAACCTTTATTCTGATGATATTCCACATGGTAAGTTTTGTCAGCTTCTCTCATGAACTGAGGATTTGTGTTAAAGTTTTATGATTTATAAAAGAGCTTTAGTCAAAAGTCTTTAATAAACTATTTGAATGTTTAAAAGTTCTGTGAATGAAAGTTAACATGAAGGTTACATGTCATCTAAAGTATATTATTTTCTCACCACAAAAGGTGTGAAACTTCTTTAAAACGTGATTTTCGAATATGTTCAGTTCATAATACATCAGAATTGGGCTTATTAATCAGATTGTCTTCTTAGAAATGATCTGAGAATGTTGCTGGTTTTGGCCTGCTAACTTTTTCAGTTAGTATCTGCGTGCCTTAGAGACTTCTTTTCATCTTGAAGCATCTGGGTAGAGCCAAGGTTCTCAAAAGTATTGTTCCCAATACCAGATCATCAGTGCACCTGGGGAGCTTGTTAGAAATGCAAATTTGGGGGTCATACCCCAGATCTACTTAATCAGAAACTGTTGGCTGAGGCCCAGCACTTAAATTGGAGAACTACTCTCGTATGGTGTTTTCTACATTCTTCTTTTCTGTGGTAATAGATGTTCCTTTAAAAAAAAAAAAAGTTTTCCCGTAAGTTTGAAAAATGTGTTATTTCTCTTATGAACCTGGTGTTTTAAAAAATTCTAAGAATGCTTTCAATAGAGAAATACAATTTACTTTGTTTAAATTGACATTTTCCAAAATTTGATCACGGATACCCTTTTATGTTTAAGAAACGCTGTTGTGGTAGTACTTCTTAATATATAACACAAATGACTACACTAAATATTGTCACCTTTTTTAATTATAGTAAATGACAGTAGCTCTTTAAATTTTAGTTTGTGATGAAAAAGTTAACTATTTCTTAGTGAAAGTTTAAAACACGTCTGCAGGGTAGGTTACCTGCATGTTTTCTCTGACTCTACATAATACAGTTAAAAGAAACTAGAACTGGGTTTGAGAGATTACAGAATTAGATTTATAGTGAAAAGAGATTACTGACTGGATTTAAATTCATTCAGCCTAATTGAAAATCTATAGTCATATGTAAACCCTCTGAGTCTTTGTTCAGAAACTCTGGGATAATATTCATCTGAGAACATTCAGTGAGAACAAATATAAAAACATGAAGCTTCTGAAATGTGGAATTAGATAATTGTTCCTTAGCAGACACCCCTCCCCCAGGCTGTATCTGCATATTCCTGAGTTTTCTTTAAGTTAGAAGAAGATTCCCTCTTTATGTGCCTTTGCACTGCTAGAAAGAAAAAAAAAATGGATCTGGGAGACTTACTGAGTTGGTGTTGCTGGCATATGAATATATTGGGGGTAAAGAAATTTATGCATAATTTAAATAACTTGAAAATTTTCCAGAGACATCCTCATGGTGAGCAGTATAGTTTAACATTAGAGTACTCCTTTGCATTTTTTTTTTTATTGGTATAATTCATCTTGTTTTATTGGTACAATTCTTATTATAATGTTACATCACATTAGTTAGTTTGTTGTTAAAAAAAGAAGTGTCAAATTACAGAAAATAAAATAACAGTATATGGAAAGGCACATTCAAACACAGTTGATGGGAATGAAAACTGATACAATTTGAAATATCAGTCAAAATAAAAATGCACCCCTTTGACCATGTAATTCCACTCAGGAATATTTTTATAAATATACTCAAATAAATACAAAGAGATCTACCCACAAGAAACATTCTATGTGTTATTGTTTATAATAGCAAAACAAATAATCTAAATGTCTATCAATAGGTCTATGGTTTACTAATTATTACATAACCATACAATGGAATCTTTGTAATCATTAAAATGAATAAAACTGCTTTGCTTGTGTTGATATAGATCTCTAAGACTTATCATATTATTAGTAAGTACAGAACAGTATCATGGTATGTTTCCATTCGTGTCTTGACATATGGCTATATATGTAAATAGACTCACAAATGTACATAGAGCCCACAGGAGAGACTCCTTTGCATTTTTAATTAGCTTTGAGAGAAAAAAGAACCACAGTTGTTGCACAACTGAAACAGCTTCAGGCAGAAACAGAACCAATTGTGAAGATGTTTGAGGATCCAGAAACTACAAGGCAGATGCAGTCAACCAGGTAACCTACCTTAATTTGAATTCTGAAAATTCTCTTTTCTGGATTAAGACAAATTTAATTCAAATTGTTGGGGGAAATCAGAGGGGGAGACAAACCATGAGAGACTGTGAATTCTGAGAGACAAACGGAGGGTTTGGGGGGCAGTGGGGAGTGGGGTGAGCCTGGTGGTGGATTTTGTGGAGGGCACCTATTGCATGGAGCACTGGGTGTGGTGCACAATGAATTTTGGAACACTGAAAACAATTTTAAAAATTCATATTTTGTCTAATATTCCATCATAAAATTCATGGCTTAATTGATATTTTATCTGTTTGTTTTCACTTATACTTATGGTATAGGGACCAGGAATTCCTTAATAAATAGTAATACTAATTTTATTTTTAATTTCTTTACCATTTATCCAAATCTGACTATGCTGGAGCAGTTTTGCCTTCTTCCTCTCTTTCCAGGGGACATTGGCAATGTCTGGTGACATTTTTACTTATCCCAATTTTAGTATACGTGCTGCCGAAGCGAGCACTACTTATCCCAATTGAAGGGGTGCTATGAGCACCCAGCAAGGAGAGGCCAGGGATGCTGCTCACCGTCCTGCAATGCATAAGACAGTACCCTACCCTACCCCAACAAAGAGTTATCCAGCCCAGAAGCCTCAGTAGTACTGAGGTTGACGTACCTGTGCCTGGGCAGTACCAGGAGGGAAACCTGAGCTCACTTTATCACTTGGCTGCATTCTCTAATATCTTTCCAACCTCATTGCCCAGCCCAGGAAGGGAGGGTAGTGTCGAGCTGATAAGGTTATTTTATTCTTCCTCTTAACTAGAAATAAACCTGTTGCTTGGTTTCCAAAAAATGCATGTTGCCTCGTTCTAACTTAATGTTTATCATTAATTGAAGCCCTTTGGGTTATTAGGAATCTTTAAAACAAAATCTGCTAGAACTGAATATTGTGGTAAAACTTAGCTGCCAGTGTATTTACTAGAGAAATTGCTGAAGTTTTTGCCATGTTATGTCTTTAGTTCATACAATATGTGACCAAAACAAACTTTTAGGGAGATGAGCTCAAGTTTTCATTTATGATTTAGGGAAGTGTTAACCAGATAATTTTAAGCAAAACACCAAATAGTGCACAATTACTATACCATATTATAATGTAATCTACTACATCACTAACTACACCGTGTTTTATCTATACAGGTAGATGTATACCTATTACCCAGATAGCTGTATCTTACAAAGCAATAATATATAGCTATGTGTATGTGTGCTATACTTCTTATTACACTTATTACACAGAATATAATGGCTTAAACCCTCAGGTCACTTGTAAGTGCACACAAAGGAACAGCTCAAATAATCCGGCTGTTAGGGTACAACGGAGCATTTAGAATTTAAGTTCTAAATTTAGTCTAGTCATTTAAATACTAGAAATTAATGTGATTACAGTATGAATCAAGATGAGTATAGATTTATTCACCAGTTATTAGAGAAGATTCCTTGCAGTTTAATAGGCATGGCATTGAGATAAATGAAAGGATGGAATTGTGTTTTAAAAACTTGCAAAGGAATGACCTCTTCCTTCCAATTCCTGTTTCTAAATTTCACTGAACATGTAACATTTTACCTCTCATACTTTCCTGGAAATACCCAGTCAACCAAGGAACAACAGTGATGATGTATCTGAAAGATACAAGGAGTGTAACACAAAGTTACTCACTGTGATCCACAAGTGTTAAGTTTTTTTGAAATCTTATGTTAAAATTTCATTCATATTTCATATTCAGTATTATGATATATCCATGTAATTTTGGTGATGATATATTCCTTTCCCACTAAATCTTCAGGTAAAATTATGCTCTGAATAAACATGCCATAGCATTCCCTCTGTGATAAGCATTAAGAGAATGTTTTCTTTTTTGAAAATGCCCAGTAAGCTGTGCCCATCCATCACTTGTTCCTTGATGTCTTTGTTGATCACTTTGTCTTTTACTAGCCTGCCTGGCAACATCTTAGTTATTATGCAAAGCCAATTTAAGAAAGGTTCAATTGGGTTGACACTGATACAGATAATAATTACAGTAGGGTATATGGCATCGATATGTAAGTTAAGCATAATTGATTAATTTTGTAGTTTATTTTATTCTGAAAGCCTTATTTCTAGTGTTTTAAGTATTAAGGTATTTAAGGTATTTAAAGGTATTTAAATGGCTTTATGTGGGTTATGGGATAAACTTTGAAAATGCTTATTTTGTTTTCTGTGACCTATAAAATTAATAATTTTTGTTTTTAATTAAGAGATGGTCGGATGCTGTTTGATTACCTGGCAGACAAGCATGGTGTAAGTGGTATTTTAAAAATTTTCTTTAGTTGTGCTGTTTTAATAGGCTAATTAAAAAATAGTGCTGCATAGATAGGTTTGAGGCTTGAAAGAATATTATTTCTAGATTAATTTATTAAATATAAGACCTGGTATGTTTTTGAAACTTCAGTTTTTAAAAATTGATGCTGATGGGAAAATGAGGTGCTTATATTTAACTTTAGAATTGTTCAAAACTTTTTATTTTTTCTAGAATAACCAAGAAATAGGTACTGTTTTATATTTCTGATGCATTAACAAAGAAAAATAGGACTAAATTTGAATTAGAAATGTTTTGAGCAGTAGAATTGGGTAATATTTTGGCTGCCTTGTGGAATATAGTAATTCTTGATATTATCAAGGTCTTCATAAATCCCTAGTAAAGGAATTTTATTACAGCCTTCTGTAGTCATTTTCCACTCTCCTTTCCTTTGTGTTAAAGTGTGAGGATTTGTGTATAATTAATTCTTTACTTGCATTCAAGTTTTATCTCTCATTTAACACCTGTAATAAGAGGTATGCTGATCACTGTGCAAATTATTCTTTCTGGTTTCCACATACAATGTTTGGTATATTGACAGTGTTCTAGTTCATGGCCCTTCTCTTACATTACTTTTACTTTGCTTGCATTGCTAGCTTTAAAAGTTGCTGTAATTTGGGGCTAGTTTTCACAGAGAACTGAAATTTACTTGTACATGTTATTGTACAGAATCACAAACCCTTACAGGGATTCATGCACTTGGTAGTTGTTTAAGCTCAGTCACTAACTGAGAACCTCACACCTCAACCTTTCCCTGCAATTCAAATGCTCATTGCAACAAATTAGATATTGTTACAGTTCATAACTCTTTGAGACCAGAATTATGAATGATAAATCTGTCAGTTGATAATTCGTGTTCTAAGATTCATGTGTTCCGTCATGCTTTTTGTTTTATTTATTTTTTTTGTGACACTTGGGATACACTGAAAATACTGATGTCTGGGTATATTTAAAGGAGTAAATGGTTTGAATTTAAAAACTCAGAGTTAAAAATATAACTGATGCTTTGTTTTTCTTTATTTAGTTTAGGCAGGAATATTTAGATACACTCTACAGGTATGCGAAATTCCAATATGAATGTGGGAATTACTCTGGAGCTGCAGAATATCTCTACTTCTTTAGAGTATTGGTAAGTAAATTGTTTTTCTTCTCTCAGATTTTGTAGGATTCTCCTGTTTTGTCAAAACATGTCTATAGATTTGAGTCTTTACATAAATATTCAAGAATCCTTGGTGAAAGGAGGGAAACTTTCCTCAACAAAGAACAAATAGAAATAGGAAAGCTTGTATCAGGACCTCAGAATTTGGAGGGAGATTTAACTTGACCTTGAAATACAGAAAGTAAGAGCTGATAATTTATTACTTTATGTATAATTGTGTGATAAGCATTAGCAAACTTCTGTCGTGATCAGTTTGTTAAATTACTCTGTAGCACAGTGAGCAGCACATTATGGATGCTTAATAAATATTTTTTAATAAACCCATTATTCCTAATTTTTATTAAATATCTTAGGCTATATACATCTCCTGAGTTTGTTTCAAATAACTATGAAGTTCTAATGATATTTGAAAAAAAATTATGCCTTAATAGTAGCTTTTTTCTATTTATTTCTACCCTTAGCTATTAGAAAATAAAACTCAATGATTTTTTTTTTGATAATAGAGCAAATTTCTAGCCATAAAGAACCCTGTTTGTTATTTTCATTTGTCTGTTTGACAAGCTCCTAGATTCAGTGCTTTAGTTTGGGAAAAAGGAAAATTACATGAAGCCAAAGGAAAAAATCGGGCTTTTTTTTTTTTTTTTTTAAAGGTTTTGTTTATTTGACAGATCACAAGTAGGTAGAGCAGCAGACAGAGAGAGAGGGAGAATCAGGCTTCCTGCTGAGCAGAGAGCCTGATGCAGGGCTCCATCCCAGGACCCTGGGACCATTACCTGAGCTGAAGGCAAAGACTTCAACCCTCAGAGCCACCCAGGCGCCCCAAAATCAGGCTTTCAAATAAAAAATTTTTTTTCTCATTCTGCCTTCTGTGTAGGTAATTGTATCAGTGCCTTCTGGAGTTATCGAAATGCCCTTGTTTTAACTAGCTTCTTATTTGAGAAATTATAATTTGTTCCTCATTTTGGGTTAGTCAGCAAGTACCCAAGTCTCTGATTTGTCTAGTTAATCCTAGATGTTGGGAAATGACCTCTAAAGATAGGGTTTTCTAACCTTGGAAGAGTCTGTTTCTTCTGTCTCTGCTTTCTGATACCTTTATTCTTTAGCCCCATATACCTGCCGGAAAGAAAAGACTTAGGCTTCTATCTTTGGTTGTTTTTTTGGAAATTAAATATTCCTTTTTGGGGGAGCTGGGAAGGGAAGAGATTGGTGTTTTATTAATACTGCTAATTCCTACACTTAAAAAGTAGTTAACTTCGTTTTTTAAAGCTACCATCCTTCCTTCAAAAGGAAATAAAGATTCTCAGTTTATTTCAAAGTTTGATTTGAAAAATACTTATTTTCTCTTAACTCCTGTTTTTGAATATTCTTAATTTACAGATTAGCTGTGGTTAGTTTGCAAGTGCATTGAAGGTAATCGGTGATGCTAAACTTGTAGTGGCTTATCAGAAAATTCCATCAGTTTTACTTTGAATATTATGAAGGATTTAGGAGAACAAAAGTTGATTACTTTGGAAATGTAAACAGCTTAAACCAGGATTGTAAAATCAGAAGCCTGATATGATTACAGCTACATGAAAAGAGTTGGTTATTCATATCATTTGTTAATGCTGGGAGTGAATTTTGAGAATGAAGATTTAGTGTCATGTTAGAGTTCTAGCACAGTAAATTTATTGTTGCTGGTTGGTGAGTGAATGTGCCATTTTGCTAAGACATGGAAACTTAAGGTAACTGCTGGAAATCCAGATACTGAAACTCTTCTAGCATATCCACCCTTGAAAGCAGATTGGTATGAAGAGCCAACTGTACTGACATGGACTTGAGCCAGAGTAGTACGCATGAAACTTTGGGGGATTAAAAAACTTGCTATGCTGCTACAAAAACCTTTTATCCTAACAAATATAACATATTCTAGTTTTAACAGTGTATTATATTTATGTAGTGTAGTTTTGTAATTAGTCTGAAAATGTTTACAAATGATAGGTATATATACTTAAAGGTTTGTGAAGTTTTTTTGTTTCCTTTTTTTTAAATATGAAGATCCTACTTTGTTCCCTAACTTAAAAAAAATTCTCAGTTTTAAGCTTTTGCATTGTTGAAATTCAAAGAGCATTTGGTTGGATGATTGATTACCGTGATTTGAACACAAAAATCTATGTTTTACATTAAGAGTTAAAATCTAGTGATTGGGTAGTGCTTAGAAATTATGTGAAATTTATTTTAAATGTATGTCCCATCTGTGTGACAAACTTTTGAATAGCTAGGAGTTGGCGTATTGATAGGGGCTAACCAAGCTAAGTTTAAAACAAGGGATAATTTTACTTCCCTTTTTCTTTTGTTGAGATAGGCACTAAAATCTATGTATTTGTTCAAAACTTGTTAATAGTAAAGATTAAAAATCCTGAATTGAATTTGGAATGAAAAATGTCTGTGTTTTACATATTAGTTATTTACTTTGGTTTTTTTGTAATACCAGTTTTTTCATTTCTAAATGCTTGTCTGGTGGTTGGTTATTCTTTTAAATCTATAGTTAGGGAAACATAAGCTATGAAAGAACCATTGTAACTATGATCTGAGATTAGAATTTGACTCTCCAGGTGACCTATTGTAGGTCAGTTTTGTGTAAATTAAAGCTGTGTGACCCTGGAATGTACCTTTATTTTTTAAAAATTTGATGGCTTTTAGAATACATCAAGGAATATTTACATGCATCCTATTTGATTGTGTTCTAAGAAATGAATTAATTTGGAATGAAATAGTGGAGAAGAGTTGGTAAGGATTTTTGAACGTTTTGGTTTTAAAAGTTACAAAAATAAATAAAAGGGATTAACACTGTTTTTTAATTATTTTGTTAAAATCTGCCTTCTCTGTCCCTTTGGTCTGACTCAGAAATATAACTCTCCCTTCATCCAGGAGATATTTGAAATAAAAGTGATTTTAAGATGCTAGAACTATTGGTGATCATATTTTAGTAGTGTTATTTTTGTTATTCTTTTCACTCAGAATTTAAAATTTATCTCCTCCACGTACATACCATTTGATTTGAACCTACTTTTCCTTGACTAAAAAAAACTTTAGTAATGATGACTCTTGGAAGTTTTGGGTCTGATGTGTCCTATTTGATAATGTTGGTATAAAAGATGTCTGTTTCATATTGATTTTCAGATACACAATTTATCACATTTTACTATCAAACTGGAATGTGTCTTGAATTGGTTGTGATTTAGAAACATAAATTAAAGACAAAAAAAACTTCTATGGATACTTGGGTGGCTTAGTCAGTTAAGTGCCTGCCTTCAGCTCAGGTCAGAGGATCGAGTCCTGCATCAGTCTTCCTGCTCCGTGGGGAACCTGCTTCTCCCTCTTCCTGTCTGCCAGCTTGTGCTCTCTCTTGCTATCTCTGTCCAATAAATAAAATATTTTTTCTTTAATTTTTTAAAAGATTTTATTGTTTGATGGAGATAGCAAGAGAGAGAGGAGAGAGAGAGCACACAAGCACAGGGAGTGGCAGGCAGAGGGAGAGGGAGAGAAGCAGGCTTTCTGCTAAGCAAGGAGCCTGATGGTGGGGCTTAGTCCCAGGACCCTGGGATCATGATCTGAGCTAAAGGCAGATGCTTAACCGACTGAGCCACCCAGGCACTCTGAGCTGATATTTTTAGTAAATTGAGCTAAATGGAAACTGAATCAGTTTAACCAGTGTGATCCAATAAGGACTTGGATAATTACTGTTTGGGGTAGAAAGTTACAGGTCTTTTAGTAGGCTAGGTGGCTACTATGTAAGGTATAAAATATACAATATCTTTTTTTCCTAGAATATTTAGAATTTAATTAATTGTGATTGCTTAAACAGGTTCCAGCAACAGATAGAAATGCTTTGAGTTCACTCTGGGGAAAACTGGCCTCTGAAATCTTAATGCAGAATTGGGATGCAGCTATGGAAGACCTTACACGATTAAAAGAGACCATAGATAATAATGTGAGTTACATTTTTCCAGGGTGATTCTCTGAAATATTTATGTACCCTTCATACTTTTCTGATAAGGAAAACACTGTGTCCTTTTTTTTTTTTTGGTAAAGTGGATGTTGGGGAGGGAGGAATGGAAAAAAAGGAAGGAGAAGGGTGAAAGGAGGGAGGAAGGGGAAAAAATGTCCAGATTAGCTTTTGTTGACTTGACATAAAAATCACAGTGGGTTAGTAGGTTGACTCCTTTCACTGAATCTCCCTGAAAGAAGCTGTCAAACTGCTTTTGGCTCTTAGAGACAAGAAGCTCAGGTTTTCATTTGTCTTACAGCTACTGCACCTTTTTTATTTGTACAGTGAAAATGGCATAATTCTATTAGTACCAGCTCAGAGATAGGTCCTCAGTAAAGTCCTGTGTAGAAGGTAACAGTTTTCACCTACAGTTACATCTAATAAAACTACTTATGGAGTATTTAGTTCAGTCCTTTTAAAATGTTTTCTGAAATAAGTATAATTTATGGCTTCTGTAAAAATGACTTAGCAGATGTTATTGAATCTATTTCTTAGAGCAGGGAGGTAATTTCTAATGTTGAGGTATGTGCAGAGGGTCTAGGGGATAGGACTTAGATCATAATGGCCATAGAGCATGCCTCAGAAGGTTCTCATTTCTAACTAAAATTTGGAGATCAGTGATGTTTATTCTCTTGCCTCTTTCTCATATATTAAGATTTCCTATGCATGTATTTTTTAACCCTCTAGTCTGTGAGTTCTCCACTTCAGTCTCTTCAGCAGCGAACGTGGCTCATCCACTGGTCTCTGTTCGTTTTCTTCAACCACCCCAAAGGGCGTGATAACATAATTGATCTCTTCCTTTACCAGCCACAGTAAGTTATTTCACTGCATAATTCTGGCTTTCGTTATATGAAATTACATGGATTTTTTTTTTAATTAACTTAAAAATGTACTTCTAACATTTGAATTTGTTGTCAACCTTTCTTCCCCCTGTACATGGTAGATTGGCTTGTTAATTGAAAAAGCCTACATGGGGGGTGCCTGGGTGCCTCAGTTAAGCATCTGCCTTTGGCTCAGGTTATGATATCAGGATCCTGGGATTGCTCCATGTGGGGCTTGCGTGCTTCTTCTCCCTTTGCCACTCACTCTGCTTGTGCTCCCTCTTTCTCAAATAAATTAAATAAAATCTTAAAAAAAAAAAAAGCTTATGTGTAACTCAAGTAAATTATTTGAAAAAAGTGTATTTTAAGTCTGTTGAAGAGCTATTTAGTATATTTCCTTTGCCAGCAGAATAGGCGTCATGTAGAATCTGATGATTCTGCTTTACCGTAGAAGAACTAAATAAGAATCTGCATCTTAACAAGATTCTAGGTAATTAACATATTAATGAAAACTTTAGAATTAGGGCTCCGGGCCAGATTACATGGAGGAAATGTATACATCCCAGAATCTGTTATATCATTGCTCA
Source organism: Neogale vison (assembly GCF_020171115.1). NCBI lineage: Eukaryota > Metazoa > Chordata > Mammalia > Carnivora > Mustelidae > Neogale > Neogale vison. The sequence continues at coordinate 30,254,309 of NC_058094.1, forward strand.
GTTATCCAACCTTTGGTGCTAAGAAATTAACTCCTTCATGAATTAGACTATTCTGTTTTTAGCTACAAATCATTTTTAAAAATTTATTTTTCCATTTGAGCTTGAAGTGCCTTTGAATCTTCAAATTCCTTATTTGGTTAGAACAACAGAAAACAAAACTTCTTGGTAGAAACACTAGATAATTGAAGATAATTTTTCTTTATCTCTTCCTTCAGGCTAAATATCTATGATTTTATCAAGTGTGTAATTTTTCAGACTCTTTAGTATGTTGGTTGCCCTTCTTAGATAACTGCCAATGTATCCATAATCATCTTGAAATACGGATCTTCAAATTCTAGGATTGTTACTTGAGTTTTATAGATCACAGGGGCAATATTAGCTTCTTGACCTGTATGTGTGCTTAGATAAACATAGTTTAAGATTGGAATAACTAGCATTTGGTTCATGGTATGGCTTATATTGACTATATTGTTAGCTAAATAAACTTTGTATAAACATTCTTGAGCTGTACATTTGTTAAATGTTAATCTAAGTGAAGATATAGTTGTTACATTTCACTTGATTTCTGCTTATTATTTTCTGTCAAATTATGATTTTAATGTTTTTTCTCTAAAATGCGCGTATACTTTAATTTATAAAGGTATAGCTTAGATATAGATGGTGTAATACCCTTCTGAATTAAACATCAGTGAAGATTGAATAACCTGGTTTCTTTTGTTTGTTTTGTTTTTTTTTTAAAGATTTTATTTATTTATGACAGAGATCACAAGTAGGTAGAGGCAGGCAGAGAGAGAGGAGGAAGCAGGCTTCTGCCAAGCAGAGAGCCGGATGTGGGGCTTGATCCCAGGACCCTGGGATCATGACCTGAGCCGAAGGCAGAGGCTTTATCCCACTGAGCCACCCAGGCACCGGAATAACCTGTTTTTAAGATGTTTTGTAGTTTTCAAAGTCTTGGAAATATATCTTTGGCAATATTTTTAGAGAAGTTGATGGGATACTCTAAACTGAGTCATATAAATAAATGTGACTTTAATAAATGTGCTTTAATAAATGTACATTAAATGTTCATTTTAGTAAGATTTTTTAAGACTAAAATATTTGACCTCTTCAGGAAGTTAACATAATCAATAGCACTTTGAAAAAGAAGAGAAATTGGGGTGCCTGGGTGGCTCGGTTGCCTTCGGCTCGGGTCCCTTCGGCTCGGGTCGTGATCCTGGAGTGCCAGGATTGAGTCCCACATCAGGCTCCCTGCTCGGCAGGGAGTCTGCTTTTCCCGTTAACCTCTCTCCTCTCATTCTCTCTCTCTCTCTCTCTCAAATAAATAAATAAAATCTTCAAAAAAGGAAAATTTAAAAAAAAAATGAAGAGAAACTAAGTTATTAGTGGTAATGTAGGTGAAAAATACCCAGCCAGCTGAGAAATACCAGTATTTTTTTTATGGAGAACCAGCGAACCATTTTTGAATGGTATTTGTTCTGTTCTCTGCATTAAATGCTAAATATTCCCCTGGATCTGCTAAAAAGAAGCAGTCTTAAACAGAAATAGTCTGTTTTATTTTTCATGTTAACATGGCAGTATAAGTTCAGTATTAATAGTATTTTAACAACATGATGACCCAGTATGTTAAGATCAAACATAGGCAGAGGAGTTTTTGTAGCTGGAAGTTATGCTTCTCTTTCTTCAAAAAAAAGAAAAAAAAATACATGGCATTAGGTAAGATAAAAAACAATACATGATCTTTGCATCCCATTTTAAGGATAAATGATAAGAGGTGAAATTTTATAATTTTACATTGTATTTCTTTTTTTTACTAGAGGTATTTTATGGTACTTAAGTAGATTAACATCTTCTAGATTCACATTATTCACTGATGTGTACATATAGCCTCATTCTGAGCTGGTATTCCGTAAATCCTGTTTGTGGGAAATTCACTGTTGAAATTATATATATACAGTTTTTAAATTGTATTTATTATATATTTTGCCATTTGCTGAATGCCATGATAAATTGTTTATAATCTGAAAAGGTATATAAATCATAGTATGTTGAATTAAGTAAAAGCTAGTGGGAAAAATTTAAGAAACCAGAAACAATTGTACACTAAAGTAAGATCCTACAAGGGTGTATGGTTTATACTGTATATACCCTACAAAGGGTATATAATACTTGGTTCTGGTCTTTAGTATAGTAAACTCAGTTGATTCTAAGTACTTTTAAAGCAACTTTCCTTCTCTTGGCTTCCTATGTGTAAAATTTACAGGGTCAGAACTCTTACCACTAATGCTTCTCATTATGAATTACTGATGGTATTCTGGTTTATAAATTAGTCTTGCTGAGATTGGTTCAGTTTTGTTCTTCATAAATCGACCTTTAAGCCAAATAAAGCTGCTTTAGAGTATTTGGAATCGGGGCACCTGGGTGGCTCAGTGGGTTGGGCCTCTGCCTTTGGGTCGGGTCATGGTGTCGGGGTCCTGGGATCCAGCCCTGCACTGAGCTCTCTACTCAGCAGGGAGCCTGTTTCCCCCCCCCCCACCTGCCTGCCTTTCTGCCTACTTGTGATCTCTGTCTCTCTTTCTCTCTCTGTCAAATAAATAAAATCTTAAAAAATTTACAAAAGTAAAGTACTTAGAATCAGAATGGAAAGTGAATTTGGACTGTACTGTTGTTAATGGCACCATCAGGTTAAGCTGGCCTAACCTATCTGTCTTCACAGTAGGGCTGTTCTTCACTAGGACCAAATAATGAACATTTTTTGATTTGTCACCCTAAATATTTGGATGGGCATTTCTAAGATTTGTGGTTTTTTCTTTTTTTAAAAGATTTTATTTATTTATCAGACAGAGATCACAAGCAGGCAGAGAGGCAGGCGGAGAGAGAAGAGGAAGCAGGCTCCCTGCTGAGCAGAGAGCCCAAAGCGGGGATTGATCCCTGGACCCTGGGATCATGACCTGAGCCAAAGGCAGAGGCTTAACCCACTGAGCCACCCAGGCGCTGCTAAGATTTGCTTTTTTATTTCTCTTTTCATGATTCGATTTCAGTTCAGTACTTCTCACTGTGTTCTTACTCCCATTCCCCATTCTAATTTAAATATGTTAATGTCTTTTATCAAGTTCTTAAGTCTTCCTGATCTGGTAGCTTTCTCCTATCAGAGATTAAATTGATTAATCTCTTTCTGCTGTGGTGCATTGTTTATTTAATCTTCTCAAGGCTGTGATTCTTGAGAAGGACCCTTTTGAGAAGTACTTTTATGCAGCCATTACATTTTAGAGAGGCTTTTTCATTTGTGACACTGACAATTACAATTTCATGCAATAGTTGAGACATACCAGTATTGGCTGAATCTGGAGTATCCAGGAAAATGACTAATAAATCATTGCAAGAAATTTGGAAATGTTGGTTAGTAAAATAGTTAAATACCTGTCTTTAATGTTGAACTATCTATGTATCTTACAGAAAAGATGTTTTCTGAGAATATTAAAAAAGAATTAAGGATATATTTCTCAGTATTTGTGGAGATTAACCAAACATGCATTCATATGAAAAGAGATTAAAAGTAACACCAATGTTACTATTTTGTCTGTGTTCTGATTAATAAATTCTGTAAGATTGTCTTAAGAGTTGATTGATAATCCCAAAATTCCGTGTGGGAGGAAGAGCCTTTTCTGAATGAGCAGATTTGACCCAGGCATCAGCGGGTAACAACACTTTGGCTGTAATCTTGATATTTAGGGGGTGGGTTAAGGATAAGTACAGCTCTACCTGAAGTAAGCCATAGAAACCATTAGAAATTGGTTTTCCATGATATTACTTATTAGTAGGCCCACTCTTCTGTGTTTTTGCAGTTACCTGTGTATTTAGGAAGTAATACTAAATTTAACAGGCTCTTTGAATATTTCCAAGTAATGAAACATGCAAACAAGAAAAATAAAAATATTCAAACCCACTGAAAATTCTGTAATACAAGAGGGAAACAATATGGATCAATTCCTGACAGCCTTATGGATTATATGAAATTTAGAAGGCATATAGAATATGTTTAATTAATTAGTAGAACCATTTGTTATGGATACTAGAAATACAAAGGTAATTCAGTTGAGATTAAGATAAAAATCTTATCTTAGAAAGTGTTAAGATAAAAATCAAACTGGGGCTCGGGAGTGGCTCAGTGGGTTAATCTGCCTTTGGTTCAGGTCATGATCCCAGATCCCAGGTCCCTGCTCCACGGGGCATCTGCTTCTCCCTCTCCTGCCGCCCCTCCCCGCACTCATGCTGTAGCTCATGCTCTTTATCTGAAATAAATAAAATTTTTTTAAAGATCTTATTTATTTTTTTGGCAGAGAGAGACAGCGAGAGAGGGAAGAGAAGCAGGGGGAGTGGAGAGGGAGAAACAGGCTTCCTGCTGAGCAGGGAACCCATTGTGGGGCTCAGTCTCAGGACCCTGGGATCATGACCTGAGCCAAAGGCAGATTCTTATAACTGAGCCACCCAGGCACCCCTGAAATAAAATCTTTAAAAATAAATTTAAAAAAAAGAAACTTTAGAAGTCAGTTTTAAAGTGTTAAATATATATATATATTAAATTAAATAAATAACTTTTGCAAAAAGTATTAATACAGAAAGGTAGATTATGCACCTGGGTGGCACTAGATGTTATAGGGATTTGTCTAATTTCCTAAAACTGGGAAATTGAAAATAGAGTTGGGAATTGACAAGTAGTAAATTGATTATAGTTGACTAATTTTTTAAAGAATAACTTAAAAACAAAAGTTTAGTGAGAGTAGTGAGTGGCATTGTTTTACATTTTTGCAGACTTTTCAATTTCTGGCATACGCTACATTTTTCCTACCTGATGTTATTTTGTCTGAAGGATATGAAGAAAGCCTAGCCTTACGCATACAGAGTTACAAAAAAGCTGCTTTATTAGTCTTTTCAGATAGTTGTGAATATTCTTTTTTGGTAATCAACAAAAGTCAACAAGTAGTACTTTAAAAGTTATTATAAATGGAATCGGAAACCTTATTCAGTTTTTTGAATCTCAGTGATACTGGTAGCCTAAACTATAGTGGTCAGTCTTGCACCTTAATGGATTTTGTACCTGTGCCTATATAATACCATCCATTGGTTGTTTGGGAAATGTTAGATCCATGAACTATGCAGCTATTCCAAATATGTTGACACACATACAATACTAAAAAAAAAAAAATCACCCATTAGGATCACCACTAAATCTATTAGAAAAGGCGCAACATACTGGTTAGTAGTCAAGCTCTTGGTGACATATTTTCCAAAATTATTCTCTTTTAGGAAAGGTCTAATTTTACCATTTGTTTTTCTTTAAGTTTCGGCTGATTTTATTTTCTAGAAAATGTCTGCCAGATACTCAGTTCTGAATGGCTTTGGTTTATCAGTGATTCATTGTTTGAAGTAAAAGTAGTGTTCTGTGAGAAAAACAGTTAAGCTTACAACTCAGTTGTACAAGTGCTTTTCATTAAGATAACTGTGACACAGAAGTATATAGCAGAAGAGCATTACACATACTTCCCATTAAGTCATACAGATTATTAAAAAGATTAGTATGCAGGGGTTGGGTTTTTTTTAATTAACAATCTGTACTGCCTAATCAAGGACGTAGTTGCAACTTGCTTTTTTTTTTTTTTTTAACTGCAAGAGTGTGGTAGGGGGAAAAAAAAAACAATTACTACCAGCATAGAATAATGTCATTATCCTTATTTGTTCTAAGGTACACAGAATGTCATTTGTTTGTTTGTTTACAGTTCAGTGAATTTTGCCAAGAATTGGCAGCATCACCATAGATCAGTTTTTGAACATTTTCAGCTGCCCAATAAGAATCTTTATAGCTTTGGAACTTTTTTAAAACAGAAACAGCCTTTTAGCACAATGTGGAAAATAAGCTGCTCCAGTAGGATTACAGCTTTCATTTTCACTAAAATATTGTGCTTCCTCTTCACTCTGTAAGGTCAGGTTACCATGAGTAGTCTTCCTCAATAGTAACGTCTCCATGGCATGTTTTGAGTTTTGCTTGATTCTGACTTTTTTCATATTAGAATATACCTAGTTGGCTTGACATTTCATTATTTCAGCCATTTTTCTTGGTTGTATATTCTTCAAGTGGTTTAGCTACTGGTAAGGAGTGTTGCATTTGTCTGTAGTTAGTATGTGCTTTTCAGTTATCTTTGATAAATAGTAAAAAGTGGTGAAGTTACTGGTGAAGTTTTATTTTTTCTGCTTTCAATTTCTAATAGCACAGTAATACAATTAAATGTGGTTTATTGAGTATATTATAATTGATAAAATTGTTAAATTGTAGTTTATGTAGATTGTGGACTTTAGGACTTTTGTAAGATTGTGGACTTTTGTAAAATAAAAAGTACTTTGTTGATAATTTATACTTTAGTCCTCAAAGTGAAAGTTTAGGTGCCAGTGCAGGTTAAGTAAAGTCTCTTACATCATATATATTACCATTTCTGCAGTTATGTATTCTGAATCCAAAAAGGAGATGATTTACATATTTGAAAAATGTTGAACTTTTAAATGTAACATTATATATAAAGATAAGGTATCAGGCGTAAGAGAAGTGTTCATTGACTATTAAGAGATGAGGCTTTGCCACTAAAGGTAGATGCTATTAGAGAAAAGAATGCATTTGTAATAGAATGCCTTAGTTATTACTCTACAGCTGTAAAAAGAAAGATTCAAAGTTTAGTTTGAATTATATACTCCGTTGAGTGTTTTCTAAATAAAAATAGCGTAAGCACCCTAAGAAATTTCAAGTTTTACTGTTAATAGTCAGCTGGGTAGTAGTCAGAAATAGTCCTGACTGACCTTTCCATCTTTATCTTTCCTATTTTCTAATTGTTACTGATGAGAAAATTCTTTTTCATGTAGGTATTTTACCTATATTTTAGCTCAGGATGATGACCTTTACGATTTCTGTCTAAAATGTAAAATAAAATAAAAATAAAAATGTGTCCTCTGAAGTTCTATTAAGTGTCCTGCATTGTTTTTTTGTTTTGTTTTTTCTTTTTTCTTTTTCTTTTTTTTAGCCTTTCAGGAAATGCACTTCTCTTTTTTTGAACCTATCCAAGCTTGCCTGTTTTTGAAGATCTAGTTCAGGTTAACTTCATCTTTTGTGAAGTCCTATATATTTTGCCTCCTTTATATTTGATACTTATTTTTTAATGTCTTTAAAATAAATAATTTACAATTGCTATTTTTCCTACTGGAGTATAAGCATATTTGAGGGCAAAATTTTTATTCTCTATGTTCTTATAGCATCTGGCACATGATAGATACTTAAAGTATTTTTTTCATTTTGAGGTATTTTGTCTTATCTTTTGATTACTAAATAATCTGACTTGCAGTTAGAAAACCCTGTAAAAAAAAGTTCCATAAAACTGGAGCAGGGTTGTAGTAGAAAAAAAGTCTGCTAAACATTTTTAATGACCTATCATGAAATTATACTTCAGAACATAGTAAATATCAATGCTCTTACCCACTCTACCCCCTTAAAAAGTAATAGCGGTGCCTGGGTGGCTCAGTGGGTTAAGCATCTAACTCTTGATCTCAACTCAGGTCTTGATCTCAGGGTCTTCAGTTCAAGCCCCATGGTGGGCTCCACAGAATCTACGGAAAAAAAAAAAGAAAAAAGAAAAATAATAAAGTTAGATTCCAAGAATAAGGGTGTTAATAGCCTCTGTTCTTAAATAGTTTATAATCCAGACAAATAATACAAGAAAGAGCCTGAGAACATATTTAACTAAGTACTGATAGTATTGTGCATTATAAACACAGGGTAAGTATAACAACTACCAGTTAAGATCTGCAAAGGTTAGAAAAGTCCAGTAAAGATGAAAACTGACCCTTAAATTTCAGTTGATAGGAAGGGAGATGGTAAAGAAATAGAACAAAAGAGCACAGCAGACATATGTAGACTGTTAAATCACATCTGTGGTTTTGCTTATATTTGAACTAAAAATACATCATCACTAATCCTACAAGATTGTGAATGAAGATAACTTCATAAGAGTCACTCTTAATCCCTACTCCCCTTCCTTATGTATTGATCTATGTAGGTGCATACATAGGAAGGATCACTTCTGTTCACTAGGTATGGAGTCCCTGCTATGTTTAGAAGTCAGGACCCATGGTAATACTATATATTAGGGATCTGGACCGTGAGCTGAATCTGGCTCACTGCCTTTTTTCTTAAGACCTGTTATCTATCTAAGAACGGCTTTTATGTTTTGAATGGTTTAAGAAGGGGCACCTGGGTGGCTGAGTCGGTTGAGTGTCTGCCTTTGGCTCAGGTCATGATCCCGGTTATCTGGAATCGAGCCCAACTTTGGGCTCCCTGCTCAGTGGGAAGCCTGCTTCTCCCTCTCCCCGCCACCTTGTGCTCTCAATCTCTCATTCTCTCTCAAAATCTTAAAAAAATATGGTTGAAAAAGAAAAATATTTTGTGACATGTAAAATATGAGACTACAGTTTTAGTGTCCATAAATTTCTATTGGAACACAGACAGCATCATTGATCTATATAGTGTCTTTGGCTGCTTTTAAACTGTAAGGGCAGAGTGAGTTGTGACAGGGATCATACAGTATTGCACCCTTGTTGCTTCACACTGCTACTCAGTGATGCCATTGCGCAGTTACACCTGGCCGATGTTTCAAGGGCCCTGTGTATTGCCATATTGAACACTTTAACACCAGTGCATACTCATCATGTCAGAACAAGAAAATTGGACTTCAGATACGCTTTTAAACAAAGTGGAGTGGGGATTATTTTGTTTGAACTAGAAAGCAAAGCACTGAATTGACACTATAGGTATGCTAAAAGAATACAGTTTAATTCACATTGCAAGACTGTAAGCCCTCATTCTAATCCAACTGACAGCAAAGCAACTATCAGAAAAATCAGAAATTTAAAACAATATTTCATCATAGCAGAATTTCCCCACAAAAATTAATGAAAATGAGGCTTCGAGCAGATAAGTTTCTAAGTGGCTTTTGTTTACCCAGGTAGGGAAAGCCATTTACCAGTGGTGATTCTAAATCATGTTCAGTTGCAGCAGCCAAAGAAATAATGTCTAGAGAAAATGAACTTGTTTAAAAATATTAGCTTTTTGGTGAGGACAGTTACTTGGAGTTGAAGTTATCTGGAGCAACATCAGTCAATTAAAAAACAAGGCACATGATTTTTAGTGATTTTCCTTGGCTCTTGAGGAGTCAACAGATTTTACTAATGTGGCCCAGTTGTTGATTTGAGGAATCAGTGTTGGATTTGAAGTGACTAAAGAATATGCCTTTATGAATAAATAGTCTATGTGGAAGAGCTACAGGTGAAAATATTTTCAAAGTTGATAAAACACTAAGTTAGTACAACTTGAAGTGGAATATGCTAAGATGTCTTAAAACTTGGTGGCAAATATGTGTGGAGGATTAAAAAAAAAAAGCTTGTTAAAAGCCTATGGTTATTCATTACATTATTCATCACCAGGTACTTTGTGGAAAATACTTGAATCTGTGGTGTGTTATTTCACTCTTTCTGTCTGTCTTTCCTTCAAGAGAGTAAGTGGGCAGGGGGGGTTAAGGTACAGGGAGAAAAAGGAGGAGAATCTTAAGCAGGCCCCACACCCAGTACGGAGCCCAGCCATGTCAATCCCACCGTCCTGAGATTGTGCCTTGAGCTTAAATAAAGAGCTGGACGCTTAACTGCCTGAGCCACCCAGGTATCCCATGTAGTATATTTTTGAACCATTTTTGTCAACAATGAGCTTCTTTTTCTCCTGTGGACTTAACTGTTACCAGTCCATGAATTTTTGTTAGAAATAGAATATCTTGACTTTCTCTACTTAACAACAGGTAGGTGGCTTAACCTTAGCAATGGCTAAGATTGGATTTTTTTCTGAATGAGAAAAATTGCCCTCGGACATTATTTTCAAGCCTTGGGTGGCTCTGGAAATCAACTTTTGCTGTAACTTGTTAATGTTTCTTAATTCACCCTAAAATTACTAAATAAAGTAGTATTTATATAGAAAACTATATTGCAGTAATCACTTCAGTGACAGTTAACATAGCATAAATAAAAAGAAATGTCCAGCTGCTTTATGTTTTCTGTTCTTTCACATGGTAGAACAAGAAAGGAGACCTTCATTCCCACATACATTTGCAGCAGATAGATTTTTTAAGCTCAAATTGTAATTCCAGAAAGTTTTAGACCTCATTGTAAATACAAGGGAAATTTCCATATTTCAAAATTCACTTAACTGTGCTGTTGAATTGGAAGTGATTTATCTGTAGTGTAATGTACCCTAAGGGACAATATGAAAAGAAGAGTTGAACAGTTCGGTAATGCCTTCCAGGTGATAAGTATGATAAATTAAAATCCTATTTTTATCAATTGATACCAGTTTTTGGTAGTACTAGGTTCATGAAAAACATTTACAAAGACTGAGTTTGTAAATTTTCATTAGAAAACAGCATTAACAGAGAAACATTTGCAATAAATTTTAGTGTTCGGGTTTCTAACTTTGAATGCAATTAAGCAAAATTGTCCCCAGTAGATAAATGCTATTCTTCTCATTAGTAGATAAATTATAAAAAATCATACTCCACTCTTAATATTTTGAGTTTTATCAATAAAATGTTTTGGAAATTTGTTTTTTGTTTGTTTGTTTTTAATATAAGTACTTGTGCAATATTTTCAATTATGCCCCCTGGCCTGCAAAACCTAAAATATTTATTATCTGGCCTTTTACTAAAGTTTTGCTAACCCCTACCATAAACTCTCAGAGTGGGATATGATTTCCCAAGAAGTTACCCTCCATTAAAAACAATGAAGATACATGTGAAGCAGTGATACAAAGCTAGGATAAGTAAAATATGTTTAACATTTTATAAAATAAATTTAGTTTTTTAAACTGTATGGATAAGTTTATGAGTTCCAGAAATGCTTACTAAAATTACTTACTTCAAAATCAGTATTGAGGAAAAATAGTCAGCCTTTCCTGTGCTTGTGCATGACATCTCTGGCAAGAGAGTATGGAGACAAAGAATTACTCTGAATGAAGGTTGCAATTTAAAAATTTCTACCTGAAAGTCAGGCTTAATATTTCAGAAACTTTTAGCTGATTTATTTAGTCATTTTTTTCCTAGAAACTGGTTTATTCTTAAGTGGGTGTTATTCTTTTTATTCCCTGCCCTATTTAGAGAGAATTTAAGGAGAGACTAAACATTAGCTGTTAGACTACTGTCAGATTCTGGTGTCTCCCATCCAAGTACTAACCAGGCCCGACCCTGCTTAGCTTCCGAGATCAGACGAGATCGGGCGTGTTCAGGGTGATATGGCCGTAGACAGATTCTGGTGTCTTATACAGAGTTCAAACAACATTTTATGGGGAATCTACAGTGTGATGAAATATAAAGATTTATTAATATCATAGTTTAGAAGAATCTGGAAGATACAATATCTAAGCTGGATCTTGAAGGATGGCTAGAGTTTGGGCTTTCAGAGGGATGTGTTTGAGAGAACAGTCTATGGAGTGAGCTTTAAGTGAGAAAAACGAGAAGCAGTCAATGATGGTCTGGTGGGAGATGAAGCTGGGTGGTACTTTGAGGTTTATATATTCAGTCAAGAGGAATGGACTTTATTGACATGTATTTCCAAGGTTGGCCTATAGTGCCTGACACTCAGAGGTACTTCTTGGATAAAAATTAGGGAGCTATTTAAAGAGTTGAACAGGAGGAATACAACATAAACACCAAATGACAGAGGATGGCCAGCTGCTGATGTTCAGACTAGCAGGATTTGTTAAATATTAGCAATGGCCCTGTTGATATTTGTCTGATATATAATCCTTCTTTTCTAATTCCCAGTGCTACCAGTTTAGCCAAAGCCTTATAATACTGTAACAGTTTACTTTTCCCTGTAGTTTTCAATCTTTCATCATCTGAATCTTTATTTAAGTGCCTCATTTTCTGATTATGATGACTGATCTACACATAGAAGGTTTTGACACATTTTTTCCACAGAGTCAATGACTGAAAGCCACAGCTTAGCAGCCTTTTGGAACAGACAGCACATATAGGGGCCTTCCAAAATCCTTTTACTCAACAAAAATAATAGGATTATTTACCTCTGAAATGAATCTTGCAAGTCACTTCATACTGGGGGGGATACAAGCTGGCATTCTCTGCAGACTTCTGTTTTTTTTCATTTCCTTGAAGGTGATAGTCTTGTAATATCATTAAGTGTTTGCAGTTAGATGTTACTGAAGCAGTGCAGTGTAATGGGCTGTTCACGTGTTTCTTTAAATCACATGTGGTTACAGATTTAGAGAAACTGGGTAAATTATTAATATTAAATTTAAAAAATATTAAAGTTATTTATATTTTTACCTTAGGTATCTTAATGCAATTCAGACAATGTGTCCACATATTCTGCGCTATTTGACTACAGCTGTCATAACAAACAAAGATGTTCGGAAACGCCGACAGGTGCTAAAAGATCTTGTTAAAGTTATTCAGCAGGTAAAGACTAAAATCTTTATTGTGTTTTATAAATCTGTCCAAGCTAGGTGTAGTATCTGTTCCTAGAGTAAGACTCATAGTTCTTAAGGTAAAAATGTTTGAAAAATAGGAGAAAGGATACATAGAGAAAGAGGAGCCCAGGATACTCAGATGGGCATTTACTTCCTTTAATTCTAAGGTACACTTCCATTAGATGTGGTATGAATGAACATTGCTCCTTGCTAGGTAGATACTTTATACGCTGTATATTAGTGTTGTCTTTATTGCAAAGAGTGAAGGAGATGTGGAGCCTGGCATGTTTGTTGGGAGATGGCTTACCTACATAATTCCAGAGTAATGATCTTTACATAGAATACAATAATCGTAGTCTCCACGTTGTACAAAAGCTGCAGCCCTACTGATTGATTTTTAGTGAGCTTCTCAGCAATAACTGTGGGTTAGAAAAAAACTTATTTGACCTAAGAATGAATTAAATACAAAAAGAGAAATTCAGCAGTGTATGAATACCCTCATACTTAGAGATGTTCTTCAGTATTTATTGACTTAAGGGACACTTCTGGTAATAGAGAAACGTGAAAGCCTTTGGAATGGTTCTAGGATGAGAATTTAGAGACCTCAGTCTGGAAGGTATTATAAGCTTAAGGTGTTGCCTGGAATCAGGGTATGAGTGGTTGCTTTGAGATGACACAGGGTAATTTGTTAGAAATTAATAGTAAGGGATTAGAAAACAGGAAGATTGAGATAGTCTAGGGGCAGTCTACCAAACAGTGTTGAATCTGATCCAGCTTGACCTTTGGCTTAATTTTACAGGAGTCTTACACATATAAAGATCCAATTACAGAATTTGTTGAATGTTTATATGTTAACTTTGACTTTGATGGGGCTCAGAAAAAACTGAGGGAATGTGAATCAGTAAGTATGAATTTTTACTTATAAATTAATAACATTCTTTAATGCTTGGCTATTGTAAGAGTTAACTTGCAGTGTTTTATTATTTATTAAAGTAATTATATCAGAAACAGTCTTAAAATGATTGTTTAGAAATGTGCTGGGGTAATGACATTTTTAATGTTATTGCTATATGTGTATCCCTTTTGTTAGTATTTTTTTAAAACTTTGGCGGCATTATATATTCACACATATACCCATAATTCCATGTCTTATCCTATATGAGTAAATGTGTGAAGTATGTATTTATAAGATCATATAGAATTGCACATCCTAACTGTGATTCTCAATTTGTCTCATAAGTGGGCCTATCTTTAGAATTTTCACACGATTGTACTTAACATTTGCTATAAACCAGTAAAGGGCATGAATTTTTTAACAATACTGTCTTCTATTTATTGGTAGAACTTGAGCAACCTGAAGAGTTACATTTCTGGGGTTTTATTATGTTAGTTTGCAAAGTTTTAAGAAATTAAACTAAAAACTTATCTTTTAAATACATTTACCAAATCTGTAAGTTATTAGTTGTCAATTTCATTTTTGAACCCAAATGTTAACACAAAATATAAAGAGTATATTGAAGGACTAAGATTTTATTTCTCTAAGGAAAAGAAAATTATCATGTAAGTATAATTTCAGAGGTCACTTTCACACATTGGACAAAATATAAAATAGACTCCAATGTGATAATTTGTGTTCATATAGTTATATGCAGTGTTATTATATATTGGTGTATATTTGTTAAATATACACTAATGAAGTTAAAATATTCTCTTTTAATTATGATACTGTCTGTGGAGTAGGAGCCACCCCTTGAATTTGTTTTCCTTTGTCTATTCCCAGGTCTAATTACTTCACAGAAATGTGCTTATTTTTAGTCTGTTATAACTATTTTAAAAAGCTAGAAAAGATATGTTATCTACAAAGAATTTATGTAGGATAATGGACAGGACAAAGCTCCTTTGTCACAAGGTTGCCCAAGTCATCATCAGTAGAATAAGAAAACATGGCAGTGCTTCAGGTTTTTCTTGCGCATTCATTTACTACTTTAAATTGTTAGAGACTTGAACATAGTGTTCTAGAAAGTGCTATGATGTATAGAACTTGTGATATTAGGTGAGAGAATTCTAGTAACTGGAACAATGAGTAAAGCACACAGGAAATACTTTGGGTCACATTTTTGAAAATTGCTTGTTTGTGCTATTAATTTTTTTTGTTACATTTTACATACATAGGTACTTGTGAATGACTTCTTCTTGGTGGCTTGTCTTGAGGATTTCATTGAAAATGCTCGTCTCTTCATATTTGAGACTTTTTGTCGCATCCACCAGTGTATCAGCATTAAGTAAGAACACCCTGATTTGATTTGTGTTTTTCTACTTTTAAATTCCTGGAAACTTCCATTGACTGTAAAATTATACTTAATAGGATTCTAGTTAATTGGATTTTTATTTTATTTCCCTTTGCTTTAGGAGAAAAAGAAAACAATCTGATAGTGATTTATAAAAATCCTAACTTTTGTTTTTATTTGGGAATGCTACGGACTCAAAAATACCTTCTTTAGCTTCTCTGTGTGTGGCAAAGCATGATTTTTGAAAATGGTAACTTCAAGGCAGTATTGTGATTGTCACTTAACCTTTTTGAAGAGTACTGTTATGCCCTGTGTAGGGAGAAAAAGGAAATAGACAGTTTTAGAATGGTTTCAGCAGGAGTTCAAATAAGGAAGAAGTTAGTGAATCAGGAATACTGTTGAAAGACCACATTTGGTAATCATTTCAGTTAATTGAGTTTGTTTTATTTAATTATATATTTGAATTCTCATATAGTAAACTCCTGTGACATCCTAAAATGTTGAAACATGGAAAGTATGGTGAATTTCAGTTGAAATTTTCTTTGTTGTGTGAGAAAATTATTGGCGGAAAAATTGTGAAACTTATATAACCTATTAGAAACTAATTTTACATATTAGAATTTGAAAAATAACTAGCGCCCTTTTGGCCACAGATGAAGTCAAACAGTAAATATGCTCCATAAGTGTTTAAAAAATTACTTTAATGTTTGCCTCTTTGGAATTGTGTGTAAACCAGAGTTTTTCTTCATTGCCATTTGTTTTTGCTGAGGCATCCGTACTTGTTTGCCTAATTTTAGGGTTGTTATTGAAGTGGTTTTTTAGAGTTAGAAGTACAGTGCAATCATGGGGCTTTTCCTATGGGAATTAAAGCCTTAACCAGTTTTATTAGTACTTTATTAAAGCTAGCAAACATATAATTTAAAAAATCTGATTCTTTTAAAGAATACATGCAAATTCCTAATATGTCATTGGTTGTGAAATAAAGAGATGAATCATATGTGGGATGCTAATGGACAATAGATAACTGAATTCATGCACTGCCCTTTTTTTTTTTTTTTTTTTAAGTTATATAATTCAACCTTGTGAAAGAGGGATGTTAATATTTTGTTTTTTCCTTGTGGACTTTCCCCCACTTCTTAGGACAGTATGGTGGTCACTTGGGTGTTTTGTTTCATCTAGAACTTATTTAATTATCCCTGCTATGATACTTTTGAAAGCAAATTCTCCTTTTTATATCTTTAGCACCTAGTATACTGAGTCTGTACAGTATAGGTGTTCAGTGAATATTTGTTAAGTGAATAAATTATTTTCTTTATATTAGTGAATTTGTATTTGTCCATGGTAATGCTTTCTCACTTTGGTGTTTGCTTCTGAGGTACCATGAGTAAGAAGGTTTATTCCAGTTCTGACTTGTTCCCTTTCTTAACCGTGGACCTTGTGTTCATTATTTTATGTTTATGAGATTCAGTTTACCATGTTTAACAGTAAAATAAAGTATCTGTCCTGTGTACTCGAGAGAAGTACAGCTGAAAGGAGGTTAATGGAGTGGATAATGCTTCCAGAAACTTTTATGTGACTTTATCATTACCTAAGAATTTTTTAAAGCTGGTATCACTGTAGTTTTTATGTTTTTCTTTGATTGCTGTAGTTCTTTGATTCCTATAGTTTTTCAGAGTTTTGGACAAAGTCTAAAGCATTTTCAGACTAAAGTTGTGGTAACTTTCTAAAGTCCAGAAATCTTTTCTCTTTTCCAGTGATAGTGTTTTTTTTTTTTTATTTTAGTTGTTTAAATATTTTTAGCTACCTTTGGAATGTTTTCTAACTCAGGTGATTTTGAATGCATGTATTAATGCATTTTCTTCAAATATTAAGAAAGAATTTTAGAGTTAGAAGAAATCTTAGAGAGTTTCTGATCCAGTAGCGCACAGTTACTGAATCAACAATAGGACTTTTTTCTGCAGCGATGGAAATGCTTTTATATCTATATTGTTCAGCGTAGTAGCCAGTAGTCATTTGTGGCTTTTGAGTACTTACATGTGGCTCAGGTTTCAAGTTCTAGAACCATGGTTTTTAAATTGTGTGTGTGTGTTAACAACTTGTTTTCAGATGTGGCATTGTATGTGTGTACATCTGTGTAGTCAAATCAGAGCCCCTTCATGCTGTTCAGCCTGTATCTCTGTTCAGCTTTCCTCCTGATGGCCAAAGCACTTCTGTGGAGTTCTAAGACTTCCGGAAACACCGTTTTTAAAAAAAAAAAAAAAAAAAAAAAAAAAAAAAAATCCAGTACAACTTCTTTGTTTCCTAGTGGTTTTGTAGCTCCTTATTTATAGCTGGGAAGCTTAAGGCTCAGAGACATTAAGTTGCTTAGGTCTTATTAATGACAGAACCTGGACTAATAGGTCTCTGATATTCATTGTATTGTATGTCACTATAAATTCTTTTCTTTTTGATTGTGCACAATTGATACTTTTAGAAATATCAGATTTAGACTAATTTGTCATTAGTCTTTTCACTGAAAGCCAGAGGATAAAGATGGAAACCATAAGTCATTGTTTAACTTTGTGCCTCAAAATCAATTATAGAGTTTTGTTTTACAAATATAGATTTCCCTGAAGCCACCTCAGACCTTTTAGGTCAGATTTTCTGAGTATGCTCTGCTATGATGTGTAACAGAGCTCCTATACTCTACCCTCAGAGTGGTTTGGGGGAAGCACATCTGGGATTTAAGAACCTGCATCAGATTGCCAATTTTTAGGTCACATATTTACAGCCTGTTAAAGTAATGGAAAGAAAAATCAGTGATTTAATATTTTTAGTGTATAAAGAGTGAGGAAGATAGGGGTAAAGAGGAATATATAGCTTCAGGTGAAAAAAGAAGTACTCATCTTAGACCAACAATGAGATCTGTCTAAGGTTTATCGGCAGGGGAGAGGGTGTATCTAGTAGAACTTAGTCCAGGGTTTAGATTTGTTGTTTTGTTTGTTTATTTGAGAGAGAGCTTGCAAGCAGAAGGGACGGGGTAGGGAGAAAGAAACAATCTGAAGCAGACTCTGTGCTGAGTGTGGAATTCATTAACATGGGACTCCATCTCATGACCCTGAGATCATGACATGGACTGAAACTAAGAGTTGGACAACCACCCTATGCCACCCAGATCATGATCTTCTGGTTTTGGGATTGAGCACTGCAGAGCGGAGTCTGCTTCACATTTTCTGTCCCTCCCCGAGTGTTGCCACCGTGCCCCCCCACTCCTATGCACCCTTCTCAAATAAATAAAATCTTAAAATTAATTAATTAATGAAGACTGAGCCCAATCCCTAAAAATCTGAAATTTTCTCTAGGAGGAAATCTTGGCTGGCATCTCTGTTTTTTTTAAGTGCCTGTAAATAATTCTGATGTAAAACCTCTTTTATTAATTACACCTTTTATTTTGAGATGGTTATAGATTCACATGCAGTTGTAAGAAATAATAAAGAGAGCCCCTTTGTTCTTCACACAGTTTCCCATTTACACAGTTCACATTTCCAGTATAACATCTTGGAATAACATCTCGCAGACTATAGTAAAATACCACAACCAGCATGTTGACATTGATACATTCTCATCTATTAACCATTTCTGTAATTTTGTCATTTTTAAGAATATATAGGAACTTTTTAAAAAGCTAATGTTCATCCTTCCAGAGAGGATAAATAACAATATGTATCATGATTATGATGTAATTAGTAATAGCAGTATAACAGGTACAGGTGTTCAAAGAAGGAAATACTACAAATGTGAATGAGTGGCTCTTCTGGCCAAGCACTGGTTAGAAGGTAGGGGGCACACTCTCAGAGCTTTAAGTCCAGAGGAAGAAACATACTAAATAAAGATAAATGACAAATTATGATAGGGATTTTGAAAAAAATATAGAGTAATTAGAATGACAGGGACATAATTTGTGTGTTGGAAAATCAGAGAAGTAATTTAGATTGAAGCTTCAGTGAAGCCTGATAACCCACTGAGTGGAATATTTTTAAGCTGCAAAGTAAACTTTTTTCTGCTGTATACTAATTATGACAAATTATTCGTTATTTTGTGCTGACCTATCTTTGCCTCTAATTAATTTAAGATTATTTGATACTCTGTCTTTTCGAGGGTAAATGGGGAAGGGTTTATCTCTGTCCTCCTTTCTGTCCAACCAATGGACACATTTTAAATTCTGAAGAGAATAGTGCATATTATAGAACCAATGGTCGTTTATTAAACAACTCTTTCTATTTGTGATTTGGAACATTCTCAGTTGATAGGTTTCTTGACTAATGGCCGTAAGCACATATGATAGTCATATCTTTATAAAAATGCATATTAAGAATGTTTTTATCAGTTTATATACAACCTTATAGATTTGTAGGATAAGTTACCAATCTGTTTACCATAAAGTATGCAACATCTGTCAAAAAAGATTACTATGGTGGGATTTAATTTAGTATAGCTGAATAGTTTATCAGATATGGTGTGTGTCTGAAATTTAAAAGCTGTTCTAGAATAATTCTTGGACCAGTTTTCAGTTGTAGATAAAAACAAAGTATGGAAGTAATATTTTGAATGTGTGTGATAAACATGTTGGAGCATACATTTATATAATTTTTCTTTAGTGAGTTCGGCTTTTCACAAATGAATGTATTTGCCAACTACTCTTGTGTTTCTTTAAGTTATGAAGTCATTCTACTTTTCTCTTATTTTATTAAGTAACATTTTAGGTCTTCCTATTTTTCTTAAAGTTCTTACTACTACATAGCAATTTATATTCTTAATTATACTTCCTGATATTAAGGAGAAATCTAGAAAGGTACATTTCCAGATGGAGATAACATAGTTGCAAAAGCCTTTTATTATTTCTGTGTTAACTATAAAGTAGTATGTGGCATACCTCAGACATGTTGTGGGTTTGGTTTCAGTCAACTGCAGTAAAGTGAATATCACAATAAAACTAGTCAAATGGATTTTTTGGTTTCTTAGTGCATATAAAAGTTGTGTTCATACTGTCATCTTTTAAGTGTGCAGTATAGCATTATGTCTAAAAAAACCAGTGTACATAAACTTAATTAAAAATATTTCATTACTAAAAGATGGTAACCATTATCTGAACTTTCTGTGAGTCATAATCTTTTTGCTGCTGAAGGGTCTTACTCCAATTTTAATGGTTCCTGACTGATCAGGAACCATTGCCAAAGATTGGGGTTGCTGTGACAGATTCTTAGGACAGCAGTGAAGTTTTCTACATCTATTGGCTCTTCTTTCATATATGATTTCTCTGTAGCATGTGATACTGTTTGATAGCATTTTACACAGTAGAACTTTAAAAATCGGGAGTCCGTTCTCTCACACTGGCCGCTGCATTTTCAACTAAGTTTATGTAATATTCTAAATCCTTTGTTAGCATTTCCAGTAATCTTTACCAAGAGTAGATTCCATCTCAAGAAACCACTTTCTTTGCTTATCCGTAAGAAGTAACTCCTCATTTGTTAGTTTTGCCACGAGATTGCAGCAGTTCAGTCCCATCTTCAGGCTCCACTTCGGATTCTCATTCTCTTCCTGTTTCCACCACATCTGCAGTTACTTCCTTCATTGAAGTCTGGAACCTTTTGAAGTCATCTGTAAGGCTTGGAATTAACTTCTTCCAAACTCCTGTTAATACTGCTATTTTGACCTCTTCCCGTGAATCACAAATGTTCTTAATGGCATCTTAGTGGAGAATCCTTCCTTGAAGGTTTTCAGTTTACTTTGCCCCCATCCATCCAAAGAATCACATCTATGGCAGCTATAGCCCTAGGAAATGTATTTCTTAAGTAATAAGACTAGAAATTACTCCTTGATCCATGGACTACAGAATGATGTGTTGTTAGCAGGGACAAAAATAACATTAATTTCATTGTAGATCTCTGTCAGAGCTCTTGGGTGACCAGGTGTATGGTCAATGAGTAGTTACATTTTGAAAGGAATCTTTTTCCCTGAGCAAATCTCAACAGTGGGTTTAAAATATTCAGTAAACTATTTTGTAAACAGATTTGCTATCATACAGGCTTTCTTGTTCCATTTATAGAGCACAAGCTGAGTAGATTTGGCATAATTCTTAAGGGCCCTAGGATTTTTGGAATGGTAAATGAACATTGGTTTCAGCTTAAAGTCTTCCAGCTGTATTAGCCCCTAATAAGCGAGTTGGCCTGTCCTTCGAGGCTTTGAATCCAGGCATTGACTTCTCCTTTCCATCTATGAAAGTCCTAGGTGGCGTCTTCTTCCAGTGTAAAGCTATTTACTCTACCCTGAAAATCTGTCGTTTGGCGTAATCTGGATAACTCATTGTAGCTTCTACATTAGCAGCTTCATCTTGGGTACTTTTATGTTACAGAAATAACTTACTTCCTTAAACTTCGGGAACTAACAACCTCCACTAGTTTCAGACTTTTCTTCTGTTGCTTTCTTACCCCCTCAGCCTTCATAGAATTGATAAGAGTTAGGGCTTTGCTTTGGATTAGGTTTTGGCTTTAGGGAATGTTGTACCTATTTTGTTCTTTTCAAAACCACTGAAAATTTCTCCCTATCAGCATGTATTCACTTGAAAAATTATCTTTTCCCCCATTAATTTGAAATGCTACCCGTATCTTTTTTTTTTTTTTTTTGATAAGATATTATTTATTTGTCAGAGAGAGCACAAGCAGAGGGAGTGGCAGGAAGAAGGAGAAGCAGGCTCTCTGCTGAGCAAGGAGTCCAATGCGGGACTAGATCCCGGGATCCTGGGATCATGACCTGAGCTAAAGGTAGATGCTTAACCCACTGACCCACCCAGGTGTCCCTATTTGTTGTCTTTTTGATAGTAGCCTTTCTAATATGTGTGAGATGATATCTCACTTAGTTTTGATTTGTATTTCCCTAATATTTGTGATGCTGAACATCTTTTCATGTACCTGTTACCTGTCCATATGTCTTTTTGGAAAAATGTCTGTTCAGATTCTCTGCCAATTTTTTAGTCAAATTACTTAGGGTTTTTTTTGCTATTCAGTTGTTAAGAGTTCCTTATATATTTTGGGTATTAACCTCAGCTCTATCATTTGCACTCTGTTTTCCCATTTGGTGGTAGCTTGCCCTTTCATTTTGTAGATAGGTTCTTTTGCTATGCAGATTCTTTAGTTTGATATCGTTCCCCTTGGTTGTTTTTGCTTTCGTCATCTTTACTTTTGGTGTCAGATCAAAAAAATTATTGCCAAGACTGATGTCAGGGTGCTTACCACCTGATGTTTTTGTAAGTATTTATGGTTTCAAATCTTACGTTCAAGTCTTTAATCAGTCTTTAATCCATTTTGAGTTAATTTTGTTTATGGTGTAGGATGGTAGTCCCAATTTCAGTCTTTTGCATGTGGCTGTCCAGTTTCCCTAACACCATTTATTGAAGAATATATAATCAAAGAATATACAATGACCTATTGTATTCTTTGCTCCTTTGTACATTAATTCAACATATATGCATGGGTTTATTTCTGGGCTTTTTATTCTGTTCCATCTGTCTATTTTTATTAGTACCATACTAGACTAATCAGTTTTGATTAGTATAGTTTTATATTATAATTTAAAATCAGGATGTGTGATACCTGTGATACCTCCACCTTTGTTCTTCTTGCTCAAGATTGCTTTGGTTATTTAGGGTCTTTTGTAGTTCCATATATATTTTTTATTTAACATATTCAATATCTTGTTGTATCACTTGAGAAAAGAGTGCTCGTCAGCTTAAAGATATGTATAAGGGATATTTACACAAAAGATTTGAATGTCTGTTTTAAGCTGCCTGTAGACAAGGTTGAGATTTTCTATACAATCTGAATAATCAAGAAATTGTTTCTGTGCTTAAGATTTTGATCAAATAGATCTTTTTCTCAAAATTCTTTATTTTGATATATTCTGTCTTTTAGTTTATTGATAAACTGAATTATTTTAAATATAAGCATTATATAGGGTAGCATAAACCAACTTTTGCTCTTTAAGCTTTAATAGGATTTTTATTTTTATTTTTAAATCTTTACTATTTTTGCATAAAATCAGTAGGCTGTAAGAAATGTCAATTTGAGGATTTCTGTCATTTAATTTCTTTTATTCTGTGTATTTTCAAGTTATTTAAAAAAAACTGGACTGTTGCCACATTCTTTTATTCACTCTCAGAATGATTGGTAGCCTAGATAACCTGAGATGCCATCAATAACTTACTAATACTTCTTGGACTTTATTTCAGGTTTTCCTTTGACCTGATTTAATACATAAAGGATCAACAAGTACAATGCAAAGCTGTAAATCCCCAAAGTAGGATTATGGGTCAGAGCTTGCATATAGATATTTATGGTGCTTGCTGCATATTGCCATATTGCCCCAGCCATGTTAGAATATGAGACAAAGTATGGATGTAAAGAAAGGAAGGATGAAGAATTCTATGTGGAGTTACTATGCACAATAGACTTTTCTCTCTTTTATGTTAAAAATCTGACCTTAAATATTTCTGTAAATAATATCTCCCCAAGCCTCCAGACTAGAATTAGTAAACTCTTTTGCATTGCACGTAGCTTCTTCTACTTTTTTATCTTTATACTTAGATTAGTTTATATATTTAGGGGATGAAGTGACTGTCCTCTACTCCCCATCCCCCAGCTTAAACTTTATAAAAGTGGGGAATACACTGTCATTTGTCATTAGTATCTAACAGTTCATATTTTGTTGAATGAATGGCAAGGAAGAAAGACAATTGATTTGGTTTGGCTGTCATCTGGTACTCATGGGGGAGAATAATGAGAGGTTGGAAAGTGAGGTTGTAGCTAAATTGTAGAGAACCATGAATGAGAAATTTAGAAGTTTGGATTATATTGTTTTGATAGAAGGGCTTTGTTAAAGTTTTGAAAGGAATTCGGGCATAAACTGGTTAGTTGGCAATTACCTAAAATAGATTTAGGAAAGACTGAAGAGGTAGATTAGTTAAAAAACTGGGAAATAGTAATGGAGCCTGGACTAGGGGAGTGACCAATTTAGGAACCATACAGTAAATGTTTATTACTTGCCTCCTGTAAACTGGGCATTGGTGCTGATTGCTGGATAGATAGCAGTGAACAAAGAAGCTATGGTTCATGCTCTTCGGTTACATATACAGTGTATCATGAAAACAGATATTCAACAGAAACACTACAACTTTTATGACTTCTCCAAAGAAAATAGAGGGGCTGTGAAAGTATCAAATAGATATGTTACAGTTTGCAGAGGTGTCTTGGAAGGCTTATGAGGGTACTGATTGAGCAGAGACTCATGTAACAGCTAGCTAAATGAAGAAGGTGGATGAGCCTTTTAAGCAGATGACAAAGTATATGCAGAGGCCCCAAAGTGATTAAAAAGTTGGCATGTTTAATGAACAGAGAGGTATGGCTGGTGGAGAGGAGTCCTCCTTGTAAGAGTAGAATGATTAGATAAGAGGCAGTGGCTTAAAGAAAATTCTAAGTCTTCTCAGTTGTATATGGCAGGAAGAAGAGGAATCCAACAGATAACCTAGGCTTCAAAACTGAATGTTTCATTAAAATATTACTTTCTTAACAACCCTCATAAACAGGTTTTATATTAGAATTAAAAAACATGTTTATAATAACAACTCCACATAATTTGTAGCTTACTGGGAATACTTTTACTGCTCTTTAAAACAAAATATAGTGATCTTAAACATTGGAGTTTTAATATATTTAGTACAGTTTCTTTTGTGTTTTCAGAGTAAAATGCTTTTGACCTCACTTTAAAGAGTTGTGTTTTGGAGGGATGTAGGAGACACACAAAAGATAAATTGCTATAGGACGTGATAAGATAATGAGTATATTTTGGAAAATCTGTTCCTTACCTTTAGAGTTGAGCTTTAGGTTAGACAGATACTTGCTAACTATAGCACTGCAGAGACCATGAAATATACACCTTTTTAAAATAAGTCAGGCACTAGCAGGAAACACCAGCTGTGGGAATTTTTACCAGTCAAAAAAAAAAAAAAGCCTTCTTGTTCAAGTAAATTGACACAATTCTCTATTTTTAGTAGCTTAAATAAAAGGAGGGCTAGTGGAGAACAGTGATAAAGAGAATAAAATGAAATCCATGAAATTGAAATAATGGTCATGGATTAATTGTTCTTTATTTTTGCTAAGAATGTGTACTTAGAACAAAATTGATCACAAAAACACACAGAATTTTGAACACATAAATCTAGGGAGTTTTATGGTTGAGTTGGCTCATATTTATCATCAAGATGTTTTTAACTCAGAGCATATTTTAAGGATAAATTTTAAATGACTATATCTTTGTAGATTTAGCTTGTAATTATTTTATTGATAACCTAACTTAATTTTTACATTTTGCGTGAAATTCTATTAACTCTTTTTCAGTAAATGTATAAAATAGGAATGGCACAGATACTATTCTCATAAGGGTATTTTTTATTAACTAGGTTATTTGGGTTGGAAGCTCTGGAATTACATAATTATGTGATTACCAATGTCTTGACTTCATTTTAAAAATCAGAAAGGCTATCAGATGAGGAATTTTAGTTTATAATACTCTGAGGAAAGATTTTGTTATTTATATTCTAGTTCTCTTCATCAAATGAATGGTAACATTAGAGGGCCTGCTAAGTGTATAATGTCTTCAATGAAGAGAGGTGAAAAGAGAACCGTTAATGTTAAAACACCCATATATGCATACATATATACTGAATGCTCTTAAATACTATACATGCCTACTCTTCTATCAGCTGGGTGATTTACAAACTACCACCGAAGGGTGCCTTTGTTAGTCCTGATAAATTAAAAGAGGCCTGTAACGGCCTCTTTTTCAACCAGATCATCTCCCTTGCTCCTTTCCCACTCTCCCTCTTTTTCATTCTGTGTATATGTGTGTCTTTCTCTTTCCTCTGAAATTCAGTGGCCACTTAGGTTATATAATGTGCAATTCCCAGAGTGCCCTCAGAGTTTACAACATAAATATATACACTAGCCCTAAGATTTGATTATTTCATTGTATTATACTTATCACTGATGTTCCTTGTAGTGGATTTAATTTGTGTAATCATTATGCATCATAAAACCTTTTTCTCCCTTAAGTCATTATTAGTGGAGCACCTGCTAAGTGTAAGGTGCTGTTCTAGAAGCCAAAAGATTTCTGTAATTGTGGAATATGGTCCCCTCTCCTCAAGGAACTTTCAGTCTGGTTGGTGAATTGGGATAGGTCTTGTACAGTACAACATAATAGCACAAACGCGAACAGTGCCGTTATTGAGTCCTAGTATTCGAAAGAAGGCGATCCATAAATACCTGAAAGTCTCTATGCAGAGTGTGCTTCAAAGACTGTGTACATGAAACTAAGTATTTAGACTCCATTGACAGTATTTTTACTTTTTTCATAGCATGTTGGCAGACAAGCTGAACATGACTCCAGAAGAAGCTGAAAGGTGGATTGTAAATTTGATTAGAAATGCAAGACTGGATGCCAAGATTGATTCTAAATTAGTGAGTATTAAATTAGTTATACTACTTCTGTTAAGTTGCTGGCTCTTTTATACTTTTTTGGGTATTTTTCATTAGGACATTTTGTTCTGTTCTGTTAATAATTTTTGCTTTGTGTTAAGGCAGCAGCAGCCACCTTTTTGTTGTTGTTGTTGCTGGATGAATATTGTCATCTCTGTAGAGTGCATGAAAATGTGTGCACTAGTCAGGTAGTGTTGTGATGTCATGCCCATGACCTACCTGGGAAACTCAGTTGTAATATTATAGGATCAATTTCCCTCTGTCTCATTTTAGGGTCATGTGGTTATGGGTAACAATGCAGTCTCACCCTATCAGCAAGTGATTGAAAAAACCAAAAGTCTGTCATTTAGAAGCCAGATGTTGGCCATGAATATCGAGAAGAAACTTAATCAGAATAGTAGGTCAGAGGTAAGAACCACACATTTTCTGTTTTGTCTGGAATTTAACAATGACATAAGTATTCTACTGGACTTCATTTGAGAACATACTAATATATTGTTCATTTCTGATTTTGTATTTCTAATTGGGGGTGTGAACATTTTTTTAAAGATATATTACTAAACTGAAAAGAATTTTTCTTAAATGTATTACATGTGTTAGTTAAGGAAACTGAGAAAATTGTGTTCCTAGTTTATTATATCTGTTTTTCTTTTCTTTCATTCTGCCTGTGTGACTTCATTGACTCCTTTTCCTAAGGGTTTACAGCACATCATTTTGATACTAGCATATGATAACTTATATATGTAGAGTTCTTTCAAATGGTTGAAATTTGTGTTCTTTTTAAGTCTGAAGAAATACTTTTACAAAAATGTTGGGTCTTACTATCTATTTGTGTTGATCTTTAAAAACTTGATTTTATCTGATATTCATATTTAACTATGTCAGAAAAAAATATATCCCCACTTTCGTTGATTGTGCATATTAGATTTTTTTTTTTTTTTTTTTTTTTAACAGAGAGATCACAAGTAGGTAGAGAGGCAGGCGGGGGGGGGGCGGGGGGGAAGCAGGCTCCCTGCAGAGAGCCCGATGTGGGGCTCGATCCCAGGATCCTGAGATCATGATCTGAGCTGAAGGCAGCGGCTTAATCCACTGAGCCACCCAGGCGCCCCATGCATATTAGATCTTGAAGGAACTTGATTGGCCTTGTAATTTTGGAATCCCAGACCAGCTTTAATGCTTTTTAGCCATTATGATTATGTGTAACTAGGGCATAGGAAGTTTTTTTTTTTTTTTTAAGGAGACAAAACAGCTTCAATGTTTTGAAGTTTTAGCAAAAAATTCGTGTCCTTTGAATAGTTCTTCAATTTTAAAAGAGAGGAAGAATTGGGAAATTTTATGTTTATGCCTTTTCCAACCAAGTTCAAAATAACTCAACCTAAAACAGCTTTTATATAATGTTCTTTTTTGTATGTCTGAGGATCAGTTTGTATTGACTTTCATTACAGTACTAGTGATACTGTCATTGTTACACTCTATAATTGGTCAAAAACTGGTTTAGATGGCATGTTGATGTGTGGGGGTTTTTTTTGTTCTAAGTAGCATAATTGACATTTAGAAATTGTGGAGGTTGTTAAAATCTTAGAGAGTGGTTTTGGGTTAGAATATTAAAAAGGAAATGCTAATACCACTTTTTTCTAAGCTAGCTTTTTAGAAAGTACTTTCTTCTCACCTTATACATTTCTCTTTGTGTGTTCTAGGCTCCTAACTGGGCAACTCAGGACTCTGGCTTCTACTGAAGAACTGTGTAATGAAAAGATGAAAAAACTATTAAATAAAGATGAAAGAATAAAACTCTTACATAAAGGGTTACCTACATTTATGAACAATTAACGTATTAGAGCATAAATTTTGGGGAGTTTGAATAAAATTGGCTGTGTTTCATTTTATCTTGTTGTGAATTTCCTTGTATATCCAAGTGTGTGTTATTTTAACTTTTCAGATTGGAATAATTGTAGATTTACAGGACGTTGCAAAAATAATAGAGAGAGGTGTCATGAGCCCTGAACCTATGTTACCTGTTTACTGTAATACATTATCACAATCAGAACCTAGACCATAGGGACAATGTGTGTAAATAGCACTGTGCCATTTTAAACTTGTGTAGATTTGTGTAGCCTTCAGTACGGTCAAGATAAGGAACTATCTTCTTTTCTCTACCATCATGGTGTGTGGGCTCGGCTGTTCCTCACCATGTCTTCTCACAAGACCTCAAGATCAAGTGATTCCTGGCCAAGGAATAAAAGCAGAATTATTACATTCCCCATGGGATTCAGATGAAAACTGGTAATAAAATCAGGTACAACTCCAAGAGGAGGCATTGGAAAAGAAGCAGGCTGGGTCTGTAAGGGATAACACATGAGGTGGCACACATTTATGTTAAGTGAAGGTCACATGCTCATATCCTGTCACTCTGTGAGCATCACTGCTACCTGAACAATAGACATTTTTATGGGGGAAATGATTTCTCTGTTACTACTTCCGCACCAGTAGGTTAGTTCAACAGTAAATATGTGAGACATTTTGTTCAGGAAAAAAAAAAAGATAACCGCCATCATCATGAACCTCTCCCTCTCCCTCTGTGGTCATACCTACCTCTACTAGCTTTCACCCCTAGCAACCACTAATCTGTCTTCCATCTCTATAATTTGTCATCAGTAAAATACTTTAGAAATGGAATTATACAACGTATGATTTTTTGAGTTTAACTGTTTCTACTCATAATGACCTTGAGATCTATCCAAGTGTTATATATATTAGTAGTTTTTTCCCATTTATTGCTAAGTCTTTCTCCATGGTATTGAGGTACCACATTGTTTAACCATGAACCTTTAAGGAGATTATGGTCGTTTCCAGTTTGGGGCTAGCACAAATAAAGCTGCTGTTTCTTAATTTCTTAAAGTGGGCAGCTACAAGGACTTAAAAGGAGTATAAGCTAAACTGTAGAAATGACTTCTTGAATCTTGCAGATGCATGCACGTGCTTGCACACATGCACACACTTGAACACGTTTTGCTGGATAGCCAAGATCTTTAAATATATAAAGCTCTGGTTGGGTTTCCTTTACACAAAAGTGGTTTGATTTTCACTTTGGTTGTTGAACTAAAACCTAGTCAGACAACAGACATTTCTGTTTCTGCACTCAAAAAGTGGTACAAGGATAGGAGATGCATGCATACTGGGTTTTTATTTGGCATCTGATCAGGTCACCTGCACCCCGCAGTTAAGTTTAGAGAATATGGACTGGATTTGGTCCATGTGCTGTGGTTTCAGATCCCTGGTTTATGGTATTGGTTCTACTAAACTAGCCCAAAGGTGCTGAAGTAAGGGGGAGGATTGCTGGTTAGGGTAAGCCAAATGCTGATTTTTTTTATTCATACCCTAGCCAGTGTTGTGAAAATGCCAGCTTCAAAGGATCATCTATAATACAAAATGGTCAAGGTTCATAGAGCAAGTACCAAAAAGGGGCGTATCCATCATTAGATCAAAACAGGCCCATCTTACCTTGAGTACAATAGCTAATAACATGAATCAGAAGTATAGATCTGTAAGAAATAGTTACACAAAACTAGATAAAATTACATGTTATTTGAGCTATACAGAAATAGTATGTTAAGCTGCCTGTTTCCTTCTTCACCAGTGATCCAAAGACAAAAAGTTCTTAGAGGCATCATTAATAACTTTATCTTAAGACTATAGCTCAACCAAACCACATTAATGACAAGGATTTCTAGGTGATTACATGGCGGTTAAAAGCAAGTCTTAACAGCCTCTGCCTTTGGTTCAGGTCATGATCCCAGGGTCCTGGGATCGAGCCCTGCATCAGGCTCTTTCTGCTCGCCAGGGAACCTGTTTCCTCCTCTCTCTCTCTGCTTACCTCTCTGCCTACTTGTGATCTCTGTCAAACAAATAAGTAAATAAAATTTTTAAAAAAATTAAGTCTAACAGTTTGATGTGCTTTAATGGACCAGTAGGGAAAAACCCAGGGAGGAAAAATAGGAAGCTAATACGCATTTACTGTGTGTCAGGCATTTTCACATTTATATATCTGGAAATTTTTTTTAAAGGATTTTATTTATTTGACAGAGATCACAAGTAGGCAGAGAGGGAGAGAGAAAGGAAGAAGGAAGCAGGCTTCCCGCCTAGCAAAGAGCCTGATGTGGGACTCAATCCCAGGACCCTGAGATCATGACCTGAGCTGAAGGCAGAGGCCTAACCCACTGAGCCACCCAGGCAGCCCTATATATCTGGAAAATTTTAAGAATGAAAGCTAACATTTGAGTGCCTCAATTTTGCCTGGAAACACTGAAATTTGGGTGTTAATATTTGTATATTATTGATGAAGAAACAGATGGTTACTCTGTGTCCCACCTACTAAATGTTAAAGCAATGAATTGAATGTAGGCTTTTTCAGTTATAGCACACGGCCCCTTCTTATTTCATTATTGCCTTAAATTTACAAAGGTTTAAGTGGTGTATGGTAAGTGGGTTGTAAAGGAGGATCTTGATCCATAAAACTATTCAAGTCTCTTGGCACCATTATCTTTAATTGAGAGTAAAAGATGTTATATTGTTTTTCCACCAGTATAATCATTGGATACTCGTGATTCCACCAAAAAAAAATCTATTTGGAACTGACAAAACTTTGATAAACATCTCTTTGATTTTTTTCTATTTATGGTTTACTCCGTCAGGGTTATCCATTATATGAATAATTAATGTTCACTTTTCTACCACTTTTTGCTTTTCACGTATTGCTGCCCTTTGAACTTGAAAGATGATACCACTATAGATTCCTAATTTATCAATGAGGGAAAAAATACATAATGGCTATTTTTACACATTCTCTATACTTGTTTGTTGTTAAAATGTATTCTTGAAATTTGCATGGAAACAAATTACCTCGTTCTGGATTTACTCAAACTTTTGATAACAGGTAAACTGTAGTAAGATACTGAGCACAAATGATGTAGTGATTAATTTTCTTTTTTGTGTTCTCTTGTTTCCATTCAATAAATAGACCGTCATATGTGTCAATAACATTTACAGGCACTGGGAACACATTGAAGAGCAAGAGCTCATGAGGCTTACATTAAGTAAATAGTTTCTTGTGTATTTTTTTAAAAGTTTCTATGCATTCCCAAGCATATATGTTTATGCTTTTTAAAATATGAAATACATAAAGAAAAACCAATGCTCATTTACCCAATACTCCTCTTTGCTACTCAGCTTAAGAAATAGAATGGTTCTAGAAACTTGGACAAGCTTGTGGGCCCTTTGTTGATAGTATTTTCTTCTTTGTCCTTGAGAAGTGACCACTACCATGACCTTTATATTACTAATTCCTTTGCTTTTCTGTATGGTTTTGTGGACACACATATATGCTTAACATATTTTTGACATGTGTTTAATTGAAATTATGCTTAGTAATCTATTGCTTGCTTTTCCCAACACAGATTCATCTACGTTGGTATATTGGCATCGGTGTATTCAGCTGCAGTTGATTGTTTTTCACTGCCTTGTGGTATTCTGTTGTCTGAATATGCCATATTTAATTCAGCCAAATATTGGCAAAACATGTTTCCATGTTCTCCTTTATCTAGAGTTTTTGGAACCAGTCACAATTGTGTTATGAATTGGTGAGTTAAATCAATTTGCTTTTATTATGATTACTAACCTATATGAGTTTATTTCTACTATCTCATTGCAAGCTTTCTGTTTGTCCCACTTTGGCTTTTTTTTTTTTTTTTTTTTTAACCCGATCCCCTATTTCTTGACTTTCTTATGGTTTGATTTTATTCTCTTCTAGCTGGGCAACTAAATGTTCTCTTTCTATTTAATGATCATCCTAGAAATTTTAATATGTGTTTTTTAACTTAATGTCCGAAAATTAATATCTCTACCCCTCTCTAACAATATAAGGAAAATTTTTACTGCAGTGATCTTCCTCCCCAGTTATTTGTGTCCATTCTGTTTTTATTGTAACATCTTAAGTTAGACATTGTACAATAATGCCTTTTTTCTTATTCATTCCTTTTGTAATGCAACGTTCCTCAGGTTCCTTTTAGGTTGCTTTTGCGATCTTTTCATTAGCGTTCTGAAGTTTCACTATGATGTGTCTAAATGTGAATTTTATTTATACTGGTTAGGATTCATTTGTCTTCTGATTCTGAAAACAGCTTTTGTCTTACATTAGTTCTGGAAAGTTACCTTTTTGGATAATTCTCCCTGGTTCTTCAGGTTTTTGTTTGTTTTTGAGTTGCCCCCAAAAACCTCCCTCTCTTTCATACTTTATATATCTGCCACCTGTGCTGCATTACATTTTGCATAATTTCTTTAGTTCTTTCTTCCAGTTTGTTAATGATCTCATAAACTGTATCTAATTTGCTCTTAAGCCTCCATGGAATTGATTTCATCCTTGGTAGTTTCTTCTTTTTTTTTTTTTTTTTACCGTTTTTCAATGCCAACTTATATTCTGTGAATTTATTATACATTCTGTGTTTTGAGTTCATCTAATTCTGTGCACCATTCTTACCCAGGCTATCCATCCTTTAATGAGTATAATATTTTCTGAATTACTCTCCCTATAACTATTCCTGACCCGCTCTTCCCACCTGTTTTCATGAATATTCACTTGATGTCTAAGACAGACACACAAACGTAATACTATACGGTAAGAGCTATTCTATGTGAAAACACTTAGACTTATGAAAGATACTTTTTTAATAGTTAAGGTCAATTGAAGACTTGCAAAAATCATCATTAACTATAATTTATAAAATGTTTCAAAACATCTCTTTCTTGATCTTGGCCCTTTCTTAGTACTGATGGAAATAAAAAGACAGATACACCAATGACCTCAGATGTTTTCCTTCCTCTCTACTTCCCGGTGGTCAGGAAAATAGCTGGACAACATTCAAAACTGTTGACCTCCAAATTCGCAATATTGTGAACTCAAGTTTTCCAGCCTACTGTTGATCCTCACATATGACCCCTGTTTTCTTTTCCAGCTGGTAGATGTGTGGACAAAGGATACAGGTATCCTCAAATACCCTCAAGTATCCCGAAGAGGTCACTTGGAAGCTAAATACTTCTGGTTCTAGTACCACCACTAACAGGAGCAATTGAAAACCCATTCACCTCCACAGTAAAAAGGTCAGAAGTAAAATAGTGAACTGTAAAGACCATCAGTAAGAAAAGTAATCAAGGCCAAGGTCAAACTATCTGCTAGGATGAAATGTTTAAAATTTTCAATGAGGCTTTAATTAGATTCCTACAAAATAACCTGCTTTAACTGTTGTTTGTGTTTTCCATGCATAATTTACTCCCGTGTCTTTTAAGTTCCCTTAGAGATCAAGCCATCATCTGGAAAAGTGTTAACTTTCTGGAGAGGTAGCACAAACACTGTTACGCTTTGTTAATTTTCCATCTCATGTATTTAATAAACTGTTTGACTCTTAGAATCTGCAAGAAATAACATTAATCTGCATCTCCTATTTTGGTTCTGAAACTCTGGTTTTTGTGCTGGCTTCCATTTAGTCTGATAGGATCGGGAGAACAATGCCAGATTGATTCATTTGTTTTTAAGTGTTGTGAGGACAATTGAGGGGTAAGGAGAAGTTGCTTTTTTGAACTGGGAAACAGCATGGGCACTTAAGCACAACTCCAGGTGTGTGTGTGTACAATTGTGTCTGATTGCTTAAAGGTATATATCTAAGATTCCATGTTGATCAGTGCTAGAACCCAGCTCTTGGAGGATCAGAGGCAAGCTTACTCAGAGCAGCATGGAGAAAAAATTGGATCACAGAAAGACAGTCCTATTTAATCAGGTCTCGAAACCTGGCAGTTCTCCTAGGAGAATAGAATACTATTGAATTACATTTATTTGTGGCCATTTTTTCTTGCCTTCTCTATTGCCCTTTAAGCACAGTAGCCATGAAATATGTTCATCTTTGTACTCCCCAAACAGTAGGCATGATAATAGATACTGTAGATATTTACTCCTTCACCACCCATTCATTCATCTTGGTACACAAGTAATGCTTGGGAAGTACTAAAAGCAGCAGCCTAGTAGATGGGACATTGCTGTGAGTCTTCTCTGATTGGTTTCCTTACGGAGTATGCAACTTTTCACTTGATTTTAAAGACAAACGATTTGTATAGAGAGGAAGCACATGTTTAGCTTTGTATCTTTGTTCAGTTAGCTAATCAGGCCAGAGCTGTTGGTCCATTTGTCCATAAGCCAGTTTGTGTTTCTCCATTCTTAGCCACAGATTGCACCTTGAACCTTTGCCAGCTGTTTCCTAAGTGCATGCCATTGGATGTGAGGGAGACCTGAAAAGAGTGCAGATATATCAGCTTAAAATCATCACAGCTTTTAAAAACAAAACAAACAAAGCATAAAGCATGAATCCCATAATGGTAGATCAGAGGTTTTATCTTGTATAGTCAAAGGTCAGTACATTGCTGCCATATGTGCTGCTATCAGAGTAAACACTACATGATAGGGACAAAACTTAAGAAGCTGTGACAAACAAGTATTAGAACTTTTTATATCAATTTTATTTAAAAAATTAAATTTCTACTGACAAGTTAGTATAATTAGTCCTAGAAAATATCAGGTAGAATGTGGTCTCATTGATTCAGAAATCGTCCAGAACGCTACACAACCATTATGCCTTGTGTTTTAATAGATGATGTGATTAGAAAACATTCTTGGTTATCTAGTAAGAACTCCCTTGCCATGGGACTTGGGGCCTGTTCTTTGAAGATTCGTAGGACTCAAATGAAATTTCACCAACAATCAATAAAAATGCCTCTTTTTTGCTTCATATTTTCACTTTTACTTAACAGTCATGCACATTATTTCAAGTGAGTTTCAAAAGGACTTTGTAAGTTGAGCATTATTGTTCAGGTTTACCATTAGATCATCTGGTAAACTTTTCTTATCTGACATGAGTGACTGAGGGAACTTTGGAAAGAATAATTGACTCTAAAGTAAAAACAAAACAAAAAGTATAATCCCATGGTGACCAAACTATCACATTTATAAGATGCTGCATTCTCTTATCAGAAAACAGAGTGAACATTTAGGTGAATCATCACTCAACAAATTTAGAAAAAAAATATTGAAATAGTTTGCTCTCTTCTAGAGCATTCAAAGGAGAAAAAGGCAGGGGGAAGAACTCTCTTTGGCATTTCTAGATATTTGAATAGACAAGGAAGAACTGTAGCTTTTTTTTTTTTTTTAAGCTAAATTATCCTAAGAACACTCTGCTCCAACATAAGAATGCCAGTGGAATAAGAGATGGTAACACAAGATGCACCAGGAGACTCGAGGTTTTGTGTGTTTGAAACTTATATTCTACTATAATGACTAAATTGTAGAGAAGCAAAGCTAATGTGTGTGTGTGTGTTTAAATTTACCCAATGTTTTTTTGGTTCTGTCTTCTAGGAGCAGACAAACTTCTTTTGTTTTTTGTTTGTTTGCTTGTTTGTTTTTAAAAGGTCACTCCAATTTTATAAAACAGTATAAGACAAGGAAAATTAAAATGTTATACTACATTAGAACAATATATTTGCTCAGAATAGAAATGCCAAAAGCTCATAAAGGTATACAGTGGTTTGCAGTGTTTTCTTTTCACATAATTTATTCAGTTGAGTAGGACTTCT
The DNA here is from genome assembly GCF_020171115.1 of Neogale vison. Lineage (NCBI taxonomy): Eukaryota > Metazoa > Chordata > Mammalia > Carnivora > Mustelidae > Neogale > Neogale vison. The sequence continues at coordinate 30,290,389 of NC_058094.1, forward strand.
TTTTATATTTCAACTTTTAGTTTCATATAAACAAAAGTGAAGTAAATATAATGATTGTTATCAACTGAATGTGAGATGAAATCTCAGTATTTGAAAGGACATAGATCTTATAAACTTGCTTTTGATTTTAATTCAAGAATAATTATGTTGGATTTTTATGTATGACTGGACAAAAAAACATGTGGTTGTGTGTTTTGGCATATGTTCTTCCAGCTTTTTCAGTGATAGTTATGATAACCAACAAAGGAAATTTAGATTGGAAGTCCTTTTTCTGTACCAGATTCTAATCATCACTGTAAGAATAATTCTAACACCTATTGGTTACTTTTGCTTGAAGACCTTATGTCGATATATACGTCGATGACTTTAAGTGGTAGAGAATTGGGACGTGGAATTCAGAGAAATAAACTTTTGAAATAGATACCTATACAATACCATGCTCTTTTCTAGCCCCAGTGCTGTTACCAGAAAAAGATTTGGGTAAGTCATAATGAAATAAGTTGAAATATAATGTTTTTATAACAGATATTTTTTCCATCATTCATGTTTATAGCTTTCCCCTGAGAGCAGAATTAAATTTATAAACCATAGCTTTAACATATACCATTACCATAAAGGAAAAGAATGTGCATGTGCACACGCTCACACATGTAGAAAAGTCTAGATTTTAGTATCAAATAGAGATGTGAATGTTATGCAATCAACAAAACACTGTTGTGCAATAATTAAAGAATTTTTAAACTGAAGATTAAATTGGAATGTTGTTATAAACATAAGGGAAATGGCCAACATTTTTCTTTGTATCAAAAGAAAACTCATTTCTAAAAATAAGCACCCTCTTTGTGATGACCCTTTAAAATAGTTTTAAGTGATTCCATTCACAGATTGAGCTTTTGGGTCTGTAGCACTTTGCTGTAAGTGGTTTGCTCTTTGATCCTGTAGCCTTTAATCAGGTGTGTGTCTAGAAGAAAAAAGCACTGGCATAGGGATATCACCAGCCAGACTCTCCACATCTCTCTGAGAGTGACCATAGCATGACTGAAACATGCTGCTGGGTCCTGAAAGGTCTCCTTTGGTGTAAGGATTTAAGAAGATAGTGGTTAAAGCCATTCCCCATTGCTAAACTTTATTTTATCAAATTGAGGCAAACATGGACCTTTCTAAAGTTACCAAACTTAAAAAACCAACTTGATGGGGAAAAAAAGGAAAGTGGTTTTTTTTTTAATCTTTCATGTTTCATTTTGCTTTCCCAGAAATCAGATTTAAGTAAAAGGAATGTTAGCTAGTCTTTTAAATGTTGTTATTGACCTTTAGTGTTTGATTCCTTTACAATGTGAAATTGATTTAGTATAATTGAAATATTCCAATTTTCTTTGCTTAGAGTATCTTCATTATGGCCTCAGAATGCAAAAACCAAAGATTTACTGTCTACTCCTTTTATTCACCTACGATCTCCACTCAAATCCATACTTCTTATCACTACTGATTCTGTCATTTAGACAACAGACCTTCGTAATTTCTTCCCTGTCCTTTGCTGCCCTAACCTAAACACTTACCCCATTAATAATAACTTAGTGGTTAAGAACTAGGTTTGACTCCTTTGCCAGTTAATAAATTTATATGGCCTCAGTTAATAAATAATGGCAAGACTTTTACCAATCACAGTTAGTTAACTTCTCTAAAGATTGTTTCTAGTACCTATTTGTAGGTTTATGGGATTAAGTGAAATAATTGCTGTGGAACTATTAACCCACTGAATGCATGTTAGTTACCACTCCCTCTTCTCTTGGCCCTTCCTTTCCTTACCCTTCCTTGCCTCCTCTCGACATCCTCCTTTCTTCTGCTCCCCTTACTCCCTCTGCCTGCCTTTCTTCTCTTTGAGTGAGTGCTTAGCACAGGGTTAGCTCTCAACAAAATGATAGTCTTCATTGTTGTTGTCCTCATGAATCAAGCCCTCATCATTTCTCCCCTGGGAAACAATTGAGTTAACTAGTCCTCATGCCCTGTTTATCTATGTCCTTCACAGTAAAGGTACATATCCTTGATTCAAATTTGTGAAAGTATAATTTTTAATGAAATCATGCATTTAGGATTGGCAAGTGAAATATTGCAAAAACTACTGTTAATAACTATTATGCTTTTGCTTTCTGATTGTGTTTTCTCTTTGTTATAGATGCCTCCTATAGTCTCTGTCTTCATAGTGACTTGTTTTGAAGGTTTTAACATTTCTTTGAGAACATTTATGAACTGTTTTACTTAAAGACTTTACTGTGTGCCAGGCACTGTGACTTAAGTGCTTTCATACAATATCCTATGTAATTCTCAGTAACTTATGAGATGTTTACTATTATTATTATCTATTTTATGGAGGACTCAAACAGTTATGCTCAGGTCATACAGCTATCAATAGTAGAGAAGGATTGGAACCCAGATGGCCTGATTCCAAAGCCTGTACCCATAAACACTAGTCTATACTGCCCCCTGCTTCTAGGAGTAATTAAATTATTTAGTAAAGTATGTCCTTAACGTGGAATTTTCTGAGTACTTGAGTTTAAATGAACAGTGTCTGGAAACTCAACTTTTAAGAGAGAAAATAAATTATTTTCTAATAAACAGTAATAAAATAAATAATCTGAAAACAAATCTTACATTTGACATTTTATCTTTTTACATGGCTAGTCAGTAAGGTTTTCCCATTTGTTAATTGTCTGAAAAAAGGAAATGTGTCTGAAGGATGACATCTGAGTTGAAGAGACAAAATCATGACCTATGAAAAATAGTTGAAGAATCTGGAGATATTTAGCCTTGAGAAGACCCAGGGGGAATGAAAACTTTTCAAATATTTGAAGGGCTTGCATATGAAGGAAGGATTAGATATACTCTGTGTGGCCCAAGAGGATAGAATTAGAACCATTTGTTGGACTCAATGAGATGAGTGCTTTCTAACAATTAGAACTGTCGCGCCATGGAAAATCATGTTCTGAAAAATAATGGCAAGACTTTTACCAATCACAGTTTAACTGTTTGTACCTAGCTTCTAACTCAGAGACCTCACACCTTCAGGGAAAGGAAAGGTAGCTCATTATTTTGCAAAAACTGGTATGTGAGATCTTTAATTGGGCTCACTTGACTTCTGAGTTGATGTGAAAAGGATAATTTTTTTTAAAGATTTTATTTATTTATTTGACAGAGAGAAATCACAAGTAGGCAGAGAGGCAGGCAGAGAGAGAGAGGAGGAAGCAGGCCCCCCGCTGAGCAGAGAGCCCTATGCGGGACTCGATCCCAGGACCCTGAGATCATGACCTGAGCCGAAGGCAGAGGCTTTAACCCACTGAGACACCCAGGCACCTCTCAAGTACATAGTTTTTAATGAAGATTTGTGACTCCATCTTATGAATGTACCATGATATATTTGACCAATTTCCCATTATTTCCTAATAATTTTGTATGCAGTGGTTTGTTAGCAGTATGAACGAAGATATTCACACTGAAGTGAACATCTTTATGTATTATTTATTATTTATTCAAATGCTAGTTGTGTTCTCTTTGCAACTGATTCTGAAGCTTGAGGTCCAGAGGGCAAGCAGGTGGGAAGAAGATGGGGATACGATGGGAAGGGCAAGGACTAGGTGCAGCCGCAATCGTGAGTTGAGCCCCTTGGGCACTGAGCGTTACCAGTGCCTGTTCACATTGCCTCTGCCCTTGGTGTTGTGGTGTAGATGTCTGCCTGCAGTCCTGGGGCCAAACACATATCTTTCCCAGAAGGAGTCAGAGCAGCTGAAGGATACAGGGTAAGGCAGAATGCTGCCTGCCCAGCCACTCTATCACACCGAGACATAAAACAGGGTCAGTGACAACCTGTTCACCCTACAAAATGGCTTCACTTCTACTCCAAAGTCTCCCCGCAAAAATCTCTCTTTTCCACTCCTGTGAGAAATAAAAAGGAAAGTTGACACATTATGAAACTACCACACGCCAATATTCTTTCCAGTTTAAGTTAACTTGGGAAGAAATGATAACTTTTCAAAATTATTCTGTCCATTCAGGATCATGGTATGTTTCTACATTTAAATCTAATTTTACATAAGGAAAGTGTTACAAATTGTCATGAGAGCCCTACATAATTCCTATTAGAATTATTGTAAGTTTCTTGTTCCTAGCGCAAATGGAATCATGCCTGTCAATTATTTTTTAGCTAATTGAAAAGAAAGTTATTTTAGCATATTTATTTCCTTCTCTGCTGCTTTGCTGAAAACCTACCAATTTTAGAACTTTGTAAAGTTGATTTTCGCTAGTTTTCTAAGCATCTAATTGTATTATCTACAAACAATAGCATTGACTTCTGCTAACTCAATTTTTGTTTGCTCTCTGATTGTTCTGGAATCCCTGATTGATGCAATGTTAACCAGTAGTAATGACGTGGGTATCATTTCAGTCTCTTAATTTACTGTATCTATTTTTAATCTTGAACAGCTACTTTTAGTTGTGCTAGTTTGTTCATTTCTAAAATCAGGAAGCTGTGTGGAATGCCATTTGACATCTACCGACATGTGGTAGAATACATTAATAAATTTCTTGAAAGTGAACTATCTGCAGTCCTGGAATAAATTCTGCGTTGTCCCGGGGAAAGAGTTACTTTTTAAGGTGCTGGTGAAATGTATTGCTATGAATTTACTCTTTTAAAAATATCCATTTCTTGGGAAATTGGTCCAGTTTTTTATTTGGCCTCAGTCTCAGAGTTATGCTAATTTCATAATATTAATTCAATAGCTTTACTTACAAATTCTGTCACAAAATCTGTGACAAATTTACTTACAAATTTCTCAGTTGGTATAGTCTGAGAAATATATGGTTTTTAAAAACTAGGAAAGACCTTACCAGAAAAACTGGTGCCAAGCATTTTTGTGGTCATTTTTTTAAATTAAATTTTATTTGATATAAATGATACATATGGTGAAGTACACAAACCTAAAGCATATAGTCCAGTAAAATTTTATGCATTTACAAACACATGCATACACATCTCTGCATTCACTACCCAAATCAAGATATAAATAGTTCCAATATCCCAAAGCTAATCACTATTTTGACTTGAAAATAATATTTATTTCCTTTTTATTCTCTTTGGAGTGGTCTCAGTGAACATTTAGCCTGCTTTGGCCACTGTTTTAGTTTGATATGACTGCCACAACAAAACACCAAAGATGGTTTAAGCAACAGAAATTTATTTTCTCACTGCTCTGGAGGCTGGAATCAAGATATGGGCAGTCTTAGTTTCTTTGGAAGCTTCTCTCTTGGGCTTGAAATGACTGTCTTCACATGGTCTCTCCACCATGGATACACAACCCTGGTGGCTCCTTGTGTGTCAAAAATCTCTTCTTATACGGAGACGAAGTCACATTGGATTAGGGTCTGCCCTAAGGGCTTTTTATCAATTTGGTCACCTCTTTATTTCTTTATTTTTTAAATTTTTATTTAAATTCAGTTAGCCAAGGTACAGCACATCATTGCTTTTTGATATAATGTTCAGTGATTCATCGGTTGAGTATAACACTCAGTGCACATGATCACCTCTCCATTCTGAAGTACTAGGAGTTAAGACTTCAACATATGAATTCTGTGGGGAACACAATTCTGTCCCTAGAAGTCTCCTGACAATTTCTAACACCTTTCTTGTATTTGGGAGAATTTAGCACTTCCGGAGTTCACACCTTTAAATGCTAGGATCCAGAAACTCACTTGCAAACATGCACCAGAAACTCTACAAACTCTTACGGTTGTGCCATACAGCTTTGGAAGATAACATTCACATAAACCATGATGTGAATTATTCCTTGCAGAGTTTTGCTTGGTTCAACGACCGGCATATGACTTAAGTTCATTATTTCCCATCACTTTGAAACTACCGTCACAAAGAGGCAGCTGTTGCAGAAATCCATTCCAGTGCTCATGGGAACAGAACTATGCAACTCCCAGAGACAGAATATTGTGACAAAGTCCACTGCCCAGTGTGACTAGCTACAGTCTCTACCCTGCTGTGGCCGCTAAAGTAGCAGCTCCATAGGGACCATCTAGCAGAATAACATGGGCATCATGTCTGTCTGCATAGTCTCCAAGTTGGGATAGTTGCTCATCTAAGAAATTCAGTGACCACATAATATAACTAACAAATTGTTTTTTTGCTTGAGTTTTGGAGTGAATTCTTTTGTTTCCATCTAAGAGTACTCGTGGATACTTTGACTTATTCAGGGTTTTTGCTTTTTAGAAAGAAAATGAAAGTTAAGGAAAGGAAAGTTAAGGAAGGAAGGAGGGAGAGTAGGAAGAAAAGAAAAAGAAGGAAGGATTTTTGTGTATGTGTTTGTAAAATATAGCACATATCTAAACAAGAAAAAAGTATAAAAAGATTGCAAGTTTGAGGATTTACAAGAATAATAAAACAGATTTCTATGTACTCATCACCCAGGCCAAGAAATAGACCAGATATTTCCCATGTTCCTGCTATCTGTACTTCTCCTTGTTCAGACATTTATGTTGACCCCATCCCCTTGCATTTCTTTTATGTTTTTACAGCTACATGTGCACCACTAAAGAAGACACTGTTAGGTTGTTCCCTTCAGTGAAATTCATATGAATGAATCATTCCATATGCATTTTTCTATGGCTGCTTTCCTTTTTCTTGACACTATTTTTAAGATTATGTCCACATCAGTACATATAGCTGTGCCTCATTTCAGTCTCTACAGTGATCCCTTTTGTAAATATCCCACAACTTACTTGATTTCACCACTGATGGATATTTAAATTATTTTCAGGTTTTTATTATTACTACAATGTCACTATAAATATTTTTATACATGTCTTCTTGTGCTCCTTATAGGGCCTCTGGGGGGCATATATTCTTTGTGTATGTTCTTTTTTAGTAGGTCATACCAAAATTTTCCCTAAGTGATTTTATTTATTTTTAATTCTACCAGAAGTAGATGAGAGTTCCTTTTGTTCTGGATTCTCATTAGTACTTGGTATTATCAGACATTTAAATTTCTGCCAGTCCAGTATCAATACTATCCCACTGTGATTTTAGTTTGCGTTTCTCCAATTTACCAATTAGATTGACATCTTCTGTTGTACGTGTATTTTCATTTCTGCTTCTGTGAAATCTATTTTTCTCCTCCAGTTTCCTATTGGGTTCTTTTTTAAATTGAAGTACAATGTTCTTTATATATTCTTGATATATCATCCTTTGTTGGTTATATATTTTGCAGATATCTACCTTTCACTTTCTGTGTGGAGTCTTTTGATACACACAAGTTCTTAATTTTAGCCTTCCTATTAATTAATCTGTTCCTCTGATTTGTGCTTTGTGTGTTTTGTTCAAGAAGTCCTTTTGTGTTAAGAGATCATAAAAATATTCTTCTATACTGTTTTCTAAAAAGTTTATAGTATTGCTTTTCACATGTGGCTGTGAAATCCATCTGGGATGGGTGTTGTGTATGTTGTGAGGAATGGATGCTCTGCAGCAGCACCCTATCATAGACCTATCAAATGACCATAGAAAGATATTTCTTTCTAAGGTCTTTATTCCCTTATCACTCTAGTATTGATTTCTAACTTACTGACATTATAGTCAGAGAAAAAGTTCCGTGAGTATAATCCTTTCAAGTTGGTTGAGAATTGTTTTATGGATGTGGTCACTCTCGGTAAATGTTTCATGTGTACCTGATGAAAAAATGCCTTCTGCAGTTGTGGGGTGAATTTTCTAGACTAACATAAGATGAATCTTATTACTTGTGTTATTCAAATTGTCTATATCCTTAATTTTTTTTCTACTAAATCTTCCAATTTCTGAAATAGTTATGTTAAAATCTTCCACTGTTATGGCAGATTTTCCTCTCTCTCTCCTTGAAGTCTGTTAATTGTTGCTTTGTATGTTTTGAGCCATAATATTCGGTACATAGAAGTCTAGAACTGCTAACTTTCCATTAATGAGCATGTAGTGAACCCCTTTATTATAATAATGTTTTTAAATTACAAAATCTATTGTGCCTGTTGTTAATACAGTAATATAATGACCACAGTTTTCTTTTGGTCATTATTTCCTAGTATTTTTTCCAACTTTTTCCTTTTAAACTTTTCGTAGTCATGTTTTAGATGTAGATTTTTCTTTTTTTAAATGTATTCTGATGATCTTTGTCTTTTATGGGTGTATTTAGTCCATCTAAATTTATTTTAATTACTATATGTAAATATAATTACCCTAAATGTGTATGTAAGTATGTATGATATATAAGTCTATGTTTTATATATAAATATCTGCTCACATAAATATGTATGTTTTAAATTACTGCACATACATATTTGGATATTTTTTTCTAACATTTATTTTGTTTCCTTATTCTATTTTCCTGTTTCTTTTTTTTTTTTTAAGATTTTTTTTTAATTTATTTATTTGAGAGAGAGACAGTGAGAGAGAGCATGAGTGAGGAGAAGGTCAGAGAGCGAAGCAGACTCCCCATGGAGCTGGGAGCCTGATGTGGGACTCGATCCGGGACTCCAGGATCACGCCCTGAGCCGAAGGCAGTCGTCCAACCAACTGCGCCACCCAGGCGTCCCTTATTTTCCTGTTTCTTTCTCTCTTGTCTTTTCTCCCAAGTGATATTTTTCTGTTATTTTGCATTTGTCTTACTAGTAGATGCCATATCTATCAAACAATAAAAGCGGTATTATTCCAAGGATTTTCATAGAAATTATAACATGAATGTTGCATTATCAAGATCTAAGTTTAATAAAAAAATCTTTACACCCCACCTGAATAATACACAAACCTTAGCACAGTTGATTCCAATCACCTGCTTCCCATTTATGTCCTATTATTGTCATGCATTTTAATTCTAACTTATTCCTGTTTTTATTTCAATCCAGGAAGACATTAGTTTTGTCATTTTATACCATCAAGATTTGATTGAATTTGTCCATATAACCCTCTCCTTCTTGTACTTTAAACATTCCACCTCAGTTCCCATCCCATGTGACTAAAGGACATATTTTGAAATTTACTTAGTAATCTTTTTCCTAGTGAATTATAATTAACATATACAGTGTTATATTAGTTTTAGGTGTACAATAAAATGATTTAACAATTCTATACATTTTTCATTCTCCATTATGGTAAGTGTACACTTAATCCCCTTCATCTGTTTTGCCCATCCTCCTGCCCACTTCCCCTCTCACAACCATTTCTCTGTATTTAAGTGTCTGTTTTTTGGGTTTGTCTCTTTTTTTTTCTTTGTTCATATGTTTTGTTTCTTGAATTCTGTATAAGTGAAATCATATGGTATTTGTCTTTCTCTGACTTATTTCACTTAGCCTTATATTCTCTAAGTCTATCCATGTTGTTGCAAATGACAAGTTTTTATTTTTTATGACCAAATAATATTCCATTACACTCACACACACAGACACACACCCATATACTTATATACACATTACATTATATATATATATATATATATATACACATATATATGTATATATAAAACATCTTCTTTATCCATTCATCTGTGGATGAACATAGGTTGCTTCTATATCTTGACTCTTGTAAGCAATGATGCAATAAACATAGGGGTGCATATAGCTTTTTGAATTAGTGTTTTTGTATTCTTTGAGCACATACCTAGTAGTGGAATTACTGGATCATATGGTAATTCTTATTATTTTTAATTTTAATTTTAAATCTTTAAAGTTTTAATATTTTGAGGAACTTCCCTACTGTTTTTCCACAATGGTTATATAAATTTGAATTCCCATCAATAGTACATGAAGGTTCCATTTTCTTTACATCCCCACCAGCACTTGTTCTGCTTTGTGTTTTTAATTTCAGTTATTCTGATATGTGTAAGGTGATAGCTCACTATGGTTTTGATTTGTATCTCCCTGATGATGAGTGATGTTCAGCATCTTTTCATGTGTCTGTTGGCCATCTGTATGTCTTCTTCAGAAAATTGTCTATTCAGGTCCTCTGCCCATTGTTACATTGGATTGTTTGATTTGTTGGTGTTGAGTTGTATGAGTTCTTTATATATTTTGGATATTAATCCCTTATTGTATATAACATTTGCAAATATGTTCTCTCACTCAGTAGATTGTCTTGTCGATAGTTTCCTTCACTGCACCAAAAGCTGTTTTATTTTAGTGTCATCCCAATAACTTAATTTTACTTTTCTTTCCTTTGCCTAAAGAGACATAGATTGAAAACTATTGTTATGGCCAATATCAAAGAATTACTGCCTATGTTTTCTTCTTGGAGTTTAATGGTTTCAGCTCTCACATATAGGGCTTTAATCCAATTTGAATTTATTTTTGTGTACAGTGTAAAAAAGTGGTCCAGTTTCATTCTTTTGTATGTAAAAGCCATTTTTTCCCAAAACCATTGTTAAAGAGACTATCTTTTCCCATTATGCATTCTTGCCTCCTTTGTCATAGATTACTTGATCATATGAACGTGGGTTTATTTCTGGGCTCTCTATTTTATGTGCTTATTTTTGTGCCAGTTAGTAATATTTTATTGGTGGCAAACACTATTTTTTCTTCTCTGAATAAATTTTTATTTTACTGCCATTTTTAATGACTTTTTGGTTATAGTCTTTCTGGGTATAGATTCTGATAGTTCCCTTCTCTTAGCAAAATTGAACACATCATTTAATAGACTTCTGGGACCCATTGTTGCTATGAAAAAGTCTACTATCAGTCTAAGTTTTGATCTTTTGAAGATCATTTTTCTTTTTCTCTTAGGCTTTCTTGGAGATCTCTTTATCTTTGCTGTTCTGTAGTGTTATTATGATGTCTAGAAGTGATCTTTTTCTTTTAAGCCTACTTAAAATTCATTCAACTATTTGAGCCAGTAGAAGATAATAGAAGATGACATTCAGCAGTTTTGAAAAAATTCTCTGCATATATCTCTTTTTTTAATTATACATAATGTGATTTTCCCCCCTAAATGTTCCTATGTTTCTGTCACACACCTATCAAAATAGTGCATTAATAACCCAATGCTGTGTAATAAACCCATTACTTTATGGCTTAAAATAACAAAATCATTTCTCTCTCATAGCCTCTGTAGGTCCCATTCAGAATGAGCTTAGTTACTTAGTTCTTATTCTAGGTCATTCATGAGATTAAAGTTTTATGTTGTCTGAGAGTGTAGTTATCTGAGCTTGCAGGGTGCTGGAGGATATACATTTCCAAGGTGGCAAATTGGTACTGGCTGTAGGCTAGGGACCTTCGTTCCTCTCTACATGGATTACTCCACGGGGCTGTTGGAGTATCCTCATGGCATGGCAGCCACATTTGTTCAGATTTTTTCTTCTTATGAAGGTATGAGGGTGGGGCACATGACTTCTAAGCTTTTTTGCATGTCAGAGCAGAGATTGGAAGTGCTGTCTGTCTTTTAAACTACTGTTTAAAATTTTTATTCTGTCTATTGTTTTGGATTTTAAGATCTCTTTTGTTCTTTTATCATCTTTAGTAGCATACAATAATTGTTTCCTAAGTATAGTGACTTTTCTTACCTTTCTCTTTTCCTTCTGACCACGTTGTTTATAAGTATTTTCTTCTTTCTAAAGTTTTCTTTTACTCTTTGTCTTTCTTTTTGAAGGTTAATTCCTATTCTGGGTTTTTTAAATTTTCTTTTGATTGCCATATAAATGACAAATGAAACTTTAAGAATGGATGAAATTGCCTTGCAACAGAATAAGAACAGAGTCTAGCCTTGGGAAAGTCCAAAATTTAATAGGTATTTATTTTTATAGCTTCTTGAATTAAAATGTTCATTTACCTCTATTCATTTTTTTAAATAGGCTTATGAAATTGCCCCTTTGGAAAACTTTGACTATATTCCACAGACTGTGATCCAAATAGGAGAAACACTGTTAATTTTGAAGTTGAAGTGTTTTTGTTTAAATTTCCATTATTTTTTGAATTGATTGCTTTGCAATTTTAAAATTAGCCTTTTATAATTTATTTTTGTAGAACTTATTTATATTTTCTTTTTGGCTTAGCAGAGGTCAGTATATTAATTTTACCTAGGTGCTTTTCAAATTATATGAAGTGTTTGCAGAGGGCAAACACTTAATCATTAATTATTTTAATCACTATTTTAATCATTAATTATTCAAATCTCTTTGTTCTTTTTTTTTTTAAGATTTTGTTTATTTATTTGACAGACAGAGATCACAGGTAGGCAGAGAGGCAGGCAGAGAGAGAGAGAAGGGGAGAAGCAGGCGCCCTGCTCAGCAGAGAGCCTGATGTGGGGCTTGATCCCAGGACCCTGGGATCGTGACCTGAGCCGAAGGCGGTGGCTTAACCAACTGAGCCACCCAGGCACCCTTTATTTGTTTTTTCTATCTGATCTGTCAGAATTTATAGTAGCATGTTGAAATTTCTATGTAAAGTATATTTCCAAGTATTTCACATATACTCTAATGATTATATTTTAGAACTGGGTTATTTGATACACAGATTTTTATACAGTTGTTATGGGTTTTTATAATATATTGTTGTACACATGTATTTGTATTTTTTATTCCACTTAATGCTTTGGTCCTTGAATTGTCCTTTGTATGAAATTAATGTTTGACACCTGTTTTATTTGTGTTTATGTAATACATTCTGAAGTGTCTTTTACTTTTAAACCAGTCTGTTATTTTTTAGTTGCTCCTCTTATCTGAAGTATTTTCCTTTTATTTTAACCTGATCTGACAGTTTTTATATTTAAATTGAGATAGTTTTAATGCTAGTTCTGCGTATATTTTTATGTAGTTGAATGTATACTAGATACATAATTCTTATTATACACTTCTGATTTTGCAATGTAACAAAAGTTTTCATTGTCAAAAATCTTTTCATAATTATTAATGTTGGTTCCATATTTCTATTGTTGGGTATTATGTTTTTCCTTTTGTCGCAATTGTTTCAAGTAATGTTTCGATGAACTTCTCTATATTTTGATTTAGGGTAGATTCTCAGAAGTGGAATTAATGAGCCAAAGTACACAGACAGTAATAATAAGGCTTTTTTTTTTCCTTTTTTTTTTCCCCAATTTATTTATTTTCAGAAAAACAGTATTCATTATTTTTTCACCACACCCAGTGCTCCATGCAAGCTGTACCCTCTATAATACCCACCACCTGGTACCCCAACCTCCCACCCCCCCCCGCCACTTCAAACCCCTCAGACTGTTTTTCAGAGTCCATAGTCTCTCATGGTTCACCTCCCCTTCCAATTTACCCAAATTCCCTACTCCTCTCTAACGCCCCTTGTCCTCCATGCTATTGGTTATGCTCCACAAATGAGTGAAACCATATGATAATTGACTCTCTCTGCTTGACTGATTTCACTCAGCATAATCTCTTCCAGTCCCGTCCATGTTGCTACAAAAGTTGGATAATAAGGCTTTTGATTTATAATTCCCCTTTTTATTAAATTTATTCTCCAATCAGTGTCTGAGACTGATTTTAAACAAATATATGAGAGTTTATATATCCCAAAGTACCATCCTCCTTGGGGTGAACATTCTGCACAGATAATTGCTTATATAACATGCTACAAATACTGAAACTCCTCTTTATGAGTTACTGCTAAAGCCTAAAGTATGACCTTAGCCTAAAGCCTAAAGCAAAACCTTTTTAGAGGTTTTCATGTGGTAATCCTAACTTTTGAGAATAGATTTGATTTTTAGAACTAGGGTCTTTCAAATTCATGTCTCAAGACTTAGAAAGAAAAATAAACTGAATAATACTGTCTTTAGTGAAAGTTTTAGTATATATTTACCTAGATAAGGTAGGATTTCAACCTCTATCTGTCTGACCTCCAAACCCATGTACTTAACCACCAGACTTAAAGTCAGCAGACAAAAGTTATTCTGGGTGCCATGCTAGGTGCCAAGAATAGAGTAAGGACCAAAACAGACATCTTTTGGTTCTTATGCTGTGGAGTGTAGCTTATGCTCGACTTTCTTCTTTCAGTTATAATCCTTTAAACATATTAGTAATAGTGCTTAAAAAAAAGACTCTATCTTGTTATTTGATAGTGCTTATATAGACCAACTTATTATGTGTCATTTCATTAAAAGTAGAAGGCATTAATTTTTTTATCTTTAAATTGCTTTGCATTTCGTGTTGGTAAATTAGTGCTTACTCTAATGAACATTTAATTTTATATTGATAGCTTTGACTCAAAGTCATTTTAGATAGGCTGACATTATAATTTATTATTTGAGCTGGAATATATGATTGCCCTAACTTTACATGGTGTATTAGAGAAGTAGTTTTATAGGGCAGCATGTAGATACTTTGAGAATATTTGAAATGGGATAAAAGGATAGAAAAATTAATCTGATTTTAGAGGACTTCAAGGGAAATTTCTATTTGTGAAAACTATTTTTATTAAAATACAAAGTGAAAAATTAATAACTATTTCTTAAAATCTCCTTTATTCCACCATCTGTATTTTAGTAAGCTAGATTTTGATAATTACAGCCATCGCTTAAAATACAGATTAATCCATATGAATCCAGTACTGTGGTAGGATTGTTTTAAACATTATGGAAACAGCAGTAATTGGTCCTAGACTTATAGAAATAACTTAGCCATAAATTTTAGGGCCTCCAGAAAGAAGATGAGCATTGTGCATTTTCAACTCCTTTATCTTGACATCTGACTTTTTTTTTAAGATTTTATTTATTTATTTGTCAGAGAGAGAGCACAAGCAGGCAGAGTGGCAGGCAGAGGCAGAGAGAGAAGCAGGCTCCCTGCTGGACAAGGAGCCCAACGTGGGACTTGATCCCAGGACCCTGGGATCATGACCTGAGCTGAAGGCCACGGCTTAACCGACTGAGCCACCCAGGCGTCACTTGTCATCTGAATTTTAATAGCTTAGATGTTTGAATCATTTCCTAAACCCTGTTTTGTTTTTCTTAAGTCAACATGAGCATATAAATCAATCATAAATTTTAAAGGACATCTGGAAAGCATTTGTTATCTCCTGAAATAATTTTATTTTAAATTCAGGATCAAATGAACCATAGTAACTTCTTTTGATTAAGAAAAGTTGATAATTAAAATATTTAATATATAAATATGATATGTCAATAACTATTTGAAATATAAAGTGAGATTTACAAATGTTTGGGGAATATGAAAACATACGATTTACTGATTTCAAGTGGCTATTGTGTTTTCCAGGTAAAGTTTGTTCTGATAATTAAATGATTTTTTAAATTATCAAAGTGAAATGATGTGAGAGATGATGAAATAGGTTAGAACTAGGAAAATCATAAGATCTCTATTCAAATATAAGTCTTACTTTGAGCTTGTTAAGTCTTACTAATAGTGAGTATGTTGTATATTATAGATTGGGGTTTCTTATCGACCCATCTATAATCATTAAGATCAGTCTTTGAGAATTCTTGAGAAATGCATCCAGTTTGAACACATCATTCTAATTGACTAATCTTTAGCAAAATTGACCAAGAAAAGAAAGAGAGAAAACTCAAATTACTATTATCAGGGATGAAAGGTGGGGTATCTCTACAGACCCTAACGAAATTAAGAGGAAAAGAATACTATGAATATCTCTCTGGTTATAAATTCTATAACAGATTAAACTGACAAATTCTTCAAAAGACACTAATTACCAAAACTCACTCAGAAAGCAATAGATAACCTAAAATGCCCTTTATCTGTTAAAGACAATAAAATTATATGTTAAATTGCCTTCCAACAAAGAAAACTGTTTCCATTAGCAAATTCTACAAAACATTTAAGAAAGGAAGTCATATGACAATTTCATAAAGTGTTTTAGAAGATGGACAAGAAGAAAAACACTTCCTAACTCTTTTTATGAGGTCAGCATTATTCAGATACCGAAAGTGGACAAAGGCATATAAGAAAAAACACAATAGACCAATATATCTCATGAACACAATTATAAAAATCCTCAATAGCATGTTATTAGATTAAATGCCGCAACATATAAAATGATTATGTATCATGACCAAGTGAGATTATCCCAGTAATATAAGGCCAGTTCAATATCCCATAACGAATCAATATAGTTCATGATATTAACAGATCGAAGAAAAACATACAATCATCTTAGCAGATGCAGAAAAAGCACTTGAAAAAATTCAACAATCATTTATGATAAAAATTCACAGCAAACTAGGATTGGAAGAAAACTTCCTTAACTTGATAAAGAGTATATACAAAAAACTACAGCTAATATCATAATAGTTAAAGACATAATAGTAAAAAAAAAAAAAATGCTTAGCAACAAGTAAGAATGTCTCCTCTCATCAATCCTGTTTAACACTGCTCTGGAAGTCCTTGCCAGTGCAGTAAGAAAAGAAAAATAGATCAAATGCACACAGACTAGAAAGGAAGAAACAAGTTGTCTTTATTTAAATGAATTGATCAAGGTTGCAGATACAAGTTTGATGCACAAAAATCAATTTTACTTTTATACAATAACAATGAGCCATTGGAAATTGAAGTTTTGAAAAAACTGTAGATTTTACAAAAAATCCACAAAAACCACATGCTGTAGAATCACACTACAAACAATGAAATATTTAGTTATAGACTTAGCAAAATATATGCAGGATCTGTATGCAGAATGCTACAAATTATTGGTGAAAGAAGTCAAAGAAGACCTAAATAAATGGAGATATATATATTGTGTTTATAGATTGAAAAATTCAATATTATCAAGGTGTTAATTTTTTCCAAGCTGATTTATAGCAATTTCCAGTTTAAATCCCAACAGGATATTTTGTATATATTGGCAAGTCAATTCTAAGATATATATAGAAAGGCAGAGAAGTTAGAAGAGCAGAATGCTTTTGGATGAAAAAAGAAAAGAGAGAGTAGAAGCACTGGGTGTGGTACAGAAAAAATGAGTCTTGGAACACTGAAAAAATTAAAGTAAATTAAAACAAACAAACAAAAAAACAAAGTTGAAGAACTGAGACTGATTTCAAGGTTAACTTTAAAGCTACCATGATCAAGACAGTGCAGTATTCATAAAGGACAGGTACACAGATTAATGCAACAAAATAGAGAGTCTAGAAATAAGCCCCTACATATACGGTAGAGTGATTTTTTACAAAGGTATGAAGACAATTCAATGGGGAAAGGACATTCTTTTCAAAAAATAATGCTGTAACTATTAAACATCAACACATAAAAATAATGTACCTTGACTTATACCTCAAACCTTACACCAATTTTACCTTAAAATGTATCATAGGCATAAATGTAAATGGTAACACTATAAAAATTTTGGAAGAAAACATAGAGAAATCTTTGTGACCTTGAGTTAGGGCAAGAATTCTTAGATACAAATTAAAATCACAATCCATAAAAGAAAAATATTGACATATTGGACTTCATAAAAACATTTTACTCTGCAAATGACACTGTTAAGAAAACAAAAACAGTAGCCATAGAGTTGGAGAAAATCTCTTATCTGAAAAAGACCTTGCATTCAAACTATATAATGAAAACTCAAAAATAAGAAAACAAACAATCCACTTAAAAAATAGACCAAGGATTTGAACAGACAGTTCATTAGGAAGGTTTACAGATGGGAAATATGCACATGAAAATATGCTCAATACCACTGATTATTCGGGACATACAAGTTACAGTTACAACATGATACCATTACTCATTGATTAGAATGACTAAAATCAAAGACTGACCGTTGCATGTGTATAAGATTGTGTGGAACACCTGGAACTCTGTAGTTTGCTGGTGAGAAGGCAAACTGGTACTTTGGAAAACAGTTTGGCAGTTATAACAAAGTTTAACACACACATTACAACCCTGAAACCCCACTTGCCTAAATATCATTGAATAGACATTGAACTAAGTGAAATATAAAAATTTATGTTACAAGATTAAAAAAAATAAACTCAGAATTTTAAAAATTAAACAAATAAATAAATCTTTTAAAAACAAACAAAAATTTATGTTACATAAAAACCCATGTAAGAATGTTATAGCAGCTTTATTCCCAGTACCGGATCCTACAAATAATCCAAATGTCCCTCAACTGGGGAATGGATAAACTATGGTACACCCATACAATGAAATGATACTCATCAATACAAAAGAATATATCATTGGTACATGCAACAACATGGTTTAATCTCAAATGCATTATGCTAACTGAAAGAAGCCAGATTCAAAGGCTATGTACCATTTGATTCCATTTAAGTGATCTGAAAAAGTAAAACTATAGGTAAAAATATCAGTGGTTTTCCCCTACTAAGGTTAGGGGAAAGCTTGACTCCAGAGGTAACCCGCAGGATTTGGTGGGGGAGGGGAGTTGTGGGTATAGATATCACCATCTAACAGTGATAGAACTATTTTGTATTTTGTTTGGGGGGATGATTACCCAACTCTGGGCATTTGTCAAAACTTAAAGGACTGTGCACTGAAAGGAGTGACTTTTACTGCTTATAAATTAAAGTGAGAAGAAAAAAATGCATTTTTTAACCTTGTACCATCCCCTGGTCATTTCTGTGCATACTAACTTCTTTAGCTTCTCTCTGGCTGATTCAGAAAGGGAGTTTCTCAAAGTCCCATCTACCCTTTCAGTTTACAAATTGCTTTGTAGTTAAATAAGCAAAAGGAAAACTATATGCCACTCTGGGGGCCAAGATTTAGCTGCATATAGTAAGTCTTAATAAAAATACAAAGTTTGAACTGTTAATTAATCCATGTTATAAACTATAAAAATAATATAGATTTATTAAAATTTGACCTACCCTCCAAATCAGTGATTGCACTACTAGGTATTTACCCCAAAGATACAGATGTAGTGAAAAGAAGGGACACATGCACCCCAATATTCATAGCAGCAATGTCCCCAATAGCCAAATGTGGAAGGAACTGAGATGCCCTTCAACTGATGAATGGATAAAGAAGATGTGGTCTGTATATACAATGGAATATTACTCAGCCACCAGAAAGGATGAATACCCACCATTTGCATCCACATGGACAGAACTAGTGGGGATTATGCTAAGTGAAATAAGCCAAGCAGAGAAAGACAATTATCTATGGTTTCACTCATAGGAACCATAAGGAATAGTGTGGAGGACCGCAGGGGAAGGAGGGAAAACTGAATAGGAAGAAATCAGAGAAGGAGACAAAACCATGTGAGACTCTGGACTTTAGGGAAGCAAACTGAATGTTACAGTAGGGAGGGAGTAGGGAAATGGGATAACCAGGTGATGGGTACTAAGGAGGGCATCTCTTGGGATGAGCACTGGATATTATATGCAACTAATGAATTATTGAGCACTACAACAAAAACTTACATACTATATGCTGGCTAACTGAACATAATAAAAAAAGATTTATTATTATAATTGTATTTTCTGTACAATGCTTTTAAAAGCAGTCTGTCGTGTATAGCTTTCACGAATCAAAGCCATCAATGTAGCAGAGGAGAGAAGGGATCCAACTGGGAACTTCCATTCTCAGGAAATAAGCAAGAAGTGAATATCTAAGAGGTTATAATGGGACAAGAGAAGTCTTGATATTCTTCAGAGTCTTACTGAACAGAACTGATGGTCACACTCACTTTTTCTTTCTGGACTACATCCAGTCACTTATGGTGAGATAGAGAGCAGAAGAGAATGGATAAAAAATATCCATGGAGTGTCCAATACTGTGACCCCAACCAGTGATGACCTCTCTTCCCTTGACACCAATGCAAGTTGAATGTTGAATTTTATGTTTTATTTCCATCACTCTCTCTGGTGAGAACAGTAAAAAAAAAAAATGAAAAAGAAAAAGAAATTATGATTTAAAATGGAAAAGAACAAATGTCAAAGGCTGAGAAAAAAAAATCTACAGAGAGACAGCAGGGTGTTAGGGCATATCATAAATGTGCAGGTAAGATGTATTTAGGTTCAAATCCCAGCGTGCCACTTACTAGATATTTAGGCAAATCAGTTAACATTTATGAGTTTCAGTTTCTTTGCTTTTAAATTGGAAATACAGTACTTATCACAATAAATTACTATGAGAATTAATGAAATCATGTGGGGGCTCAATTTAGTATTTTGCATAGTGAAGATACTAAGTAATAGCTGTTACTATTTGTTGTTATTATCATGATTATACCTTTGTAAATCAGCATGAACTCACTAAACTGACTATCTTAAAGTTCCTATTATTCCTTCTATTCTGATACCCATTAGTGTATGGCTTTGGGCATTTTACATGATTTTTCTGGTCTTAGTTTTCTCATCTATAGAATGAGGATTAGCAGAGTAGTAGCTATTTCATAGAATTGTTGTGAGGATTAAATAATTTAATACTTCCAAAACTCTTAGAACAGTGCCTTACACATAGTAGGTACACAATAAATGTTAGCTGCTACTATTATTACTACTTTATGCTATTGTTATTATTGTCAACCCATGATTTACATGTACTAACTGAGAACTACTAAGGGTCCAACAGTGTTGGTAAAAGAAAATATTTATAAGTTGTACTGAATATTAAATTGCATAGTCTTGAGTCTAAATTCATAACACTAAATACCCAAAATATTTGATTAATTAATGAAGGTGTCCATTGGTAATTCAGTAACTAAATATGTCTGGCCTCAACATCTATGATCTCTCTGAATGTACAGTGAACTGGTGAGGAAGAATTAGGAAGAACAGTATTCATATTTTGAGAGAATTAAATACATGGAGAGAAGACACGTCTCCTAGGCTGGGACAATGACACAGAGGCAGAAGTGGAGCAAGGTACCCTTGGCAAATCAAATTTCCACCAGCAGTAGAATAGAGAAAAGAAACTGCAACATAGTAAAGTAATACAGTAAATTAAAACACAGCAGGGAAAATTAACTCATGATACCTCACTATCTATCAATGTTTATGAATCTCACAAACAGAATATGGCATGAAATAAGCAAGTCATAAGATAAAAGCCACTGTTAACTCGATTTATATAAAATTTGAACACAGGCAAATCTAAATTTCCTCGTTAAGGGATAATATATGTAAGTGATGAAACTATTAATAATGGCTATCACAACAGTTAGGACAGTGGTTATATACAGGGAAGAGAAAGGAAGGTCCCCTGAGATATTCATGCTGTATCATTTGTTAATGGGTATGTGTGTGTGTGTGTGTGAGAGAGAGACAGTGAGGGAGCTTGGTATGTGCTTTATACAAAAGATTTTTTTTAAGTACATGCATGCTTTACATATCCTTTTTATGGATGACATATTTCACAATAAAAAGTGAAAGTAAGAGTGAATGGAGTCAGGAAGTCAGCCAGCCCAACCAGAGGATATTGTAAGTTGTGGAAGAGCAGGAATTAAAGCAAATTAACTGATACTCAATCCACTTCTTTTTGAGTGCTACCCGGTATTCAGTTGGTTGCTTTTTCCCATCTGTAAGCTTAAAAATCTCACCTTCCTCAATATAGCGAAACAAGTCATGGAAGTCATCAAGCAGAGTCAAGGGGTCACACCAGAGGGTATTGAAACCTCCAAGAGGAATGTTACCTCTGACACCTAGCTAGCCGGACGGGGGTATCAGGCGCAAGGCAAAAGTTAGGCGTTGATAGCAAGGGGTTGTCTACCGATATTCAGGGCTTCCTCTGCACAATTGAGGCCCTTATTCCAGTTGACAAATGACACCCCACCCAGAGAGATGATGGAATTAATTCTGTTATCAAGGGTATGACTAAAGTAGAGTCTGGTGAGTCCTCAGCAGGAAAATGGAAGAGATCAAGTGAGGATAAACCAAAGGAATGTACTTCTACTAGGAAGATCAGAAAGAGATATAGGCTAATATATGTGCAAGTTTAGACACTTGGAGTTTATCTCCCATGTCCGAAATCTGCCCCAGACATTCCATTACTCATTGCTCTTTTTCTTTTAATCCCCCTGTCAAAGAAATAAGATGCAAGCTGAGTGGGTGGGAACTAAAATCAATAAGTTTAACACGGTTTTGGAATGTCTCTAGACTTTAGCCAGCAAGGAAAAAGTCATTCCAAGACCCTTATTATCTTCTAATGGTAAGCCAGCTAAGACCTGGATATTTGGAAGTATTTCTGTGCTATTTGGGTTCAATGGAAATCAATCTCTCTCTCTCTCTCTCTCTCTGAAATTATTCTAGAACAAGTTAGGTGTCCAAGGCTTAAATAAGAGGAGTAGTAGGATACTGCAGCAGATAAATCTTACTTTGCTATAATAATTATTTTATTGTTATATGTAAAGTGCTAGACACTTCACATCATTTCTCAACAACCTTGAAAAAATAGTATTTTTTTCTAGATAAGATAACCGAGACTCTGTGAGGTTAAATAATTTGACCAGGAATATAGACTGAAGCTAGGATACCAACTCAGTTCTAACTGAACATAAAGCAAAAGTGATAGGTGATTAAATTAGTTACTTAAGAACGAAAGGACTTTAACAGGAATGTTATCAAAGCTTTTCAGAGAGGCAGGAGGGTAGTTTCCACCTGACTGGTATATCTAGGACTGGTATATTTATATATAATTCTTTCTAAACTAATGCAAGATTGGGAGGTGAGGCTGTTTACTAATGAGTATAAGAGGGTGGCAGCTTCGTAAGGGAAAGGGAAAGACAGCACCATTGTAACCAACGAGAAAAGTAACCGTGGGTCCCCAGATCAGAGACTCAGCATAGTTTGGACTTAGCCACCTAAGACATCAGTGAGAGTACTATTTTTGCCCTTACAATTGTCATTGAAATTTGGGCAATACTTCACCACCTGCAATATATCATAAGGTACTGAAGTTGAAAAAATGCAAGAGGATACCTAGACCCCTAATAGCCTGGTATATGGAAGGAGTGAAGATACCAGCATCAAGCTGTATGATTAATGTTTACATATATTCATTTCTTTCTTCCTCTTAAGATAAAAATAAATATACATGAAAGAGCTAACGTTGTCCTTCTACACCTCGTTGGATTATCTCGGTGCCCTAACCACACATTCAAGATACCTGGGGTCCCTGCACCAGGAGATGCTTCCCAGAAGATGGCAGAGTGATTCTGAGTCTAGGGTCAGGGACATAAGCTGAACGGAACACGGATAAGGCTAGGAGAAAGGGAGTTCCAGCTGGAGACCTCCACTTTGGCTCAAGGTCAGCCAGCTTAAACACATCAAGAAAGGAATTTAGTTAGATACGGTTTAGGGGTAGATAGTAGTTAGGAGAAGGAGATGCCATGTGGGTTCTGAACTACAGCTCGCCTCCAAAAATGCCCTCTAACTTTGAAATATAAAGAGATCTTTGTTCTGTTTGACAGTGGCTTATGATGGACATCATAAACTCAAATGCCTCAAGTCACCTCAATAAATGAAGTGAACCCGATACACATGGACACTCAGTGTTTCTGTTTTCTCATCGTGATAAGAAATATGTTCCTACTGTAAGTAACGGCATTCAGGAAGGGATGGGACATGTACCACTCAGTCTCCGTGCAGGGCAGCAGTCGGGAGTGAGGAGGAGCCTGTGAACTGGAAAAGTCATCCAAAGCGGTCAGTGGCTGCCCGTGTCCAGCTGCTCACTGTCATGTGGGATTTAGGTCCTGTGTTGCTAAATTTTTTATTTTTTTCAAAAGAGGCATTTAAGTAAATCAGGCATTTAAGTAATATATATATATATATATATATATTTTTTTTTTTTTTTTTTTTCTTTTGAGTTTTTTGAGAACAGTATTATGGTCCCAGAATGCCTTCAGCCTAAATCTGTGCTGCAGGTAACTGGTTTGCAATCCTAGTCGCATTACAATGCTGGAGATCTGGGCTTGCAAATGGGTTTCCCTTCAGCCTCCAGGGACCTGACTAGCTGTGGCTTCCTCGGGGGAGCCTTCCCTGGCAGTTGTGCTTTGTCTAGTCCTCTGGATAGCCCCATTCTTCCTCTCCACACCCTTTCTGTGTAATTACATGTCTGATGCTTTTCTTTCCTGCTAGTCTGTAAGTTCATGGATGAGGGGACCATTTCCGTGAGGATCACCAGGCTGTCTGAAATCTGACGGGCTGATGGGGAGTTGTGTGAAGAAGGATGACTGGAGAGTGCTTCTGGGGCACCTGGTGGGCGCCGCTGGGACAATTGTTTAGCTGGGAGAGAGATAGTAAGCAATTTTTTATAGTCATATTTAGTATATAATAAATAATTAGTATTACTTTAACATAAAGATATGAAAATATGTGTTGACTTGAAATTATGTTTAATTCTGTGTTATTTACTTCTCTTTTATATAAATGCTATTATATAAACCAAACCAAAGCAACAGAGCTAGTTAATGTAATTAACAACTAATGATAGGGCGAGTTGAAAAACGATTAGGGGTGAGGAAAAGTTCAGAGTATTTTGACAATATTTCTTTGCCTGATACTATGATTTAATTATTATCTTATTAGATATTAAACAATTTCAGGCTATATTAGTGTGTATTTGTAAGATCCATACTAATTAAACAGATTTTACCTATACCTAATAAAAAAAAAACAATGAGATGTTTCTTTCTGTCTCATGATCCAGTACGGTATTTTTACTCTTTCTAGTTTAGTTTTCCAGTAATACTTCTCTGAACCGCCTGCAAGCTTTTCTTTAGGGCATTCTTTTTTTTCCCTCTTTTATGTAGCAGCAAAAATAAAAATAGTCAAACATAAAATTCACTTTGCCTTGCAGCTCTGCTCTTACTAAACCCACATGACATTGATTCCTGAGGTCAGTCCAATATGATGATCTAAATATTTTCAGCAAAAGAATCTGAGCATTGAATACTTGGGATTTTACTCACTAGTAACACCAGGTTTTTAGACTTGTAAGAATTAGTTTCTAGCTCTCCCAAAACATCCATTCAGTTTGAATCTACAGACATGTTTTGATAGACCAGCTGCTTATTAATCAGATAACCACTTAGAAGTTAATCATTTGGCTGTCCATATCTAAATTGTCTATCATTTTAAAACACTCAGTCATGTCACCATAACTGAAACCTCTGTTTCTCAAGGAAAATTATTTTAAAAGTATAGACGTAGTTTGAACTTGTGAAATAAATTTGGATTCCAAATAAGGTACAGTTTTAATGAAGAAATGAGAAAGTCCTGTTTAACTTGGCTGCCATCTTCTGAGTTCTAAAGCAGTCTTATTTAAAAAAAAAAAAAAAGTCCTTTTTTTTCATTGTATGAATTTCATCACAATCTACATGTAACATTGAACAATTCCACTTCAGTTTTTCCTAGGTTCCTTACAGCCTCTCCAAAGATCATCCAACAGTTTTGAAGGAACAGAATATACATTTCTGTTTGACTGTAGTCTTTTTTCCATTCTCACCCTCAAAGCATTTACAAATTACAGGACACTCTGTTAAAATGTATGTATTTATTTTTGAGAGAGAGTGTGCATGAGTGGGGGAGGGGCAGAGAAAGAGAGAGGGAGGAACAGATTCCTCCCTGAGTGGAAGAGAGGCTGGGTTCAAACCAAGGACCCTGAGATCATGACCTGAGCCTGAACCAAGAGTCAGATGCTTAACTGACTAAGCCACTCTGGTGCCCCTGGGGGACATTCTCCTTGTGCCACACTTTGAAAATATGATTTTATGGCAAGCTAATATTTTAACATCTTATCTATGGCTGGCAATAGTTATACCTAACTTGTAGGCACATGTCTAAGGAAACAATCTTCTTCCATTTCTATAAAGTCAATAATCTCATTAAGTGCTTTCACACATTTATGTATTTTACACATTTTGTATTTTGAAAAGTAACCAGTGTTTTCATATGAAAGTCTCAATATTTCAGGTAAGCAGACCTTACTCTTTTTTTATTAAGTCGTGTTATGTGCAAGGTGTGTAGAACATTTAGCAGGTAAGATTTTCTCATGTTCTTTGATAAGTTTATAGGCCGAGTAGAATTTTTCAAAATTTACACTTGTGCAGTATATCTGCCGACTATGCAGAAGATAAGCAAAATCTAGTTCTATTTGAATAAGATATTTAGGAATCAAGAACATGGTTTGAAACTCCACTGTTTAAATCAAAATACCTAAGGGTCAGGGAGAAAATTTTTTGCTTCTTGCCATGATTCAGTCTATCACTTGTACTATAGAAAGTATGATCTTTGGTAAGATCTGACAGAATCTGATTGCTGGTTGCCAGAGAGGGGAGGGGGTGGGTGAAATGGGTGAAGGATAGAAAGTGAACAAACCTCCAGTTATAAAGGTCATGGGGATGTAATGTACAGCATGGTGACTATAATTAATAATACCGTATTGCATATTTGACAGATGCTGAGAGTAAATCTTAAGAGTCCTCATAACAAGAATAAAAATTTTTGCAGATAGGTATGATATGGTAACTAGACACATTGTGGTGATCCTTTCTCAGTCTGATTCAATGGCCACTATTTTCAGTTACGCATTAGTATATTTCATAGTATAATGAAAAAACTACTGATGGATTTAGAAATGATTGCTTGCTTCATCGCTAACTTGTGAGAGCTTCCATATGTGGTTTCACTTTCCCTTCTCCAAGATGCCCCATCTCAAATTCTTTTTTGCCTCTCACACCGATATTATACCAACAGTACTCTCTGTTTTGGTTTGGCCGTGTGTTCAGTATTAAATAAAGAGCTTCCAGCAGTACGAAGGACCAAACTATGAGCTGTATCTAGTACTGGGAGACTGAATCAACATTTCATCTTCAATTGCTTAATGGGGTCCATTCTCATTTTTAGGAAACGGTTCCATTTTCCTACATGCTGCATGAATAGGAAGCTGTACTACACAGGAGACCCCAACAGGAAATTGCAGTTGAGTCCTGGATTCGCTTAGTACAGCACAATGGAAATAAATAAAAGCCACCTCCCTTCTGTTGGTCCATTTCTCCTTTTGGATGAGCAAACGGGAATCATCTTTAGGGCATTATGTATTCACTGAGGGGCTGTGACCTTAATCCATAAAGCCCTATAGAGTTTATGCTTTGATTTTCTTAAAGCCTGCCTCCCCCTATACAGTGTCCGAGACAATCAAAATTACCCCCGCAGTGCGCTTGCTAACAGTTCACAATTTCAGTGGGCCCAAGACTGAGCCATCTGGTAAATCGGACTTGGCACAAAGATTCCACATAGGTGATCTGACACCACCACACAGTTTGCCTGGAAACCTCCCATCTTGCCATCAAGCGAGTCAGTTTTTAGAACTCTCCTTGGATTATTGGTGAATAGAGTAAGTAACAAAATGTAATTGTTGATCCACCGCAATTACGTTCCCATGAAGAAGTTACACGGTATTTCGAGGTTTCTTGCTATTAGAAGGAGATGAATAAAGTTTAAGTTTAACTTGAGGTATAAGGGAATGAACAAAGATTTTTGGAGAACGTAGGAAATAGAAGTGTTCTCATTTGACCCTCACAACTCTATGATGTTGACACCATTATTCTTATTCTACAGATGAAGAAACTAGCTTAGTGGTGCTAAGTAACCTTTTCAAAGGCTCATGGATAGTAAGGGGTAGACTTGGGATTCAAATTCAAGAGCACAGGCTCCAGATTCCAGGTGTTTATACCCTATTACCCAAATAATAATCTCTTTCTGAACTTCCTACTTCTCATCCCACTTTAATTCATTTCTTCTGTATCCTCTTTACTTTTCCTATATTGTCCACCAGCTTGCCATGTTCTTCTTCATTTCTCCTTGTGACAATCTCCTTCAATTCTTCCTTTAATTATTGTGGTTTTCATTCCCTTTCTCACCTCCAGCAGCATAAGTCCCTGTCCTCTTTCCTAGAGCCATGTATTGGTGTCCTGTCTCATCTTGATTCTCTTTCCCTCAGAAGTCTGTGCTCCACACATGATTGTGTAAAGGAAATAATTTCCCTCCTCTGTAAAGGAAATCATTCAACTATACCATTCAGGTGCTCAAAATCCTGTGACGGGCTCACCTCACAGCTGAGAGTCAAGTCCCCTCTTGATGGCTAACAGGGTGTCATGTGATTTGGCCTCCACTTTCCTTTCTCACCATGTTTCCTGTTGCTGCTCCCCAGACTCATCTCATTCGAGCGCCACTGGACTTCTTCAGGCTCTTGTATGCCAAGTTCATCCCTGCTGTTGCACTTGCCATTCCTTTGTCTTTCCTCTGGTCTTTTCTTTGTTCACTTTCTGACTTTATTCATCCAATATTCCCTGAGGAGAGAGGTCTTCCTTGACTCTATCTCTGTATTGCCCTACCCTAGAATTTATCATTCACTGCCTAGACTTATGTTAGTTTTGTTGTTGTTGTTTGTTTGTTTATTTATTTGATAGAGACAGAGGTCACAAGTAGGCAGAGGGGCAGGCAGAGAGTGGGGAGGAAGCTGGTTCCTTGCTGAACAGAGATCCCAATGCAGGGCTCAATCCCAGGACCCTGAGATCATGACCTGAGCTGAAGGCAGAGGCTTTAACCCACTGAGCCACCCAGGTGCCTCTTATGTTAGTTTTGAACATGAATTTATTCTCTCTCTCTCTCTTTTTTTTTATCTTTTCCCTGTCATTAAAATATAGCCTCCATGGTGACAGGGATCTTTCTGTCTTATCTATCACTGTTTTCCAGAGCCTACAGTGCCTGGTGTAGTAGACACTCAGGAAGTATTTGTTGAGTGACTAAAGATATACTTTCACAAATGTCTCAGTAACATTCAAGGTGATCTCAGCAAATTGATTTTCTGGTCTCTGAATTATTTCTTCACTGCTCTTATTTGTTGGATTTTTTAGCTAAACCCCTATTCTAGCAACTGATCGCATACTGCCTTGTGATGTATTTTGTATTCCTTAAATAACTTTTATACAATATTGCTATAGTTTGTGGGTTTCAGTTTTTATCTTGTGGATAAGCACCAAGGTAGCTTAAGCACGATCTATATTACTTAGTATTTCTCATAGCAACACTGTCCCTTAATACCATGTAGTAGGAAATCATGGATGCTTTGTCATTTGATGATTGAATTAATGAGATGTTATTAAATACCTATAGGTACTAGACAATATTCTTGGTGCTTTGACAATATTATTTCTTTTATCCTTATCACAACAATCTAGAGTGGGAATTCTTACTCTCATTTTATAGACAAGAGAACTATGGTTCAGAAAGTAGAGGTGACTTGGTTTATTAAGGTTGTACAACTAAGAAGAGGTGAAGTAGGTCTTAAACATAGATACAGACTTTAAAACAAATGCTCTTTCCGCTCGAGACCATAGTTTCATAGTAAATCTCTGTTAACATATAGATTCAATCAGAAAGTACGATGACTCTCAAATCATACTGAGCTGACTTATTTACTATGGGGGAAGAGGAATGAGCAGAGTGGAGTGGGCTGCTTTTGATCATTATCTATATGCTATGTGCTTGCAGGATTATGGAAAGAAGAACTGAAATAGGCAACCGATCTACTCAAGAGAAAGACATTTAAAAATGCAAAACAAACAGGTGCAAAGGTCAGTACAACTGTGACTTAATTCTTATTAGTTGTGTCCCATAGTACTTGAGACCCAAGCCACACGACATTGCTTTCCCTTTTCCTTCTCATGGCCATTATCCTCAGTCAGGCCTAGAGTCCAGAAAAGAGAAGCTGTAATTAAAATTGGGAAACTCAATATGGAGCCCAAGGGAAAGACAAGCAACGGCTAGCTGGCCACATTCCAGTTCCCCACGGTTGTCCGAACCAGACGACACACCTGACATCTTCACAAGCATGACGTCCTATAAGGTACCTGGAAGAAGCAACGATGCAGAACTCCTAAGGAGTAGGAAAGA
Source organism: Neogale vison (assembly GCF_020171115.1). NCBI lineage: Eukaryota > Metazoa > Chordata > Mammalia > Carnivora > Mustelidae > Neogale > Neogale vison. The sequence continues at coordinate 30,320,246 of NC_058094.1, forward strand.
TGGGGACCCAAATACAATAGGTATTTGGGGACTTGGTGAAGCTTGACTTTTCATGAGACCTTTACATTTGCTGAACTTAAGCTGAATTGTCTTAATGCTATTATAAATCACTGGCTCTCCAAGGTTTAATATGCTTAAGAATGAACAAGGAGTCCTGTGTGAAAAAGCAGATTCTAAGGTCCTCCCTGACAGAGATTCCACCTTGGATGGGACTTGGGAGCCGGAGACTTAAGACACATGCTCCAGGGTGCCTGGGTGGCTCAGTGGGTTAAAGCCTCTGCTTTCCGGTCAGGTCATGATCCCCGCATCGGGCTCTCTGCTCAGCAGGGGGCCTGCTTCCCCCTCTCTCTCTGCCTGCCTCTCTGCCTACTTGTGATCTCTGTCTGTCAAATAAAAAAAATTAAATCTTTAAAAAAAAAAAAAGACACGTACTCAGATGATTATGATAATTATGATAACACATTATCCATGGAGATATATAAGTCCAAGACATCTTTCCCCACCTGGTATTTTACCTTGGAAATGTGTATTATATTTCTGAATAATATATTCTTTTTCACATGAGCATGGAAGATAATTGAATATGTTATTGTGTTAATATTAGAAACACAACTCCAAGATGATCACCGGCCAAGAGATTTCTCTTGTAATGATTTATTCAAGTCTTTTTTTTTTTTTTCTTCTATGGCTTTTAATGCACAGTCAGTCTTTTAAATTAAACATCAGCCAAGCGTTAGCTTGCAATCTATATTACTAAGTACAAAAACCTGGCCCAGCATTCTGGCAGGAAGGAATGTGCTGTGAACAGTGAGGCCTGACAACCAAAATGGTGTGAAGTGCTCAGATCGCCTTGGGGGGACTCCTGGCACTAACGCCGAGCCTCATTTCTCAGAAGGTTCCTCTAGTGTCCCATGGTGGGGAAACCCTTAGCAGACACGCTCTGAGAGGATTTTGATTGCTGCAATACACACATGCTAGATCTTCTGGGGATTTTCGTATTGCTTTTGTTACACTAAATTCTCTAAGTAATTGCAGAGAAACTACATGAGACTATAGAAAATGATGTATGTCACAGACCTCGCTCTGTTTAGCCCATAAGGTATGAATTGAAGCAGACATGTATGTTATTAATATGATCGACGATGAAAAGCACCACACAAAGGGTATGAACAAAGCGCTCAGACATTGTGAAGAACAGAGATGACAGTCGAGCTAGGCCAGAGACTATAAGCAGCCTTTCCCCAGACAGAGAAAAGAACAAAGGCCTTTCTATAGAGAAGAACTGCCTTAGGATAAAACAAAATAATGACAAATAACATTTACGGAGAACTTATTTGCAAGACACTGTTATAAGCACTTATGTTTTACTTAATTCTCGAAAAACTACGTGATGGATGCTGTTACTGTTCTCCACACAGAGATGAGGAGACGCAGCTGTGGGCCGATGTGCGGAGCATCTCAGGGTAGCAGGCCCATGGCAGGCAGAGGCAAAGCGCATGCTGTGACCTGAGCCAGCAGAGAAGGCATCGCAGGGAGGCTGGGCCGGGTGATAAAGGACCATCATTAGATGGTGAGGGAGTGCTGTATGTGAGGACTTTGGTCCTGTTTCAGTTAGTGTTTCCTATCACACAAGTAATGTCTACACACACTTTTAAGATCTGCAAACAGCATACAGTGAAAAGAAACTCTGGGACCCCAGATCCTCAGTTCCGCAGCCCCTTTGCCAGGAAATAACCATGATCACCAACTTCTCAGGGATCTTCGTAGAAATATTCTATGTCTGAGTATCCTCTTTCTTCTTCCTTTGTGGAACACACAGGACCTACAATACAAACTTACGTCTTGAGATTGTTCCCTATCAGCACATTTGGCACATTCAGGTCTGTCTCATTCTTTTCTACAGCACCATGTTTTCCAATTATGTGGCTGAACCATGGTTTATTTAACCGATCCACTAATGATAGACATTCAGTGTTGTTGCCAGTCCGTACCCAGTGCTGATTTGAAGATTCTCATCTTTGGAAACGTGCAAGTATTACTTACAGGAGATACCCTTTGGGGCAGCATTTCTGTGCCCCGGGGAAGGAATGTCACACGGGGGGAAGGGCACAAGGAGCAAGTGGGCCTTCGAGAGCCATCAGTCTGGTGGCTTTTAACCCCCACCTCCCCCGCCATGCCCCTGGGCTTTCTAGTTCCCGCCACGTTCTCTTGAGCAGGTAGCTGGCACCGGTGAGCAGAAGGTGTCTGTGCCAACTTGGTCTTTGAGGGTAAAGCTTTATGCTTTTAGTATTCTGAAATCAGTAATGACAGAGGATTGAAAGAGCCAATGAGCAGCGGGAAGACCCTTTTCAAAATTGTTCCAAACATGACCGTCGAGTTACCTTAGTGCACGCGTGCGCTCTCCGTCCTGCCGGCGGATGGTGGATGGCGATGTCTCTCTGGGTATCTTCTCTTGCCCTCTTTTCTTTTTCCTTTCTTTATACCAATAAAAGCAAACGTACATAGTCTCCTTCGCATTGGAGGGTAACTACCGTACCCTCATTAAGCCCCGTGACTTCTTTCATTGCTCGTCTAGTCCTAATCTTAATTACCCCTGCTTAAAAAAGCTTAACCTACTTAAAGGAGAAATAACAAACTAATCCTAGTTTGACAACACATGTACGTTGCATCTGGCATGAGGCGCAGCAGGTTTCCGGGCATCTCTCGCCACGTGGCCTGGGAGTAGAAAACGCAGGGAGGCGAAAGCTCACCAGATCTGTTCTCTTTCCTCCCGTTCTGGTGCACGGAGCCCCTTTGGGGTCTGCGTGCACTCGCTCCCAGCCTGAGCTCCAGACAGCTCCGCGGCCATGTGCCCCAGGGCCGGCAGCCTTATGTAACCCAGAAACGAAGCAGAACTGCTCCTGGTGTGGTTGCAAGTCAATTAGAATTTGAGAAACATAAAACTGGAAGCCAGAGAGGACTGGCTGCCAGTCACACAGCGTGCCCTTCTGCCAGGGCACGCCTGCTCCCGATGATGATATGCACGCCAGTGTTTATTCTGTTCTGGAAAAAAATAATACCCCAAGTGTGCAGCTCACACCACTCTGGCTCCAAGGTGGGGGGGGGGCACGCCTGACGCGCCTGCGCAGAGCTCCCCAGACAGGTTTTGTCGACAGCCCTGAAAGACAGGAGTTCTGTTCTCTCTCTCTCTCTCTCTCTCTCTCTGTGTGTGTGTGTGTGTGTGTGTGTGTGTTGCGGGGTGGGGGGGGTGGGGGAGTGTGACTTCCCCAGTTTGGCAGTCTTCTTCGAGGCAAATGGTACTTGCAATATGCTCTGGGTCTCCTAATGTTTCCATTTTAATTACTATTGTTCTGTTTTCCTCAGGGAAGAAGCAAGAATAAGGAAAATTATGACTGGGGTCTTTCAGGTGGTCAGCCATCTTTGTTTTTCTGACTTTATTCAACACATTTCTTTTTCTTCCTGGGGACCCAGAAATTTGGAGCAGGTGAAGAGGCAGGGAAGTGAAAGAGGTAAGAAGGGGAGAAGACAGAAGATAAGGTAGGCTCTCAATTCACTTCCTGCTTACCTGCCTAGAAAACTTCCTATGGCAGAGCTTCCCAAGTAGGGTAGATTTCATGTGTGCCAAAAACGTTGATCTTTTCAGCTCTTAGGTGGCGGGGCGGGGTCAGAGGGGGCTTCAGCTGCATGTAGCCCAAATCACTTCCAAATATAATTCTTTTCTATATAGACCCAGATGTGAAATTTTTGAAGGCAGTAAGAGATACTGCCGTATACTGTCTTCCACCCAAATTCTTCGATGGAAACAATTTTGTTTGGCCTCATCAAACCTCTAGTTTTCTAGGTTGTGTGGATATGTGTGTTTATACACATTCACACATGTATATGTGTATGTGTATCTAGATCTACATCTTTATATCTACAGAGAGAATTAGAGTTAATCAAGCATAGAGGCTAATAGTATATGCTTTGGGGTCTAGCAGATTTGGTCGGCAACTCATCTTCACCACTTTCTCACTGTGTGACCTTGAACAGATTACTAAAGCCCTCTGAACCTTAGTTTCTTGAGGGATAACTATCTACCTTTCACAGCCATGACCTTGAGCAAATCACTTAAACTCTTCCCTCTACAGTGTCTCCATCTGTAAAATGGGATGATAATAATAGTTCCTACTTCATAATATTGCTGTAAGGATTTATAATTTAACTGATATATTAGTATATCAGTATATATATATATATATATATTTATATATCTCTGTGTGTGTATATATATATATGACTATATATCTATATATATATAGATATAGATGAACATTGCCTAGTACCTAGTAAACTATGAAACTGAGTTCCCCTCATCGTTCATCATCATCCTCGTGTAAAGTGTTTAGCACGGGGACTTGGATACCTGATAGCTGTCATCACCATCATCGTGATTATAGGTAGCTTTGGGAAGACAAATGGTTTCTTTTCTCACTACAGAACCAAAAGGTGTGGAGCTCTGACCACGTGAGAGCAGCTGCTGAGAACATAGGGGTAAGACCCTTGCTTGGGCGAGTCGAAAGGACCAAGTACAAGTCGTCCTCACAGGCTCACCGAGGATGAGCTCCAACGTGGTGTTCTTCTCTAGGCAGAAGTCTCTTCTCTTTGTACTTCTTTCTTCCTGGTCTCCATTCCATCCTTGTCTTTGTTAAAGCCCTTATCCACTAATGCTGCCAAAAAACAAAGGAGGGGGGGATATTTGTGTTCTTTGGAGCCCTTACATGCCTGTTGCCAAATCAGAGTCTGCTGCCAAGGAAGCATTGCTTGGGGGCTCGCTGGCTTCGCCTGAGCGTTCCCACTCAGCTGTTCTCCACATTGGGGGTGAAGGGAGCAGTGTTCATGGGAGGGCATGTGAGCAGTCAGCAAGAGCCGAGGGGGGCTACAGGGTTATTAGAAACAGAAGAATACTGACAAATTGAGCTTTCAGATGGGAAGTTAAAGAAGCAATCAAGACTGAGTACAGGTGGGCACCGACAGGCCTAGCAATCTTGAGGCAGAAATACTGTGCAGGAATGTGGGATAGGCACCTCGACCCTCTGTGAACCTCGTGTTGCTGTCACCTGTCACCCCCTTACAGGGGTCCGTCTACCCCATCTCTAGGAATCGCAGCAGAGAGCTACCTCTAGGTGAGAAATAGGCAGGAATGGCTTTCTGGGTTTATGCCCCTTTCTTCCTGCGCATGCTTAATAAGCAGGTAGCTGGAAGAAGGAGGGCCCAAGTCCAGAACTTGAATATTCCATCTGGAGTTCCTTCCAAAGGTTCCCAGGACAGCAGCCCTGCCCAGGAGCTGGGATAGCTATGTGGGCTTCAGATGCCCCTTGAGCTGAAGTCTTGCCTCTTCTCTACAACCAAACGACTGCGCTCAAGTCACTAATTTCTCTAACCCTCCGGACCCAGTTCTGAGAAATGGAGTTAAAGGCAGTTGCGCACTTTACCTTGTACCTGAGTGAGTTAATGTCTAGAAGGAAGTCACCATGGTGCTGCAGCACAGGGGCTTAATGAATGGGAGCAGGTATCACTGTCATTATCATCATTTTTTTTAAAGTTTATTTATTTATTTATTTGACAGAGAGAGATCACAAGTAGGCAGAGAGGCAGGCAGAGAGAGAGGGGGAAGCAGGCTCCCTGCTGAGCAGAGAGCCTAATGCAGGACTTGATCCCAGGACCCCGAGATCATGACCTGAGCTGAAGGCAGCGGCTTAACCCACTGAGCCATCCAGGCGCCCGTGTCATTATCATCATTAACATTAGTGTCACATAGACACCGTTCTTCCGTGGGTCTCCCCACTGCCACCTAAAAAAGACAAAATCTTTTTCCTTTCTTCACTCACATCTGCTGGCAGCTTTCTGACGACCTTTCCTGACTCTGTACTCTGAACACTGCAACAGATTTTTGCATTTGATCTGGGTTTTCCTTGTATATACCCATTTCTTCTTTGTGGTAGTTCCTGGACCCTGGACTCTCCTTGAGCCACTCTGATCAGGAGTGAGGTTAGGAGGGAACTCCCAATCTCGGAGCTCGTCTCCTTCCCTCATTCTTCCAGTTTTTTCCTGCCACATCCAATATGACTGAGGAATCTTATAAACTACAGATGCACTCATGGGGCACTTGCTCGGGGGAGGAGAAGGGAAACAATCCCCCGCCACAGCATGATCTCTGGGAGGGAAGGTGGAAAGGAGGCTGGGTTACACAACAGGGAAAAATGCCGTGAAATCTTGCTGTCATTAGGTTCTCAATGGCAGTTATTTTGGTTTCTGGTTTTGAAACTGCTCTGCAAAGTCAGCTACTGACAGTTTAGTTTGCTGTTTGTTGATGCAGGAGGATCTTAAGCCCAACCAAGGTTCCCCCAAATCTTCTCTGCAGGACTGTTCCAAAGAAAAATAAAGAGAAAAAAATGCCATAGGTATCTTCTACCTCAGAAGCTTTGGTAGCTTCTCCAGTGATCATTCTGGAAAAGGCTCTGGCCCAGAGTTTCCTAAGAAGGTCCAAATGAAGCATGTAAAAATAATCCTCGGTGGGCCAGGGTGAGGGATATCATTAGGCTCCAGAAGGAAATGCAGCCTCAGAGGAATGGAGCTTGGGATGGACAGTACCCTCTTGATGGCCGTCCACAGGTCAGAATGAGGAAGATGTGGTTCATCTTCTTAATTAGCATGGGAAGCAGGCCTCGGGCTGGAGAGTGACTGAAACCTCAGGATTTTAAGCCTTCTAAACTTAGCAGATGTCTGTGGTAGAACATTTGGTTTACTCTGAAAAGAAATAAAGAGAAAGAGTTTTAACTCAGGGTGAGGACTGAGTTTTGGAAGGCTGACTGGAGGAATACCGGCTTGCTCTGAGTCCATATGTTTTAGACACCTCCCTCGTCTGGCTCCCGAACCCAGTTTCAAGTGATGCGGCGAGTTTGTTGAAATGGTGACAGTATAATTATGTTTGTCTTCTTGGCCCTTCCTAAGTGATTCTCCTCCTCCCATCTCCTATGTCTAATGAGTTCTTGTCCCTCAGTTCAATTTTTGTAATTATCTAGCTCATGGAAGTCTATAAAGTTCAGTGTGTCCTGGATATATCTAGTTAAAAAACCACAGCTACGTTCATATTTACTGTGTTGCAGAGTGGTCTGCAGAGTGAGGTCTGACTAAAGAGGGCAAAATGATACAATGCAAACAGATAAAGGGATTCTGTCCTTCCAAAGACAATTTCCTATTTAACGTAGGCATATTAACCTTGACAGCCAAACTAAGGATGCTCTATCCTTTTCCTGTTGCTTTTCTAACAAGGGACTCATTCATTCAGTCATTCAACAAATGTTCATTGAGCATCCCTATATGCCAGGGATATAGTAGTGAACAAAACCAACTTTATGCTCTCATGGAGTTATATTCTACTAGCAGGCCATAGACCAATAACCAATGACTATATTATATAACGCCAGTGGAGATAAGCGCTATGGGGGGGGGCGGGAAAGATGGGCTATTTAGCAGAAGCCTAGTTTGGAAAGCAAACTTGAGTAGGCAGAAAGTAGAATATTATCTTATTATTCCAGGCATCCCTTATTCTGTACCGTCTTCTACTCAAATGCCTGAGGCATTCTTAAATGTTGTTAGTGGGCATTCATCAGAAAACACAAAGGTGTTTACCTTTGTGCAGACATGGAGACAGTGGTGTACTTCATAAAGAAGGAGCCATGACTCTGTCAGGTTTGACTGCCCCGGGCAGACCAGCCCTTACCTCAGAGTGGGGCTGGGCACAGAGAGGCTTGTAGTGCTGAGCTTGATACATCCAATTCAGTTCTTCTTCTTCTTTTTTTCTTTTTTTGGTTTTAAATCGGTAAGGAATACATGACTTATATTTGCTTTGTTACCCTTTTAACAATTTCTAAGTGGGCAGAACAGTATTGTTAACTCAATACCCATTGTTATACAGCAAAGCTCTAGAACTTTTTCAAAGTCTTGCCTGACTGAAACCCTATACCCATCGAAGAGCAACTTCCCGCTTCCCCCTCCCCCAACCCCTCTACTTTCCCATTCTGTGAGTTTAATTATGTTGGATACATCAGATGAGTGGAATCATACAGGATGTATCCTTTTATGACTGACTTATTTTGCTCAGTATAACGTCCTCGGGTTTCATCCATCTTGTAGCAAATGAGAGAATTTCCTTCATTTTTAAGGCTGAATAGTATTCTATCGTGTGTCTATACCACATTTTCCTTATCCATTCAGCCATCAGTAGACTTCAGACAAGCAGTCTGGTTACAGGAAGGGCTGGTAACCCTCTTGTCACTGAAGAGTGTCTCCTTCCTCAGGCGTTAAGGGTGTGACACGATACGGGGACAGACAAGGCAATGACGACATTCACCAGTGTAGCAACTGCTGCAGTGTAGCTCAATTTGCTCTGGGAACACAGAGCAAGAAGCCTTGCCCTCCATGAAGTTGGGCGCGATTTTTTTAGAGGCAGAGGGGTTGACCCCTGATGGATCCATGCGAGGACCAAATGAGCAAAAAGGTATTTAAAGCACATTCAGGGTAAAATAAAAGCCGTGTTTTCCCACATCTGTTTCGCACATTCCTACATTAAACATCGGCCGTTCAAGGGCTTTGGATGTGCTAGACCCGATTGTCAGTGTTTTATGTCTTGTCTTACTGATTTCTAACAAAGCACTGAAGGGCAAGTACAAGGATTCTCGCCTACAGATAAGGAAACTGAGGCCCAGAGAGGTGACGTGCGGTGCTCCAGAACACACAGCCAAGGTCCGAGGCCGGGGACGTTGAACCAGAGGGGCTCTCCTGACACTCGGTGAGGATAAAGAGATGGTGAGGGGCCGGGCAGGCGAGCTTCTCGTCCCGGAAACCCCCCAGGGCGCAATCGTCCAGGCGAAGGTGTGGCGTTCTCTGGTCCAGCTTGGCCCAGGGACTGATAAACCTATTGGCGGACACAGCAGAAAAGGAAAGGTTAAGAAAAAGGGCACAGGAGCAAGATCTTTCTTTCAAGAGAAGAAAGGCTGGCCTCCTCCTCCCCCAGCCTGGCCGTGCGGCTCTGCGGTCCGGCCGGTGTTCGGTTGCCCTGCCGCGGCCGCTCGCCCGGTCTAAGGTTGCAGCGCGGGACTCCGTTCACCTGACACTATTGAGAAGCCGAGCGAGCGAAACAGTGGCTTATCACGAGGCACCGGAGGTCTCTGTTTCTGGCTGGGTCCTACCACGCACTTGGCATTCAGAAAGCGCTTGTAGAGAGACTGCCAAAATGCCAGATTTTTTTTTTTTTTTTTAAAGTCCAAGGTAGGGTCAGATTTTCTCTCCATCCACCCCTCTCTCCCTCCCCCAAGGTAGTAATCACATCACAGGGAAACCCGAGCTCGCTTGTTTTTTGCCGCCAGCTCCTATTTGCCTGGAAAATACATTTGCTGGCAAGGACCCCGGGAGGAGCTGCATCCTGATTTATCGCTCTTTCCCTGAGAACTTTTTGCTTCTGAGAATTCTATTGTGTCAGAACTGGGATGGGATTTAAGTCTTGCTCTAAAGGGACTGAGTCTTGGTAATGGGATTAATAAAGGGTATATTCTGGCCCTGCCAAGCACTGTGATGTGGCAGTTCACTAAAGAGAACAGAGAAGGGGGGGGGGATCATTGTTAAATTGCTTTGCTGGTGCACCTTTAACTACTACCCTGATCACCAACTTTGAGGTTCCAGGCTGTCTCATGGGTCCTCCCCGGAGCTCTGGAGCACACCTCCATCTCCTAACTCCCCCCAACACACACAGTGGCAAGATGCCCTTGACAAAGAGAAAGAAGAGGAATAGCTGTGTTTTGTCTTCAGCGGCAAACATCCTTAGTGCTCTGCGGATGTGTGTTATATGGGCGAGCTGGGATTTGGGAGAGTTGGTGATGGTGGAGATGGGAGCAAAGGGCTGAGAGAGAGAGAGAGAACAAAGCTGGTGTCATCCCCTTCTTTGTTTTCTCCACCCCCCCAAACCCTGTACAGTCCTGGTTTGCGAAATGCAGATAGGATAATAGCACGCTCATCCAGAGATGAATGATTCCTCACTGTCTAACAATTTGGAACAAGAGAGGCCCAAAGGGGCTGCTGCCTGGCCTGGGCAAGAGACACAAGAACCTAGCTGAAGCCTGGAGTCCGGCGGACTCTTGGTTTTGTTACCTATTATCATAGCGTAAAATGCAAAGTATGCCGAAGCACGGAGGGAAAAACAACTCCGGAAAGCAAACACGTGAGGCGCAGCAGGGAGCCACGTACATGACTATTAGCACGGGTCCTATGAGGCGTTATCTAAGGGGTGCACCTCAGCAGGCCCAGCGATCTTATCCACCATCATGGCTGTTTCCAGTATGTACTGGTTTCTTGCACCGACCCGTGACGGGAATAACTGGCTTTTGCCACACTCTTGGAACTGTTGGCATTTCCGCGTGTTCCTCTTCTTCTTGTGTCTTTTACCCATAGAGGTCCTGCTGTCCCACGTGTCTCTGTTTTGGCTTAGGTAAGTTCATATTGGAAGGGCAGGTTAGGAGGGGGTGATTTCGGGGATTGGCTGGTAGTGAGACTGCCGCGGGAGGGTCATCCTGGCCTTGGCGCCAAGAGTTGTATGAAACACGTGGCCAAGGGCCTTCAGCGCTGTGAGAAAACACAAAAGACCTATGAGAATCCATATTTGAGGTCTAGTCCTGAAATCTAATTTTGAGGGTTAAGCCAATGAGCCATTTCACAGTGGACAAGTATGGCATTTTGTGCCTCTTCACTTGATTGAACTATTTGTTCATGTAACTGACCTTGAAGGTAGAGAATGTCCTGACCCAAAGGGTCAAAAGGGTGTGTTGGTGTTCCCCCAGCCAGGAGACCACTGCTTCCAGTGCATCCAGGCATTGGAGGATTTCTTGATTCATTGTGGTCTGAGGGATCATTTCAGAGGTTGCATTTTGTAGGTAACTATTCATGTGATGGGCTGTTGAACAGAATGGGCAAAAAGCGACTGCTACAGCTCTAGTAGCTGCCGCGGCCAGGGCAGGATGGGTATAATGGACGCTCAGAGAAGTGCGTGAGATAATCTGCTTTTAGTGCCGGCCAGAGGGTTAGTAATCTGTTCTAAGGCAGAATCTCCACCCCAAGTCCTAGCTAGGTTGACCGGGATCCCTGCCTCAGCCCTCAGAGCACAAGAATATGAGTGATGTTTAGTTGGGTTGTACCGAAAGATGGGAACAAACAGGAATGTTAGGCTTAGGGTACCTTTTTTGCCGATTTAATTTTACCCCCAACCCCAGCAGAAGTGATGAATATTTGATATTTCACTGTCCTTATCTGACTCGTTCCTGTGAAGATGTGGTTCATATACTATTGTAGTTGAAAAGGAATGCAGTTATCACAGGCTGTCATGTGCATGACAGCACAGAAAGGTAACTCTTCAGTAAGGAAGAACCAATCATGAGTACCTATGCCATCCACTGTGATACCCAAGTTTGCCGCAGAATTTTCCACAGTCCAGAAGGGGGAAAGATGGAGAAAGCCAGGTGCCCCCTGTGCAGGTGGCATCATTCGCGGAAATGGAAGGTTCAGTGTCCCTCCCCAGGAAAGGAGGTCAAAGATGGGGGTGGGGTGAGGATTCAAGATAATATGTCCAATAGGTGCGATTTCACGCGGAGATCGGGAGGAAGTCAGAGTCCCCATGACATAAACACAGGTATCTTGGACAGTTTGGACTTAATGGTTAAAATTTGATTCATTAACTAGGGTTTAGGGTTTTTGTTTGTTCGTTTGTTTGTTTGTTGGGGTCTATATTGAGTATGCCAATTTAGCTTTCTCTATTTGTAATTTTTGGGTCCCCTTCTGATCTCTATTTTCACTGAGCCTAGCTTTCCCAGGTCAGATTGAAGATCTCACAATTTAGCTGTTGCCCATCTTATTTTATGTCAATTGATTCTGCCTTTGGTTATAAAGGAGTTAAAGATCACTAGTGTGTTGTGGCACCTGGGTGGCTCAGTGGGTTAAGCCTCTGCCTTCGGCTTGGGCCCTGATTTCAGGGTCCTGGGATCAAGCCCCACATCGGGCTCTCAGCTCAGCAGGGAGCCTGCTTCCTCTTCTCTCTTTCTCTGCCTGCCTTTTTGCCTACTTGTGATCTCTGTCTGTCAAATAAATAAGTAAAATCTTAAAAAATAATAATAATAAAAAGATCACTAGTGTGTACTTATGTTCTAGCTAATTCTTTTTTTCTTTTTAAAAGATTTCATTTATTTATTTGACAGAGAGAGAGAATGCACACAAGCAGGGGAAGCAGTGGAGAGAGAGGAGAGAGGGAGAAGACAACCACCTCCCTGAGCAGAGAGTCTGATGCAGGGCTGGGAGCCAAGACCCCTGGATCATGACCTGAGTTGAAGGCAGAAGGCAGATGCCCAAACGACTGAGCCACTCAGGTGCCCTGTTCTAGCTAATTCTTGACATAGTGCGGGATGGCTCTACTGGCTGGAATTAGTCTCCCGCCTGGTTAACACGGTCCTTCTGATCACTTGCATATTCTCTTCTCTCTGTTGGCAGAACGGAGTGTCAGCGTGTCCTGTTTCATCTCCAACTTTATTGCCTCCTATGACACTTTAGGCACCATAAGTTCCAGCCAAATGGACTTCCCACTAAATTTTGTTTTAATTTCTTTATTCTTTCCCAACTTGAGGGAGTTTGCTTGCGTTAACTTTTACCAGTCTCATTAGGTGTCTATAAAGGTGTTTCGGAATCTTCTAATCAGGAGTAAGTTTTTTAATATCTTTAAAGGTGCAGATGTTATGTTGCATTATGTACTGTGACATATTATATACACTGTGATATGTATATATACTACATAGACAAACTTGTCTGATTTTCCACATTTATCTTAAAAATCCTTGAAGGCAGGGTTTGTGTCATATTTATAGTTAATGTTATTTGGGATCACTTAAAAAGCCAACTTGAATTGCTCCCTAAACCCCTATCACACAGGCTGGAGGAATGATCAGTCTCATTCCTATTGCTTCCCCTCCTATCACTGTTACTAAAGGTGTTACCATTAGGATGTCTGTATCCCTCCTGGAATGGTCCTTCTACTTTTCTGAGTCTGTGCCACATCTATACCACAGCTGGGTGGGGTGTGGAGACCTTAGGCACTGGGGGTTCCCAGGCCCAAGTTTCTTGGTAATTCATATAGCCAAAACTCTGAGGTCTTTGTCAACTCCCAAGTGTACTCCCCCGGGATGGGCCTAGGCCCCCACTCCTCTTACTTCCCATAGAATACACATTTCTCTGTTCTGCCCATTCAGGATACTTAAAATAAGCTCTTCAGTAATTTTTTCCAAAAGGCAACAACAGCAACAACCACAGCAGCAAAACTATCTTTTCGGATTGCTGAGTTCTTAGCAAAATTCTCTGTATCGAGGAAATCCTATGAGCCTGGTTACCTAATGGGAATGGTAAAGGAAGAGAAAAAATAAAAAGGATAAAAATGAATTAACATTTTTGGGGAAAAACCCTTCCACAAGCAAAAGGCTGAAAGACTGCTGATGAGATATGAACCTTTATAAAAATAAAGGACAGGGTGCCTGGGTGGTTCAGTGGGTTAAAGCCTCTGCCTTGGGCTCAGGTCATGATCCCAGGGTCCTGGGATCGAGGCCCGCATTCGGGCTCTCTGCTCAGCGGGGAGCCTGCTTCCTCCTCTCTCTGCCTGCCTCTCTGCCTACTTGTGATCTCTGTCCGTCAAATAAATAAAATAAAAATCTTTAAAAAATTTTAAAAATAAAAAAATAAAAAAAATAAAGGACATGCCTGTATCAGGATTGTAGTCAGATCTCGACTCAGGAGACCAGACCACTCTAAGCAATGGGAAACAGGAGGAAGTACTAGGAGGTGAGCTGCTGGGGATTTGGCAATTAGCAGTAGCTAGACATGTCAACAAGAAGAGAAGCATCGGGAAGGCTTAGCAGAAGGTGGGGGGCACTGGTACTCAGAGTTAGGACACTGGCCATGAGGAGAACTGATGGGACCCAAGGAAGACCTCAGTTCTGGAGAGAGGAGCATTGGGTCAAGCATCACAATGGAGTGTTCAACAAAAAGAAGCATGATAAGGACCTACTCATTAGAAAGGGATCCAAGGTTAACTGTGTCCCGAAGCAAGGCTGAATTCATGCTGGTTTGCTGAGTCACTGAGCTACTTGATGATGATTCCAGAATCCTCTAATAGTGGGAAGGAAGATCAGTTCCCAAGCTGGGGGTGGGGCTGAACTCCAGCCTACTGTCGAGCTCTGCTTTGCCAGAGGAATGGAAGAGAAGAGTGAGCCAGGCAAGCTATTAATCCAGAGTTTCATGGCACAGTGTTTGAAAAGGACACTGGCATAAAAATTAGTTTTCACACACTTCTGTACACATGGATAATGTCAACACTTAACTTTGAGCCTGCTGACCAAAATAAAAATGGCCTGCTTTATTTTTGTTTTGTTTTGTTTTTCAAATACTAACCATGGCCTGAAATTTCCCACTCTGGTTATTTATTCATTTTTAAAGATTTTTTTTTTTTTATTCATTTGAGAGAGAGAGCTAGAGCATGATCAGAGAGGAGAGGAGAAGCAGGTTCCCAGCTGAGCAGGGAGAGGGATATGGGGCTCCATCCTAGAATCCTGGGATCATGACCTGAGCTAAAGGCAGTCGCTTAACCGACTGAGCCACCCAGGTGTCCCTGGCTTGCTTTTTTAAAAAAAAAAAAAAAAACAAAAACAAAACACCATTTATATTTCCTGCTCAAAAACTTGATTGCTACAGTCCAAGGTAGAGGAGTCTCATAGTTGAAAAATATTAGTGACAGTCTTGTTCCGGTAATTACTGTTAGTAAAGACTTAAGAATGAATAGCTTTTTTCTGGGAGGGTTAGCAAGCTCGCTGTGGGCGATTGCTGGTTTGTGAGCCATTAGGCAGGAAGCACTTGTGTTAGGGTAATTCTAAGACCTTCAGCTGGACAACAACCGTAATTGTTGCAGTGAAAGCACTTGGATGTTATTCAGTGACTTCATAAGCAAGTAGATCCAGTCTCTTTCCTCTTTAATCTGTACCACATTCTGCGACCACAGAAAGTTCTCTTAAACTATTAGTTAAATCGTTCTTCCTCTTGCTTTAAAACTTCCAGTAGATCCTTAATATGATTCACGTCAAGTCAAAAACCTTCCTGTCAAAGATCTCCACGACTTGAATTCCTTCCACCAATTCAGCCTTCTCTCATTGCTCCCGGCATAGTCTTTGCCTTAATCTGTTCTCGGAATATGTCAGGCTAATCATTCAAATCTGTCTTCCACTTCTGTTCATACTATTCAAGACACGGGGGTAAACTTTTTCGGTCTTCGTATGGATACTCAGCTCCTGCCATTTTTATAGATCAAGCTCTTTTTTCGTTTTCTCCGTAAGATCCTTTCCAAGAATTTTCTTTCTCTTTCTACTCTCAATATTACAGAAAGCAGTAGTCATCTACCAACATCTGTTCTTCCTATCTTTTTCTTTTATAGAATCCCAATCAAAATAAAATTTTTTCTCAGCAGCTCTTTTGGAGCAAGAAGTGATAGTATTCTTGCCAGTCAGAAAAGAAAGAATTTCTAGAATTTTGTGATACAGATACAACATCATCTTTTCATCGTAGGTGCGTCTTTCCTCATTTTCCCTGTTTTATGGAGATAAAATGGATATATAATTGATACATCACATCTTGCAAGTAGGTGTACAATGTGATGATAACATATATGTATTGCAAAATGATTGCCACGTAAGGTTACTTAACACATCCATCGCCTCACATAAGTATCATTGTGTGTGTGTGTAGTGAGAACAATTACGATCCACTTTTATAGCAACTTTCAGGTATACAATAATAGTCAAACTCTAAACAGCACGCTACACATTAAATCCCCAGTGCTTATTCATTTTATAACTGAAAGTTTGTTTCTTTGACAAACATTACCCCATCTCCCCACCTCAACCCCACTCCCGGACCACCACCAATCAATTCTCTGTGTCTCTGTGTTTGGCTTTCTTAGATACCATATGTAAGTGTTAGCATACAGTATATTTCTTTCTCTGTCTTCTTTATTTCACTTAACATATCATCATCAAGCTTCATCCATGTTGCAAATGACAGAATTTACTTCTTTCTCATGGCCGAATAGTACTCCCTTGTTTATATACACGTACATCACATTTTCTCTATTCATTCTCTTGATGGACAGACACTTAGGTTGTTTCCATGTCTCAGGTTAGTCACAACTAATGTGGCAATGTGCATATCTCTTCGAGATGGTAATTTCATTTTCAATATACCCAGGAGTGGAATTGCTGAATCATATGGTAGTTCTATTTTTAATTTGAGGAACTCTCATATTGTTTTTCATAATGATTCTACCAATTTACATTTCTATCAATAGTGCACCAGTGTTTCCATACTCCAGAACCTTATCAGCACTTATCTCTTTTCAGGGCGCTGAGACCATGACCAGAGCCGCAGGCAGAGGTTTATCCACTGAGCCACCCAGGTGCCCCTCAAACAAATTTTAGAATTGTTTTATGTATTTCTGCGAAAAATGTCATTGGGGGCACCTGGATGGCTCAGTGGGTTAAAGCCTCTGCCTTCGGCTCAGGTCATGATCATAGGGTGCCGGGATGGAACCCTACATCAGGCTCTCTTCTCTGCAGGGGGCCTGCTTCTTCCTCTCTCTCTCTCTCTGCCTGCCTCTCTGCCTACTTGTGATCTCTGTCTGTCAAATAAATAATAAAATCTTAAAAAAAATTTTTAAAAAGAAAAACTTCATTGGATTTCCATTAAGATTGCATTGAATCTATAGATGGTTTTGGATAGAATGAATATTTTAACAGTATTAATTCTTTTGATTCATAAGCATGGGAAATTTTTCCATTGATAAGTATCTTCTATTTCTTTCATCAAGATTTTACAATTTTCAATTACTGTCTTTTTTTTTTTTTTAAAGATTTTATTTATTTATTTGACAGAGAGAGATCACAAGTAGGCAGAGAGGCAGGCAGAGAGAGAGAGAGGAGGAAGCAGGCTCCCTGCTGAGCAGAGAGCCCGATGCGGGACTCGATCCCAGGACCCTGAGATCATGACCTGAGCTGAAGGCAGCAGCTTAACCCACTGAGCCACCCAGTCGCCCCAATGTACTGTCTTTTACCTCCTTGGTTA
Source organism: Neogale vison (assembly GCF_020171115.1). NCBI lineage: Eukaryota > Metazoa > Chordata > Mammalia > Carnivora > Mustelidae > Neogale > Neogale vison. The sequence continues at coordinate 30,337,475 of NC_058094.1, forward strand.
AATTTATTCCTAACCATTTTATTGTTTTTGGTGCTGTTGTAAATGGGATTGTTTTCCTTAATTCTTTTTCAGATAGTTCAGTGTTACTGTAGAGAAAGGCAACCGATTTTGTATATTGACTTTATATCTATCCTGAAAATGAATTCACTTACTAGTTCTAAAGGTTTTTCCAGCTTTATTGAAGTATAATTGACAAATTATAAGATATTTAAAGTGTGCATCATGATGACTTGATGCATGTGTACATAGGATGTATAAATACATGTACAGTGTGAAAGGATTCCTCCAGTCAAACCCTTCTTTCTCTTCCTTTCTTCCTTCATCCCCTCCCATCCCTTCTTCTTATCCCTTCCCTTCCCCTTCCTTCCTGCCTTCTTTTCTTCCTTCTTTTTTTTTTTTTTAAAGATTTTATTTATTTATTTGACAGAGATCCCAAGTAGGCAGAGAGGCAGGCAGAGACAAAGGGGTGGGAAGCAGGCTCCCCGCTGAGCAGAGAGCCTGATGCGGGGCTCGATCCCAGGACCGCGGGACCACGACCCAAGCCAAAGCAGAGACTTTAACTCACTGAGCCACCGAGGCGCCCGTCTTTTCTTCCTTCTTAATGAGAACATTTAAATTCTAATCTCTTAGAAATTCTCTTAGAAAATTTCAGTTGTACAATACAGTGTTAGAGCTCTGGTCACCAGGTTGTATCTTAGATCCTCAGACCTTATTCAAATTACACCTTGTAGCCTTTTACTAACACCTCCCTCTATCTTCCTTATCCCCAGATCCCTGGCTACGGCAACAGGTTTTTATGGCAGCGTCTTTTTTTTTTTTTTTTAACGGTAGAATCTTTAGAATTTTCTCATAAAATTATGTTAGCTGCGGACAGAAAATTTTGCTTCTTTCTTGATGATTTGGATGCCTTTTATTTATTTTTCTTGCCTGATTGCTCTGGCTAGGGTTTCCAGTACTATGTTGAAAAGTAGTAATGAGAAAGGGCATCCTTGTCTCGTTCCTGGTCTTAAAAAAAAGGTTTGCAACCTTTTACCATCAAGTATGATGTTGGCTGTGATTTGTTAGATATGGCTTTTATTAAATTCCTTCAGTCTTCAGTTTGTTGAGAATTTTATTGTGAAAGGATGTTGAATTTTGTCAAATATTTTTTCTGCATTTTTATATAATCCTATGAGTTTTATCTCTTTCCTTTTTCTAGAACTTGGACTAGAAGTTGCAGATGAGACAGTCATCCTGTGTTTTTAAAATGATCAAAGGAACGAAAGCTAAATCCAGAGCTTAAAGGGAGAAGTAGATTGCGATATTGACAACATCATGGGGCCACTGCATCAGCCCTGCACTTGCCAGCTATAACCATATATTTCTGCTCTTATAGAAGAAAAACAATCCCCCCTCTAGGTAATTAAGCTAGTGATTGATGTGTGCAGATTAATAGAGCCTCTACCTAAAACCCTCCTGTACTTAAAGTCAACATGCCATAAATCAATTATTTATTCTTTCATTTTTCATCTTTGCTATTCTTTTTTCTCCAATTAGTTATCTCCTTATAGATGGGTATGATCTTACATGTCTTTATCAATATTATCACCAAAATTCTTTTTTTTTCTTGAAGATTTATTTGTTTATTTTAGAGAGGGAGACAAAGAGAGAAAGAGAGAGAGAGAGAGAAAGGGGTGGGGGCAGAGGGAAAGAATCCTTAGGCAGACTCCCTGTCAAGCAGGGAGCCCAACAGGGGCCTTGATCCCAGGACGCTGAGATCATGACCTGAGCCAAAATCAAGAGTCAGCCACCTAAATGATTAAGCTAGTAGGTGCCTCCCCCTTTTTTTTACTATTCTCAGACACTGTTAGAAGTATCTAGTAAATAAGGGCAACTAATGTGCAAACGTTGATTGCATCAATCCGCCAATAACTATATAATAATGGAAGCTACGCATCCAGCATGATAGAGACTGTAGAAGCTGGAGGAGTTTGTGTTTTGAAGTAGTTTTATTGTGATACTAGAAATCAGGTATTTGCTTATAGGTTTTTAATGTATTTGTTTTAAAAATGATCAAGATATTTTCAGTTACATTTCAGTATCTTTTTATTTTGCTAATAAAATACTTGTGCTTTCAGCACCCAGTGTTAAAATAGATATAATAACTAGGTAGTGATAGATAGAGTCAGGCAACCTTATAGGACCTATTTAAACTATCTCAGTGTAGTACTTATTATGGGATGAATGATAAAATACCATGAAGGATACTCTTGTAAGGCATTCCCAATGCAACTTAAAAGAAATTTCTTTTTTTAATGGTGAAAGAAGCCCAGAAGTCAGTTGAGGAAGTAAAAAATGAAAACACCTGGGTGTTGGATGAATTATTTACATAAAGTTAAATTTACTAAGAATGATGAAATAAGGGATAGGAAAATAGCCAACCAGGTACTTAAGTTACTAATGAATGCAAAAGCTTGGCCAAGAGGTAAATGACAACAAAAAGAGGAGTCAGTAAGAGATATTATTAGATTATTATGCATTAATACCAATTATTGCTATTAAAAATATTATTTTATTACAGTTTTGATTAGCAGCCAAGTTATTTAGAAAAGTAATTTCTAAATTTCTAAATTACTTTTAGAAAAGTAATTTCTAAAACCAATGGTTTTCTTTTATTTGGTCTTTATTTTTCATTTTGAATTTCCACGTATTTTTGGAACTATAACATGGCCTACTAAGTTCCATTTTGTAGAAAGTATTGATTTTTTTGTGGCCTAATAAATGGTCAGTTTTGGTCAGGGTTTCCATAGCTGTTTTGGAAAGAATGTACATTTTTGGTTTGGGGGTTTGGAGTTTGATATGTAGCTCTTGAGTTTATCTTATTAATTATATTATTCAGATGATGAGGAAATCAAATCCATAGTTTAACTCCTTTTGTGTTAAGCCAGAATAATCTGTGCATGCTGTTATATAGTTTGTTGTGTTAAAGAGAATTGGAAATGTTAGAGAATTTGAGAAATTAACCCTGTGATTCCAACTTTAAAAGATTGAGACTAGATCTGTTATTTTAAGCTGAAAGTTGTTAAGAAATTTTGCCTGAATTGTAGAAGACAAATTATTTATTTATTTGTTCATTTATTACATCTTGGGTAAATACTATATATTTATTACTTGCATACTTTGGAGTTTTGTTTTGTTTTGTTTTGAAAAGATAACGTTTCATTTTCTTGGCTAACTTGACTATTGAAATAGTCTTTTAAGGCACCCAGGTGACCTAAAAGAATTTGAGGGCCATGTGGATGGCTTAGTCGGTTAAGCATCCAACTCTTGATTTTGGCTCAGGTCATGATCTCAGGGTGGTGAGATTGAGCCCCATAGTGGGCTCTGCACTGGACCTGGAGCCCGCTTAAGATTCCGTCTCTCCCTCTCTCTGCCCCTCCCCGTTCATGTGTATGCTCGCTCTCTCTCTTTCTCTCAAAAAAGTAAGTAAATAAAAGAATTTGAAAAAAACTAAAAATAGTTGTGTAAATGCTAGGAAGGATTTGTCTAGAAATACTGTGTACCTGCCTGATCAAGCACTTAAAGGAAAAGAAAATGCACTCATTTGAAATGTAGTTTACAATGTTTAGAGAACTGAATTAAGTCCATAAACTAAATGATTTAAGTAGAATTTGGTATATTCTACATTATTTGGCCAAACATGAATTAAGGATTCTCCTGAAAATTATCATTCTTATTTTACATGAAATGTACTAGCTATTTATTTATTTTAAAAGATTTTATTTATTTATTTGACAGATCACAAGTAGGCAGAGAGGCAGGCAGAGAGAGAAGAGGAAGCAGGCTCCCTGCTGAGCAAAGAGCCCGAAGCCTGGCTTTATCTCAGAACCCTGAGATCATGACCTGAGCTGAAGGCAGAGGCTTTAACCCACTGAGCCACCCAGGCGCCCCTGTACTAGATTTTTAGATAAGAGAATCATTCAGGTAGATTTAAAACCTTCAGGACAATTTTGGTTTTAAATTGGAAAATTTATTATATTGACTATCTAAATCTCCTGTAATTCTTTTTTTTTTTTTTTTTAAGATTTTATTTATTTAGAGAGAGAACACAAGCCTGGGAGAGAGGCAGAGGGAAGGAGAGAAGCACACTCACTGCTGAGCAGGGAACACTATAAGGGACTGTATCCCAAGACCCTGGGATTATGATCTGAGCCGAGGGCATATACTCAACTGACTGAGCCACCGAGGCACCCCAAATCCCCTGTAATACCAAATAGTATGTTCTGGGTAAAAAAGCCCTCTTTGAGCATCAAAAAACTGCAATTAATAGAAATTGATGTTTTAGTTAAAATTCCCCAAATGTGGAAGGTCAGTTATGTATGGCTTTGTAAACAAGGGAACAGAAGAAATTTCAAAGGCTTTAGGAGAAAATGGTAGCATGAATACAAGTGTCATAGAGTCCTCCCATCCTCAACTGAAATGACCAAAGGAATAAAAGAATAAAGAAGATAGTCATTAAATTTGAATTTGTAAAAAATATTTTTTTATTTATTTGAGAGCAAGAGGAAGAGCATGAGTTGGGGGAGGGGCAGAGGGAGAAGCAGACTCCCTGCTGAGCAAGGAAGCTGCTTGGAGCCTGACCTGGGGCTAGATCCAAGGACCCTGAGATCAGGACCTGAATTGAAGGCAGACATTTAACTGACTTAGCCACCCAGGGGCCCTAGATACACATAAAATTTTAAAGAAGACTGTATCTAATGAACTTGCATCAATTTTTTCTACAGCCATTGCAGATGGGACCAAATTAAAAGAAGATAATAAAGGGTTACAACTGTCCCTTTTTAAAAAGTAGAATGGTTTCACAAAGTAAATGGTGATACCCTGGAAAAAATGCTATCAGCATTCTCTAATTTTGAGGGTCTAGGCTGGGAGCAAAGGATGGAAGCCCTATAATTGGTCAGGGGAGTATTTCATTTAGGTCTCTTTCACCATCACAGATCCACAAAGTTTGGTAGCAGGATGTCCAACATCAAGCGTAGGCACGCTAGGCAGAAGAAGTGTGCTTCATAGTAGATCCTTCAGGGAGAATCCCAGACAAGAGTTCATCATGTGGCAAGATTATTCCAAATAATGCAAATTGGTGGGGATATGCTCTAGGGGAAAGAGTGAAGGACATCTTGAATAGAAGGGTTTTTAGATCCAGTTAAAAAGCTTGAGTTGGATACTGGCTCAGAGTCATAGGGAAAGCACCAGGCTCTACTCTTGTCTTGTTTTTTTTTTTTTTTTCCTGTTGAAACTTTTCACACTGAAAATTAAGGCTTAGTGATTTCTCCCCTGCTTCCTTCTGTGGCTGCATCCTATCTCATTGGCGTTCTAGACTATGGACTTACGGGAAATGGGTGGGAGGGAATCCTGTCCATAGCTGACCCTCCGGTTGTCTGTAGAATCTGTGTTACTTAGTGCAGAACTGAGGACCTGAGAAGGCGGTATAGGCCTGGTCTCTTTGCATTCACGATCTGTCAGAGTAATGGAGCTTCCTGGGTATCAGGCATCCAGCAGAGATGTAACTGCTCCAGTACATGCACTACTTCAGTGGATGTAACCTGTATACAGGGAGTAGGTGAACATCCGGGCCAAGGAGGTGTATGGAGAGGCTGACATGTACAGGGGTGTTGATGGTTGATGTTTGTAATAACCGATGACTGTTGTCTGTGTTCATTGTAAAATGGGTATGTGTTGGATTCATGCATCTTCAGTCTTAGTGATGCCAGTGTACTCTTGCAATGAGTTACAAGAGAATTCCCATGACAATCTCATGATTATAGTTATTACCAAGCCCTGCTTATTTTCAGGGAAAACAATTCACAGGCATTTACCCTGTGTCTTTACTGGGATCATGCAGCCTAGTTAGGAGACATTGGCCTGATAGAGCTGTCCTTGAAGTTGTTGTTTGTTCTCTGGCATTTTTACTTCTTTGGTCTAAAGATCAGGTGGCAACGAAGGGATGTAAACATGTAAAATCACAACTGAGTGACCAAGGATCTGCTCTGTGTGTGCTTTAAGGTAGCAGTATGGTTTAGTGGGAAGGAGCAAGGCCCAAGGTCTTGACCACTGACTAGCGTGTGATTTTGCATAGGTTCCTCAATTTCTCCAAGTCTCTTTTCTCATCTGGAAATGTGGTAACACTATAAATTGTGAGAATTCAATTACTAAGTTAGACAGCATAAATCCTCTAATGTAGTACCTGAAACATAAAAAGTACTCAGCGAACACCAGCTATTCCTAACTATAGCTTATAATTTATTCCAGATGATAGTAAAAACTCTTGACTTGTTGATTTTCAACTATGTAGAGATCCCAAAAGTCAGCTGTAAAGTACAGAGAGAGAATAATTCCAAGACATCTGAAAACCCTTCTATTTTAATGCCATTCCTCAGTAATAGTACATTTGAACACCTGTCTACATTTTAGGGTTTAAGGTGGGACATCTCAATGGGCAATGACACACGCATTGCCTTTCTAGAGAGAGATTGACTTTCATTGCATTATTTTCTGGTAGCTAGAAGTTATGCTAGGCATTTTGCTATGTTCTACCCGCCGATGAGCAGTGAATACCAGGTAAGAGGAATGAGGGATAAAGGATAAGGGAGACATCAGGATGAGAAAAGAGAGAGCAACAAGAAACACTATTTCTGTTTTCAGTTGTGTTTGCTTGTTCACATGTGCCACGTGTCTGAGAAGGTGGATAACTGACTTCCTGACATGCACGATCCTGTAGAGTCCTGGAGTTTAGTGAGTGTGGGGTGGTCAATAGACACACCCAGCTCCTTCAGCTGCACAGTAATTAGCATGTGTGACATGAAGAGTAGGTGGGGTGGAGGAGGTAGGCTTGGGAGGCTGGAGGAAGATTGCACGGCACTGTGGTTTTGAGAACTGATTTTGAAAACAACCCAATGACAGTTTGTTTCTGCATTCAACAAACTCCTATACCCACGTTAACTTAGTTTATATGTCGGACTCCCTGGGTAGTTCATAAGTTCCTGGAAGGCAGATACTGTATCCTGTTTCTCTTCATATGTCCATCCCCTAGCAGAGGAACTCCATAAATGTTTGATGGATGAATGGGTAAATAAGTGATTAGTCACAAAGTCAAGTAGCCTGAGGTTACTGAGCTGAGTGTGTCCTGCAATCCTGAAGAGTTGAGACTGTAACTTCAGCAAAATACTTTAAGAGGTCAACTCTGTCCATTGACATGGGGGAAGAAATGCCACTCACGATCACAACGTAGAGACCCACGGTCTTAATTTAGTAAACAATGTGCTTATGTGTGTGTGTATTTAAAAAGTTAAGCTAGTTAGCTACCTGTGGAAATTGGGAAATTTGCATAGTTCTCTTGATTGAGTCTTGGCCGGTACACCATTGTTCTTGAAAAAAGAAGATTTGGCCTTCAAAGATCAAATGGTCGTATGAAAAGATATGTCCAAGAACTCGGTAGTAGTGACTGCCCTCTCTGGACGGGACATACATAATCTGTAACAGTTCCCACTTACTCACGTTACTCATTTATGTTCCCTACTTGATCCTGAAGAGCGGCTTGAGTTTGTGACCTCTGCACCAGATGATGACCTGAGTAGAAAGGGGCACACAAAGAAGAAGCAGATACCTTCTCTTTCTCCAAAAATACTATGAGAAGTCTGATTGGACCTGATGGGGAGCTGTTGTGCTTGGGGTTAGAGAGAACGCACACCTACAGAGCAGTGTCACTGGGGGGCAAAGCTGATACAGGGGTTTGTGTAATGAGGGAGGGGACACAATGGAAGATCCCAAACTCCAGTTCATCAGCTCAGAATGATCCTTTGTGGTCAACAAAGGTGACTCTTCCAGCAGTGAGGGGCTTACAGTGAAAGAACTTGCTTCTGAAGGAGGGAGAGCAGAATGGCGAGGTAGGCTGAGATTGTCCTCAGTCCAAACTACCTCATACAGCTCTCGGGTTCTTAGAAGTCAGCCAATTCAATTTACTTACATTTGGCTTCCACTTTCAAAAACGCATACATTGGATGACACAATCAGATGTTCTATTAGATTTACTAATATTTTACAATGATGCAGCAAAGAGGAGGCCAAGTATCTTAGACACATGAGATTTATGGCCAGTTATTAATCTTGTAAAAATAATGAATTGCCACCGAAAAGGGGGGGGAAGAACAGATTCTTTCCCAAACAGGAAAGGAAATTTAGCCCACTCATTTGATGGATGAGTATTTTAAATAAAAAACAACAAACAAATAGAAAACATTTGGGAACCTAAAAAATCTCTTCCTAAACACCCAACCGTCCACAACTTCCAAAACCAACTTGGTGGGTGCAGTTGGCAAGCTGAATTGGACCTCTCACCTTAAGAATATTAGCAAATTACCGTAGGTCTGCTCCAGAAGAAATTTGATATTCTCGTGTTAGGGCTTTCCAGCAGGAATAGAGCTTCTAGACTTGGCAGGATCTAACTGACACTCGCAAACAGGTCCAGTTTGAAAGATGAGGACTCAGATGCAGCGAACAGCATATTTTTCCTCTTATTTTTATGTGTATCTAGACTTTTGGGAAAAAAATAACAAAATGTTGCTGAAACTTAAAATCCAGTGACTTATAAAAGCTATCCCTTTATCTTTTCTCCAGTTTTTACTTTCTTTTTTCTGTGATTTGAAAGGGGAAAATGAACTTTATTCTTTTTTTGATGTAGAGGAAAAGCAATTTTGAATTTTTGAGGAGAAGGGCTCTATTGCAGGTTGGCTAAACCTATATGTGCTCATGTATATTCTGTATTTTGGTAGTGTTCCTGCTCATTATTATCAGCCTTTTAAATGAAAAAGCCATCTTTTCTGAGGTGGTATTACCCTATAGTACATTTTTTTTAAGATTTATATAAAAATTCAGGAGAGTCTTGCTTCACTGGTTTTTCATGAAAGAAAACATTTCCTTTGCAGATTGGAATTAAAAAATTCAACTATTGGAGTTGTTTTCCTTTTCCTTCCTCTAAAACCAAGAAACATATTTTTCTTTCTGCACTGAGACTATTACTGAACTATCAGATGACCAGTTGGGTCCTGAAACCAAGATATTTATAGTCTGTAAATATTTTTATGGTGGTAGTGGTGAAGAAAAGGGTGGTCTTCCCTATATACACAGGCTGCCTTATAATTTTTTTTAAACATTTAAAAGTAAAGTCCATTTTTCCTGCATGAGAACAAAGCAATCTAAGTCTCTGCTGGGAGAATTTACAGTGATTTTCTTTTATTACATTCTCAGGCATTGTGGATCTGTGATTATACAGATTATGGACCAATTTTGATAGCCGTCTTTCATGTACTGCATAGGTATTGAGAAATTAAAAAGGTTTATAAGCAGACAAAATTGTATTTCAATCATGGCTTTTTTTTTTTTTTCTGAACGAGTTTTATCTCAGTATATAATAGTGGAAACAAAGTTACTCAGGAATTTATTTTTAAAAATGTTGCTGTTTGTACATTAGAGGCAATTTACTGGTGTATAAGTCAGCTCTGCTTTGGTAACAAGTGATTCTTCCATCTTGGTAACTTAGGATGACAAAAGTGTCTGAGGATCTGCCGTGGCTTTGCAGCCTGTGATCCTCTTACTCCGGGAATCTGGGTAAAGGAGAAGATTTTATTTGAAACATGTCATTTTCATGCCTACAGGAAAAGAGGAAGAGATACTCACCATGACTCTTAAAGCTTCTGCTTGGATGTCGCATGAGTCATACATGCTGTCGACTAAAGCAAATCACGTGGCTAAGAGTGACATCAATGGGGCAGGAAGGTGTACTTCTTCCACAAATCCCTGCAGTTTCCTTGGCAAGGGGTAAGATGAATAATTATTCTAAAGGAAAGAGGAAACAAATAATTGAAAATCATAATACAGTCTACCAGGATGATCACGAAGTTCTGTAAATCTATTACCAGTGGGTCTGGGATGCCTCCAGAATCCATTCCTACTTCCATGATTCAAATCGGGACTCTTCCAGCCCTGAAGAATACATCTGGATTTCCTTCTTCCTGTTGTTGTTGTGCACTCAGGATAGAAAAAAAAAAATAATGTATTATTTGCATAAGCAGAGAAAATTTAGAAAGGTCAAAGTTCTAAAAGATAAGCATTATAATACAGTTCACAACTGGAGACTCACACAAATATTGCTCAATACTCCTAATTTCTTCTACCTTCTTTTACTCTTATTCTCTTTTCCTTTGTCTTCCAACCTCTCTTCTTCTTCCCTTCCTGAAATACATACATTTTATTTATTATATCTCTCATGTCGTCTTAATTTCATTTCTCTCCTATTCCCTCTTCTCTTTTAATTTCATTAACTCATTCCTTCAGTTAATTAATATTACTTCCTAAATACACTTAGGACACCAAGATAAAAACAGACATGGTCCCTACCTCAATTTATGAAATAAGAAAATTCTGTCCAAGGTACTTTATAACTCTGAACTCCTATGACTATTTGTTCCCCAGGGTATACAGATTTGCAGGAGAGATAAAGATATGCAAAGTCAGCTACAATATAAGGTAAAATGTTCTAAGTGCCTGAGAAGGATAATTATTGTGTTATGGAAATTCAGTAGGAGAAGATTATTTTTAGGATGGGTTGGCAATAGATCAGTCTTATTACCTGAAATTTTTAAAATTGTGTTACCATAAAATACATCATTAGCTTTTGATGTAGTGTTCCAAGATTCATTGTTTACATATGCGACACCCAGTGCTCCATGCAATACGTGCCCTCCATAATACCCGCCACCAGGCTCTTTTTTTTTTTTTTTTAAGATTTCATTTAATTTATTAGATACAGAGAGAGAGAGAGATCACAAGTAGGCAGAGAGGCAAACAGAGAGTGGGGGGGGGGAAGCAGGCTCCCCGCTGAGCAGAGAGCCCGAAGTGGGGCTCAATCCCAGGACCCTGAGACCATGACCTGAGCTGAAGGCAGAGGCTTAACCCACTGAGCCACCCAGGCGCCCCAGGCTCATTTTTTTTTTCCAATTTATTTATTTTCAGAAAAACAGTATTCATTATTTTTTCACCACACCCAGTGCTCCATGCAAGCCGTGCCCTCTATAATACCCACCACCTGGTACCCCAACCTCCCACCCCTCCACCACTTCACTCCCCTCAGATTGTTTTTCAGAGTCCATAGTCTCTTAAATCTTTTTCTCTTTACAAAATTTATGTTCCCCTTCATTAACTGATCCTTTTTTTCCTCTTTGAGATATTTTATTCTTGGTGACTTGACCAGGGCTCTGAATCTAGTTCTTGTATACCAGGACTCTTGTTTGCAAGTAACAGAAGCCCAGCTCAAACTGGCTCAAGCTGGAAAAAGCAGAGTATTGCCTCATAAAATGTAGAAGTGTCAGGCCTCTAGGCATAGAATCTGGGTGTATACTGATTTTTTAAAAGATTTTATTTATTTATTTGACAGAGAAAGAGAGAGATCACAAGTAGGCAGAGAGGAGGGCAGGGTAGGGTGAAGCAGGCTCCCTGCTGAGCAGAGAGCCTGATGTGGGGCTCCGATCCCAATACCCTGAGATCATGACCTGAGCTGAAGGTAGAGGCTTAACCCACTAAGTCACCCCAAAACTCTAACCCACTAAGATACCCCATTAAAGGATGTCATCTGGGGGCGCCCTGGGTGGCTTTGTTGGTTAAGTGGCTAACTCTTGATTTCAACTTGGGTTGTGATCTCCGGGTTGTGTGATGGAGCCTGGTGTGGGCCTCTGTGCTTAAGAGTCTCTCCCTAAACTTTCCCCTCTTCCCCACCAACCTGGCTCTTGGGCATTCTCTCTAAAGAAAAAAAAGAGAAAAAGAAAAAAAAAAAAAAAAAGAAATGTCCTCTAGAATCTGTTTCTTTTCCTTGGCTTTTCTTTTCTTGCTGTTGGCTTTGTTCACAGGCGATCTCTCTCCTCCTCATGGCTCCGAGATAGCCTCATAGACTCACAGCCTACCAGTTTCTCAACCTCAGAAGTTCCAGCAAAACTTCTTTCATCGGTCTGCCTTGGAAAACAGTAGGGAAATGGAATGTTTCAAATGGTTGGGTGGGGGCATCATGTTACCTACCACTGAAGGTGGGCCCTCCTTGTAAATGGACAGAGCCTGTGTGTTACTAAAGAAAATTTATGGGGCGCCTGGGTGGCTCAGTGGGTTAAGCTGCTGCCTTCGGCTCAGGTCATGATCTCAGAGTCCTGGGATCGAGTCCTGCGTTGGGCTCTCTGCTCAGCAGGGAGCCTTCTCTCTCTCTGCCTGCCTCTCTGCCTGCTTGTGATTTCTCTCTCTGTCTAATAAATAAATAAAATCTTTAATTAAAAAAAAAAAGAAAATTTACTTGCTCTTTGAGTGGAAGAGAGAATGGAAAATAGCCTTGCAAAAACAACAGTGATCTGCTACATAGTAGAGGTTTAACAATACATTTGGTAAAATGATGGTGTAGTTATGGATTTTATTCATTATATAGGCATGTGTGGGGGCAAAGAGCATCTATTCTTATCTCCCCAAAACTTTACTGTCCTCACCCTTTTCTTCCTACTTACTCACTGTCAGTCCTATACCCTACAGATACTGTTAAGCTTGTTTTTTGTCTTTAACACATTAAAGCATAGCTATTTTATCATTTGTCTGATAACCGTATTTGGAGTCTTTGTGGTCTCTCTATGTTTCTTGTTTCTTGTCCAAGTGTCTCTTTTGGGTGTATGTGTCTGCTTCTCTTTTATTCTGTGCTGGTTATTTGAAAAATCATTTGTAAGAATAATGTGAATTTAGGATGGTGGCACTTTATTCCCAGGCAAGTTTTGAAGTTGCTTCTGCCAGCACCTGTGGGGACTATCAGCCCACGATCACCTTAATTCAAATTCAGTGCTTGAGCCAGTAGACCACCCAGTTGTGATAGAAATCTGGATGCAAGATGTGATGAGGGCTGGTTTACTGCTGAGCAACCCTGAGTGTATAGCTGAGGTACCAGGTTTCTGTGAGGAGGGTCTCCTATTTAATTCCTCAGTTAGTATCTACCTTCAATTTGAATTTCTATTTCTCTTTCCACAAGAAACCTGCCCTTTCCGGAGGAAATGGAAATTCACATTTTTATGTTGGGTAAATAGCCTTGGGATGAAAAGTGGTTTTTGTGCTCACTCAACATCCTGGGTTCTTTGGCCCGTTACTCCTTACTATCTTATTAGCTCTTTGTGGCTGTTGGAAAGATATTTATTATATTCAGCATTTTTTTCGTTGTTTTCCGCAGAAGGGTTGGTTCAAATAACGTAGCCTGCCGTTGCTGGGAACTGGAAGTCTTCTCTCTGAAAACCCTGGTCTGTGCTTCATCATTCCTGATTCTTTCTGTTGTGTTCTCTCCCAGTTTTCTGTCCTATTCTTTCATTGTACTTGGCTTGTGGATAGACTGTGGTTACCAAACCTACATTTTTTGATGTGATGTCATGGATCAACTTCTCATGATCTTGGATGAACATCTTTATTTCTCTGTCTTGCAGTTGATGGTATAAGGTGCTTCAGATTCCTCTCAGATACTGTCGTCTTGGTCCATTTGGACTCTGGTGTACTTTTGGGACATCTATATTTCCAATTTTTAAATTATTCCTACCATCTGAAAGCATGATAAGAATTACAGTGATATAGGTGAAGGGTATGAAATACTCAGATAATGTTACCTGTTTAGAACTGTATTACATACATATTTCCTTTACTTCCTCTCCTCCTTTGGGAACATTTACTACTCTTGTTTTTAATCTTGTAATCTCCTTCCACTTGATTCCCTCCCCCTCTGAATTTTTTCCTTGGTTTGTTCATTGGTTCTCCTCCTCTACATACCCTAAATTTCATTTTTCCTCCAAGGTTTTTTTCTTTGCATTTTTGTCTCCTTACCTTGACAGACTCTTCTATTCCCTTAGTTTCAGTCATATTCTTTGTTGTACCCAATAATCAAATTTCATGTCTAGCTCTGGCCTTTGTAAGGTGTTCCAGTTCCTTGTCCTCACAGATCATCTGCTGGCTCTACCAGGATGTTGTCTAAGTTCTAAAAGTCTCCATTTCCAAGCTTGTGTTCTTTCTCCTCCAGACTCTTTTTTGGGGTTATAGTTTTTGGTAATATAGTTAACATTCACCCAGGTTTCCTAAATAGAAACTCCAGCATCATCCTTGCCTTCTACCTCTCCCTGTTCTCACATTTAACTGACCAATCCTTCCTTGCCATTTCTATCAACATTGACCTGGGCTGGTTTCATACATAGGTCTGTATGTACATGTGGATGATACCTGCTGTTTGTAGATTCTGTATTTGCAAATTTGCCTGCTCACTGACATTTATTTGTAACCTCAAAATCAATATTCATGGCACTTTCACATTCATGGGTCATCTGATGTGCCTGTTTCCAGCTGAGGTTGAGCAAGGTGACACTCTGCCTTCTTGTTGCAACTCTCCTACTGTGAACAAGTATCTCTTTGCAATCTATTTAGTACCAGATTTTTCATATCTTGGGAATTTTCTATTGGTTATTTCACCAAGCATATAGTTGAAATGCTGTGTAGTGTTCCCCGGTGCAAGAAGGTGATGCCTTAGGAAGAAAATACATGTGCCAATTAAACCTCTTTCAAGTGTGAGTTATAGTGCTATTGCTGTGAGTTTGATGTTAATGAATTAACAATATTTATTAAATGAAGTATCTTTAAATAGAAACATAAAACAGGGTTGTGTATTGGTTGGTTGATAAAACGTGAACAGAGGCTTACAGGAACCGAATACTGTATTTTTCCTAGGAACAATGGTTTAGTGTTCATGGCAACTTTATAGAACAAAACAACCATGAAAATCAATTGTGTTTGTATAAATATATCATATGTAATATACTTGTATATATGATGAAATATATATATATAATAACTGTCTTCTGAACTGGTTTTCCTCCAGTGCGTTTTCACTGTTGCTGAAATAATTATCTTCCTAAGGTAGAATTGAGTATGTTACATCTCCTACCTAAAAAAAAAAAAAAAAAAAAAAAAAAAAATCCCCAATTCATACTACCAAAATTCCTTTTTGTTACCTACACCAACAGTCTGTCTGCAGTTCACCTTGTCCTCCCTTCATACCCTACTCCAGTAGCATGCTGGTTTACTAGACAACTATTTCCCTTTATGTCTGTTTTCTATCACTTTTGACTCAAACGCCCTTTCTTGCTTCCCTGATAAAATCCTATTCAGCCTTCAAAACCAAGATCATATATGAATCGTCTCTATAAAGCCTTTCTTGATCCTCACATGACAGTGTAATAGCAGTAATTGCTTTTATATTTATTTCTAGTTGCGTTTACCACTGTTGCAGAGCAAGTTACAAACAAGGAAAGGGGGAAGGCTAAAACAAACCGTGTGGTGTTGGATTGGAATGCGGGTCTTCATAAAGAACTCTCATGGTTTGGGTGCCTGGGTGGCTCAGTGGATTAAGCCTCTGCTTTTGGCTCAGATCATGATCCCAGGACCAAGTCCTGCATCGGGCTCTCTGCTCAGCAGGGAGCCTATTTCCCCCTCTCTCTCTCTGCCTGCCTCTCTGCCTACTTGTGATCTCTGTCTGTCAAATAAACAAATAAAATCTTAAAAGAAAAGTTGTTTTTTTTTTTTTTTAAAAAGAACTCTCATGGTTTTAACTCTGATGCTGAGAAAAACTAGAAGCTAGGATGCTACTTGCATTGCATAAATCTGGCACCCAGAACTTAAGTTTGAAGATATAATTCTCCACTAAATAGAACCAGGGCTTTTTGAAGAAAAGGTTCATTGCAGGGCTGGAACAGGGAAAACACAAGATAAGTCTGAAAGTTATGGCTATGCCTAAAATCTAAAAAATACTTAAAGAATGTTGGAACATGTAAAAAGGACACAGAACCACACTTAAGATTCTCCCACAGGCCAAATCTGGGACAGATTGAGAATCAAAATAAATATAGTAATACAGTATAACAAAATAAGAATCCATGGGTCCATACTAATATTAATTGATCAGGGAGAAGAGGAGGCTTTCTCATAATAGACAAACAACTAATAAATGTAGAAGAAATAATGTATCTATAAAGTCACCATTTAGGAGTTGTCAGAGTAATTGTTGATTTGGACAAGAACTATTAAGGGATGACAAAAATAGTGAGTGAACATTTGATGAGGGAGAAAATAGCTATATGGTTCCAAAGTGTTTTTCATAAATTAATTGTTAATGTTAAAAGGAGAAATAGTGACTTTACCTATGTAAGATTCTGATAGACAATATCTTAGCCAAGTAATGGGTAATGGGAGAGATCAGTATCCCGTTCTCTTGATATGATGGCCTACTGAAGCCACAGCATTAATTTCATAGTCTTCCTCCTAAAAAGGGCATAAGCTGAATCTAATTATGAGGAAATATCAGACAAATCCAAACTAAGGGACGTTAAAAAAATTGACTGTTCTTCAAAATATCTAGACCGTGGGTGATGACAAGAAAGAAGTTTCAGGTTAGAGGACAATGGGGCATGACAGCTAAATGTAGTATGTGATCCTGGATTCCTTCTTTACCTGGGGAACAAGTAGCTGTAAAGGTTATCTTTAAATGTTAGCTAAGAACATTTACATATATATATGGGCTGTGAGTGAGATAATGATATTATGTCAATGTTAGCTTTCCTAATTTTGATAATGTTGAGGTTATGTAAGTGGTGTTCTATCTCTCAGGAGTATACACTGGAGTATTTAGGAATAACAGACCATATTTAAAACTTACTAAGTATTGGTCTTAAAATATATATGTATATAACTGTAGAGATAAAGTGAATGATAAATGCAGTGAAATTTAAATAATTGGTGATACTTGGGGAAAGGTGTTTGGGTTTTTTTGGAAATTGCATCAAAAATTAAAAAATACAAAAATCAAGTAAACACTTTGGTAAGCAAGGACAATCTCGTTTGTTTACTTACTTTTTATTGTTTATCCCTTCCCAGTAATATCTATATAATATAACATATTTGATATAATAAAAGCATCATAAGTGTAGTGATCTTGTTTTCCTTTCTCACTACTGTATCCTCAGCATCCTTTGTAGTGTGAATATATAGGACTTCAATAATTAATTGTTAATGTCAAAAGGAGAAATGTAGTGTGAGTATATTTGTCGAGTGAATAAAAGAATATTTGGAGACAAATAACAGTAGAACACTTCTATATCTTAATTTTGCACTCTTCAGAAACCTTACTAAATCTAAGGTAAAATATTTTCTCTAAAAAAGGGGAAAATTCTCAAAGTAGGAGGACTGCTGCCTAACCCCCAAACTTCCATCTTGGTAGAATATGAGGGAACTTTTCTCTGGGAAACCAAGTGAGAATAGCTAAATAAATTATATCTTTATTTCTTTCACAGAATGCTGTAGTCAATTTATTTATGGCCCATTTTTCCTGTATAGTAAATCTCAAGTTGACAAGCATCACCCAAATGATGTGGGTTTTTTTTTTAATCTCTCATTTTAAAATATAAGCAAATAGTCAAGAACAGTCGACTATCAAGAAAATCCTTAAAGATGAAAAAGACCAAAATAAACACAGAGAAAAGCAGCTGGAATAAAAAAGAGTAGGTACCATAAAGAAAATTAAAGAAAAAAAAGAGAGTTCTTATAATTCATAAAAATGAGAAGGGTGATGGAAAATTCTTTATTATAACTTGAGGGTAAAGTTGAGGCCATATTACAAAAAGTAGAGAAAAAAGACAGAGAGATGAAAAATAGGAGAAGAAATACAAGAAAATTAAAAGACCTCTCAGACGTTCAATATTTGAACAACAGGTATTCAAAAAAGGAAAAAAAGAGGGGAGCAAATGTGTATAGGGGGAGAGAGATCATCCAACAAAATAACCAAAGATCAATTACAGAACTGAAGGACATGAATTTGCAGGTTTAAAGGGCCATTAAACCTCCAGCAAGAATAATGAAAAAAGATCACAATGAAGTACTGACAGTGGTATTTTAGACTTCCAAGCTTCTGGGAGGGGACTAAAGACAGGAACATAAAAAAGAATCAGTGATTAGAATGGCTTTGACCTTGTCAAAGTTATATCAGAGGGTAAAAGACAGCAGGGTAATGTCTTCAAACTATTAAAGAAAAATAATCTCAATCTAAAATTTTATATTCACCCAAGTAACCAGTTGTGAGGGTAGACTAGGGACATTTTTAGATCACAAAGTCTCAAAAAAATGTCCTCCTATACAAAATTTTTCTTTTCTTTTCTTTTTTTAAAAAAGATTTTATTTATTTGTCAGAGAGAGAGAGAGAGCAGAAGCAGGGGGATCTGCATGCAGAGGGAGAAGCAGGGTCCCTGTTGAGCAAGGAGCCCAATGCAGGAGTTAATCCCAGGATCTTAGGGTGACCTAATGCAACTGAATGCAGATCCAGGATCTTAGGGTGACCTAAGCTGAAGGCAGATGCTTAACCAAATGAGCCACCCAGGAGTCCCTATAAATTTTCAAGAAACTCTTGGAGAATATTCCTCACCACAGTGAAGGACTGACTAGGAAAGAGGAAGATGTGGGACACAGGAAACAAAATCCACCAGAGGTGAGAGGGAAAGGAATTCCTAGGAAGATAGTGAGAGGACATCCCAGAATGACAACTGTGTATCTGGCCCAAAGGATAACCAGTTCAGATGAAACATGCCAGAGCCCTCAAGAGGAACCTCAAGAAGATGAAATTGGTGGTCTACTTGGTATGAATAAACATATTCAGAGGTGATTAAGAACACCAGAAGAATGTTTGCACAGAATTTCTGGGAAGTCACAGAAAACTCTACAGAAGAGAAAACAAGGTACTGATAATTCCAGAGAAAACAAGAAGTTACACAGGAAAGTAACTGTAGTAAAATTTACTACACAACACAGCTCTGAATAACACCAGTCATAATAATGTGACTACTCGACTGATCTAACCATAGGTGAAAGCTGTGTGTATGGGGGGGTGATGGTGTATAGGTTAGAACCCAGAGAAAAGAGGAATACATTCTTTTTTTTTGTGGAAAATTAATAGATAATATTTATGTTGGCCATGGTTCAGTCAAGAGAACAGATTCACTGGGTGTTACAGATGGAGTTATTACAGAAGTTAGATCTCACACAATCGTGAGAGAAACTGAGGGAATAAAGATCTGGAAGGGGAATTGGAGGATCAGGGGAGTCAGTAATGTGTCTGACAAGCCAAGCATGCCCAATCACCACAGTACTATGGCAAAGGAGTATTTGAGGAGAGGTCTCTGGAAATCTGTTGTCTTACAGCTAGTTGTCCGGTTGTGGTCCTGGGATCTTTGGGTCAGCAGGGCCACCAGCAGGAAGAAGGGTAGACGGCTATAGGTAGAAAAGTGAGCTTTACTCTGGTACCCACTGTGTGCCTCAGCTTCTGTCCATTATCACATCTTACTACAAAAAGACCTTCTGAAAGTCTTGACCACTGTTTTACTTCTGTCCCCTAAATCTTACAAGATTCCTCTTTTAACCAGCTCTAACTCAAAATCATTACATGACAGGGGATTTGGGAAATACTGTTCACAACTTAACCCAGGAGACAGAGCAACCCACAAGCACCCATCCTCTTCGCAATTCGGTATCCAATACACTTCTGTTGACCACATTTAAGTCAGAAAAAGACAGAAGCAAATGCCTATTTCCACAGAAGATGGCACACCTATCCACACAGAAACATACTGACCTTCCCAAAAGAGGATACACAAAGTCTCATATATTCCTTGATTCATCTTGGGGTGATATTCATTCTTTTAGCTAAGTCACACTCACTATCTCATATTTTGTGGTTTAATACTGTGATAGAAGGTTGACACAACTTATACATGTTAGATAGCAGAGGAATAAGAGATGACAAAATGTTGGTGTTTGATATTCATATCCAATCAAGGAAGAAATGCTTCTTATCTATTTCTGCAACTAATTATGTGATTATAGCTGGCACTTATACCTTCATTTTTCCCTAGGACTGAAATAAATAGGCTGCCCAAGAAAGTCTTATTTGATTTGTGTAACGTAGAACCTTTAGGTCTGGCTTACAGAAACGGAACTTGAGTTACCCAATGCAGAGGTACAGCCCCTTAACCAATCCCAGACTTGAGCCAGTTCCCAGCCCCAGAGCTCCATGAATGTAGAGGAGGTCAGGACTCTGGAGCAAGGATCCTCACTGTGAGTCTTTCTCTTTTCCTTCCTCAATAGGACCTGGGGCCATTTACTCAGATGACTGTGTTTCAGGGAAGTGGAAATAACCCAGTTTGGGGGGACTGACATTCAATGATTAACACCTAAAATGTCAAGAGATAATGATACATGATATGTTAACTAGTTGAATTTAAACAAAATCAAATTAAAAGTAAAAATCAAGAGAAGGGGTTTATGAAGACTGGTAATGAATGGCATTTTGGCTTGGGTGCATCTCCCAGTGGGCCTAGTGCATGCCCAAATTCACACATGGATATTTCCTGTTCTGGAATAAATAGTTAGAGCAGACATACTCAACAACTAGAAGCATCCGCATGTTGGTTCTCTTACCTGTGTATCTATTTTTGTATTATCATGTATATAATGTGTGTATTACTATTTTTAAATTTTCTATATTGTTTCAAAGTTTAAGTGGCTTACTAAGGGGGGGTCTGGTTGGCTCAGTTGGTTGGTTAAGCATCTGCCTTCTGCTCAGGTCATGATCATGGGTCCTGGGATGGAGGCCCACGTAGTTGTAGTTGGGCCCCCTGCTCAGTGGGAAGCCTGTTTCTCCCTCTGCCTACTGCTTCCCTTGCTTGTGCTCTCTCTGTCAAATAAATAAATAAAGTCTTAAAGAAATAAAGTGGCTTATAAAAATGCATATAATACTACGAATTAAGTACATTAAATTGAGAAAATCACAGCAAAAGGAAAATAAGACTAGAAATATGAAATGGAGCAAGAAAGGAGACTAGTACATAAAGTGCCTTCCTGTCTTATACACTGGCTGATGGTAAGCCACAAATTTGTTCTTGAACAGTAATGCATTTCATTATAACTATAAGTTAAAGACAAACCAGTGTCTAGGAGAGACATATCTGTTTTGGATACTGTTCTGAAAAGAGTTCTGGGAAAGGTCTTTCCTGCTCTCAGAGATTACCTGTTCTATTGTTTATCCCTATTAGTATGGCTAATTGAGTGTCAAATAAAACATTCTCTTCATATTTGTGAAACTGAGTCTAAGTCTTAAAATAGCTAGGAATAATTTTGTGTCTCTAGTCATTAACCAAGTGTAGTAACACTTCATTCCAGCAACCACATTCGCACAGAAAAGAATGGAATCGACACATACTACTTTAGTTCAAAAGAGTTCAGAGCACACAAGATTAAATAAAGGAAATAATTGTAAAATGTCAGGTCAAGTCTTGAGTTTTCTCTTATGAGCTGGTCTGACTTGGACTTCCTTTGAATAGAGCCTCCTGGATCTCTTCCATGAGTATGGAGAACAAATGAGAAAGAAGCCTTATCACATCAGTCTACAGAAGAGTTCTCAAGTGGCAGAACATAGTATTATTAACATTTGGAGAAGTCAAATATTTACACATTTTTCAAATGTTAAATAAGTGATTATGGTGTGGCTTCTAAAAACAACAAATTAGCTTAGATAAGGACTGGTCAGTGACCTTGCTGAAGATCTTTCATATTAATTAATTTAATTATTTCATACACAGTATAATACATGAACACAGGCTATCACATACAATTAGCAAAATAAATATTCAGTTTATATTTAACAGGAAAAAATACTATCCATATTGATACAGTGGCAAAAATGCCATAATTTGTTTTGAGACAATGGATAAGTTCTAGACTGGAAGGGCAGATACAACATCAACAAATTTCAACAGTGAGTAACAAAACAGTGAGTAACAAAACTTTAAATCTGAGAATATGAATATCTCATAGCATAAAAGATAAGGAACTCTAAAGCCATTAGCTAATGAAAATGAGAGTTGGGGCCAAAGTCTACCAAATCTGTGAATAAAATAGTTAAGAAAGGTTCAGAAAAATTTAAATCCATTATAGTGTAGTCATATCATGCAGTCATAAAATCGCTAATATCTTATGGTTTTTAACATCAAAAAATGTATTAGAAAATTCCCAAATGAAAATTTAAGAAAAATGGCATGGGTAAGAGCTTTTACAAGTATGACACAAACAAATCTATACAAGACAACAGTGACAAATTTAACTAGATAAAAATATTTTAAAATTTGCAGCACAGTAATTATACACATTAAAAACAAAGAAAAATCATGAAGTTAACAAAATATTTGCAAAAAAATCAAAATACTATGTGTGTGTGTATGTGCACCTATGTACATATATACATATTCTGTATGTTTATATCTATATATTCTATAAAACAATAGTAAGTGACCAAGAACATAGAGAAAAAGGTAAATAATACCTTTGGAGAGTTCATGGGAAAGGAAATAGCTTGAGTATATTAAAAGCACATAGTTTTATTTAAAATAAATAAAAAAATGAAACTCTTGAGGTATCACTGTTTGCCTAGGAGTGTCAAGAATGAGAACATGTTGGCCAGTATTTAAGGAGATGGGCACTTTTTTGCTTTTTTTGCTGTGGTTTAACAAACTTATGTGGGAGGCAACTTTTAAGAATGCACACACATGCATATCCAACTGTTTGATCCAACTTTGCTACTTTTAGGAATCTATAACACAAAAGTAAAATGAGCCATGAAAAGGTTAACTGAAGCATTGCTTATAACAGGAAAAGATGAAGACAACCTAAATGTTTTTGGTAGGGAGCTGCCTGAAAACAACCATGCAGTGAAATGATATACTATTGTATAAAAAGAACAGCAAAGTTTTTTATGAGCTGATACCAAATGAACTTTAAGATGCATGAAAACAAAATCAAGATGCAGATTAGATTCCACTAGTTGCATCAAAGTAGGGAGAATACACACACACACACACACACACATATATGTGTGTATATATACACATATACATATATACATACATATATATACACACACACATATATATCACATATATACATACATATATATACACACACACACATATTCACACACACATTTTTTTGATAAGCACAATATATTTCTGGAAGTATATTCAAAACCTGGAAGGTTATACCCAAATAACTGGTTGTCTCAGAGGAGAATTGACTGGCTAGGGAAGAGCCTCTTCCCTCTATCTTCTTTATGAAGGATTGAATTTTAGCTGTATCATTGAGTTACAAGTCAGGAAAGTAAAGTACACAAGTTGCCTTCCATCTATAACATCATTCCTCAACTGCCCTCACTTGACCTTCTCTATAGCCAATGAGTGGTATGAAGTCAATCTCACCAGTATGTTTCTCTGTAAACAGACACCAGGCACATCTCTATTTATAAAGCTACTTTAATGAAACCACCATCTAAACTCAGTTTGAAGAAAAAAAGCCCACTGAGTCTCCAAGATGGAGAAACTGTGAGCTGTGAGGTTCAACAACAACACATTCAGAGTTTAGAAATGAAAGGAAGCAGAAATATGGGATTAAAGTTAATGATAGTTTAGGATCTGCTTGGGTTGTATTTCTTAGTAGCAAGAACATTCCTGGGTTCTTGAAATCAGGAAAAATATTCAGTGACTGGCAAAAAAAAAAAAAAAAAAGTCTGCATTATCAACAAAGTAGCGCATAAGAGATTAAGAGTGAGTCTCTCAGTACCCCAAGAACTAAGTGTGACAGATTTTTGAGGTTCAATGGTATCCTCTAAAAAGCAGAGACAGACCAGGAGCAAGCACAAGGACAAAGGAATTAAGACTCTTCTTTCTCTCAGAGCCCATTCTCATCTTAAGAGCACCAACGAATCTTCAACAGAAGTTGCACTGTTAAAATTCTTCTTCTTCTTTTTTTCTTTTTTTAGCAGGAAATTAATCTAGGAGTTCACTAAACTGAAAAGGCTCTCTGGCTTATAAAAAAAATTCCAGCTGTGCAACCTAAATGATTGAAATTATGGAAAGTAATCTTTGAAGACAAAAGCTTGAAAGTGGTCTGTAATTTAACTATGATTGACATCTTTCTACACTGAAACTCTATCAATGAGTTTGTCCTCTCACTAGTTAGATCCCACTGAAACAGAAACTTCTTGATAGAAATAGAAAACTGATTGCAAACCAGAGCATGGCAAGGCTAAAAGAGATCTTGTTCAAATTTTCTAAGAATACTGCCAAGGAAACTGAGATCCAGAAAATTACCAAAAGTGATCAAGGGGATTAATGGTAGAGTTAGATCTACTTGATCTTGTGCTCGTTTTGCCCTTATATATTTTAAAATAAATAAATAAATATTCCAAAAGACTGATAACCACTGATCTTGAAGGGGTCTCAGCGCTATATAGAAAGGCCAAGGGCTTATTTAGAGAAGTCTTTATGCTACCATGGACTTGACTTCTTTAGAAGTGCAATAAATTTGGTGTGTGCATTATGTGAGTGGTGTATTTATATATATATTTAAAATGATGGGGGGATATCTACTGGAATATTCAGTCATCATGCTAATTGCTAGTCCACTCCCTAAGCTGAAAATTTCCAGTTGCTTCCAATTCCATGATAAAAATCAAAGACTCTGAAAACTCAGAAACAGATCCACTGTTCCTGCAGTGTGTTTTGTCAACTGTATTTGTGCCCTGTGGGCCAGTCTCAGGGGCTGAATTTTCTTATCTAGGAAATGGGACCAGTGACCTCAACTCAGATTTATCTTGGATGTTCTCAAGCATGCATAAAGGAAATAACACTGAAGTTCTTAGCACATAAATATTGTTATGTAATAGTGATGTCTGTAAAAATAGTTATGGACAGACAATAATGGAACAATTCATAAACACTATTCTAATAGTCATATTGTTTCAACACGATTGTGTCAAGTTTCTAAATTTCTGAACATCTGAAACTGAAGGCATAGAAAAGGAAAGTTAAGCCATATGATATGGGAGCATATGGTCATATCTACAAACATTCAAACTGTCATGGTTGGCAGTAAAAAAAAAAAAAAGAAAAAGAAAAAAACTTTTGCCTAAGGAGTAAATACATTCATTTCTACAGCAGTGAGGGCAGGACAGAAGATTTCAACAGAAAGAAATTAGGTACCATCAAAAAAAAAAAAAAATCAGGTAGCATCAAGTGTATGTCATGTAACCCTTCGTTAAACAGTAGTCCCCAAACCCAGGCACCCAGAAGTTTAAGTCAGAGGTCTTTGAGGGAAGAGGGAGAGGGAAGGATTATGACTGAGAAATACTTCAGTGGAAAGTGAACTTTTCTTTAAAGAAGCAAGGTCCCAATTTCTTGAATCCTGCAAGCAAGGGACCACAAGGTTTTGCAATTTTTTTTTCCCCCGGAGAAGAAACAAAGTCAAGAAACAACGCTAGTGAGGACATGCAAAAGCTATTGGAAAACCTCGCTCACTCCCTACACTGAGGGCGCATTTTAATTTCAGCCTTGATAACATCTTCTGTCTAACAAAGCCGAGACGTAAATTAGCAAGTGGCTGAGGTGTAGTATCTTTCGGGATGCAGCTCAAGTTCAAACTCAGTCCGCCAGAAGCAGCCGTCCCGTCAGGGAGCTCAGGAAGGGTGGGCTAGGACGGGTCAATTAGATCCTCCTGGCCTCGAGGTCAGGGCATGGGTTGGACACCCCCCCCCCCGCCCCCCGGGGAGCGCCCGAAATAGACGCCTTGCGGGTGAAGTCGGCAGGGCTCCCCCTGCCAGTGCGGTCCAGGGGCACCCCCACCCCCAGCTTCCTTTTGGTTTAGCCGTGCACTCCAGGAAAGCCCGGAGGGAATTTGCCTGGGGTTGGGCTCGCTGGAAGCTGTCAGCGCTCTTTAGGACCTCAGGGAAACCGGAGAGTTTCTGGCTTTAGGACCCAGGAACTCCGAGGCAGCCTGACAGTGATGCCTTGGACCACAGCACCACCTACTTATAGAAGCATCCCGAGCCTCGCCTCGGCCGGGCTGCATCTCCGTCGGAAAGTGCGCTCGCCACATCCCTGCGGCCTCGCGGGAGCGTTCTGTCTGCCATAGCTTGGAAAGGGAGAAATCCTAGCTGTGAAGTGGCTGTGGAGTAGAGCCCGGGAAACCGCACAGTTGGACAGGGACCTAGAGACTGAGAGCCGGTGGTGCCGGTCGCCCGAGGACCGCACTCACCGGCGGGCACGCAGCATCCCGGAGGCTGCAGACGCGCCTTCCCGCCGCGCTCCTGCTAGGCACCGCCGGCCCAGACGACCGTGAGAGCACTGCGGACCCGCGGTGGCCGCCGGAAGCCCGGACCTGCCGGGCGCTCCCGGCACCTCTCGGCAAACTTTTCCCCGGCCCACGTGCTAGCGAGGCGCCTCGCTTCCCCTGCCCGGGATGGAGCGCCGCGCCTAGGCACGCCGCACGGTCCGAGACGTAAGTGCCACGGTAGGCGACCCGCGTCCGGCCACCGCGGCCACGGCGCTGGGTAACCCCGCCGTGGGTCCTGAGGGCCGAGGGGCGCTCCTTGAACCCTGCGCCCTTGGTGCCTTTGGAACCCTTTCCTTTCCCTGGACTGGCCGCCCAACGCCCTTTCCCCCCGGTCCGAGCCTGTAGTTCGGCAGGGGTTGCTAATTTATTGATTGTAAATCACCTTTCTCTCCAAGTCGCCCGCAGCTGTGGGCTCGGGCTTAAACTGTCCCGCGGCTCGCGCTAAGCGGTGGGTTCACGCCCCGCTCCCTCCTCCTCTTAAATTGGGACGCGCGAAGAAACTGTCTCCTCGGGGCTCTCTCCACTTGTTTTTCCTCTTCCTCTCTCAGGTTCAAGGTTTGAGAGATGCTGGCCGCGCCGAACTGACCAGTGCGGGAGCTAGTGGGCTAGTGGCCACTCGCCCTCGGCGTCTCTCCTGGCAGCGCGGTGGGCGCCGGCTCCTCGCAGGATCTATCCGGTTCCCCGACTTTGAGAGGCGCCTCTCCCCCGCCCGACCGCCCAGATGCAGTTTCGCCTCTTCTCCTTTGCCCTCATCATCCTGAATTGTATGGATTACAGCCACTGCCAAGGCAACCGATGGAGACGCAGCAAACGAGGTGAGTCCTGCTCTGCCCGAGGGGCGTGGGGCCGGAGTGGGGGCGGGTCGCGGCGCTCGTGCCGGGGCGCCCCGGGGCTCCGCTGGGCCTGCAGTGCCCTCCACCCCGCTCGCGCGCGCCACCGCTCTGCACTTTCTGGGCCCCGGAGCTCCGCCGAACGCTCTTTTCTGTCTTCGGAAGGCGCTGCGAGCCGGAGCAAGACGTGCTGGAGAGCCGGGTGAGCCCGGCGGGCGCTCGGGGCTCAGTGGTGTGGTTTGTACCCGGTTCGCTGCCCCGCTTCTACTCCTGAACTCCTCTCTTTCGCTCTCCCTGCTTATCGGGCATTCACTGTTTCCTGTTCTTCTCTTTGTCCTTCTCTCTTTTTAGTCCTCTTAACCGTCTCCCCTGCAGCTCATCTCTGTCTACCTTCCCCATCCATGTGCGCCCCAGATAGCTTTGAACACGGCCTAGGTGTGTGTGTGTGTGTGTGTGAGAGAGAGAGAGAGCGCTGAGAAGGGGTACTAAGTCAAGAAGGGGTACTAAGTCAAGGCGGGGGACCTACATTTACAGGGAAAGGGCAAAATTGATTTCTTTTTCTGGAACCCAAGACTCTGTGGGATGATTTATTGAACTTTTTGCATTGAGAAGCAACTTGTACCCGGGTTTTCTGGGGGAGTGCTGACGTGCGGAGTGATGTTTTGGGGACAGGCCTGCCTTTGCGCTCTCTATATACTTTCCTTAAAACTAGCTGGTTCTGGTCTCAATGAAATTCCCTTGCGGCTTTCTAACCGCTCCCTCAATCTCCATCACTTGTGTGCGCTCCGGGGAAGACAAGTGGAAGCCTCCAGAAAGATACCAGAGAGCTAGCTTTCAGGGCAGATTTACTGTGCGTCTATTTCTGAGTCCTGCTGGGGCTGCAGCTGATCCAGCTGCATTTAGGGAAAGGGCTGCTACACACAATGAAGTCTTCTAGGGGGATTTGAACACAACCCCAACACACACACACACACACACACACGACCAGTCCTTGCATTACTGGGAGCATGGAAGGTGCCCAGCAGCCCCTTAGAACTGTTTCGTCTAGCAATTTGGACTTCTGCCCCGGTAGAATTTGTCTGGAAGTTAACAGAACTTGTCTCTCCCCCTGCCCCATATAAATGTCGCGCTCGATCTGTGATAGGGTATGTTTAGAACTCATTTTATGGAATCTCCGGTCCTGCACCCAGATTTTGGAGAACGCTCTTCTCGCCCTAACTTTTCACCGCCTTCTAGGACGTCCTTAAGCTGTTGCCACTACCCGGAGGGCTGGAGGTCGGCGGGCCGGAGGGCCGAGCTCGGATGACTAGTGGTGTGCTACTTCCGTAACCTCTGCTCTCCAATTGACGCTACGGATCTGTTTTTTAAAGAAAACAGTCCGTCCTTTTTCTTTTTCTCATTCTTGGCATTCGGAAAATTCTTATTTTCGGAAATCGTTTCGCAGAAAAATGCTACAGAGAAATTTCTTTCCAGAGGCCACGAAAGTTTAATGCTAATGGTCGTCCTGAAAAGGTCCCTTTCCATCATCTCCTCCACTCCTCCTCCCCGCTGGCTCCTTTCTCCGCCTGGTATTTTCTTTTGAGGTATTACTCGCAGATCTGGCAAATTTTGGTTACACTGTAGTCGAAAGTGTTTGGAAAGGCTTTATCACCTCTTACCAGCACAAGGTGCTGTCTACTTGGTTGGGGGAAATACGGAGATGCTTCAAGTTCGTGCAAATAGAGAAATTCCTAAGACGCCTTGTCAGCTGGTTCTTTATTATGACTGACCAATTCCGTGAGGTCTTTCTGATCCCCACTGCCTGTCCCATTGTGGCGGATCGAGGAGGAATCTAACTAACCTAGTGTGGCCCGAGAACTTCACACCGCGGAGCTGTGCGATAGAGGACATGACAGCACCCCTGCGGCCAGAAGCGGTATTGCAGGTCCTTCCAGGCAGTGCCCTGGGGCCGCCTTAGGTATCGGACACAAAACCTATTCATTTCAAAGCTGCTTTGGCAAAATCTCCTAGTAATTACCCTTCACAGCCCCAAATGCTGACACTTAGAAACCCAGTCCTAAAGTGTGCCGTAGTCCCTTTTGCCAAACCAACCTTTTGATGTAATAAAATTCAACTACTTTCGCTCTATGTAAATTGGTAAAGAAATCCTGTAAAGAAAAAATTATCAAAAATTTGCATCCCCCCCCCCCCCCCGCCTTTAATGGACATCCCTTCCCAAATTCCCCGTTTCTGGCTAAAATAACTATGGTTTTTAAAAGTGACCACACTATCTGTGCCAACAAAGGGTGTACTGTGTTTTTAATTAAAAGTGGAACTCCTTGAAGGCCTGGCTAGACAGCAGAGGGGGAGAGTAGCTTTTAGGCTTTGCAAGGAAGCTTAAGGCTTGCATTGTGAGAGTATTGAAATGAATAGAGATCTAACTCAGGTTGTGTGAATTGTCCCTCTTCACAAACTTAAGCTGGTTTTAATTGATCTCATGTCCACTGATTGGTATGCGCAACAATTGGTGTAGAATCAAACAATTGACTTTCCCAAAGGAGATTGATTTAAATTAGTTCCTTGGTGAATGCTTGACCACTAGCCAAATCATGTCAGCAGTGACCGTTGACATACTAGAGCCTATTGTGGTACCAACATTTCCCCCTTTCCCTTTGTTTTGGATAGTGGCAGTTAAATATTACTTTCTAGGGAGAAAAGTGATTAGGACCTTAAAAAAAGAGTGTTGTGGCTTCGAAGATCAGTTATTTCCTTGGCTTTGTGCTACTGTGTAGGCAGTAGTGATACCAGGATTGGTTAGGCTGATGCCTGTGAGCTGGTTTTTTTTTTTTTCTTCTATATTCCATCTGTAAATAATCAAACCTTCACTGTGGAACATTCTCAGAACTCCTTTGGCATTATGTTTAGTCTGCTCTATGATCTCAGATGCTCTATAATATCATTTTCTTAATGAAATAAAATTCTTGGCAGAGATTAGATAATTTAGTCAGTTAAAATCAATTGCATCCAGTTTGGAATA
Source organism: Neogale vison (assembly GCF_020171115.1). Lineage (NCBI taxonomy): Eukaryota > Metazoa > Chordata > Mammalia > Carnivora > Mustelidae > Neogale > Neogale vison. The sequence continues at coordinate 30,367,655 of NC_058094.1, forward strand.
GAGAGCAAATATATCATTTAACTGTATGTTCTATTTCAAAATAGAGCCAGAGGATTGAGAGAACAGAACGTCAACCTTCCCTAATTTTGGGCAAATCTGGTATGGGGAAGACCAACCTAAACAACAACATGTACATTCTTTCTTCCCCTTCTTCAGAAAACAAAATCCTAAAATAAAAATGTATTTGAGGGGTGCCTGGGTGGTTCAGTGGGTTAAGCCCTCTGCCTTCGGCTCAGGTCATGATCTCAGAGTCCTGGGATCTAGTCAGCATTGGGCTCTCTGCTCAGCAGGGAGCCTGCTTCCCCCCACCTCTCTGCCTGCCTCTCTGCCTACTTGTGATCTCTGTCAAATAAATAAAATCTTAAAAAAAAAAAAGTATTCGGTAGGGGTGCCTGGGTTGCTCAGTGGGTTAAAACCTCTGCCTTTGGCTCCGGTCATGATCTCAGGGTTCTGGGATCGAGCCCCACTTCGGGCTCTCTGCTCAGCGGGGAACCTGCTTCCCTTCCTCTCTCTCTCTCTGCCTACTTGTGATCTCTGTCAAATAAATAAAAAATCTTTTAGCAATAAATAAAAATCTTTAAAAAATGTATTTGGTAATAATTAATAGGGTCTGGTAGCATTAATTTTTAATGAGGCACAAACACAATAGAGAATGAAAATTGTGTAGAGAGGAGGCACATGCCAGCCTTTGGAAAAGCTGCTTGAAAACTCACATCTTGGCTATGTGGTACAGCCATAACTCAGTGGCTCCTTCACCCACCCTATCATTCAAAAGTATGGTCATGGGACTCCTGGGTGGCTCAGTTGGTTAAGCGTCTGTCTTCGGCTTAGGTCATGGTCCCAGGGTCCTGGGATCGAGTCCCGCATTGGGCTCCCTGCTCAGCAGGGAGTCTGCCTCTCCCTCTCCCTCTGCTCCTCACCCTGATTGTTCTCTCTCAAATAAATAAAATCTTAAAAGAAAAAAAGAAAAAGAGCCTGGTCATTATTAGCTACTGTTAACTCCCACTGCCTATACTAGTCTTGGAACTACTTAGGATTTATCTGTGTGGTACCCTGGGTAGATTTGCTTCATTTATTTGAATATAGTTGTAAGCCACATTTCAGGTTGAATTACTAAAAGGTGGATGGACAAATCATAACTTTATTATGGTTTTTGGGATTTCTTGAGCTTGGTATGCAGTGACTTAATTTACTATCTCCATTCTGTTTATGTGCCCAGTCACATTTTAACCAGGGATCTCTGAAAACTTGACAAAACTCCTTAAGATGCAGTAAGTCTCCCAGATACATAATTGGTGTTTCTGGTTTTGGATGGTAGGGGGCATAGTATGACAAATGTTCCCTGCCTAGCCTTTTCCATAGTAAAGCCTCAGCTTCTCCCTCTGTAACCTCTCATTTTCTTTAAGATTAGATTTGGCTTCTTCCATGAAACTGAAGTGTTTATCACAAACAGTGTGGTTTGTTTCTGGTAACTGAGGTTGGTGAAAAACCTAAACGTCTTCTCTTAAATGCTATAGGGTTAAATTAAAATTTAATGCGGAGATGTGGAGGTATTTGGCTTTTTGAGTACTGTTAATGATAGCCTATTCCTCATTGGTATTCTTTCAAAAATGCAGATGATACGTCACATGGAACATATTTACCTACACTTAAATGAGAAAGTTTTAAAATACATCTTGTGTATTACATTTTTTAAGTTCCAGAGCATTTCTGAAAATCTCGTCTGATGTTTAACTTTGCATGTAAATACACTCTTTTCTTCTCTTCTGTTAATAGGCTGTTTTGTCCTTCTAGCATAATTCTGAGTTTTTCTGCTTAGTATCTTACCAGGGCACAAAGGTTAAAAAACTGCTGTGTCTCAACCAACCTTTTATTAAGCTACTGAAATTTGGAAGTGATTCAGAATAGGTGATGTTCTTCCAGGCCTCCATTTAATTCTGGTTTTATCTGCTTATAAATCCAGCTTGGAAAGAGTCCAATATTTGCAGAAATCACAAGTTGGAAATGACACTTCTAATTCCTTAATGCAAAACCTCCTCTTGATTTACTTAGAGACTAACTGGCCAGTGTAGGGATTATCCAGGATACTTTTTACTTCGTTCCTTCTAACTGCCTGCCTTTTAAACCTTTGCCCTACCCCCCACCTTTTGGGGGTAAGCACTTCTACCCCTCCTAAGTGCAGAAAATAAATGACAGATCATTTGATATAATGCTTGATAACTACTCTGCTAAAAGGGGGTGATAAGCTTTGGGATGAAAATAGTTTTAAACTTCCTATTTTTCTGCCTCAAATGTCATCATTTTTTTTTGCATTATCTGCAGCAGTCAAGGATTGATCAAAGGTACAGTGTTGCATGTCCATATTTATACATTTTCATAATTTTAGCTGAAATAAATATGGCAGGTGCTAAAGATGGGAATTTATGGAATAAATATGGAAGGTGTTAATGCTGAAGGGAACACACAATGCATATAATTAGATCTATGCTCAGGAAGGGATATATAGCATTGGTGTATGTGTATTCGTGGGTGTTGAGAGAAAAGGGTTGGGGATGGTATGACTATGCAAATCAGATCTTTGAAACTAAAAAGGATCTTCACTCCCCTTTCACGGCCACTCTCTTGTCCTCTTTCCCAGACTGGTTGGTGGGACCAGGAAGGGGAGAGGGAATGAGTAAGGGAAATGTGCTTTTCTTTTTCCCAAGGCCTGCCCCCTACCTGTTCTGCTCTTCTCTAGGACCTCTCCATGTCAGTCCCCCGCTTTTAGAGCATACTGCTTTCCCCCAATCCTAAAATTCTTAATTTCCTTCTTTCTCACATTGCTTTCCAATCTCTTCTGTTTTTCTTCACTTGTACCCTTCCTATCAATTAACAATCCTGTTCCATTCACTCTTTAATCAGCTACAATCTGCCTTCTGCAGCCCCCACTTTACCAAAGATTTTCTTAACGGTCCTCTTTATATTCACCTCCTTGGGAGGCCACCAGTGTTGAGACAGCCCTCTGGGACTCCTTCCTCTGGAGAGATCTCTCCTTTCCAAAGAAAGTCTTCCTCTGGTTAGTGACGTCATACTCTAGTTTTGCCCCCCATATTCTGCCCATTTTTATTTGGTCGCCTCATTCAGAGATATCGACTGCTGTTATTTTCCGTTATTTTTTTTTCCTTCAGGGAATTTTCTCCATCCCTGTATCTTCAACTGTTACTTCCATGTAAAGTCCTTCAACTCCAGCTTCAGATTAATTTTTTTTTCTTTTTAACTTCAGATTCTCTTCCCCTCTTGACTTCTTAACTACTGCTGTATGGATAGATACTCTCTTCCCTGCACACACAAACTTGACAACTCCTTCTGTTCCCTCTCCCCAGTGTGTTCTCTGCTTGTGTTTCTTATTCTGTTCATGAGGTTTGTATGAGTCAAGGCTAAACATCTCTCTGTAGCTTCATCTTCCCTATTGCCTCTTTCATTGGTTCATTTGGCCTTAGTCTCTCTCAGAAAGGTTTAGCCCCACCCCGTCCTTTCCATTCCCAAAGGTGCTTCCTCACTCAGACCCTATGGGCTCCTCATGTCCGACACCATCTTCTTCACTCCTACCTTTATGATGCCGCCATGTTGAAGGTTTCTCAACCTCCGATCTGATCACATGACTTGTGTTGCTAAGCCCCAACCCTCCAGGTCTCCACCTTGACAGCAAAATTCATGCCAGCCTCTTTCAGACGGCATTCAAGGCTGTCCCCACCACCTATGGCCGCTCATTTCCAACTTTCCACCACACTGGAAGCGCTACACGCTGAAGTTTACCTGGTTACTTCTTTTCCAGACACATCCCATGTTTTGAGGTTTTTAAGTTGTTGAGCATCTGAATGCCCAGCAGAAGTCCCTGCCTTTGGAAAACACCCACCCCCACCCCACCCCCCACCCCGATGGAATTTTCTGCCTTTTTTTTTTTTTTTTTTTAAGGCAGAGCCAGTTTTTCCCTCACAGCTATCTCCGCTTTCTGTGTGATTCTTCAGATACGCTCTTATTTTCCCCTTTATTCCAGTTATTTGCCTAATGTCTTCTCCTTCCCCTACTTCACACTCCTCTCGTCTCTGTATCCCCAAAGCAGGCCTAACAGGGTGCTTCTTCACAAATGGTGGCCGAACAAAAAGCCATTGACTATGAGATTTTGTTCACCCTGAAAATAATTCTGCTCAGTTCTTTGCACATAGTCGAAGTTTGAATGCATTCTTAGATAATAGGTATAATCTCACTATCTATTACTTAAAAAAAAAAAAAAACTATTGAGATAAAAGCCTCTCTTACCCAGCTCTCACTTGAAGTCTCTTCTGGCAATCTCCAGAATTTCTAGAGCGCCCTAGTGCCTATCGGTGTATCTGTATGCCAGTTTATTATTGGAATGATAGAGCCCTCCACGTGGCAGGGGAGTTTGGGGCAGGGAAGGGGGAAACACTGGGGTGAGGGAATCTATATTTTAAAAGCATTTCTTCTACAGAAAAGATCCACTAGGGATATTTTTTTCACCCCAAACTTTCTCCAGAGGAATAACCATTTAGGGGAAAAGGAAAGTGGTATTTCTCTTCCTAAAAGACAGTGATATTAATAACCTACATAGTGCAGGAAACGTGTTCAACCTGCATTGCTGTTTTTGTGACTTTGAGTATACCAGAACTATGCAGACCAATCAGTGAGAGATGCGGGGCTGGGGGTGGGGTCGTGTGCATGAGACAGTAAGCTCTTCTGTAGGGGTCCGTAAAGGACCTAGTTGTTTTTGTACAGTACCTTTCAGGATGGCATTGACCTTTCACTATTTGGATGAGGTGCAACAAGTTTGACAGAACTGGAAAGTGAAATTTGATTTTAAAAACTAATAGTTAAGTGGAAAGTAGCTAGAAGTAGAACGCAGTTCTGAGTTCCCTGGCTTTTTCTGAACACAGGACATGTCCAGCATAAATGCTCATTAAAAAAAAAAAATCACTTTTGAACCCATTCAGAAGTGTTTTTGTTTTTGTTTTTTTGTTTTTTAAAAATTTTTATTTATTTGACAGACCGAGATCACAAGTAAGCAGAGAGGCAGGCAGAGAGAGAAAGAAGAGAGCCTGATGTGGGACTTGATCCCAGGACCCTGGGATCATAACCTGAGCCGAAGGCAGAGGCTTAACCCACTGAGCCACCCAGGCGTCCCCATTCAGGAGTTTTTTGAAATGCAGACTTTTATTGAGCCTCAGAACTTCTACGACTTCCAAATCATGCTAATAAAATAATATTAAGTATCTGAAGGCTGAGTAGGGGGGTAGCTGAAGTATAGGACCACAAGGGGGATCTGGTTACAGAATTCTTTTTGCATACTCGTATTGCTCATTTTTTGACCATTCTTTGTTTTTTTTAAGGTAATTATTTTTGTAAGAATTTTAAGAATCTCTTATTTCTTGTATTCCTGGATTGGAATTCTGTATTGCCAGAATAGATGTGTCTGTAGGTGTTTGCCCATATCCACCTGTCAATGTGTGTGTGTGTGTGTGTGTGTATTTTTGTGTGTGTACTCACATGCTATACCATCTTAATAAGAATAACCAATCAAGATTTGAGAAAAGCTATTAAATATTCCTTTACTCTGAAAATGTAGAGAAACTAATAGGTAGCTTTCCTTTTTATCTGGTTGCTTGGGGAAAACCCTTACAATTTTTGTAAAAGCTTTCAGTTCTCTTCACTTGAAGGCTCTTGGGCGCACTTACAGAGTTTAGCTTTCTTAGCACATTTCTTTTGAGGAGGGGTTTCCTAACTTAGGGTCCAGATATGGAGCCAGGGTTTTTGTGAGCCCCCTGAAACTAGAAGCTGAAGCCCTTCTTTTTAGTATATAGAGGATCTTAAGCTTTCTCCAAAGTCTCAAAATGGCCATGGTTCATCAGTTTCCTTCAGTAGGCTAAGCAGCATTGGTTAAGGTAATAGGAGGTAGACCTTCTTAATTGGCCTGATGCCAAAGGACTGCTTCAAATTGATATACACATTGGCTTTCTAAAATTTTATTTTCCAGGTGTCAGTTTCCAGCCATTTGCCCTGTATATATTACACAGTATGAGGGAAGAGATCAGAAGCACAATCTCAAGACTTCTCTCAGTAAATAATTACTCAGCTAATGATCCCTTGCTTGAGGACAATAGGTGCTTAATTCTCTCCACTCCTCTAAAAAGTCCGTAGAAGTACAAAATACACAGAATAATGGGTTTTTGTTAAAATCCTTTTCTCATATGGTCTAATTCTATCTTATTAATCATAGAATATAAAATTTTTAGAAATTGCCATTGCCATGTCCCCGCTGATGGCCTACGCTGGCATTGACGGGGTTCCCTTGGATCGTGCCGCTGGCTCACATTGATCAGATCCGGGCTGAACACTCCTCAGTTCAGGTCAAGGGAGCTTCTGCTAGGTGTTTGCTGCTGGGTCAGCACATTTTATAATTTTCCTACCAGGATGGCCTTCGTGTCTCACCTATTGCTGGATGCAACTTGCTAACCAGCCCTTCGGCGATTAAAACTCAGACACCGATAGAGGGCACACTTTGCATTCTTTTCCTTGTGCTTTGTTCTCAAGATCTGTAGGATGTGTGCTTCCTTTGCTTTGTCTCCTTGGTTCAGGTGAGAAAACCACTGCGCTCACTCCAGTAAGAGTGGTGCTGCGATCATCTTGAAATCCACACAGAAGGAGAAAAAAGGAACAAATAAAGAGCTTTTGGCTTTACTGGGGAATTTCTGTTTCGGGCCCCTAATCTTTTTGACAGAGCCTCACGGAAAGGCAAACTTAACCAACCTCACAGTTTTAAGATCTGAGAGATAGTTTGTGTCCATTTACCAGTGGATTCCAGCTTCTACGTTCACTTTGGAAAACACGTTGTATGAAAAAATGTTTTCCTTGAGGTGAACACCTGAAAATTCAAACAACTGGTAAAATTTGAAGTTGTCCAGAACAACTGCAAATTGATGCTTGCCAATTGTTTGTCAACTTCTTTAATCTTTATGGAGAATATTCTTTTCTTTTAATGAATCTCTCACCTTTTTGTCTGAGAATAATGAAAATTGTCTGATCTTATTTTGAAAATCCAGTTTTTTTCTTAAAAGGTTCTCTTTCCTCCTCGTGTAATGAGGTCTGATAGAGGATTTTTAAAAATTCTCTGGCTCCTCATTGTTCACTTTTGATCTGCTGTGTTCTAATGTCTCCCTGTAGATAAAATCTGGCTTTAAATGGTGAGGGATTTGCTAGATCGTTATGACCTTGCATATTTATCACGCTTTCTCCCCCTCACCCCTCCCCCCCAGACCAGTTTTCACTTGAGTTGAATCTTAGTGGAGTTACTATCCCTATGACCAGGAGGTGTATTCTGTACCCATTGTGCCTCCCCTACCATAGTCTTTTGGAGTAACTATGTTTTGTTTTGTTTGGTTTTGTTTGGTTTGGTTTGTTTTGTTCTTTTCTACCACCATCCCTGGTCCTTGGAGACTGCACTGAATGAAAAACACTTGGCATCCCAGTGGGTTGAGAAGAATTACACCAGGGCTCCAAGTTTACCATCAGGAAATACAAATTAAGGCAGTTCTGGTCTTGGACTTGTCAAGCCCTCTGGGTAGTCCTTGAAGGTAGAAGAACACTTTGTTAAAATGCTAATTTTTGATAATTGAGTCTTGTTGTTCTAGAGGTTTTTTTGTTTTGTTTTTTTGTTTTTTGGTATTTTTTTGGTTTTGGAAGTGTGTGTGTGTGTGTGTGTATGTGTTTAAAGGTCAGGTTTATAGGAGAGTTTTGAGGAACTCTTGTGTGTTCTTGGCTCTTCTAAATAGATAAAAGGAAGTGGCAGAGAACACCTGTAGGTTGGGTGAGCAGAATGAGCAAACTAGCTTAAAATTTTCTGTTTAAGGATCTGGAGTCTTATTAACGTTTTGCAAGAAATTAGGGCTGTCCTATCTGTAGCATTCCTTCTACTGGTGAAAGATATCTTGTGGTCACTGTCCTTCCATCAGGTTAGTATTATAGGGAAACTTTGTTAAAGTTAGGAGACAGAGTAACTTAAAAACTCAAATATTGTTTGATAATGGACAGCTGTGGTTCCCAGGAGCATGATTAGTGGGTTGAGGTTGGTTGGTTGTGGAGTTTGGGAAGCCATTTACCACAACTTCTGGTCCATAAATTATGCAGTGGCTGATATGTGACTCTTGACTGAATCCTGTCAGTTATGAGTGATGTTTTTTGTTCTGCCTTTCAATAATGCTATTCTATAAATGACCTAGGACTTGGAAATTGTCCCTTGAAAATCATCCAAAATTATGAAATAGATGCAGTGTAGTTATTCCCTTATGTAGAAATAAAATAGTCCTTTGCAACTGCTGCGGGTGATAAACATGATTTGGATTTGAAGTGTCTCCGTGCTAACTGTTGTAAAGTCTTTTGCAAGCTTCAAGTAGTCCTTTTAGTTGAATATTGAGACCAAGTTTTGAAGAGATGGGAGAGCCTAGACTTACGGAAAGAAAGAACAGGAACAAGATCACTCCTGTTCAAGACTTGTGGCCTGGCATGTGGAAAAAAGATATGATGAATCATATTAACTTTTGGAATTAGAGGCAAAATGAAGGAGGCTCATAGGAAAATTCCAGGTGTATATAGGAAACTATTAATAGAAGAGATCCCTGCTTGATAATCCATAGAAATGGCCTTTTTCTAACAACAGGGTCTTTTCTTTTCTTTTTTCTTGTTTTCTTTTTTATTCTTTCTTACAAAGGGTGTTTCTTAAGAGTGTTGTAAAACCAGGGACTGTACTGACTGTAGAGGGACCTCTAAGGACCATTCACACCACGATGAATACATCTGTAATGCATCTGGCATCTACTAGATACTAAAATAGAAATTCTTGTCGACAACTGTTGACTCAAATTACAAGACTGGTTGTAGGCAGAATACTAAACAAAATTACTTCATTAGATTTTGCATCATATGTCTCTGAGTCATTTTAAATGTTTGTAATAAATAATTCTATAGATACTAAAGTTTAATCTGAATTCCTAACAAAGGAAAGAAGACCTATTTCTCAATTCCTACATGAGCATGTCATGTAAGTCAGTTTCTGGAATGCTTCATTATAAGAAAGCCAGATTTGGGGCGCTTGGGTAGCTCAGTGGGTTAAAGCCTCTGCCTTTGGCTCGGGTCAGGTCATGATCCCAGGGTCCTGGGATTGAGCCCCACATCAGGCTTTCTGCTTACCCGGGAGCCTGCTTCCCTTCCTCTCTCTCTGCCTGCCTCTCTGCCTACTTCTGATCTCTGTCAAATAAATAAAATCTTTAAAAAAAAAAAAAAAAGGCTAGGTTTCAATGGCAGCTGTAGCCAGCATGGGTTGTACCATACAAATAGTTTATTTTTTTGAACCGGTTTACTAGACTGGAAGATAAATAAGTGCTTGATGAAAATTTGTTAATAATAGCTTACACTTAGGAAAACACAATAGGCTTTAAAAATCCTATTGCGGAAGGTAGAGAAATGCAAGTATATCCTCAAATGTTACTTATGGAATTTTATTCGACAGAGACAGAGTGGGAAGTAATGGATTGCCCACTTTGAGGAACATCTCTGGTATAATAAAGTACTCTGTTAGCTTTAGAACAATATTTTCTTTTTTTTCCCCCTTTTTGTTTTAAGATTTTTATTTATTTGTCAGAGCAAGAGAGAGAGAGAGAGAGAGAGAGCGAGCGAGCGAGCATGCACAAGCAACAGAGTAGCAGGCAGAGGCAGAGAGAGAAGCAGACTCCCTATTGGACAAGGAGCCTGATGCAGGACTCAAGCCCAGGCCCCTGGGATCATGACCTGAGCCAAAGGCAGTCACTTATTGAACTGAGCCACCCAGGCATCCCTGGAACAATATTTTCTTAATGATTAGGTTGAAGATGGTTGGTATTACCAGCCACACTTTTGATGATAAGAAGTTGTACAGGACATTTAAATGTTGGTTGATGGTTTATAAAAATATGCTGATGGCTGGGCATAACAAAATGAATTTATAAATGAAATTTTAACAGAAAATAAATATAAGAGCTTTTCTGTTAAGATCAAAGAAACCACAATGGAGGACTAGGATGTTGGAGACAAGGGGTTATCATTGATTTTTTTAATCCTCCTGAGGTTATGATGTAATAGAGTTGCAAAAAGGATTGTGCTACATTAAGAGGAATATTTACCTAGGTCGAAGAGTGAGGCAGCCGGAGGTTCCCAGCCCACACCAGTGTTCTAGATGCCATGACTTTTAAGAGTGCGTTGGCAGCACACAGTAGATTTCTCGGGGCTGTTCTAAGTACCACAAACTAGGTGGCTGCAAAGACCAGACTTTCATTTCCACACATTTCTGGAGGTTAGAAGCCCAGCATTAAGGGGTCAGCAGCTCCATGTACCATCTGGTACTGCAGAGGGGGGATATCCTTTCTGGCCTCTTGCATCTTCTGGAAGCCCCAGACATTGTTTAGCTGGTGGCTAACTCCGGTCTCTGATCCATCTTCACATGGCTGTCTCCCCTCTGCTCTTGCAAGAATACCAGTTGCATTGGATTCCTGCCCACTCAGATGACCTCATGTTAACTTGATTAGAGTTGCAAAGGCCTTATTTCCTTATATGTCTACACTCATAGGTATTGGCGATTAAGACTTCATCTCTTCTGGCGGGGGGGACACATTTCAGTGCATAGCAAGTCCTAACCTGTGCCAGACATGTAGGTTCTTAATGTGCTCATTTTCATAACAGCCCTGTGGAATAAGTACTATTAATTATACTTAATAATAGTATCCATGGCAACAGAAGTGGAATGATTGTGTGTGGCCATCCCGCCTCTCCTAGACCATGTCCTGTACATACAAGAGGACAGTAGTAACATCCCTGGCCTTGGGCACAAAGGGGCCCTGGAGGGTGAAGCTGTTTTAGACATGGTTTATAGGGTTGGACTAGGAAATTTCAAATTCTTTCCCACCTCTGAAGTTCTATGAAATTGTACGAATCCAAAGAATCCCTTCAGTGTGTTGCTTTTTCAAATAACCATGACTCATATTGGCTTCTTATTGTTAGGCTGAAGTTGAAAAATCTATTTTACTGATTTCCTGTTGAAGTTGACTGAACTCTAAGAGCCAGGAGCATCCTTGACAGAACATTACTACAATCTCCATATTGTCTGTGGTATATTGCTTTTGGTGTTAGAGGTGTTTTAAATTAGTTCCCTTTGATTTTGATTGGCATCCAGTATTGTTTTATTCATACTCCTTTGCTATATATAAAGGGCTAGTAGAACATTATTTTTTTTTAAAGATTTTATTTATTTCTTTGACAGAGAGAGAGTAAGAGATCACAAGCAGGCAGAGAGGCAGGCAGAGAGAGAGGAGGAAGCAGGCTCCCCGCCAAGCAGAGAGCCCGATGCGGGGCTCGATCCCAGGACCCTGAGATCATGACCTGAGCCAAAGGCAGAGGCTTAATCCACTGAGCCACCCAGGTGTCCCGAAACGTTATTTTTAATATTCTTGCATTTTGTTTTATTTTAAGACTTTGAGAGCGTGTGTGTGCATGAGAGCGAGAGGGCACAGAAGCAGAGCGTGAGGCAGACTCCCCACCAAGTAGAGACCCTGATACCGGTCTCGATCCTACGACCCAGGGATCATGACCTGAGCCGAAGGCAGATGTTTAACGGACTGAGCCACCCAGTCGCCACCAAAGCATTTCTTACAGGAAAAGCAGGCAATAGGCTGAGCTCTTTTTCTTGAATTGCTGGAGTTCAGAGAGCGGAGTGGGTGGGTTAACATCACTGCAAGCAAATAAAAGGCTTTGATTTGTGTCAGGCCATTGCCTGTCAGATGGAAGAGGCAGTTTCTGCCTACTGAAACATTAGTGGTCAAATGACATCAAAACAATCCTTTTGGCTTCTGCTCACAGGAATGAAATGCAAGCCTTGTGCAAACCTGAATTCTATTAGACATCTTCTGATAATGTTTTCTGTTAACAGCTTTCAGAGACACTCCTGAGTGAACATACAGTAGCTTCAGCCTGGTGTAATCTGAGGCTCATTGGGTAGAAAAACAGTACTTTGTGCTACTTAAACACTCTCTGGAAGGCTTAGAAAGGGAGGAAGGAAAATATTTGAGGAGATCAGCTGGATGTTGTATTCTACAAGTAACGTCACCTGAGAAGGATTAAAGTTTCCCCAAAGCTTGACCTGAATGGCTGCTAGCCACTTCGAATGCACTCTCCAAGGCCATCAAGAAATAGTGTGTTTTTGGCTGTGTAGTCTTGAATTTGCAGGCATATCAGGAAAGGGTCTAGAGTCTTCCGTGGGTACGTGGCAGTAAAGTTAAAAAAAAAAAAAAAAAGAAATTCCTATTTAGGAGCTACAGCTGGCTCTAATTATGGAATCTTTCCTATATCCATTTAAAAACTTAGCTTATTGCTACCAGTCAAGTTACCATTGGTGTCCCTTTTATACTACCCAGAAAAGGATACCTGTAATATGTACACTTAACAGTTTAGTGAAGTTGAAAATTTAATTCACACATGTCTGTGAGAAAGATTGTATTAAAGAGCCTTCTAGAGGGGCACCTGGGTGGCTTAGTGGGTTAAAGCCTCTGCCTTCGGCTCAGGTCATGATTTCAAGGTCCTGGGATCGAGCCCCATATCGGGCTCTCTGCTCAATGGGGAGCCTGCTTCCTCCTCTCTCTCTTTGCCTGACTCTCTGCCTACTTATGATCTCTGTCTGTCAACTAAATAAATAAAATCTTAAAAAAAAAAAAGAGCTTGCTAGAAATCTTGAACATAAACACCTTTAATACGTGGCTCCCAAGAACAAGCCTGTTGCTGGAGAAAGAGAACACTGTAGATCCACGCCTCTCTTCCAAGTCAAGTCCTTTAGGGTGCTTTGAAGAGCACAGACAGTATTGCAAGCCAGGAGAACAGAACTGGAATGCACCTGCTGCTTTTACTAATGAAAGATTAAGAATTATTATTTTTTTAAAAATACCCCTTCAACCTGTATGTTTTCGACAGAACCAATGAGCATATCTGCTCATTAGGGCTAGTAGTTCCTGTCCTTCAGACCCCATTTTTCTTTCAGTTGGTTTTGAAAGTTACTTTGGTAATAAAGCCCACCTTGTTGGAACACTCAAATGTTTTGTCCTGGAAGCAAATGATAAAGACTTGACACTGTAACAATCACTAACTGGGGAGGAGTTCTCTTTTATGTATAATCGATACAAAATGTCCTATTAGTTTCAGGTGTCCATCATAGTGAGTAGCTATTTATATACAACATGAAGTGATCCCCACAATAAATGCAGATTTTTTAAAAAGATTTTATTTATTTGACAGATAGAGATCACAAGTAGGCAGAGAGGCAGGCAGAGAGAGGAGGAAGCAGGCTCCCTGCTTAGCAGAGAGCCTGATGCGGGGCTTGATCCGAGGTCCTGGGATCATGAACTGAGTCAAAGACAGAGGCTTAACCCACTGAGCCACCCAGGCACCCCCAATAAATGCAGAATTTTTTTATGACTATAAATCCAGTGTCTGTTCATTGTTGGAAATTTGGAAAATAGAGCAATGAAAAAACAAAATGGCCAATAATCCTTCTACTCAGTGATTAACATTTTAGTTTTTTTATCCTTCTAGAAGTTTCCTTCCCGTCTACATAAATATAACATTTTAAATCTATATCATAAGCACCTACTTATTCCTTACTACTTCAATGACCTTATTTATAACATCTGTATTGTCAGTTGTCCACCATGAAACTTAAAACTCCATTTCTTTTGGGTAGTCAATACTGAAAACTTTTAATGTTGATATGAACATCCTTTACACCTTTTTCCCTTAGGAATCACATATAGAACTGGATACAGTAATATACTATAATCGTTACATTTATTGAGCACTTTCTTTGTGCCAAGCATAGTTCTTTATTCTGCATGTTATTTAGTTCTTAAATGATCGTGTAAGGTAGGCCCTATTTTTTCCTAGCCCCTTTACAGAGGAAGGCTCTGAGGCCTAGAGGGTAAATAACATGCACAAGGTCACAGAACTAGTAAATGTCAGAGCTAGAATTCCAGTCTAGGCATTTGGATTCCACCATGCTCTTCACCACGAGGATGGAAAGCTAAGTCTTTTTTTTTTTTTTTAAAGATTTTATTTATTTATTTATTTGACAGAGATCACAAGTAGGCAGAGAAGCAGGCAGAGAGGAGGAAGTAGGCCCCCTGCTGAGCAGGGAGCCGGATGTGGGGCTCGATCCCAGGACACTGGGATCATGACCTGAGCCGAACGCAGACACTTTAACCCACTGAGCCACCCAGGTGCCTCAAAAGCTAAGTCTTTTGATGCTACTGCCACTTCTCCAGAATATTTCACAGATACTAATTTTTTTAGGTGGGAGATGGGATGCTTACTTCCTTGAACTTTAGATTTTTTTTTCATATATATATGTGTGTGTGTGTGTGCACACGTGTATATACATATATATATATACACATATATATATATATACATGTGTATGTAATTACATATATGTATATAAATAAAATCAGGTCATGATCTCAGGGATGTGGAATTGAACCCCACATCTGTCTCTGTGATCAGCAGGGAGTGTGACTGAGAGGCACTCCCCTCTCTTCTGTGCCCCTCCCCATGTTCGTATGTGTGTGCTTGCTTGCTTACTCTTTCAACTACATCTTTAAAACTCCTTGTTGGATTATTTTTGAGAATAGAAAGAAGCCTCTCCTTTCCCCCCAAGAAGCTCACTGTTGAAATAGAATATTCTTTCCTTGGCTCCACAAAACCTATTACTTGGTTGCTTAAACCTTTATTTCTCCTTTCTGTGCAATACCTCGGATTTCTCTATGCCCCTTCTGTATATTTCGAATCCCTCTTCCAAGTCTGTTGGCATTTTATTGACCATTTTGTCCCTGTCTCTCTCCCAAAACATGTTGGTAGGCTTCCAGCTGCTTTTCTTGTGGTCCCTTCTCCACTGGGAACTCAGAGGAATTGCTTATACGACAGAAGTCAGAACTTTTGATTCTGCCTTTTGTTAATACCTGAAAGAACATCCAAACTCCTGCTCAGATCTGAAGGCTCCATGTGACCTGGTTTCTGCTTATATCTCCAACTCTCCTTTTGACATCTCAGGCCTTTTGGTCTCTGTTTCTCAAACCCCTATAACCAGTCTTCCTGCCTCAGGACCTTTGCATTTGTTGCTTACTCTGTATAGAAAGATCTTTCTCCCTCCTTTTCATAACAAGCTCCTTTTCTAGTCCCTGTTCCTAAAACAGCACATTGCCCTCTTTGTTTTCTGCAGTTAAACTGTCCCACTGGGGCCAGGAAAGGGTGAGGCAAGGTGGGGGTGGTCTGTGAGGAGCACAGATCCAAGGTGTGCTCGCCTAAGCCCGAGAAGGAGTGACTCCTTGCATGTTGCACTGCAGGACCCTCACTCATTTCCCCTGGTCACAGCGCCCTCTATTCTATCACATCCTAGAATTTGTTCTTCTAGCAGAGAACAAAATCCATTTCAAAACCCATTTCTTTTCCCTCTTGAGCTTGTAGCGAGAGTACATTTCCCTTATACCTGGGTGTGACTCTGGGCCTGGGGTTTGTGGTGGGAAGTGTGCAGAAGTGACATATTTACTTCTAAACCCGGTCCCAGTTAGCCTCCTGTGGGAAAGTCTCTATTCTTAAGTCAGCCAGCTCTGTGCAGAGGCTCCTGCCCCACTTCTCTGCCCACCCCCCAACCCCTGCCCCAGGGGATGGCAGGACCACCAGGTAAACAAATGGCCTGTGGAAATCTCCCAGCTTCCCATCCACACCAGACTCTGAGCAAGAAACAGACTTCTTTTGTGTAAAGCCTTGGAGACTTGGGCATTGGCATCAGCGTGGGTGAATCTGGAGGATATTATGCTAAGTGAAATAAGCCAGACAGAGAAAGACAAATACTGCCTAGCATCACTTATATGTGGCATCTAAAAGAAATGTCCAAGTCCGAGAAATAGGGTAGAAAAGTGGTTGCCAGGGTGCTGAGGTGTAGGGTAACTAGGGAGAGTTTGGCAAAAGGTCACAGAGTTTCAGTTAAGAGTAAGATCTAAGGATCTCATGTAGAACATGGGACGACAGTTGATAGCTAATTTATGTTATAAAAATAGTGTTAAGAGTGTAGAATGTGTTCTGAGCCAAGCAAGAGTAGATAGGCGATGGGTGTGTTAATGAACGTGGTCGTGGGTGTCTTTTCACAATGTAGATGTCTATCCAGTCATGTACACTTCAGTAATATTACACACTTATCTGCCCATTACACCTCAGTAAAGCTGGGGGGAAAGCTTGCCCAGCCCTCTCCAATTCTGTCCAATCCAAAGCTCCATGTGGCTTTCAGAACAGAAGGTCCAAGGCCGTGGGAGCTTTTCCACGTATTGTCAGTGCTTAGTACAATACTTAGTCTGTGGCAGTTAGGAAAGATTATTTTGAACAAATTATTATTATTGAACAAATTAGTATTATTTTGAACAAATTATTTTGATGATTATTTTGAAGAAATAAATGCAGGCTATCAATAGCGGTCTGCCAAAAAAATCTAAGAATGGCCAAAGAATAATGCAGATAAGAAATGTCTTCTGGGTTCAGAGGGGGAGAAGTGAATGATTATCTAGAAAAAGAGTTTATGAAAATGGGGACATAAATTAACACTTAAACATGAGGGCTACGTGGGGGGCTCCGTCGACTGAGCATCCCACTCCTGATTTTTGGCTCAGGTCATGATCTCAGGGTCTTGAGATTGAACCCCTTGATGGGCTCTGTGCTCAGCAGGGAGTCTGCTTGAGGATTCTCTCCCCCTCCCACAGGTTCTTTCTTTCTCTCTCTTCTTTCTCATCCTCGCTCTCACTCTTTCATTCTTCCTCTTTTGCTTTCTCTTTCTCTCTCCATCTCTCTTTCTTCTTTCTCTCTCCATCTTTCTCTTTCTTTTTTTTTTTTTTTAAGTTTTATTTATAGACAGAGACCACAAGTAGGCAGAGAGGCAGGCAGAGGCGGTGGGGGGGGTGGTGGAAGCAGGCTCCCCATTGAGCAGAGAGCCCGATGCGGGGCTCGATCCCAGGACCCTGGGACCATGACCTGAGCCGAAGGCAGAGGCTTAACCCACTAAGCCACCCAGGCGCCCCTTTCTTTCTCTCTCTTTTCTCTCTCCTTCTCTCAAATAAATCTGGGGCACCTGGTAGCTCAGTTGGTTAAATGTCTGACTCTTGGTTTCAGCTCAGGTCATGATGTCATGAGTTGTGGGATATTATGTAGGGCTCTGCACTCAACAGGGAATCCCCTTGAAGATTCTTTCCTTCTACCCCTCCTGAGCTGTGCCCTGTGCTCTCTAAAATCTTTAAAATTAAAAAAAAAGAAAAAGAAAAAAAAAAAACCTGGGCCACTTATAAAGTGGTCCTTACATTTCTTTTCTTTCTTTCTTTCCCCTAGACTTTATTTATTTGTTTGAGAGAGACAGAGACCACAGGTAGGCAGAGAGGCAGGCAGAGAAAGAGGGGTAAGAGGTTCCTGGCTGAGCTCTCTGCATGAGAGAGAAAGAGACATGGTGGGAGACACGTCCTCACACCACACACACACACACACACACACACACCCCACACCACAGTGGAGAGACATGCACACCGTACATGAGAGACACTCTCACATACACACTCAGAGAGGCACTCCGGTACCTGTGGACAGAGAGGCACAGACACAAACACATAGAGAGGCATTCACAGAGACAGAGAGAGAAGCACTCATCACACCCGCAGAGGGAGATGCACTCAGACACGCAGAGACACATATACAGACACACACATACAGACGCACTCAGACACAGACACACAGAGATCCACAGTCAAACTCAGACTCACACACATATACAAACACACAAA
Organism: Neogale vison; assembly: GCF_020171115.1. Taxonomy (NCBI): domain Eukaryota; kingdom Metazoa; phylum Chordata; class Mammalia; order Carnivora; family Mustelidae; genus Neogale; species Neogale vison. The sequence continues at coordinate 30,385,585 of NC_058094.1, forward strand.
CACACATGGAAAGAGACAGTCACCCAGAGAGAGAGACCTACATACACACACACACGCAGACGCATGCACACTCACCCGGGGAGAGAGAATCTCGCATGCATGTGTACACAAACCCACAGACTCTCACATACACACACACAGACACGGATACACATGGGTAGAAAGACTCACACATACATTCACACACACGTGGAGAAAGACTCGTGTGTTCTCTCTCACACATATACACAGATTCACAGAGACTCACACAGAGAGACCCACAGAGACACTTGGAGAAGAGAGAGAGACTCATGCACACAGACTCACGTGCACAGAGAGACACTCTCACACAGACCTTCTCAGAGAGACCCTCACAGAGGACACTCTCACGCACAGAGAAACTCACATAGACACTCTACACAGACTCACACGCAGAGACTCACACACAGACACTCAGAGACACACACACACACACACAGACTCACAGAGAGACTCAGAGAGACAGACTCAGACTCATGTACACACAGATACACACAGACTCACAGAGGCTTTCTCACACACACACAGGCTCTTACACACACACACACACATAAGCTCTCACACACAGGTACTCTCTCACATACAGGTGCACGCTCTCTCTCCTCCTCTCTCTCTCTCTCTCTCTCTCTCACACACACACACACGCACACACAGAGACAGTCACTCAGAGACGCCCCTCCACAGAGACCCCCTCCACATACACACAGAGACACAGAAAGACTTACAGAGAGACAGACTCAGAGAGACTCAAACTCCGAGAGAGAGACTCAGAGATAGACTCACAGAGAGAAACAGACTCTCACACAGAGAGACAAACTGACTCTCTCTGTCTGTCTCTGTCTCTCTCTGTCACACACACACACACACACACAAGGAGGGAGAGAATCACAGAGGGACAAAGACACATAGAGATAAACATACACAGAAACACACACAGACTCAGAGACTCACACACAGGGAGAGACAGACTCACACAGAGACTCACAGACGCAGATTCGCACACACAGATACTCTTACGTGCACACAGACTCAGAGACCCAGAGGCTCACACATGCTTACACACACAAGCTTACACATACACGGACTCACACAAAGAGAGACCCATCCCCCTTACATAAACACACAGACTCACACAGTGACTCACAGAGAGAGAGACTCACACACAGAGACTCAGAGAGAATCACACACACACTCAGAGATTCATAGAGAGAGACACACACAGACACACAGGACACAGACACACACACATATAGACTCAGACTCAGAGACTCACACATAGAGACACATAAAAACACATACAGACAGACCCACACTCAGAGACTCAGGGACACAGAGAGACAGAGACTTAGACACACAGAGACTCAGACACATAGAGGCTCACAAAAATGCTTCTACACAGAGGCTCACACAGACTCAGAGGCTTACACAGGCTTACACACATACATGGACACACAGAGACCTAACCTCACACACAGACTCACAGACTCGCACACACAGAGACTCACACAGAGACCGAGAGACACACACAGACTCACAGAGAGGGACTCACATAGACACACACACACAGACTCACACACAGAAAGAGACACACACAGACTCAGAGAGCGACTCACAGAGACACACACACACACACAACTGGAATCACACAGAGACTCTCACACACAGACACACACACACACACCCAGTGAGAGAGACTGATGGAGAGAGACTGATGGGGAGAGAGAGAGACTCAAACACACAGAGAGACTCACACAGGGAGACTCAGACACACACACAGACTCACTCTCTCTCTAACTCTCTCTCTCTCTCACACACACACACACATACACACGTAGACTCTTTCATACAGACTCATACAGAGAGACACTTGGACTCAGATACACATAGACTCATACACAGACTCACACAGAGACACACAGACTCACACACATACACAGAGACTCACACACAGAGACTCACACACAGAGACTCTCACACACAGAGACTCTCACACACAGAGACTCTCACACACATACAGAGACTCACACACACACAGAGACTCTCACACACACGCACAGAGACTCTCACACACACACAGAGACTCTCACACACACAGAGACTCTCTCACACACACACAGAGACTCTCACACACACACACAGAGACTCTCTCACACACACAGACACAGAGACTCTCACAGACACAGAGACTCTCTCACACAGACACGGGTTGACACAGACTCACACACACACACACACGTAGAGACACTCTCTCTCACACAAGCACAGATGGACATAGTGAGAGAGAGAGAGATGGACCCATAGAGAGGAGGAGAGAGTGAGAGATGGACCCCAAGAGAGACCAAGAGTGAGCAAGAGAGAGAGAGAGATGGATCTGGAAAGAGAGACTGAGAGCAAGAGAGAGTGAGTTGGATTGAGAGAGAGAGATGGACTGAGATGGACTGAGAGGGAGAGAGATGGATATCTGGGGGGAGACACAAACAGATGGGGGATGGGGGAGAGACAGATGAGGAGGGGAGACAGATGGAGTGAGAGAGTGAGGGACAGGGACAGGGAGAGATGGACAGGGACAGACAGGGACAGAGGGAGAGGGTAGGGAGAGGGGCAGAGGGGGGGCAAGGATGGGCCAGGACAGGGATGGATGGGATGGAGAGGGACAAACAGAGTGAGGAACAGGGACAGAGGGACAGACAAAGACAGAGACAGAGGGGACTAGGCAGGGACAGAGGAGGATGGACAGGGATGGGGGAGGGGCAGGGAGATGGATAGGGAGAGGGATGGGGCGGGGGACAGGCAGGGAGAGGCACAGAGGGAGGGGGGCAGAGAAAGGGTCAGAGGGGGACAGATAAGGACAGGGACACAAGGATGGACAGGACAGGAATGGACAGAGTGAGGGACAGGGACAGACACATGGAGAGGGACAGAATGACAGAAATAGGGAGAGAAAGAGAGCCTATTTAAAATAAAGGGTTGTCCATATAAAGAATCATGTCATCTGCAAAGAGAGTTTGACTTCTTCATTGCCAATTGGGATACATTTTATTTCTCTTTGTTGTCTGATTGCTGTTGCTAGGACTTCTAATACTGTGTTGAACAAGAGTGGCGAGAGTGGGCATCCTTGTCATGTTCCTGATCTCAACGGGAAGGACGCAAGCTTTTTCACATTGAGGATGATATTTGCTGTGGGTCTTTCATAGATAGATTTGATGAGGTTCAGGAATGTTCCCTCTATCCCTAGACTTTGAAGCGTTTTAATCAGGAACGGATGCTGGATTTTGTCAAATGCTTTTTCTGCATCAATTGAGAGGACCATGTGGTTCTTCTCTCTTCTCATATTAATTTGTTGTATCACATTGATTGATTTGCGAATGTTGAACCATGCTTGTAGCCCAGGGATGAATCCCACCTGGTCATGGTGGATAATCTTTTTAATGTGTTGTTGGATCCTGTTTGCTAGATCTTGTTGAGAATCTTAGCATCCATATTCATCAGTGATATTGGTCTGAAATTCTCCTTTTTGGTAGGATCTTTGCCTGGTTTGGGGATCGGTAATGCTGGCTTCACAGAAAGAGTCTGGAAGTTTTTCTTCTGCTTCAATTTTTTGAAACAGCTTCTGGAGAATAGGTGTTATTTCTTCTTTGAAAGTTTGGTAGAATTCCCCAGGGAATCCGTCAGGTCCTGGGCTCTTGTTTTTTGGGAGGTTTTTGATCACTGCTTCAATCTCGTTACTAGATATCGGTCTATTCAGGTTGTCAATTTCTTCCTGGTTCAATTTTGGGAGTTTATAGTTTTCCAGGAATGTATCCATTTCATCTAGGTTGCTTAGCTTATTGACATATAACTGTTGGTAATAACTTCTGATGATTGTTTCTACTTCCTTAGTGTTCGTTGTGATCTCTCCCTTTTCATTCATAATTTTATGAATTTGGGCTCTCTCTCTTTTCTTTTGGATTAGTGTGGCCAGTGGTTTACTAGGGGTGCTTGGGTGGCTCAGTGGGTTAAGCCTCTGCTTTCGGCTCAGGTCATGATTTCAGGGTCCTGGGATTGAGTCCTGCTTCCTCCTGTCTCTCCGCCTACTTGTGAACTCTGTCAAATAAATAAAATCTTAGAAAAAAAAATAAATAAAGTGTTGGACTAAATGGTCTCAAGAATCCTTTCAATGGTAAATTCATATTTCTATTCATTTGGTCCAAAACTTTTGCCAAAAATTCTACCGCCTCTTAATTATTCTGAAACACTGGTTAGCTCATTTCCCGTCTCCGTGATTCCGTTCCACTCTGGCGTAGTGGGGGCGTTGGTCCTCACCTGCTAGGTTCTGTTGTGAGACTCAGAGGCTGCACGGCAACCCCCTGCCCCCGCCCGCCTGCCTGCATTGACCCTCACAAGCTACGCCAGGCACCGAGGGAGCCCAGTGGCCGTTAGCTGCTGCTAATTAGATTTTCCACTTGCTTGCTCTGGATGTCGTCTTGCTCAGAGCTGCAACCACAAGCAAGCCTCTAAGAAATTGTCCATTCACGATTTTGGGAGATTCCCTGAAATAGTGTCTTTTAAAAATGCATTCCAATTCCAGCGAGCCCCTAAGGTACTTCTGAACTACCTAGGAATTTGAGAAAACATGCAATTTTATTGATCTGGCATCATTGAGCATGGTGCTGACGAATACAGCTCTGGTAGAAGTTTGCTCAAAATCGTAGGTAAGTTTGAATTTCTCAAACAAAGGAGCTTTTTCCTTCAAACTAGCTGCTTGTGGGGAAGAACAGAAAATGTGTGTGCTTAGAGAAACCAGCATGCTGCTTGCAAAGGTGCAGAATGCACCTTATAGTAAAAAAAGTAATGAGTTCGTGGAAACATGTTGATCTAGAACTCTGAGTCAGCATATGTTCAGTTTCGTAGCTCTCTCTGTTACCCAGTTTTACATAAATAGGTTTATTTCTCTGCGAAAAGAAGTTACATTAGAAATATTCCACCTGCTGAAAATCTAAGTTTCCTTTACAAATTACAGCATTTTTACTTTTTAAAAATTATACATCAAAAACTAATGATGTTGTATGGTGACAAAATAACACAATAAGAATTTTTTTAAATTAAAAATAAAAATTACACAAACTGCTACTTTAACATGTACATGGCTTAGTTTAGTAGAAGTTTCTGAACTTTAATTTACTTAACCCTGCTTGTACAATCTGTATGTGTTTAATGTATATGATTTGATGAATTGGGGATATGTATACCCCTGTGAAACCATCACCTTTGTCAAGGCCACAGACCTATTTATCACCTGCACAAGTTTTCTCCTGCCTTTCTTTGCTATTTATTTTGTGGTAAGAAAAGTGGGCATAAGATCTATCCTCTTAGCAAATTTTGAGCGAATTAAATTACATCTTAATTTTAATGCAGTGTTGTTCGCTATGGACCTTATGCTGCTAACAGTAGATTTCCAGAACTTTTGTGCATGTGACTTGAGTACTTAAGTGAGAATCTAGTAGAAACTGCTGACTTCTGAGGCAGGAGTCCTGGGTTCGAGATCCCTCTGGATGGGCTCCACCTCTCACTGTGACTATAGTCCTTGAATCTTTCTGGGCCTCATGTCAAAAGAATGAATTTGGTTCATTCTTGGTTCACCAATGAATTTGGTTCATTGGTGGTTTTTACTCCCCCTTCTGTCTGTCTCTGAAGAGCAAAGTCCCCATGTGACTTCTTCACTTCCTAGGAGGAAATTCACAATTACTTTGTCCTGTCCTCTCAACACACTGGCCCTGATACGCCTGGGCCCTTCTGTCCTACCCTTCAAACAGTCACACATTTTCTCTGTGTGTAACTATTTTTACTGATGAGGCTTTTAGGCAATAGGTAGTATATGAAATGCTTCTTTTTCAATCATTGGGCATTTCTTAGTACCCACGGCTTTTTGTATACAGAAGCAGCAGCCAGTTTAAAAGAAAACAAATTTCTCCATACTTTTTTTTTTCTTGCTGCTGGAGCCCCCAACCCCACACTTCAACTGTACTAAATATAGAGTGTTGATTTCTACCCCCACAAACTGCCTCTGTGACAGTTCTCAAGTCTGCGATCGCCAGTGACACCCTGTCTAGATGATAGTCATAGGCATCCTCTTTTAAGATTCAGGGGCGCTTTCAAAAAATACTAGCTCCCAGTGTTTATTCTCTCAACGTTTCCGTGAGTCTTTCTTTTTCTCTGCCAAATGTGTTATTGGTGGGATCGGGGTACAGTGGTGGGGGGAGCAGCTTTGGCCATTGCTGAAAGCCCTGCAGCGTTCTCCAGCTCTTACACACATCCTTACATGTGGTTTTGATTTTATGGTGTAAGAGGGTTCCTCACTTCTTGATTCATTTGTGGCATGTTGCTGGAGCCATCACTGTAATTCATCTCCTGGGAAGAAATCGGAAAGTTCATGCTGGCAAAGGAGAGCCCAGGAGAAAGCAAGGGAGAAACGTTTTCTTTCCCCCAAGCGATTCTGCCGTCCTTGTGGGCTTCCATCCTTGTAGGTGTGGGTAACTTTTCCTGTTCTCCTGAAGTACATCGCACTGCCTTTTTTTTTTTTTTTTTTTTTTTTTTTTCTTTTTTTCCCCCCAGTGCAGAGGTTGTGAGCTAGGAACAGAAGATCCAGCCCAGTCAGGCATCAGGTCCTGTTCACCATTTCCCAGGTAGCGGCAGCCGTTTTCCCGGAGACCGTTTCATGTATTCATGCTTGCACTCTGTGTCTTGGTTCATTCCAAATGGGATTTGATTAATGCCACCTTGCCTCCTTTTGTTGTTTAAAAAATTTTCCCCCCCTTCTAATTTTGCTGAACTGGAAATAATCAGAAACATAAACATCCTAAAATAAACAGTCACATACTCACAGCTGAAAATAAAAATTTCACATTTTATGATATTTGCTTCATCGGTCTGCATGTTCATGCTCTCGCTACTCATTTTTTAACAGTTAAACGATAGCGACTTAGTAGGATCCTGGGATAGGAGTGACAAATTACTCAAAATGATGAATCTTCTTCTGTTTAAAATGAAGCTCTGTAAAATTCAACTCTTTTTAAAATTAAGCGGTATTATAATGAAGTGATCTATATCTCAAGTTCAAAATCTTATGAAAGCTAACATTTTAGCACTCGAATACATGTGAGCAAAAAGCAGTTTGTTTTCACTTGGAAGGCGCTTCCTGGCTGTGGAAATTCTATTTGAAAATGCACTAGGTAGAAAACAAATATATCCTGGAAACACAAGTGGTTTGGACAATGCTAATGATTTCTCAATGTTGACTGAGCATAGTGGAAAAAGTAGGTGGCCTAGTGTTTTTGTTGTTATTTGTTTTTCTGAGATTATAGAATTATGTACAAGATAGAAAACTTCTTTCAAGTTTTGTAATTCCCAGCTTGGGCTAAAAAGAAAGAAAGAAATTGAAAAAAAAAAAAAAGGAATGGAAAGAGCTGCTTGTGTTTCCTCTAAATGTCAGGGATTTAAAGGTACAGTAAAGTTTAAGCTATCCCTAACTCTGAAAAATGAGTCCTTTTGGAAAGTCAAGATTCCAGGTAGGTGAAAATGATTGTTTGAAATGTTGGAACTTAGAAAAATATTTTCCCTGACTCTAGTAGATTTTCTAAAATTTCAGTTTCTTTGTGACTTTGATATTTCTAATTTTAACTATCGAGTTCTCGTGTAGCCTCGAGGGAAATGTAAAGTTGGATATTGAAAGGCGAGATCCACTTCCCGTCCCAGCCCTAGAGTTTGCTTCCTTGAAGCCCCTCAGTATTTTTTTTTTAAGATTTTATTTATTTATTTGACAGATAGAGATCACAAGTAGGCAGAGAGGCAGGCAGAGAGAGAGAGAGAGAGAGGAGGAAGCAGGCTCCATGTGGAGCAGAGAGCCTGATGTGGGGCTCAATCCCAGAACCCCAGCATCATGACCCCAGCTGAAGGCAGAGGCTTTAACCCACTGAACCACCCAGGCGCCCCTCGGGACTTCTCTTATAAGTTGCCTTGAGGCACATAGAGAGAGGCAGGCTGGTGAAGGGGTAGCCTCTCAGGTCTAAGCTGTATGTCCTTGGCAAATCACTCAGCCTTTTCTGGCCTCCGTTTTCCTGTTAGGTGGATGTGAACAGTGCCTGCCTCCTTACGGTGGTTGTAGGGGTTAGAGTGTGATCCCTCAAGAGTGTTTAACATAGTACTTAACAAATAATAAGAACAAAAAAATTCTAGCTGTCCTCTGTTTTCTGCTGAATTATTTAGCAAATACACGTAAGCATGTCCCTTATATGTAGATAGTTTCTCTTTTTAATAAAGGCAAATCTTGATGGGGTTAATCCCTTAACTTTTTGCATGACTTTAGGTGAATATTATAAATAGAGTGGACCACAGGCTTCCCCTTAAATTGCATCAGCTTTACCAACTTATTCTCTACGAAGCAGCACACTGCCCAGCAGCCTTTTCGGAATTTTCCTTGAGGTGTTTTGAGGGGCGTGTATGGTGAAGAGTGCAAATTCTCGTTTTAAGAAGATAGAACTTCTGCAACAACACATGAGATCACAGGTTGCCCTGTTTCCCCCTTAATATACTTGGCATGGCCTCTGTCAAAAGCAGGATTCAAGATTGCTATTTAAATATTTTTATTAAAATTGAAGTTTTGAATACGTTTTTTTGGCATGTGATTAACCTCCACAATCATTAATAATATTTTGTATCCTGGGTAAGGCACACAGTTTATATTAAATGATACTGAAGGGCAGGAAGGTGATAAAAATATTTATTTTATTTATTTTATTTATTTATTTGACAGAGGGAGAGATCACAAGTAGGCGGGGTGGGGGGTGTGGAGCAGGCTCCCCACCGAGCAGAGAGCCCGATGTGGGGCTCGATCCCAGGACCCTGGGATCGTGACCTGAGCTGAAGGCAGAGGCTTTAACTCACTGAGCCACCCAGACGCCCCGATAAAAATATTTCTAAGTGCTAGTCCTGCTCCCACAAGGTGACCATTGTCCAAGGAACAACTTCCTGCTTCCTGTGTCCCAAACATGCATGTGTCTCTCTAGGTGCTGACTCCTGCCCTTTTCCTCTTCTTTTCTCTTTACCTTCTTTGACTTTTTTTTTCTCTCTAGACACTTGGAATCAATAGTTTCAAATGATACCATGACCAAATATGAGCAAATGATAATATGAGCAAATGACCCGGATTTTTTTTTTTTTTAATTAAGACTGCAGACTCAGTAAAAATGTAGTGTTTTGTCTGCACACCCAAATGGTTTATTTCTAGAAAGCTTGTATATAATATAGATTGCCCTTGACAATTACATTGGAAAAGGGAATTTGTAGGATGAATGTTTAAATTCTTGCCTGTTCCATGTATAATTTGGCAGAACTGCATCAATGCACTGGGTCAGACTTGAATTATGGATTTGAAGTCTGAACCATTTCAGAATATGGGTGTGCCCGTGTAGTTAGTAGTGTAGTATTTCACAACAATGCTTTTGTCTCCTAGGTGCCAATTGTAACCCAAAGGAAAAGTTGATATGGCTGGATAGGAGAGAAGATTGTTCCTTCCTTAGAATAATGGTCTAAAAAATGACCCATGACCATTTTCATTGCCAGTCTGAGTTCTCTTTGTTTTTCCTCTATACATTGTATCCTGTTCACATCTTAATGGTTTTGTCTCCCACTGAATGGACAGTTTTCTTCCTTTCTAATCTTCTGAACAGTCTGAAGAAGTACTTGTTAAGTATTTCATGGTATATGTGGCGTGAGAAAAATCTGTAATTGTTCTTGATTTGGACATTTCACAAGGCAATCAAACCCCAGATATTATAATCCAAGATAAAGGAAAACACATTCTATCTTTGCATTTGTGAAATCGTATTATACTGTTCTGCCAAATGTACAATCATTTTCTTTTGCATAAGGCCCCGGGCCGAAATTATGGCTATTCATTCACAAATGGCTTCCGTACTCCGTGAGACATGTGTGGGAGAGTCTCCCCCAGAGTGGCCACCGCTGCTGTGGCCACTGTCCGGAACAGGGATCATTCACCTTTAACTCTCCCTGTCTTGGCTTTTTCCCTCTTCGGGGTAAGAGGTGTTTCACCTTTTATTGGGTGTTTACTGATGTGAACCTGAGATACAGGGATCCTCTAGGTCAATGAATAAAGATGGTAAGATAGGAAGGAGGTTTAAAATGGAGCTGTTTTATATTATACAGTTTTATCTCCTGGGGTGCCGACTCTATGGCAATCTGAATGGAGTAAGCAGTTAGCAAATTGTTCACATATTTTCCCCCTGCAACTCACTTAAGTAGATGTAGGGGGAAAAAATATTTTACCATTTAAGATGTATATATCAGTGTGACATACACAGACAAGATGGCTATCTTTTTAATGTCTAGAAAAGGTAACTATACTTCAGCTAAGCTTGTGTGGCAGCTGTGTGCAAAACACAGTTCTACACACGTACCTCATGCCTCACCCCCTAAAGTGTTAATATTTGTAAGTTTCAGTATTTGCAAATAGTGAATGAACTTCTTTATATTCTTTATAAGCTTGAATGTATCATTCTATATATGTAATAAAGGAAAAAAGGAATGAATATCCTCAGAGCATTCAGATTTTGAATCTAGGGGTCTAATACATGGGCTTTGTAATCAAGAGAGAAACTTGGGTTTAATTTCTGTTAAAAAAAAAATTGTGTGTGGGGTTTTTGTGTGTGTAAAACAGAGCTTTTCTATGTCCTCAAGTTGCTATTGATAATGATTCAAATGTGCTTTTATCCATATAACATCCCTTAAGTTTTTGGTCATGACAATAATGTTTCCTTTAAGTGGTTCTTTGGTTTACTTTTCTCTGGCACTGACTTACCACGCAGAGACCCCTCTCCTCACCCCTGCATGGACAGCCCTGACCACGCCCCAGCTCTCATGTTCCTCTGCTTCGTGCCTGGCTGTCACAATGAGAGCGTTCAGCCAAGTTGTCATGGTTAGCTCTTTAATTTTCTTTCCTATTAAACGTGGGTTGAGAGAATGTTGGCAGGTTTCAGGGCAAGAGGTGCTAAGTCTATTCGTTGGTTGTTTTTCTTTTTTTCCCCCCTCAAGATACAACTTTCCCCCCCAAAGTACATTGGTAAAAATTCGAAGCAAACTAAAATAACCATTTCCCTGTGGTCCTTTAGCAGAAAGAGCAATGCAATATTTTAGATAGAGTTTTGAAACCATTTATTTTGTTCCTTATTAGGAACAAAATAGGATGCCTTGTTTGCCAGCATTGGAGAAACAAGGCAGTGAAACAAGATCGTGGGGTTGTCCAAGCAAGAAACCCCACAGCGGGGCTCTGTCTACCAGCCAGCCCAGCCCCTGCCTCTCGGACGCTTGGACAGGATCTTAGAGTGACAGAGCATTACCGTTCCGTGTAAACAGTGCAAGGATTTTAATCAAAACGAACCTCCCTCTGCAGAGTGAGTACAGATTCCTAAGGTTTGAAGGTCCCGTTGATCAGACGCTTGCTGCGGAGTAGTCACTCCCGTCCAGCCGCCCCCCCCCCACTTCCCCCATCTCTCACCCCCATCTCCCCACCCCCTGCTTCCCTGCACTGCCCCCGCTCTCCACAGCCTCTGTCTGAGCCGCCTCTGTGCCTCCTCGCGCCGTGTCATGCTAGCTACAGTTTATTTTTCCTGCAGTTTGTGTATACTTAGTGTGTCCCAGCCCCTGCTTGACCAGTACTCAATCGTTTACTTGCTCCTGACAGCAGCCACTTGCTATGAATTTGGAAGCTCCCAGGCAGCGCTTTAAGGGAGCGAAGGGGTGAAGTCAGTCCTTAGAGCTCCCATGTGATGGGACCAGGATCTCGAGCTGGGCCTGACTCCAAGCAAAGCCCTGATCCCCCAGCTTCCCAGTTTTGTTCTGTTTCCCAGGCTGCCGGTCCTTCCCTCATCTGTTACCTATCACTGTTGCCCGGGATGCAGACTAATCCTCTTTAAGAACAGGGCTCCTTACTGCCCCAGGTTTCCCACTTTGTCACTTCCATTCCCTAGGTGTCAGGAGAAAGCAGTGTCCATGGCAAAGTCACTCCTATTTCTGTATAATGACTTTCTCCATCTGTTCGCCATCCATGAGCCGCACATTTAAGGAGCCCCAGTACTGAGCCAGCAGGAAATCTGGGTTGTAGGCCATAATGCCTCTTTTCTGGAATCCTCTCCTCGTGAAGTCCTTCCTCCCTTCATTTCTCCAGATTTCCTTGGAAAAGGAGAGATTCCTTCTCCTTTCTCTGTGCTCCGTCTTCGCCATTATTTCCCACCACCATTATTGGCCCATCTCCTCCTTTGTGGTCTATGGTCGCTACTTCTGCATGTTGGCACCATGCACGGACCTTCAGGGCATCCCTTCACCATCCTCTGTGAGCCTCTTCTCATGGGTCACAGCGTTCCTCTGAACTCAGCGCCCGTTGGTACCATGTTGGTGACCTTTGAGAACTTGGCTTTGGTCTCCTTATCTCTTCAGTTATTGAAATGACTCTGAACACCCTTCTCATTCTCAGTTCTCAAATTTGCATCTTCTTCTCTTGAATGCAATTTATATGGCCCAACCCTTCTTTACAATTCCTTAATTGACTTCCTTCGTTGAGCTCTTTATAACCACAGGTCCCTACTTTTTTTCCTGTCAGCATATCGTATTGGTAGACCTTATGTTGGTCCATTTGGGCTCCTATAACAGAATCTCATAGGTGGATTATAAGCAATAGAAACTTACTTCTCACAGTTCTAGAGGCTGCAAATCTGAGCTCTAGAAGCCAGTGTGGTCCTTTTCAGTGAGGATCTCCTTCCCTGTGGCAGCCAGCCATTTCCGCATGTCCTTGTAGCTTTACATGGTAGAGAGAGGGCTAGCCAGGTCAGTGGTCCCTTTTTAGAAGGGCTCCAATCCTATTCACAAGGATTTCACTCTCGTGACTTAATTACCTCCCAAAGGCCCCACCTCCAAATATTATCATATTGGGATTAGAGAGCATCAACATGAATTTTGGAGGGGGGTGACAAATTTGCTCCCTAAAAATCACCTTCCAGGCTGTGCTCAATACATCACATGCCCTCTTTAATGTCCATCACCCAATTACCCCATCCCCTCCAGCAACCTTCAGTTTGTTTCCTATGATTAAGAGTCTCTTATGGTTTGTCTCCCTCCCTGATATTGTCTTATTTTATTTTTTTCTTCTCTTTCCCTATGATCCTGTTTTGTTTCTTAAATTCCACATATGAGTGAGATCATATAATTCTTTCTCTGATAGACTTATTTTGCTTAACATAATCCCCTCTAGTTCCATCCACACCATTGCAAATGGCAAGACTTTATTTTTCGATGACTGAGTAATATTCATATATATATATATATATATATGTATATATATATATATATATCTCACATCTTCTTTATCCTTTTATCTGTCGATAGACATCTGAACTCTTTCCATAGTTTGCCTGTTGTGGACATTGCTGCTATAAACACTGGGGTACAGGTGCCCAGGTCTTTATTATCTTATTGCTTTCCCCTTTGACCTTTTGGTGATGCAAATCTCAAACTGCTAAGGGGTGTTGCCCACAAGTGGGATTTACTACTTTTTGGAGATCTTTTCATCATTGGTTTTGGACTCTACTGCGTCCTCCTCCCATACCTTCCATATGGTTCTCTGCTGTCTCGGTCTTTATTCCATACTCTCATCCCTTAGATGACAAACTTGCCACATTTTCTTTACCAAGAGGAACAGAGTTGTACACTTAGAGCTCACTAATCTTTTTTCATTTTAACTAAACATGTACTTTCCTGTTGCCATATGCTGTTCTACTTAAAAACTTCTTGGTTTAGTTACCCATTCTTTTCAATTCACTTTTTCCTACTAGTTCACATGAAATGAAACCTGTTGTTCTTACCTGTACTTTTGGTCTCCTCTCCTAGCTTTTTGTTCAGATGAGATCTGTTCCATGTTTTATCTTCTGCTTCTTATTCCCTGGCACTGCCCCCTTTGACTTTGAGAAGTTTTTAAGTATCTTCAATATTACATAGAAAATAAAAACATCCTTTGACCTTGCAACCCTTAAAATACAATTTTTGTTCTTGCCATTCTTTTCATTGTCCACCTTTTTGGGAAAAAAAAAATCCCATCCCCACAGAGTTCTTTTTTCCCATGCATTCATTCTTTAATGTCTTCTAAAATGTGGCAAAGAGAAGAACCTGGTTTCAGTTCATGCTTTGGGGCTTTCCAATATTGTTTGATAACGTTAACATCTCTCCGACAAGCCCTGTATTTTCATTTGTATGCTAGAGAGCTTCACTGTCTAGGCCAACTTGTCTTAAAAGTGAATATTCTATAGGACCTCCCCCAGCAAGAGCTAAACAGGTGGGACCCACAACTCCACACTGTCCTCTTGCTCAATGCTGATTTTGAGGATAACTCAATTCTCTTCCCCAGGTTGGAAATTCTGACTACATCTTAAAATACTGTCTCTCTTTCAGATCCTGTATACTCTGTATTATCAACACTTGTTAGTTTTTGGTTCACAATCAAATCTACCCTTTGTCGAATTTCTCCTTGCCAGTGCTCTGGCCCAGATCAATATTTTAGTTGTAATTATTGCACTCTTAAGCGATCTTTCTCGATTTATTACCCCCCTCTTCCCATTAGTTTTACACTTCAAACCAGATTAGTCTTCCTATGGTTACTCTCTGGTGCTGTCATAATGTTGCTCAGGTTTTAGGAACTAATGCCTGGAGACTAGTTTTCTTAGTGTGATGTTTCATGCACTGTTTAATCTGGACTCAACTTGCCTTTACGGCCGTCTGAGACCATCAAGTGTTTGCTCTATGCTCCAACTGAATTTCAGGGTTTATGGTTCCAAAGCATTTGCTTTTGTAAGGTTTTTTCTTTATTTTGTTTTTTGTTTCCTCCCTTCTAAAATGCCTTTACTACTTATGTTCCTTCCATTTGAAACCTAGCCCACTGGACCCAATTCAGATGCCTTCAGTGATCATAGAAGTTGAGAAGTTAATGGATTAAAGCAGGAAATTTTAATTTGTATATTTTCTAATACTTACCCTGCCTGTTAGTGTAGGTGTTTTAAACCCTGTTCATACAGCCCTTCTAATTGAATTCTTTTTAAGGATGCCAGTCATGACTTCTGTTTTTCTATTTTTCAGAAGCTTCCAGCAATAGGCACTCAGTATTACTTTCTTGATTAATCCCTTATTTCTGCTATTTCATATCTGACCAACAGTGAGAAAAGGTAGATGGGCTTGGCAGCTCAGTAGGACCTGGGACCCTCTTGGGTTTGAGGGCAGGAGCGGGGCCAGCCCAGTGGAGGCTGGATAGGTGAATTCAGTGCCTCTTCACCATCCAGGTCTTTGTTCTCCTTTTGAAAGGAACTATATGCTAAACCATCTTTCAAACATTTCCCACCCCCCTCAAGCACAGGGAAAACACCTATGAAGCATTATTTTATCCTAAGCACTAAAGTCAGACTGCTTGGGTTTGAATCCTGTCTTTGTCACTTAAGAGTGGAATAACGTTGGACGAGGTACATAACCCCTCTGTGCTTCAATTTTACCCTCAGTATAACCGGAATAACAGTACCTCATAAGGTTTCATAAGCATTAACTGAGTGAATACATGAAAAGATTATGAAACAGTATGGCATAGAGTACCTTCTCAAATGCAAAGTTATTACTACTAAGCAATGAGGAATTGCTGCAATTAGAGATATTAGAATTTACAATTTTTACTTTACTTGCCAGATTGTTAAAATGCTATGGTTTTCCAATTTTAGTATATGTGCTGCCGAAGCGAGCACAAAATGCTATCGTTTTAATACATGAAGTTAAGATCTAGGAGCTGTTGGGGAAAAAAAAAATCGAGAAACTCTTAAAACAGGAGACCTGGTGAGAGAGAAAATGAACGAAAATGTCCCAGAAAGTTACAGAAGCTAGTCTCACGTTTCTTTCGTTGTCATCTACACCAGTGGGCTCATCAACTGAATTAAGCTGCCCAAGAATAGAGATGGTTGGGACGCCTGGATGGCTCAGTGGGTTAAAGCTTCTGCCTCCTGCTCAGGTCATGATCCCGGGGTCCTGGGATCGAACCCCATGTCTGGCTCTCTGCTCAGTAGGGAGACTGCTTCCCTTCCTCTTTCTCTCTGCCTGCCTCTCTGCCAACTGTGATCTTTGTCAAATAAATAAAATCTTAAAAAAAAAAATAGAATAGAGATGGTTATTGTGATACCTAGTAGACACAGAAAAGAGAATTTTATCACATACTAGGTACCGGTAATTGAAAACAAAGAACACATGGTCTTGTTTGGGGGATGCTCAGATTGGTAGAATAAACTGGTAAATACAGACCAACATAAAACCCCTGTTGACCAGGTCCAGAGGCTGTGATCTGGGCCCTACTGCCAAGGGCAGAGGAGGCATCCTAGCAGCTCCATCTGGAAATAGAGCTGGACTTTTGCAGAGAGGACAGAACATCTCTTTTGCTGTGGATTTGAGCACATTTTAGTAATAAGAGGTGAATTTGTTTTGTTCGCGGCACAATCTGTGAGGACAGCAAAGCTCTAGTGGTGGTTTACTTGGTATGAAGGGAATGCTAATTGTACCAAGTTGTGTTGTGTTTTGTTGTTGTTGTTTTTTTTAATAAAAATTTTGGATTTTAATACAAATTCTTAAAGTTGCTTTTTAATGCTTAGAGAACAGTTTGTACAGATTCACAGGATACCATTGTCTTCCTAATATATTTAACACTAGTATAGTATAGTTCACACTATTGAGCACATGGATAGACTCCGTGGTTCTGAAATCTGAAAATGGTGAGAATTATCTGGGGAGCATTTAATGACATGGGAGCCTGGGCTCCAGTCTAGTGAAACTGAAACAGATAGTCTGAATGGGGAGCTCGGATTCTGTGTCTAGGAATCCCAGGTGTGGAAGAACTGTGGAGAAACCAGTGCTTGCTGGAACTTTGGGCTGTTGATGGGGAAATGACTAATTGTCTGTGGTACCAATTAATACTCAAAGTGAGATGAAACAGCAAGAAAACACAAAGTGAGTTGAAACTCAATGGGAAGTATCCCCACATCTTTGACTTGTACTTATCTGGTCCCTTACTTATCTTAAGAAGCAGCTATGAGAAACAGTAATTTGAAGCTAAACTAACCATGTAACTCAGAAAAGCTCTCCAGATTAAAGTTCCCTTTCCACTGCTGGATACTCATTTGTTCTTTGTCTCCATTGTTTGTTTGGAGAAGAATCCAGTGTTCTTGTCCCCAACTTCCTCCCCCACCCCCACTGAGTAATGGGTAAGACACATGTGGTAGGATTGGTGGCCTGGCAGGAATCTTCAGTAGGTTTCAATTATTTAATGTAAAATGGGTAGTGTTTGTAGGGGGGGTGGAGGAAGCAAAACAGCCTTTGGCGGGGGGAAGTTGATAATTTCAGTCAAAACATGAAGAAAATAAAACTTAATCGTGGCAAGACAAAGCAGACTCCTAGTCAGAAGTTATCTCAAGATAAAATGTACATATTTTCTAGACCTTATATTTAGGATGCTGTCTGGACTGATTTTCACATAGCTTTGGTCAGAGTCTGATTGCAGCAAATCTTTCTGTACTTCGATGCTGCTGTGGCCCCAATACCATCTCAGCTAGGCTGCTGCAACCATTATTAGAGCTCTACGTAAAGAACATGTAGATGTTAAGAACTTTTTTAAGGGCACATGGGTGGCTCAGTCAGTTAAGCGTCTGTCTTCAGGTCATGGCCCCAGGGTCCTGGGACTGAGCCCCAGTTTGGGCTCTCTGCACAGTGGGGAGCCTGCCTGCTGCTCCCCCTGCTTGTGCTCTGTCAAATAAATACATTCTTTAAAAAAAACCTTTTTTATTATGAAGAATTTAAAATAGAAGATCTCTCCGTATCCATCACTCAGACTCAACATTGATTATGCTCCCTCTATCCTTTATCTTTTGTTCCTGCTGAAGAATTATTTTATTTATTTTTTTAGAGAGTGTGCCCCAGGGGGAGGGAGAGACAGAAGCTTAAGCAGGATCTATACCCAGTGTGGAGCCACCAGTGAGGCTCCATCTCATGACTCTGAGATCATGACCTGAGCCAAAATCAAGTGTTGCGCACTTAAGTGACGACTGAGGTGCCCCCCTGCTGACACATTTTAAAGCAAATCACAGATGTTCTATTTTTACCAAGTTACTTCATGATCTATAAAATATGGTTTAGAATTACCATGCCATCAGCACATTTAACAAAATAAACAGTAATTCTTCAGCATCCTTTAATATCTATCATAACCAAATTTCTCAGATTGTCTAAAAATGGCTTTTAATCATTTATTTGAATAGGGATCCTACTTTGGGAAAAGGGCATTTTTTCTTTTTCTTAAAGATTTTATTTATTTGACAGAGAGAGAGAGAAATCACAAATAGGCAGAGAAGCAAGCAGAGAGAGAGAAGAGGAAGCAGGCTCCCTGCAGAGCAGAGAGCCTGATGTGGGACTCAGTCCCAGGACCCTGGGATTATGACCTGAGCCGAAGGCAGAGGCTTTAACTCACTGAGCCACCTAGGCGCCCCGGGAAAAGGGCATTTTTAAGGGTGGTACTAAAGATACATTTAAGGAAACACTTTATTCCAGATATAATTAGAACAAGCGGGGAGAAAAATGCAGAACCTCATGGGATTTCTTAAATATTTTGTGGAAAGAAATGACACTTTCTCTTAGTTTTCTGTCCTTAAGGAGCACCATGATCTAGCCCCTGAGAATGAACAATGTGATGCATGTTGTAAACAACGGAAACCACAGTTTCTGGTTTAATGAGAGATTACTTTTCACTTCGCATTCCTCGCCCGTGCAGACACAGTGATTTCATGTGCTAAAGTTAGTCCTACAATTACCATTTTGATTGCTCTTAGAAAAATGTACACAAAGAATACAGTGACTCAGCGCAGGGTGTTGCCAGTGGATTGTAGTTTTTAGCTTTCTGATTATAATGGAACTGCATAAAGAATGTACAACTTGGTGTTGCATCTTTCTGCTCCCTATGCCTTTCCATGCACCCCCGACAGGCATCAAGTACACCCGCCTGCCTTTTCATCTGTTTTTTTTTTTCCCCATTTAAAAAATGGCAGCTTCTTATTACCTTACTTTTTTTAAAAATTATTTTTAAAGATTAACAAGGGTCTAAAAAGTCTGGAATATAGTGAATTGCAAAACTCTATATAAGGCCTTGTTCTTAGTAAGTAAGCGTTCCATTCCTTTGTAACTACAAAGATTCCTAAAGTTATATTTAAGGAAAATAATGCAGAAGAGGCCAGAGAAATCTAATTTTGAACATAAATTGAGATTCCTGGCACCTCAGTCTGAGGTAACGGAGTGCTTGTATCGCAAACACGTGAATGGACGCTCAGAGTTGAGTAAGATCTGGCCCCTGCGGTGGAGGCATGCCGCCATTTTCTGAGGGAGAGGGAAGTGTGGCTTGGGGAAGGTGAGTGGTTTGGAGGGGAGGAGGCTGGAATCAGGGAAGCCACCTAGAAGTTTTTGCAGTAATCTTGGCACAGTTAATTAACAGCTGGACTAGGGTCCTCGTATTGGGAGACAAGAAGAGATGCTCGAGCAGTTTAGAGGTATCCTCCCAACTAGGTGACTTACTGGGTCTGGGGAATGAAAACGCAGTGACCGAGAACTTGTGCTGCAGTATACAATTGAAGATACTGTGTTTTTGGAAAGAAACAGGAAAATTCATTTTGTGTGTGTGTGTGTGTGTGTATGTTTTAATTTTAGTATCTTCACTTTGGAATCCTAGGCAGCCAAGGGAAAATGCTCACTGAATATCTAGGATATGTGGCCAGGATGCAGGGTAGAAAGGAGAACTATTGATTTGGAAGATAAAGTCATTTATTCATCTATATATAAAATACAACATCCCTAATATGCTAGAAACTACATTAAGGTGTCAGCAATTAAATTTGAGAGTGTCTGTCCTCAAGACGTTAGTTCATGATTTAGCGGGAATGAAGATAATTGAGTAGATTCTCAGTTCACATTTGGTCCATTCCTCTACGTATGTTATTACATGTTTGTGATTATGTACAGTTTGGCCTATATTTGGTAGCACCAATAGATTTTTCCCCCTCTGTAACTTTCTCTCCTTTCCTACTCTCATTTTCCTTTTTTTTTGTTTATTTGTTACGGATCTTAATTTTGGAATTAGGATAAGGGTTTGCTAGGTGTTTTATTTAAAGTTTCTTAAAGAGGCAGGGTTGGGGTGAGAACATATATTTGCCTTGTATGTGTGTGGTCTGGTTCCTGGGAGAGCACTATATCCAGTACAAGCTGTGGGTTGGTATAAGAGGTGACCACCTCCCCACTGTTCCGTATCCTTCACTAGTCCTGCCAATCTAAGCCACCATTGTAGTTGCTGACCCACTGTTAAGAGCAAAGTGTGAGGGCACCAATCATATTTTATTCTCTCTCCTTACTCTTCTTTTCTACTTGAGCCAGAGATGAGGGAAGCTACTCACTGTCTACAAAAGATTGCACATAATCTTGTCAGCTTAATGGATCTCCAAGTTCAAGGTCACTCCTGATTCAAGATTCCTTTTCCATTTACAGGATAGAAGGAAAAGTGGAGAGGGAGAGAACAAAGATGGGAACAAAGTCTACTTATTACCCCAAGCTTCAATTTTTAGCATTCCCACTGTCAGTACAGATTGTTTTTACATTTTTACTGATGGCTGATCTTGAATTTTGAAGATAGAAAGTTATGATCTTTCCTTCTCTGATTTATATGTCATTTCTTATTCTCACCAGGTGATACTTAATACTTATATTCATCTTGTTCTGAAAGAGCTTTTGCAGAACCAGAATGAGTTTGGCCTCTTCCTTTAAAATGTATTGATAATCTACTCTGTAGTTTCCAAAGTGTTTTTAATAATAAGTAATAAACATAATTTTTTTTAAGTTGGTAGCATAATAAGGTCATTTAGTTACACCACAAGAAAGGAAAGCTTATAATGGACTCCTTATGTTTATTCTTATAACTTCCTGAGTAAAGTTTTTTGCACCATATAATGATGATCCATTAGTGATGCAAGATCTTTGGGTTATTTTAAGTGCCCTCTTTATAGCCATCATTTGAAGAGAGATTAAGCTGGTGGTAGATTCAAGACCATAACCCCATGACTTATAAATAGACTGTTTCAAGTTATGCCTGTTCCAGTTTGAAAATGTAACTTGGATGCATATTTTGTGACATAAAAGAATCATTTAACAAGGAAACTGAACTCAGTCCATAGGAGAGTAATTTTTCTCTGGTAGCATGAAAAAGCCATCTTGATCCTTAAAGAATATTGCTATGTTCATAGCAGAATGCTTGCCAGTTCTTCAGGAATGACCTAAGATGATTTCAGTGAATGTTAGATACACTTGAAATATATCCCATTATTATATCTTCAGAAGGAGGAAAACTGGATAGCTGCCAGAAATGTAAAAAAAGAGAACCATTTCCTAACAAGGGATGTCTTTCCTTGTTACATTCCTAAGAACAGAACTGATCTTCCTCAGAATTCTTTCTGACTTGCCTCTACCGACTGGTTTTGGAGCTTCTCCTCTGGTTTTCCATAGGATCTGGTACACGTTTATAGCATTTACCAAAATGTACTGGTTTTAATTTTGTATATATCCTATGTAAATGGAGAATATTTAAAATAGCAGAGGAATGGTAAAAGGATTGTGGGTTCCACTCTGTCAATTTCTCCAGTTATTTCTGGGCATGTTATTTCAAGGATACTTCTGATGCAGTTACCCTCTGGCATCCATCATGGCTGTCCTCCCTTACTTAGCCACTAGCCAATGTCTGCGGCTCATGAAGTCATTTGGGGGCATCTCATCATGGCCACTGCTCATGACAATGCAAGCACCAGGTGAGACCAAAGTCTACCACTTCTGAAACTTCTCAAGTTACCAACCGTCAGGGTATCAGAGCTAGGCTGGCTTCCACGCAGAGGTAAAGGCACCTTTCCAAAGTCTACTCTGCTCTACTTGCTTGTACAAGTGAGTTCTGCTTGGGTGTCTCCACCGTATCCTCCCCCAACTCACCCAGCTCTGTTCCCTTGCCTTTTGAACTTAGGGAACTGAAATCCAGTTCAAGGGGCTGGACAACATCACAGTCTTCCTTGTTTCGTCTTTTTATCTGTCCTAGAATCTCCCTTGCAGAACCCTTCCTCCATCCCACCTACCAAGCAAATCAGACTTGAAGCCGAGTAAAGGAGAGAAGGGTCTTCTGAAAGGTTTGAACTTCAGCTGGGAGAGTTCAGATAACCCTGTTAAATGCATGTTTGTGTTTCTCACTGAACCCTGAGCTCTACAAGGACAGGGACTGTCTCTATTTTGGATCCCTGGCACTTAACATAATGTTAAAGAAGTTAAGTGGAGGAAATTATTGCAGTGTCTTGGTGAGACCTAATAGTTTTTACAACTCCTTTCAAGCTAGAATAGCTCCCATAACTACCCTCTGCTTCTTACCCATTGAAGAATATTAAATATGTAAATATACTTACTCGTGTTGCTTAGGTTCTATTTCAAGTTTCCTTTTAGTGGGGAAAAAATGTTGAGTGTTAATCTTTATTTCTCTGGAGTCATCATCATTCTAGGGAAGACTGATGAATGTTGACTTGTAGATATTTTGCATTGTAAAAGTTTTGTGGTAGGTAATACTTCCTCTAAATTTATAGCAAATTAAAAATGATGATTTTTGTGGGATTTTTTTCCCACTCCAGGTGTGGAATATTTGAGTATAGGATAGTTGAGCTGTTAATTTTGTATGTCCACAGAAATTTTCTTCTTAAAAATACTACTTTAAATATTATTATGGATTTAAATTGACAATAGCCAGAAATATGCTAGGCACTAGCAATAAATAGCATCTGATCTGTAATCCTCACAAGAATCCTTAGAAGACACACTGGCAAATTTTGTCCATAAAGGGACAGAGAGTTTTGGGCTTTGTGGATCCCAGGTCTCTGTAGCAACTCCACATCTGGGGGAAAAAAACAAGACTCAGGTGTTAGGAGACTTAACCAAGATGACACTGATTGTAAACACCAGCTGTAGGATTTGAACAGACTCCATTCTGTTATGGTTGAAAAAAATATATAGACTCCATTCTGTTATGATTGAAAAGAATATCAATGATAAAATATTTGTACTTACTCACTGGATTAGGAAGCACCACATAGTGTGCTGTGGGGACAACACGGGTCAGTTATAGGGCCCTACAGTATAGATGGGGGTGGTAGTCAATAAATAGCATTCCTTTTATCTACCCAGGTTGTGAATGATGACAGGAAGTCAGGATTTTTAGATGACAAATCATTTTTGTTGCTGAAAAAGCTTATACTAGAGAACATGGTTTTGATTGAGAGTAAAAATGAGCTTCCTAATTTCATTCCTTGGATTCAGATATGCCTAGCCAGCCAAGCATAGACAGTGTGTGTGACCACAGGACTCTTGCTTCTGTAACACTTTAGGAATGGGAACAGGAAACAAATCCAGACAGGAAAAGAGGGAGGAGGGTGCTGGTCTGCAATGAGGAGTTCCTTGTCCCTAAATCCTCATATAGAGAACTCCCTTCCCCTTTCTTGCAGAAGACTTAGTGAGAGGGAGGAGAATGTGTATAGTATCATGGAATAGATAAGTCTCTGTGAAGAAGGAAATACCAGGAGTGGGGAGTAAGTATCTGTCCTCTTTCTGCCCAACAGAGAACAATTGGCATGAAAGAAAGAATGATTGAGTTGCTTTGGAATTTCCAGTATAGAGAAATTACTTCCAGGATTGGAGAAAAGGAAATGTTTGAGCAGGTGACATTTGGACAAGTCCTTGCATAATTTTCACTTGGATATATGGACATAAAGGGGGCAGCATGAGCCAAAGAATAGGAGCATCAGAAGCAGGTACATTTGGAAGGTCAAGCAGTCATTTACTAGGTTACAGAGTTAGGGTTACAAAATGTCCCAGTATGCCTGAAACCATCATTAGGTTCAGCACTGAAATTCTTGCATCCTGTGAAATCCCTCAGTCCTTGACAATCTGGATGGTTGGTTTCTTGAGTGTCAGATGAGGAACTTGAAACAAAGTTTCAACGTTGTTTGATGGTAGACTATACAGAATGGGTCCATGTATGGCAGATCACCAGACTTTAACCATATATAATTATATGAGTCTATATGGAAATAGAGGGTTAAGAGGCTGTTGTAGACATTGGGAACCATTGAAGTACTTTTGAAGGATATGAGGGTTACAGTGAAACTTATAGTATATAAATATGTAGAAAGGAGCTTGTATACTATTGAACACAAAACCAGGTAAGAATATATTAGGGAGTGAATCAAAAAATCAAGGAGGGTTTTGCTTTTGAGAAGGATGAAATCCAAAGAAATATGATCCCTCCTTGTTTCTATTCGTCCCTGAGGATAGCTAGTTAGAATTCACTCCCCCAAAACTACGCCCATCCTGATCCATCTCTTCTAATGAGTAGTGGTCTATGTGTTATATGGAGTTGTTAGTGATGCTATAGTGATAGTCACATTATAATATATAAATGTATCAAATTACATACCTTAAACTTCTACAATGCTTTATGCCAATTATATCTCAATTTAAAAAATCCACTGGATAGCAGCGATTGTAATGAATTGTTATGACTGAACTCATGGATTTTTTTTTTTAAATGTAAGCTCTCTACTCTTTTTCCCCAGATAAAAATGCCTTTGTAGTGGAAGTATACTCAGAAAGTTTTTTGAAATTATTATTCAAGAATGGTTTTCATTACCTTGATGGTATTGAATGTTCTTCCTGCATGTGGAAATCCATGCAAACTGACAAGATTGGTAATTCATTTGGCAAAGCCCATTGGGTAAAGTTTGTATGGTGGTTTTTTTGTTGGCACTGAATAAACTGGATAAGCCAGATATAGATGTTATTTGTTTAACAGATAGTTATTTGGTGAAAAACATTGTCTAGATGTTTAATTAGATGTTTTCTCTACTGAGAAATCTAAGAGGAAAATGTAATATATTTGAGCATGTTGGTCTCTCAAGTAATCAGACTTAAAAGAAATATCAGAGGTTTTCATGATTTACTTCAAAGCTCTAGAAAATACAGAAGTGACCAAAACATTTGGTTCTTTAGAAAAACTACTAGCTTCACAAAACTACTTTATTAATTGTTATAGTTTTTATAGGTAATTTTAATGTTAATTTTGAAAAGGATTGGGTATTGCTTCTACTTTAAGTTTTTATATTGTTTAACTTTTTATTTTAAAATAATTTCAGACTTACAGAAGAGTTGCAAAATAGTACAAAGAATTACATGCCTTTTACCTAGATTCCTCAAATGATGTTATCTTACCAAATTTCACACTTGCTATATTATAATACCTATTTTTCTTGAAATTTTGTGAGTAAATTGGTGTCAGTCTTCTTAAAAATTCAATATGTACTTCCTAAAAACAAAACCTAACATAACTACATTCATTGAAACAAGAAAACACTGATATAATACTTTTATGCTATGTAATCTATATGATTTACTCAAAGTTCTCATTAATGTGTTATGTAGTAAGAGGGAAAAATAATCAGTTATGGGATCATAAACTGCTTTAGTTTTCATGATTCTTTATTGTCCTTTAATCTGGACCAAGTCTGCAGTCTTTGTCTTTCATGATCTTAACTTTTTTTTTTTTTTTTTTTTAAGTCTGGTTAGTCTGTGTACCATGTTCACAATTTGAATTTGTCTAGTTCCTTGTATTAGATTGAAGTTTTGTGTTTTTCCTAGGTATAGGACAGAAATGTGTTCTTTTTTTTTTCCCAGTGTATCCTATCAGGAAGCACATGATATGTTCTAGTTCTGGTGATCTTACTTTCAATTATTTCTTTTTGAAATTAGCAAGTATCTTGTGGGGAAAACTTAGATACACATTGATTTTTATGGTATATTCACTCAGTAGCTTTATCTAGTGCCTGAAATGATTATCACTATGGTGATTTTCAAGAGGGAAGACTCCCAATTCCTCACTTATTCTATATTCATTAGTTGGAATTCTGCAAAGAAGTTTCTCTTTTTCATTTACTCATTTATAGCCATACAGATTCACCGTTTATTGCTCTATGGATTATGGTCTCTTACTGTTATTTATTCTGTTCAAATTATCCCAGATTGAGCAACTTGGAGCTCTTCTGGTGTTTTTGACATGTTCCCATCATTTTTTGAAGACTTCTATGCTTTCTGGCATAAGATGTGTCAGGCTGATTTTTTCACTTTCTCTTGGAATTAATAATTTCACTAAGGAGATGTGGCTCCTTTTAATTGAGAATGGTGTTTAGAAAACAAAATCTGGATGCTAGATATGCTTATTGCTATTAGGATGTCATTACTTCTAGAGTTTCTCAGCAAAGCTAGGAAATAGATGTGTGTTTGTGTGTGTGGATACACATATGTGTTTATATACATGTGTGTATATATTAAAAATAATGTCTTCTAACCCAACACTACAGGGGTCATTCTAGTGTTCCCTCTTTCCATATTTTTAAGTCTCCTTTCTAACTACAAGAAACCTGTCATCCACAATATACTTACCCTATTTGTTCAGTTCTAAAATAGAACACTTTTAGAGAAGCTGAACCATGCAACTGTGCAAAAACACACATACTAAGAATCAGTATTTGTTTAGAGTTCTCTTTGTCATTATCTTAAGGGTACGTAGTAAAAATGTTGTGTCCACAATTTACTTGGGTTAGTTCCCCTCCCACTTCAAGGTGGTTCTTTTATTCATTTGAAATTTAGTTAGATTAATTTGTTTCTGTTTTGGGCTTTTGGAGGGGATGGTGGTGGGAGGGGGTGGTTTCCTCTTCCTCATCCTTCTTGTTTTCAACTTATTTTTTGAATATGAAAAGAAGTGTATGTGCTTGCACACCCTGTCCTTTCTATACTGTTTCACTATCTTTTCCATTCCATTTCACCTGTAGACTGCAGGTAACCAGTCTCACTAGTTTCTGGTTTATTCATCTTCTGTATTTTGTTGCACAAATGAGCAGACGTATATATTCTTATTTCTCTCTCTCTCTCTCTCTTTTTCTTTTTTTTTTAACTAAGGTATAAAACTGTTACACTTGTTTGGGAGTTTGGGGATGAAGTGGAAGTGTTTTTCCTCCCCAAAGGCAAGGGTGGGAACTTCAAGAAAATCACTTCCAAATACATCAGATCTTCTTTTTGCACTTTGCTTTTTATTTTTTATTTTTTAACCTAGCATATATACTGGAAATCTATCAGAATAGAGATATTTCTCATTATTGTTGATGGCTGCATTGTAGCCTGTTGTGTGGTTATATTATAATTTATTGACTTGCACTCCTGCGTATTGACATTTAGGTTACTTCCAGTATTTTGCAGGGACACACAGTGCTGCAAAGAATAATCCTGTGCATGTCTTCAGATCAGTATGAATTTTATTTCATTGAAGTAACTTAATCCAAGTTTTCCCCAAAGTTGGAGAAAATTCTGGAGTGGGAATTTTCTTCAAAGTGGGAGAGAATTCTCTAGTTAAATGTGTCGACTTGTTTTCTTCCTTCAAAAGCATCCTAAGTATAAAAAATTATTAAGTTCTCTTACTCTTAAACACAGAAACCAACCATATTGGGGCTATACACCATGAAATTTCAGTAATTTAATTCATGTTTAATGTGTGGTCAAAGAGCCCTATGCTTCCTGGCTTTTTATTATCTTGGGTAATCTGAGTAGCTTCTAACGAGAGGTTCTAAAAGAATTTGGGTAACTGGTTTTATAGCCGTAATTGAGACACAGGTCTGCATAACTCCTTCCATCCACCACTTCCTCCTCCCTATAGAGTATACAGGCCCTCAAGACCACTTGCAGGGCCCTGTGCTTTTCCAGACTCATAGTTCTTTTAATACCCGTAGTCTCCTAAACAATGTATTTTCTAAACACTTGGTTATTAACACCTACTATCTGTGACTTTAACACAATGTCCTGGTCAGATGGAAGCGTACATATTGTGGATTTACAAAAAACGAGGCTTATAGGGCTTTTCTGCAACACCTTTAATGTTACCACTCTTCTGTTCAGCTGTCACCACCTGAGAGGAAGCCAATCTTAATTTTATTTGTACATCCTTTCTCTTAAGTGTTTGCATTTTGCTGGTTTCTTAACTTTTAATCTAGAATCAAAGCATATCATTTTGGTTCAGATGCCATGTGTTGTGCTTTATCTGATCCTCATGCACTTGAACTCAGGTTTCCTTGACAAAGACTCTGTTGTTTCTGGGTTGATTGAGTTTAACCAGAAGCTGGTGTTTTCTAAGCTTCATTTTTAGAACGGGCTCTGGGGGCAATGTGGCATGCTCCTCAGGGATGTTTAAGTACTATGATGTTTTTCTCTATTCTGAATTTGCTGCATTTGATTAAAGGGATATAATTTTATTCTTTAGCACTAACCATGAAGAGAAGCTCTTCTCACTGTTTCTGAAGGATAAATTAATAAATGGTAATATGAGTACTAAGACTCTGAAAACTTGATGATTGAGTCATTTCATTATAAGGGATCGGTCTACCTCCCTCACATCCTCTCTCCATCTTTCTCTACTTTCATTCTCATTTTAGTTACACTTGTTATATTCAAATATATCTTCATGAAAGAAAAAGAAAAGCCTGTCCCCTTTCATTACTCTTCTCCAGGCATAGCCACTCTTATTTAATATCAATTTCTGATTCTTTATATGTGTTTACGTCTTCATACAAATGGTCATACTTGTTTGGGAGCTTGGGAATGAAGGGGAAGTGTTTCTCCTCCTCAAAGGCAGGGGTGGGAGCTTCAAGAAAATCACTTCCAAATTTTGTTGCTAAGACAGAAAGGGGAGACAGCCTTTCCTCCCATCGTGGGAAATTTGCTTAAGTAGTGCACTGCTCTCTCTGCTATCTAAAGAGAGAGGAGATGGAGATGGAGCCCAGCTCTAGAAGGTACTGAAGACAGAGCCTCTGTGTTTGATTATAGGATGCATGAGGTTAGGGATTATAGTCTCCACAGGACTCTTGCATTTTGTTGGCAAGGGGGCTGGCTGATGGCTGTACTGGGGGATGCAGTGTGAACCCCGTGTTAGCTGGAAGACGTGGTATGATCTCTACAGAGAGCACTGAAGCCTAGGGAAATTGATATGGGTGTTAGCCCTTCCACAACAATGTTTCTTTTGATGATAGTGATGAAGTCATCACTTTTCTTCCTGAGACCATTAAGACCAACCAAAGAAGAGGGATAGAACTGTGTCTTTTACGTGGAAGATGTAGCCCTTTTTCCTTTGTAGCACACTAGGGAGTTAATGGATCCAACCCCAAGCTGTTGGGGAATTTTCCTGCTTGGGTGTGGGGAGGGGAGAAAAGTCTTAATATTCAGTTCAAGTTGATGTTTTAAAGAGGAATGCAAGAACTATAATAAATTTTGACGTTCATTTGTAGAATCTGTAAAGTATTCCTTAAGAGCTGATACCTGGCTAGAGAGTAGAGAGTCAGAGGAGTGGAAGGGGCAGGTTTGGGGAGCGATGGGAGTTTATTTACATATCCAGGTGAGTCCAGCTGTCTCAGTAGACTGGTTAATGATTTGTATGGCAAAGGGATACAATGGATTTGCCTTCCAAACCCATGATCTATAAAACATTGTCATAAATTTGCTCGAAAAGATATAGACCAAACTTTACAGAATTTTTCTTCCCTTTAATACTTAATGTTACATTAAATTTGACGTATCATGAATACACATCTTGTTAAATTAGACTGTTTGTTTTGGGAAATTAGGAACCTTATTTTCTAACAAGCCAAGTAAAAGGTATGTGGGCTACAGCTTGTTAGTTGAGAGGCACTGATTGTAGCAATATAGTCCTACCTAATAGCAAACATCTATACTAGATGGAAGCACTGAGGTGGGCTGTGGGCATGTCAGAATGTAGAGGTGATGATACTTGCATTTGAGGAGGTTACTGGGGCAGATGCCAAAAGCTAGTTAATTTCATAATGTGACAAATATAGTAAAAGACAGTCCAGGGACATCTGGCTGACTCAGTCAGTTAAGAGTCTGTCTTTGGCTCAGGTCATGCTTCCAGGATCCTGGGATCAAGTCTCAAATCTGGCTTCTTGCTCAGCGGGAAGCCTTCTTCTCCCTCTGCCTGCCCCTCCCCTTGCTTGTCTACATGCTCTCTCTCTCCTTCAAATAGATAAAATCTTAAAAGATAGTCTTTTAAGTTATATGCCCCCAGTAAGTCTTGGGGGCATATTATAGTAGCCCTTAAACCTTTCAAAGTGATTAAGAGTATCAGAAACAGCTTCCTGGAGGAGATTTCACGTTATGTTTTAAGTCAGGGAATGATGATACATAACAGTTTCCTATGTCCTATATAGTAGAGACAGAATTCATAACTGTTTGTTGAATGAATAAATGAATGAGTGAAATAAAGTCTGAGATGAACCTTGAGTTATGAATATAAAGTAACTAGAAAATAAGGTGAAATGGAGGTTGAAGGTATTCTAGGGATTAATGGTAGAGCGTGGAAGCAGAAACTCATGATTTTAGGGCTGGTGTTTTGTGTGGGGATGAAATACCAATCAGAGTTGAGATTGGGCTTGGTTTTGGAGTGGTGGAGACTATAGTGGATTTTTAAAACAAGGGGAGTAATAATATTTTTGTTAAATTTTTATATCCCTCTGGAAGTATAGTGGAGGAAGGATCAGGTGGAGGGGGACAGTTGGAAGCATGAGCATGTATAGGCTTGTGGAAAGCCCAAATTCTGCAGTGAGAAAGAGGGTCATAGAAATGCAGAAGAGGAACTGAAGGGGACATAAGAGAGTGACAGTTGTAGATGTTGGTAACTTACTGTGATGAGGGATGGAAGTGCAGGATGGTAGGAGGAAGAGGTAAGTCCAGGAGGTAAAATGTTAATCTCAGAGATACAAGCAGGAATCTCTTGGATAGGACTTCTGGAAAAGCTATTGGTTTCTTGCAAAAGATGAGAGACCCAGTTGGCATATACCCTTGTATATGGCCAACAGTGCCACACAGTGAATGCCTCCTAACTACCAGAGAGTCTGAGAAATCAGCTTTTTAGCCAAGCATATGGCCTCCTTGAAGAAGAATGGGATCCTCAAAGAAGGGTAGGTAACTAGTAAAGTCTGACACATGGTAGTAAGGTAAGTTACCTATTAGTCTTTCTACCACTAGTGTTAAAGAGCACCAAAATCTATTCTCTCTTTTTTTTTACGATTTTATTTATTTATTTGACAGAGAGAGATCACAAGTAGGCAGAGAGGCAGGCAGAGAGAGAGGAGGAAGCTGGTGCCCCACTGAGCAGAGAGCCCGATGCGGGTCTCGATCCCAGGACCCTGAGATCATGACCCAAGCCGAAGGCAGCAGTTTGACCCACTGAGCCACCCAGGTGCCCCCAAAATATATTCTTTCTAAGAACATTTTGAGGAGCACCTGAGTGGATCAGTCAGCTAAGCATCTGCTTTTGGCTCATGTCATGATCCTAGGGTCCTGGGATTCAGCCCTGCATCAGGATCCCTGCTCAGTGGGGAGCCTGCTTCTTCCTCTCCCTCTGCTGCTCCCCTTGCTTGTGCATGCATAGCATGCTGTCTCTCTCTCAAATAAATAAAATCTTAAAAAAAATTTTGAGAAGAACATTACATACAAATAGGGAATTAGCCATGTTTGTGAGAAAAATATGATTGTCCTATCCTAAACATGCACTCAATCAGCATGCACTTCAGTACTTCTAAGTACTTCAGTACTTCTAAGATGAATGCTGTCCCCATTACTGAGAATAACAAAAATAAATAAATAAATAAATAAATAAATAAAAAGAGGTGATTGTGGTCTTTCTCACCTGGCTTGATTTGAATGAAAAATATAAGTAGAAACCCTCAAGGGAATTTAAAAAGCAGCATGTAATCACATGACTCTAAGGTGACTCAGACTAAAAGACTAAGGGAAACCCACAAAAAGGAAGGGCTACTCTAGAGTGTGGGTCAGCTCTGCAGAAGATCCAATAAAGATGTAAGTGGGAAAGAATTGAGTTTTATTAGTAACAAGAATCAGTGTCAGGTAGCTCATTATAGCACTGTGAGTTGAATCCATTTTGGTAAGCTTGAAAATATTAGGAACAGTGAGTTTCTCAGTCCAGAAATAACATAATTAATCTTCTATCAAGTTGACAGAAGTTGATACAGCTCTTGGATTTATATTTAAAATGATCTGTATTGCATTGCCTACGTGTAAATATACCACCCTAATCAGTTTTCAGGACCATTGTATTTATTTATTTAAATTTATTTATTTGACACAGAAAGAGAGATCATAAGTAGGCAGAGAGGCAGGCAGAGAGACAGAGGGGAAAGCAGGCTTCCCTCCGAGCAGAGAGCCTAATGTGGGGCCTGATCCCAGCACCCTGGGATCATGACCTGAGCCGAAGGCAGAGGCTTTTTTTTTTTTTTAAGTTTTTTTAAATTTTTATTTGACAGAGATCACAAGTAGGCAGAGAGGCAAGGAGAGAGAGAGAGAGGTGCAAGCAGGCTCCCCGCCGAGAACCCAATGTGGGACTCGATCCCAGGACCCTGAGATCACGACCTGAGCCAAAGGCAGAAGCTTAACCCACTGAGCCACCCAGGCGCCCCTTTACAACTATTTTAAACACACATGTGCAATTCTTGGGCTGGCATAAAGTCTGTTTTCTTTTTTCTTTTCTTTTTTTTTTTAAAGATTTAATTTATTTATTTGACAGAGAGAGCTCACAAGTAGACAGAGAAGGAGGCAGAGAGAAAGGGGGAAAGCAGGCTCCCCACTGAGCAGAGAGCCCGATGTGGGGCTCGATCCCAGGACCCTGGGATCACGACCCGAGCCAAAGGCAGAGGCTCAACCCACTGAGCCACCCAGGTGCCCCATAAAGTCTGTTTTCTTAAAGTATGGATTGTTAAATATAAAAGCCAAATTCCCTAAATGATCATATAGGCATGAAATTCAAGGTACTGACACTGATAACCTGTGTCTGTGACACAGTAGTCTGACACAGGGTACTGGCACTGTAGATTCTTCATGTTTTACAGAACAAAAAATCTTCATGTTTGGTAATACATGAACTTATTGTTAATGCTTTATCTGGATTTTCTATCCTGTCCTTACCTCCTTTCCCATTCTTTTTTAAGACTTTGAGACATCTTGGCAAAGAGGAACAAAGAGATTTAATTCTTATTGAACATGAAACTTTTCAGGCCTGGATAATGTCCGCATTTTTGCTAAGTCTGGAAAGTTGTATGTGTCCGCCAACACTGGAACAGCTTGAGAAACTGTCGAAATCATACATGTATTGTTTTCTCTCTTATGTAGGAAAGTACTTCTGTGTGGCCTGGTTTTGCTTGATGTGGTCCTTGTTAATCTGGTTGGCTGCTTGAGGTCTCTTGTGTTGACCTAAGAGAAGTTTGGGAAGTATTGGTTAATATGCCACAGTGTGAGAAGGATTTATAACAAATGCCATGTATCATTAATACAGGCATTCTTTCCATGTAAACCCAATATTTTTTATAAGAATGCATCACGAAAACTGAGATTGATTCTCTCATTTCCCCCTCGAGGAAAATACAAGAACTCCCTCACCACCCCAAAAGGGTTCATCATAAAATAAGGTGAGCTGTGGTCTGCCTTGAGACTCTGATTTTCTGCTAATATATAAGCAAAGTCCCCTTTTAGTAGAAAAATATAAATATGAATTCAGAGTATGACTTTATCCACAATTAAGTAAATAAAACCATTATGGCAAATGATGTATTGTTTTTCTCTACATCAAATAAGTTTTGTTCAATTGTTGAATGAAGCAAGATACTCTCAAATGAGCCTTCCAATTCTAAAGGCTTTTTGTTACTTTTCTAATTGGTAGCAATTAGAAAAAATATGGAATTTGCATATTGTGGTATTAACTGCTGACAGCCCATGGAAAATTAACATTTGGCTGTGTATTTCTCTGCCTTTAACTTTGTAAATGCTATACAATAGGATATTAAGTTTTAAATTTCTTCTAATTCATCTCATAAAAGAAAATTTCCTAAGTGTAGGTAAATCACTACAAATACAAGAATAGGCAGATTTTTTGTTTTAAATATTTTTTTTCCAATTTATTTATTTTCAGAAAAACAGTATTCATTATTTTTTCACCACACCCAGTGCTCCATGCAAGCCATGCCCTCTATAATACCCACCACCTGGTACCCCAACCTCCCACCCCTCCGCCACTTCAAACCCCTCAGATTGTTTTTCAGAGTCCATAGTCTCTCATGGTTCACCACCCCTTCCAATTTATCCAAAAGCACATACCCTCCCCAATGTCCATAACCCTGCCCCCCTTCTCCCAACCCCCCTCCCCCCAGCAACCCACAGTTTGTTTCGTGAGATTAAGAGTCACTTATGGTTTGTCTCCCTCCCTATCCCATTTGTTTCATGGATTCTTGTCCTACCCACTTAAGCCCCCATGTTGCATCCTATGCAGCCATCAAAAGAAATGAAATCTTGCCATTTGCGACAACATGGATCGAACTAGAGCATATCATGCTTAGTGAAATAAGTCAAGCGGAGAAAGACAACTATCATATGATCTCCCTGATATGAAGTAGTAAATATTTTTAAATTAAAGTTATACACACCTATGGTTTAGAGTCAAAGAATTCTACCAGGCTTGTTTTGAAAAACTGTCCTTTTGAAAAACAAGGACACTCCTGCCACTTCTTCCCCAAGTGACTTTAATCTCTTTCATTTCTTTTAATTGAAGTATGGTTGACACATAATGTTACATTAGCTTTATGTGTAGAAGATGGTGATTCAACAATACAATACCTTAGGTTGTGCTCACCATAAGTATAGCTACCAGGGGTCACTACACAGTCCTGTTACAATACCATTGGCTATACTCCCTATGTTGTACCTTTTATCCCTTTGACTTACTGTATTCCAAACTTTGAACTCTTCTAGAATCTTGGGGGTATTTATGTTCATAATTCTCCATAACATGCTTTTATTACTCCTCCTCTACTTTCTAGTTTGGAGCATTATGTATTCAGTTTTCACTACGGGTGATAAGAATTTAGCCCACTTATGCTACTTTTCTTGCTCACTGTGCACAGTCATACCCCCACAACCGCCATCTTCCCAGCATAATTAGAGTATAATTTTGGAAGAATGGATACCTCATGTTTATACTCTTTTTTTTTTTTTTTCGTTTTTGGTCCTCATGTTTATACTCTTAAAACTGTGCAAACACAGCTGAACTACATAGTGCTTATACATCTGTTGCATTTTCTATGCTGAATTACTTGTTTTCTCTAGAGATGTTTTTTTTCTCTATATAGGCATCCCTCATTCAACTATAAACTTTCTTCAGTTTGCCTAAATCTCTTACTAGTACCTGAGAAGATACTATTTTATTAATTATATCCTTTTGAAGAAACTTCTTGGGAGAGTTTGATCTTCTCCAGTCTGGACTGATTGCCTTACAGCCTCCTCCTTGGGGCTCATCCTGACATTTCCCTTCACCATCCTCTTGGGTCGTCCTTTTGTCTCTTACTTGGGTTTGATGCCCTGTGTCCTGGATTCCATCTTTTATTTTTTTTCCTTCTATAATTTCCTGTTTTTGTGGAACATATCCTTTGTACTCTTTCTGAGTTACTGAAGGATAAATATTTTTGAGACCTACATGTCAGGAAAATGTCTTAATTCTACTTTGCAGATGACCATTTTGGATGTTCTTGGATACTTCCTGGAGATCTTCTGTAGCCATCTTATCCCTCCCAGATTTCAACCCGAGGATGAACTTTCCCATCTAACTCTCTTAACTTCCTCTCTGGTTCTTGGGCACCCAAGTGGGAAGTTAGAAGAATGTGCTTCTCCAGAAGAGTACCTTCCCTTTTTGGCAGCCGCACTTCAAAAGTTATCATGGATGCTGATAGTTGGTTTGTGGTTGTCAAAGAGAACTAGAATGGGACAGTAGTTATAGTTGTAAAAGCACATTGTATTCAGGAATCCCTGGAATTGAAAAGAGACTTTGTTATAGAACTGACTTCATACAACAAGGAGAAGTGGGTTTTCACAGCTGAGGAGTAGGGTAGGAGAGAGGGTAAGTGGAGACAAATTTAGTAAAAGAGATAAGGGTAGGGCAATATTCTTGATAACTTAAAGGATTCTTGCTGAAGGCAGGCCAAGGAGATCAGATATTAAGGGTGGAGGTTGGAGGAATGTGATCAGGTATCAAGGATTGATGAGAATTCTCTCTAAGCTGACTTAGCAGGATTCTTGCCACAGTGGGCTATGCAGGTCCAGCAAGGACAGGTCAAAGGTCAAGGCCTACTCAAAAAGAGGGCTCAAAGGAGCCTGACTAAAGTTTGATCAAGGGAAAATCTTGGTTATGGTTGAAGCTTTTGAGACTTTACCATGTGGGTTCAGATAGTGAAGAGTAAAAAAAATTCTCAAGGTTAGTCCTTGCAACATACTCATGAGTAGTGTCACTTGGTTTTTTGTGTGTGACAGAGTATTCTCTTTTCAGCCTCTGGGCTAAGGTCAAGTGTAAAAGTTTAGAATGTGAAACAAAGAATAGTACTAAGAACATGTAAATAACCTGCTAGGAGGAATACTTTTTTTCCTCTAAAGAATTTAATTAAATATGTATGTATTTCAGAAGAGGGTGATACAACTTTATATCAAGAAACTATAATTAAAGTGTCTTTAGGCTGCTTCTATTGTGGTTCACAAACTAATTTAGGGGAAATGTGGGGCATTTTTCTACAAAGAAGACCTGTAGCAAGCTGGACATCCTGAAGATTTTAACAGTGTAATTTTAAATTAGTTTAATGTTTTGTAAGAGTGTACAGGTTCTACTTTTGGCTGTTAATACTGATCTCTACCAGATAGTAGAAGGCCAAGCCAATGGGGAGAAATTTAAGGCAAGCTCTCAAGCTTACCTGAGCATACAGACCTAGAAACAGGCAGATGAATTCATGTTCACAGTGGTGGACAAATACAAGGAAGAAGGCAAAACTAATAAAAAAAAGGTGAATTATAAGCGTGGGAAATGAAGTTTCTAGCTTATATTGAAGTTACTAGTATTGATGAAGGTTTACAGTTTCCCCAAGAATTTTGGCTGAGGTTTTAAATCATCAGGAAATAAATTTTGGAATCAAGCAGAGAGCATTCTCTTATCTTTAAACAAACTAATAGCATACCCACTCTTTGTTATAGACTGATAATCCCCCCGAAAGATAGATCCTGATATTGGAGGAGATGCAAAAAAGATTCTGAAAGGGTCTAGATAGGTGGTGCATGTCCATGGGGAGAAAAGAAAAACAAATGGAGTCTATAGCCATGAGTGCTTGAGAGAGATATGGCCATGTTTTTTGATGCTGTGGATATGATAGTATTGATAGTAGGAACAATGCCTTGTTCCAAGATTGGGTGAGCAGTGGGAATAGAAACTATCACCTTACCCAACTAGTTGTAAACTTATGGAACTGATTACTTTAAGAGGAAGTAGGGGTGGAAAATATAAATAACCTCAAAAATGATTTAACTAAATTTGTGGATTACAGATTCATAATGGGTTATTACAAGGAACTGGGATGTTTTGGGTACACTCCTAACCTTTGAGGTTGACATCAAAGAGCAGCCATTCTCCCCACAGCATGTCCCCTGGTGCCATCATCGGAATCCTGGACAGGAAGGATTGTGAGTCTGATCCAATGTAGCAAGACCCATTAGACGCTGATCGGTGCCAGATATGTGTGGGTTGTAAATTTAGGGTAAATTCCAATTGGAGGGTTGTAAATTTCAATGAATGAAAACTTGAAAACCTTAACTTTTATATTTCCTAATCTTTATTAATTCTCCCTTCTTTAATGTAATCTTAAAGCACATTTTTCAGCTCTTTGGAAGATTTTTTTATTATGTAGACTGTACTTGACGATGATTACCCTTTATGAACTAGTAGTTTCCGACACTGTAGGTTGAATAGGGTCAACTAATAATCCTAGGAAATAAATCTTCTGGCCTTGGGATTTCTCTTGTACACCAACCCATTTTCAATTTGCAGTTTAAGATTGAGAGAATAAAATTGATTCTGCTTCAGTTACAACTTTTGTTTTTTCTGATAGAAGGATATATAAAATGGGACACCTGGGTGGCTCAGCCGGTTAAATATCTGCCTTCAGCTCAGGTCATGGTCTTGGGGTCCTGTGATCAAGCTCCCTGTTGAGGGAGTCTGCTTCTCCCTCTGCCACTCTCCTTGCTTATGCACATGCACGTGCTCTCTCTCTCTCTCTCTCTCTCTGCCAAATAAATAAATCTTTAAAAAATATAAAATTCCACTTTGAATCAATTTTAATCTATAGGGATGCACAAAAATAATTTGTCTTTTCAGGTACAGATATTTATTTTCCACATTACTTTGGGGGGGCACATAGGGATGTTATATTCAGAACCTTGATCTGAATGCCTTAAAGCAAATATGTAGGAATCAACAAGAGATCTTGTTTTAATGTGGATTTGGATTCACTAGATGTGGAGTGAGGTCTGAGATTCTGCGGCCTGGTGATAAAGCTGCTGCACATTTTGCAAACAAGCTTGAAGTATTCCTTGCTAATGTAGCGCTGAAGCTCTCAAAACCAATCTTGGTTTTAGCTTTCTCTTGAAATATGTTTTTGGGAAGTTTAAGGGATAATTAAAACAAATAATTTGTGTGAATGGGAACCAAATACTCTATTTGGATGTTGAACTAATCCAGAAATACTTACTTTTTTACCTATTCCGATTTCTTCCAACTCTCTTCCTTTTCCATCTTAAATATTTCCATTCTGTTTTGAAAATGGTGACTGAATGACACAAACATTTCTTGATTCCATTAAATTTAAACACACACATGCCCACACTTTCAGTTCTGTGTACTTTGCCTAATTATTGGAAATAAACTCAATGAAGGGATTTAAGGCTTACAAATGTTCTACTTGGGGGAAATTGTAATTAAGGTTATTAAGGCCTTTGGGTTCCTGTGTGTATTTTAAGCAAATTAGGATTTTATGTGTCTTTTAAAGAGACAGTAACTCCTCCCTGCCCAATTAGTTCCTCAGCATGGAGGAGCATGTGCATTCAGTGCAAGTGGTTGAAATGGTACATGTCCTTTGTTCATTTTTTTTTTCAGTGTTCCAAAATTCATTGTTTATGCACCGTACCCAGTGCTCCATCCAATACGTACCCTCCTTATCTTTTGTTCTTTAATGTAAATCGCTGATCTAAGTAAGGGATTTGGATTTTCTCAATTCACATGTGAAACTTTGGGTAAATTAAAATAAAAACTAAGAAATGGTGAGAAGGGTTCCATTGTAATTTGGTATCAGAATTATTTTGAAAACCAAGTTCCTTAAATTCTTTAAAAACCTTTAAAGGCAGAATAATTGCTATTAACTTTTATTTCCAAAATAGCATCATTTCCACTGAAAAAGCAGTGCTGAAGTGTATAAAGAAGATGGACTTATTTTACCTATGCTTATCGACCATGTTAACATTTTAACATTTTTGTGTCTATTTTTCTTTTTTCCCCCTTTTAAAAAAATTAACATATAATAAATTATTTGCCCCAGGGGTACAGGTCTGTGAATCATCAGACTTATACATTTCACTGCACTCACCATAGCACATACCCTCCCCAATGTCCATAACCCAACCACCCTATCCCTATCCATCCCACCCTCCAGCAACCCTCTGTTTGTGTGATTAAGAGTATCTTATGGTTTGTCTCCTTCCGGATCCCATCTTGTTTCATTTTTTTCCCTCCCTACCCCACAACACCCCCACCTTACCTCTCAAATTCCTCATATCCGAGAGATCATGTGATAGTTGTCTTTCTCTGATTGACTTATTTCACTCAGCATAATACCCTCTAGTTATATACATGTCGTTGCAAATGGCAAGATTTCATGTTTTTGATGGCTGTATAGTATTCCAGTGTGTGTGTGTGTGTGTGTGTGTAAACCACAGTTTCTTTATCCATTCATCTATTGATGGATGTCTAGGTTCTTTCAATAGTTTGGCCATTATGGACATTGCTGCTATAAACATTCAGGTGAATGCACCCTTTTGGATCACTACATTTTATCTTTAGGGTAAATACACAGTAGTGTGATTGCTGGGTCATAGGGTAGCTCTATTTTCAACTTTTTGAGACATCTCCGTACTGCTTTCCAGAGTGGCTGCACCAGCTTGCAGTCCCACCAAAAATGTAGGAGGGTTCCTCTTTCTCTGCATCCTCACCAACATCAGTTGTTTCCTGACTTGTTAATTTTAGCCGTTCTGACTGGTATGAGATGGTATCTTGTTGTGGTTTTGATTTGTATTTCCATGATGATGAGTGATGCTGAGTACTTTTTCATGTGTCTATTGGCCATTTGGATGTCTTCTTTGCAAAAATGTCTGTTCATGTCTTCTGCCCATTTCTTGGTTGTATTATCTGTTCTTTGGGTGTTGAGTTTGATAAGTTCTTTATAGATTTTGGATACTGGTCCTTTATCTGATATGTCATTTGCAATATCTTTTCCCATTCTGTCAGTTGTCTTTTGGTTTTGTTGACTGTTTCCTTTGCTGTGCAAAAGCTTTTGATCTTGATGAGGTCCCAATAGTTCATTTTTGCCCTTGTTTCCCTTGCTTTTGGTGATGTTTCTAGGAAGAAGTTGCTGCAGCTGAGGCTGAAGAGGTTGCTACCTGTGTTCTCAAGGATTTTAATGGATTCCTGTCTCACATTGAGGTCTTTCATCCATTTGGAGTCTATTTTTATGTATGGTGTAAGGAAATGGTCCAGTTTCATTCTTCTGCATGTGGCTGTCCGATTTTCCCCAATGCCATTTGTTAAAGAGACTGCCTTTTTACCATTGGACATTCTTTCCTGCTTTGTCGAAGATTAGTTGGCTTTAGAGTTCAGGGTCCATTTCTGGGCTCTCTATTCTGTTCCATTAATCTATGTGTCTGTGTTTTGTGCTAATACCACACTGTCTCTCTCTCTCTTTCTCTCTTTTTCCCTTTGCTCATTTTTTTTTTTTGTCTCTTAAATCTCACATATGAGCGAAATTATAGGGTATTTGTTTTTCTCTGATTTATTTCTCTTAGCATTGTATTCTCTAGCTCCATCTACATCATGGCAAATGTCAAAATCCATGGCACATTTCAAAATTTCATTCTTTTTTGTGGCTGAATAATCCATTATAGATCTACACACACACACACACACACACACACACCTTATTTATCCATTCATCAATTGAGGGACACTTGGGCTGCTTCTGTAACTTGACTATTGTAAATATTGCAGCTTTGAACATAGAGGTGCATGTATCTCTTTGATAGTGTTTTATATTTGGGTAAATATCCAATAGTTTGATTGCTGAATGATAGGGTAGTTCAGTTTTCAACTTTCTGAGGACTTTCTATACTGTTCTCCACAGTGGCTTCCCCAGTTTACATTCCCACCAACAGTGCAGAAGTTTCCCATTTCTCCACCTCACCAACACCTGTTGTTTCTTGTGTTGTTGAGTATAGCAGTTCTGACAGGTGTGAGGGGATATCTCATTGTAGTTCTGATTTGTATCTCCCTGATGACGAGATGTTGAGCATCTTTTCATGCATCTGTTGGTCATCTGTCTTTGAAGAAATATTTTTTCATGTCTTCCTATTTTTAAATTGGTTATTATGGGTGTTGAGTAGTTTTATAAGTAAAGTTTTTATTTAAATTCTGATTAACATACGGTGTAATATTCAGGTGTATAATGTAGTCATTCCACACTTCCCATAAAGCATCTTGTGCTCCTCACAAGTGCACTCCTTAATCTCCATCACCTATTTAATCCGTCCCACCACTCACCTCCCCTCTGGTAACTATCAGTTTGTTCTCTATAATTAAGAGTTTGTTTCTTGGTTTTTCTCTCTTTTTTTCCTCCTATGATCATTTGTTTTTTTGTTAAATTGCACCAAAAAATAGTAAGATCCAAATAAACCTAAGCAAAGAGCTGAAAGACCTGTATTCTGAAAACTGTAAAACATAGATGAAAAAAATTGAAAATGACACAAAGAAATGGAAAGACATTCCATGCTCATGGATTGGAAGAACAAATATTGTTAAAATGTCACATTACTACCCAAGGAGATCTACTCATTTAATGTAGTCCTTATCAAAATACCAACAGCATTTTTCACAAAACTAGAAAGAAGAATCCTAAAATTTGTGTGGAATCGCAGAAGACCCCAAAT
Source organism: Neogale vison (assembly GCF_020171115.1). Taxonomy (NCBI): domain Eukaryota; kingdom Metazoa; phylum Chordata; class Mammalia; order Carnivora; family Mustelidae; genus Neogale; species Neogale vison. The sequence goes on from NC_058094.1 coordinate 30,427,999, forward strand.
AGCCAAAGCAATCTTGAAAAAGAAAAACAAAGTTGGAGGCATCAAAATTCCAGACTTCAAGCTGTATCACAAAACTGTAGTCATCAAAACAGTATGGTACCAGCATAAAAATAGACACATAGAACAGAAAATCCAGAAATAAACCCACAACTATATGGCCAGTTAATCTTTGACAAAGCAGGAAAGAATCAAAGAATCTGCAATGGGAAAAATAGTCTTTTCAACAAATTGTGTTGAGAAAACTGGACAGCAACATGCAAAAGAAACTTGATTGCTCTCACACCATACACAAAAATAAATTCAAAATGGACTAAATACCTAAATGTGAGACCTGAAACCATAAAAATCCTAGAAGAGAATACAGACAGTAACTTATTTGATATCAGCTAAAGCAACATTTTTCTAGATATGTCCTCTCAGGCAAGGGGAGAAAGGCAAAATGAAACTATTAAGATTATATCAAAATAAAGCTTCTGCATAGTGAAGGAAATTACACACACACACACACACACACACACACACGTAATGGAATATTACTCAGCCATAAAAAGAATGGAATCTAGTCATTTGCAATGACATGGTTGGAGCTAGAGAGTATTACGTTAAGCTAAGTAAGTCAGTCAGAGAAAGACAAATACCATCTGTCAGAATGGCTAAACTCAACAACACAAGAAACAACAGGTGTTGGTGAGGAGGTGGAGAAAGGGTGATATATAGTATTGTTGAATCACTATCTTGAACTTCTGAAACAAATATAACACTGTATGCTAACTATACTGGAATTTAAAGTAAAGTTAAATTAAAAAAAAACCCCTGCTTTCTATGTACACACAGAAAAAATCTTAGAAAATGACACAAAGTTTGTAAATAGGATTGTTTTCTTAATTTCTCTTTCTGCTGCTTCGTTATTGGTGTATAGAATTGCAACAGATTTCTGTATGTTGATTTTGTATCCTGTGACTTCATTGACTTTATCAGTTTTAGCAATATTTTGGGTGGTCTTTTGGGTTTGGTTTGGTTTTCTGTTTTTTTAAGATTTTATTTATTTGACAGAGATCACAAATAGGCAGAGAAGCAGGCAGAGGGGTAGGGGGAAGCAGGCCTTTTGCTGAGAAGAGAGCCCAATGCAGGGCTTGATCCCAGGACTCTGGGATCATGACCTGAGTTGAAGTCAGAGGCTTAACTCACTGAGCCACCCAGGTGCCCCTTGGGTTTTCTATATATATTATCACGTCATCTGCAAATAGTGAAAGTTAGACTTCTTCCTGGTCAATTTGGGTGCTTTTTATTTCTTTCTGTTTGGTGAGGCTGGGACTTTCAATAGTATGTTAAATAACAGTGGTGAGAGTGAATATCCTTGTCTTATTCCTGACCTTGGGAGAAAAGCTCTTGGTTTTTCCCCATTGAATCTGATGTTAGCTGTGGGTTTTTCATATATGGCCTTTGCTATGTTCCCTCTAACCCTACTTTGTTGAGTGTTTTTATCATGAGTGGATGCTGTGCTTTGTCAAATGCTTTTTCTGCATCTATTGAAATGATCATATTGTTCTTCTGCTTTCTTTTATTAATATGGTGTATCACACTGACTGACTTGCAAATATAGAACCATCCTTGCAACCTGGGAATAAATCCCACTTCATCATGGTGAATAATTTTTTTCAGGTATTGTTGGATTTAATCTGCTAATATTTTGTTGAGGATTCTTGCATCGACATTCATCAGAGATACTGGTCTTTAGTTTTCCTTTTTTGTAGTCTTTTTTGGTTTTTTTTTCAGGGTAATGCTGATCTCATGCAATGAATTTGGAAGTTTCTGTCCTAGTTTTTGGAGTAGTTCAAATAGAATAGGTATTAACTCCTTTAAATGTTGGGTAGAATTCATCTGTGGTGCCATCTGGGCCTGGACTTTTCTTTTTGGGGAGTTTATTTGATGGTAATTGGTCTGTTCATATTTTCTGTTTCTTCCTCTCAGTTTTGGGTAGGTTGAATGGGTCTAGGAATTTACTCATCTGTTCTGCGTTCTCCAATTTGTTGGTATACAGTTCTTAATATTCTCGTGTAATTGTAGTTCTGTGGTGGTTCTTATTTCTCCTTTCTCATTTGTAATTTTTTTTTACTTTTTATATATTTTTTAAAATTTTCAGCATAACAGTATTCATTATTTTTGCACCACACCCAGTGCTCCATGCAATCTGTACCCTCTCTAATACCTACCACCTGGTTCCCCTAACCTCCCACACCCCACTGCTTCAAACCCCTCAGATTGTTTTTCTGAGTCCCTAGTCTCTCATGGTTCACCTCCCCTTCCAATTTCCCCCAACTCCCTTCTCCTCTCTAACTCCCCTTGTCCTCCATGCTATTTGTTATGCTCTACAAATAAGTGAAACCATATGATAATTGACTCTCCCTGCTTGATTTATTTTACTCAGCATAATCTCTTCCAGTTCCGTCCATGTTGCTACAAAAGTTGGGTATTCATCCTTTCTGATGGAGGCATAATACTCCATAGTGTATATCTCATTTGTAATTTTGAGTCTCTCTCTCTCTCTCTCTACCTCCCTCCCTCTTTTGAAAAATCTGGCTAGAGGTTTATCAATTTTGTTTTATTTGTTTGTTTAACTAGTTCCTTGTTTCAATGACATATTCTATTTTTCTAGTTTCTATATCATTTCTGCTCTAATCTTTATTTCCTTCCTTCTGCAGGTTTTACATTTTGTTTGTTCTTTTTCTAGCTCTTTTAGGAGTAAGGTTAGGTTGTTTGAGATTTTTCTTGCTTCTTGAAGTAGGCCTGTATTGCTATAAAGTTCCCTCTTAGAACAGCTGTTGCTGCATCACAGAGGTTTTGAATCATTGTTTTTTTTTTTTTAATTTTTATTTGTTTCCATGTATTTTCTGATTTTATTTCCTGGTTGACCCATTTGTTGTTTAGTAACATGTTATTTAACCTCCACGTATTTGTGGTCTTTCCAGAATTTTTTCCTGTGGTTGACTTGTTGTTTCATGATGTTGTGTTCAGAAAAGATGCACGGTATTATTTAGATCTTTTTGAATTTGTCAAGGCATTTTTTTGTGGCCTAATATGTGATCTATTCTGGAGCATGTTCATGTGCACTTGAAAATAATGTGTATTCTGCTGTCTTAGGATGGAATGTTCTGAATAGATCTGTTGAATCCATCTGGTTCTGTGTATGAAAGCTATTGTTTCCTTGTTTTTCTGTTTCCATGATCTTTTGATATAAGTGGGGTATTCAAGTCCACTGCTATTATTGTATTACCAATTAGTTCCTTTATATTATTACCTGTTGTATGTATTTGGGTGCTCTCATGTTGGGTCCATAAATATTTGTAGTTTTTATAGCTTGTTGGATTGAACCCATTATTATTTCATAGCGTCCTTCTTTGTTTGTTATAGTCTCTGTTTTAAAGTCTACTTTGTTGGGGTGCCTGGGTGGCTCCTTTGGTTAAGCATCAGATTCCCAATTTCAGTTCAGGTCATGATCAAGCCCAGCGTGGTGCTTGCTTAAAATTCTCTCTCTCCCTCTCCTTCTGCCCCTGCCCCCTGCTACTAAGTATCGTTACCCTGGCTTTCTTTACACTTGCATTTGCCTAATAGATGTTTCTCCATCCCCTCACTTTCAATCTACAAGTGTCTTTAGGTCTCAACAGTGTTTCTTGTAGGCAACATATAGATGGGTCTTGGCTTTTTAATCCATTCTGTCATCCTTTCTCTTTTGAATGGAACATTCAGTTCATTTACATTAAAAGTAGTTATTAATAGGTATATGTGTATTGCCATTTAGTTACTTGTTTTGTGTTTTTTTTTTCATAACTTTTCTCTTATCCTTAAGCTTAAGCTTGAACCCATTTTTTACTCCTCTCCCCTCCACATTTTAGTTATATGGTGTCATACTTCACATCCTTTAATTTTGTGAGTCTTTTGACTGAGTTTTAGAGATATATTTACTGGTTTTTGTGCTTCCTACTTTTCTTTCTCTTATTGTCTTTCCCTTTCCATTCTAAGAGTCCCCTTTAACTTTTAATGTAGGGTTGGTTTAGGGGTCATGAACTCTTTAGCTTTTGTTTGTCTGAAGAACTCCTATCTCTCCTTCTATTCTGAATGATAGCTTTACTGGATAGAGTATTCTTGGCTGACCTATTTCCCATTCAGCACTTTGTATGTATCCTACTACTCCCTTCTGGCTTGGAAAGTTTCTGCTAAAAATTATGTGATAGTGTTACATATGGGGTTTCCCACATATGTAACTGTTATTTGGCTACAATTAATATTTCTTCTTTATCACTCTATTTTGCCATTTTAATTATATCTTGGTGTGTATCAGCTTTGGTTGATTTTTCTGGAGATTCTCTATGCTTCCTGCATTTGGATATGTATTTCCTTCTTCCAAACTAGGGAAGTTTTCAACTATCATTTTTTCAAATAAATTTTCTGCCCCTTTTTCTCTCTCTCCTTCTTGGACTCCTGTAATGTGAATGTTATTATGCTTGATGGAATCACTGAGATCCTTTAAGTCTCTTTTTGTTTTGTCTAATTCTTTTTTCTCTTTCTTGTTCAGCTTGATTACTCTCCATTACTCTGTTTTCTAGGTCAATTTGTTCCTACTCTTCTTCAGCCTACTGTTCATTCCATCAAGTGTGTTTCTCATTTTAGTTATTGAACCCTTTATCTGTGCTGTGTTATTCCTTATCTGTTAAGAGTCTCACTGATGTCCTCCATCCTTTTTTCCAGTCCAGTGAGTATCTTTATGATCATCACTTTAATTTCTCTATCAGGTATATTATTTATATCTGTTTCACTTAGATCTTTGGCTGTGGCCTTGTCCTTTTCTTTCACTTGGGACAAATTCTTCTATCTTATTTTGTCTGAGTCGCTATGCCTATTTCTCTGTGTTAGGAAAGTCAGCTGCATCTCTTATTGTTGAGGATAATGAACTTACAAAGAAGAAGTCCTGTTCCCAGAGCCCAGCACTTTAGGGAGCATCTCCAGTGTGTGCTGCATGCACTCTGCTGTTTTGTCCTGGCCACTTTATTCCTCAGGCCATATGTCTGTAGCAGCTTTCTTTGTCTGTTGTGGGCAGTGTTTGGTCCCTGGCCTGAATGTGGCAAGTTTTAACTAGGTGTGCTCTGGTCTGCTTATGAAATAAAAGCATCTTCCCCCTTTGGAATTAAGTAAACTTCTGGGCAAAATTTTTCCCAATAAACTTTCACATAATGGTGTTAGGATGGTAAAGATCCTTGCCTGAATTAAATTATTATATTAATGATGGCAAAATGGTAAATCTAATTATGTGGCACAGTCATTCAAATGCAAGATTGCAAGATATTGTATGAGACGACTGGGCTAGACTCTAAAAGATCTCAATGTCTGGAAAGATGAAGACTAGCGAATGAAGTATTCCTAATTGAAAGGACTAAGGAGAGAAACCAAATTCATGGTCTTTGGTTTCTTTCTTTCTTTCTTTCTTTCTTTTCCTTTCAAGACTTTATTTGAGAGAGCACAAAAGTGAGAGAGATCACAGAGAGAGAAGGAGAAGCAGACTCTCTGCTATGGGGGCTCGATTCCAGGACCCTGAGAACATGATCTGAGCCAAAGGCAGGTGCTCAATTGACTGAGCCACCTCTTCGATTAGTTTCTGGATAGAGTGGGGAAAACAGAACAGTTTTGGAATAGCTGAGGAAATACAAATATAGACAGCATACTAGTAATATTACTTTACCCATGTTAAATTTCTGAGGTCCTACAATGGACCTATTATATTATTGTGATTACATAAGAGAATGTTCTTATTCTCAGAAGGTGTATGCTAAATTTCATGTGAAGTATTGTTATGCTTGCAACTTACTTTCAAATACTTTATCAAAAATATGTATGTGTGCATTTCCATATTTTTTCCTCTATCCATAGATCTTTGTGTGCATAGAGGTAATGATATAATTAGGAAAGAAAGGGAAAATATATTTTTTTTAATAATGAGGTTAGTTTTGATAGGACTTACTTTCAGTGACTTATAAATACCAGAATTGATGTTTATAATAATTGTTTTAAATTATAAGTGTTTACAACCTTTTTGTCCTAAAGCCTATTCTAGAATTTGGAGATTTTGAAGTTCAGTTTTCCAATTTACTGAAAATCTAACATTTATCCATCTCTCTTCTTTAAATTCCTATTTCAGGGGGTACCTGGGTAGCTCAGTTGGTTGAATTTTGGCTCAGGTCATGCTCTGGGTCATGAGATTGAGCCCTGTGTTGGTCTCTGCCCTGGGCATGAAGCCTGCTTATGATTCTCTCTCTCCCTCTTACTCTGTCCCTCTCCCTGCCTGCATGCTTTCTCTCTCTGTGTTTAAAAAACAAAAAAGTAAAACAACAATATTCAGGAACCAATTTCTCAATACTTTTTTTTTAAGATTCTATGTATTTATTTGACACAGAGAGAGATCACAAGTAGGGCAGAGAGGCTGGCAGAGAAAGAGGGGGAAGCAGGGTCCCTGCTGAGCAGAGAGCCCGATGTCAGGCTTGATCCCAGGACCCTGAGATCATGACCTGAGCCGAAGGCAGAGGCTTAACCCACTGAGCCATGCAGGCATCCCCACTTTCTCAACACTTTTTGATATAATAATTCATTAACCTCTTCCTGCCTGCCTTATATTTCAATATTTAAGCCATATCTGATTTTCCTTCAATTTGAAGGGCTTTAACTATTACAAAAATGAAAGCAGAAAATAAAAATTTGCCTCTTTCATGTAATATTACCCATATCTTAATAGTTAGGTTAATTTTTCCTTTTTATTAATTTTGCTTTAAAAATTTTTTACAAATCCAACTTTTGCTGCCTTTACATTTCTTTTTTTTTTTATATATATATATATCTTTTTTTTTTAAATTTTATTTATTTATTTATTTATTTTTTTCCCAATTTATTTATTTTCAGAAAAACAGTATTCATTATTTTTTCACCACACCCAGTGCTCCATGCAAGCCGTGCCCTCTATAATACCCACCACCTGGTACCCCAACCTCCCACCCCCCCCCCCCCGCCACTTCAAACCCCTCAGGTTGTTTTTCAGAGTCCATAGTCTCTCATGGTTCATCTCCCCTTCCAATTTACCCAAAAGCACATACCCTCCCCAATGTCCATAACCCTGCCCCCCTTCTCCCAACCCCCCTCCCCCCAGCAACCCACAGTTTGTTTCGTGAGATTAAGAGTCACTTATGGTTTGTCTCCCTCCCTATCCCATCTTGTTTCATGGATTCTTCCCCTACCCACTTAAGCCCCCAAGTTGCATCACCACTCCCTCATATCAGGGAGATCATATGATATTTGTCTTTCTCCGCTTGACTTATTTCGCTAAGCATGATACGCTCTAGTTCCATCCATGTTGTCGCAAATGGCAAGATTTCCTTTACATTTCTTTTTTGATTTTTTTCCTTAATATATCCATGTATCCTTTTATACATGTTGCTTAAAATGTTTGAAATTACAAGAGAGCTTGCTATAAAACCATATTGAATTTATAGAATGTTAGTAATTCCCCCCCTCCTTTGGAGTTATATAAGTAGATTTTTTTTCCAATTTATTTATTTTCAGAAAAACAGTATTCATTATTTTTTCACCACACCCAGTGCTCCATGCAAGCCATGCCCTCTATAATACCCACCACCTGGTAGCCCAACCTCCCACCTCCCCGCCACTTCAAACCCCTCAGATTGTTTTTCAGAGTCCATAGTCTCTCATGGCTCACCTCCCCTTCCAATTTACCCAAAAGAACATACCCTCCCCAAAGTCCATAACCCTACCCCCCTTCTCCCAACCCCCCTCCCCCCAGCAACCCACAGTTTGTTTCATGAGATTAAGAGTCACTTATGGTTTGTGGAGATTTTTTTTTTTTTTTAAGTAGGCTCCATGCGCACTGTGGAGCCCAATGTGGGGCTCAAACTCATGACCATAAGATCAAGACCTGAGCTGAAATTGAGCCAGATGCTAACCAACTAAACCACCCAGATGCCCCAGTAGATTTCTCTTTTTGAAAAATACCTTCTTAACACCTATTTTAATTTAGAAAAATTGGCTACAAATCTAAACCTGTTTCCTTTCAAACTTAAAAAACAAAAACAAACAAACAAAAAACAAAAACAACCTTCTTAAAGTCTTCAATTATATTTCTAGAGTCACAGTTTCTGTATTCTGCTGTTATAAACTCCATGGTAACACCATACTTCCTGTGTTCTCCACACAATTTTCCTTGAGTCCAAGTTAAGTCCTGAGTGGCTCCTTTTGTTATTTTTGCTGTTGGCTGAAAGATAAATTGTGCATAAAATAAGCCAAGATTTATCAAACCTATTAAACATTTTTTTCCTTGCATTCCCCAACCCTGTGCATACATCTGGCACATACTTGACTTCATCTTTTTGGGATCTCCTCCTCCGGTGTGCAAACTTCTGCTTTCTCTTTAACACCCAGCTCCTATTATCACCTGTTTTTTAGCTCTTCCAGAATAAATTAATCTTCCCCTCTACCCACAAATACTTGGTGTCATGCAAATAAAATTTAATTTAAAAACCACAGCACCGGGGCACCTGGTTGGCTCAGTGGGTTAAAGCCTCTGCTTTCGGCTCAGGTCATAATCCCAGGGTCCTGGGATTGAGCCCCGCATCGGGCTGTCTGCTGAATTCAGCAGGGAGCCTGCTTCCTCCTCTCTCTCTGCCTGCCTCTCCGCCTACTTGTGATCTCTCTCTCTCTGTGTCAAATGAATAAAAAAAAACAAAACAAAACAAAACAAAAACCAGCACCTTCTTGAAGAGTTCATATTGAACAACTCTAGAATAAGATGAACATTAAATATCGTTAACAAATGATAGTCCACTGAGTAAAATCCATGATTCCCTACTGATACAAACAAGCAGGGAAACAATTGCAGGAGAAGGGCAAGCTCCTCCTGACAATTGAATACACCTTAATTGGTGGAGAAGGAATGACGGAGTTAGAGAATCACCTTTGAGAGCCCTCAGAATGAGAGTTGATTTAGGCAAAAATAAAACACGGGGGGGCACCTGGATGGCTCCGTGGGTTGGACCTCTGCCTTTAGCTCAGGTCATAATCTTGGGGTCCTGGGATTGAGCCCTGCATCAGGCTCTCTGCTTGGTAGGGAGGCTGCTTCTTTCCCCCCACCTCCCGCCTGCCTCTCTACTTGTGATCTCTGTCAAATAAATAAAATATTTTTTTTTTAAAAATTGATATTATAACTAGTATGTCGATTTGTGATGAAAAAAACAGGATATTTATCCAAGTTATTGTATTTTTTTCCAAAAATTAATATAGAGGGGAAAATAGCAACTTTGCAGTGTAGAAACCTGGGAGACATCATCTTAAGGCTTCGAGGTTAATGTTGTGAGTAATACAACCAAATTCATCAGGTACCACTCGGCATGCACAAGAAAGGACATAACACCACTTCATACATTATCCCAAGACTGTGTGGCCAATCATGAGGGAGTATCAGACAAACCCAAATAAATATTCTATAATAACTAACCTATTATTTTCCAAAATGCAAGCTCATGAAAGAGGAACTGTTCCAGATTCAAGGAGGCTAAAGAGATGAAAACCTAATGTGTTGCATAAACTTGGATGGGATTCTATTCTAGGGGAAAAATAGATACAAAGGACGTTATGGAATAATTGAGCATAGACTATGGATTAGAAAATAGTATTGTATTGATATGGCTGATACAAGACAATGTCTTTGCTTCTAGAAATACATACTGAGTGCTGAGAAAATGTAGAGATAAAAGCACAATATCTGCTACTTGTACTCAAATGGTTCAGAAAATGTATATGCATATCTGTGTGTGTGTATATAGATATATAGATATACGTATAGCCCCAGACATGAATAAATACACACACACACACATATGTGTATATATATATGTATATATGTGTGTATTTATTCATGTCTGGGGCTATACGTATATCTATGTCTGTAAACACATACACATATAGTTTTGCCACCTTGAGAGTGACCAAATATTCTTTACAGTTGTCCATTAATAGGCAATTTGCTTTTGGCTTTCAAGGCCTGGAGTTTTGGAGAACTGTGGTCAGAGAGCAGTGGCACATGCTCTCCAGATCCATCTAGAACAGAAGTTTCTTTTCTGTGTCAGAACGTTAGTCCATATCTCTCCACTTTAGCACATCTTTAAAGTCTAGTTTTGATCATTTGAGTGGCATCCCCAGCCTTTATAATTACACAGGTATGCCTTCTCTGTTACTTCAAAGGCCCCCTGGCCAGGAGGGCATCTGTCTCCAAAGTCATTGAGGGGAGTGGCCCATTTGCAGGAAATTGTATGGTTTGGGTAGGTTTTGGTTTTTTTTTTTTTTCCTTTGAACTTGTCAAGTAGAGATCCCTATTGAAAAAGTGCTGGCCTTTTTCTGTATGCCCAAACACTTTCCATTTGTAATTTTGGAAGATCCTCTAACCTCTGCCAGAAGAAACCTGTAAATCAGTTTCCCCGTTATCCTTTTCATTATATCAACCCTGTTCCTCTGAAATGTTTCTGTAGATGACATCTTAATTTTGTTGGTTTATGAGATTTAATATGTTCTCAGATATGTTAGGAAAGACTTAGTATAGTGCTCTTAGTGACTAATCATCAAAAGAATCTTTGGTTATTTTGTTGGAGCTAAAAACAGAGCAAAGGCACACTGAGCAATTACAAGGGTATAGCCTAATTTGAAAGAACTCTGTTTCAATCATACTATCATGCATTTTTTTCTCCTACGTGCTGTACATGTATCTCTTTTTTTTTTAAGATTTTATTTATTTATTTGACAGACCGAGATCACAAGTAGACAGAGAGGCAGGCAGAAAGAGAGGAGGAAGCAGGCTCCCTGCTGAGCAGAGGGCCCGATGTGGAGCTCAATCCCAGGACCCTGGGATCATGACCTGAGCCGAAGGCCGTGGCTTTAACCCACTGAGCCACCCAGGCACCCCTACATGTATCTCTTAATGGGGGAAAAAGCATGGCTTTTGAGAGAGCTGGATTCAGATTTGTCACTAACAAACTTTATGACCTTGAAAAGGTTTCTTAAACTCTCTGATCTGTTTATTCGCTTTGATAAACAGAAATTATGAGTAATAAGCATGACTTTCAAAAAGTATGAAAACATTTAGCCTACAATTTATCATATACCGTGTTCTCTTTTTCCCCCCATTTTGACTTTCCTCTTTTTCGTTGCTTGCTTCTTGTTCTGAATAGACAGAACTTTCTTAGAATGAAAGACTGGTGAACCAGATAGATTTCAAACTGGGTCCAAGGTAAGGATTGCTGTGAGGCATTTTGACAAAGTATTTTAAAATAGACTGTTTTAAAATCTTAAATGCAGACAATTTAACAATTCAGGACCATATCTTGTGTAGGTCTGGAGATTAAGTAGTGAATCATTCAGATTTTTGTTCATGAATGTGATTTTTACCAAGAGTGACCTACATTGAATATAATAAAGCTTTCACTGTTTTGGTTTTTTTTTTTTTTTGCATCACAGTGAAGTCTTGAATAATTATTGCATAATGTTTGTCAACCCTAAGGGCTTGCTAGTGTGTTTTTCATTAATGCAACTTAAAAAAAAGTTATTATCTTTGTTTGAAGAAACCTTTCTCCAGGACAGTGTAGCTAATAGTGTTCATTCTCAAATTTAAAACACAGTGGTATGACCCATGGAAGTTTCCACATCTAAAACACATGGAGTCTTTAATCTGGTTAGTTATGACACAGATTCTTCTTGAGGGCTGTGTTTATGACACCAAATGAACCATCCAGTTTGCTTTCCAATTATTGTTTTAAATTAAAAGTGGCATAAGCAGAAGTTACCAAACTAGTTTCTATTCTAGGATGCAGATAGTCTATGAGGGATTACTCATATACGATGAGAATGGGAACATATATTGAATAGACTTCATCCTACCTCTCCTCCCCTTTTTAAAAACAATTTAATTTATGTATAGTCAGAGTGGGGGAGATTTATCTACAGGCAATTAGGTCAGATACCATGGCACTTACAGAACTTACGAAGCATGCAAAACTATTTTGAAATTGTGTTAGTATAAGATATACTTAAGTACTTTATGGAATAAAATTCTGGCTTTGTTTGTGAGCAGTTTGTTTTTCTCTATTTAAATAATTGGGATTATCTTCTTATGTAAACATGGAACCCTGTAAGAGTGGTGGTTTCACAATCTTCATAAATGTATATAGTTAGATCTCTTGTTGGAGTTACCATTAGCACCAAGAGTCTGTCAACATTTCCATGGAGCTGCTTAAGTACGTCGTGAAACCCTAAGCCAACACTTGGCATGAGTAATCTGTGCTACACAGCAGTTTCTAGCTTATAGGATCGCATACATTCTAACTTCAAGTTTGCTTTTCTTTTAGCCTGAGAATCATTTTATAGAGTATGTTTTTTTTTTTTTTTGTCCTCTCACAGATTCAAACAGGTGGCTTATTTTATACAACATATGACTCTTCGCTTGTTTCAAAAACATCATGTATCTTTGAAAAAATGAGCTGTTTCAATCATAAGCCTCATCTCATAAGCTTCAATCTCAAGCCATCTTCCATTTTTTTTCCTCTGATTTCATCAACTTATTTAAGTTCTTGGTGTTAGCAGTAGGAGAAGCTGAAGTGCACTTGATTCTGGTGGCAGTATCTCTCCACTGTGGTAGCTGAGTTTTGTGATGAGTATCTTCTGGGCCTTAATTGTACAATACCCCCCCTCCTTTATCTGTCAGAATTAACATCTAGTATAGGGATATGCATTATGATTTTTGCGTCAGAGTTTTAGGGGGTGAAAAAGAATAGTTTTTGTTTTTGTTTTTTTTTTAAGATTTTATTCATTTGAGAGAGAGAGAGCACAGAAGCAGGGGGAGAGGAAGAGGGAAAGGGAGAAGCAGGCTCCCCAGTGAGCCAGCTGGGAGCTCCATGTTGGGCTTAATCCCAGGACCCGGAGATCATGACCTGAGCTGAAGGAGACACCCAACCATCTGAGCCACCCAGATTCCCCAGAAAGGAATAATTCTTACAGGCTTGGCTTCAATTATGGGAAAAATTTCATTTGGGGAATTGCATATGCTAAATCAAGGGCTTATGATTTTTTTTTTAAATCCAGGTCTATATATACATATAGCTGCTCCCCCCACCCCATATGTATGACTTGTCTCCTTACTTAGGGTATTCATGACCATTTTGGAAACATGTTTTTGGAGAATTTTTAAATTCTATTTAATTCTTTTGGAATTTTTCTGTTCTACCTGAGTAGCTCACTCCTCCACTTTGGGCAGACTGTTTTAACTGCTAGTGATGTCTGTGGCTTGTGAAGTTCCAGATGGGTTTGTTGTGCTCTCAAACACACCCATGTAAGGCTCTATATGTATTTTGCAACTGAGTCTTGGTTTATCGTCTTTCCTTGACCCACATTTACTGACTGTTCTGGGCTTCCTTGTCACATCTTAGTTGTCCCACTTAAAGCATGCATGACACATGCCTCATTGGGGCTTTCTCCTTCCCTGCTCCATTGGGGTGGGGGGAAGGAAATTCCTGCCCAGTGAACCACACTATGGCCACAGTTAACTGTGGTAGTAAATGTACTTCTGAGGTTCCAATTTTTGAGGATTGTGGCTCCAGTGGCACTGGCGAGTAATGAGATTATAACTGTGGTCATTTTCTTCATTTTTTCCAAGTTATTAGCACTTTATGTGTTAATATAAATCTGTGACTCCATTTAGCTCTCTCCCTCCATATTTTAAAGTCTCCTGGTAGCCTTGAGTTTTGGTACAGTGAGATATGTACTTTTGTAAGAGAAACAAGATTATCTCATTAACATCATTAAAATACTTGTCTCTAAAGATGATTTCCGTATTTGGGTGTGGCCTTATAAATTTTTAGAAATATTATTTTCCCAAGAATTACTGGTAGAGATAAAATCCTGGTGAGTGTTATCCTATTTTAGGTGGGTAAAATGGAATTATTAATTATCAAATAATTATCAAACCTTTAGGTAGCCAGTTAATACAGATTTCCCAAAGCTAGTAGTTCAGGAAGTTCATTTTTTAAGCCTTTTACTTAAAAATTTTGTTATCTATTGAAGAAGTCATAAGAGACACAGATATTCTGAGAAATAAGGTTTAATTCTAGAAATTATAGAATTCTGGGATTTTTGGTAGAAGTTTGCCTTTTATTCTCAAATTCTTTTCTAGAATAAATTCATGTTAAGTGGACATTTTAGAAATTTATCTCTGTCCAAGCTTTATTCACATTGTTAATTTTAACATCTGTTTTCTTTCCAAGGCATGAGAACTATAATCATCTAGAGTATTAAAATTACTTGTCTTTACATCAAAGATCAGATTACATGTTCCATGATGTTATTTTCTATGAATATTCACAACTTACCATAAAACTAAGTACCCTGAGATAGTCCCTTTTCATCTTGGTGAACTCTTCTGTAACTCCTAAATTTTGAACCTTGAGTGCTTAGTTGGATTTGAGCTTGGTATAGTACCCATGATTAAAGGATTTTTCTCCTAATGCTGCCAAGCCTCCAGTGGGAGGATCTATGCCCAGCTAGATCTGTATACAATACAACAGGGCAGGTTTCTCATTATTGGTGCCATAAGTTTGATCAATGAAGTTGAGAGTAATTGTTTATCTTTAGAAATCTTTTGAACTCTTAACCAGCAAATACGGAGTGAGACTAGGGAGCCAACAGTCCATTGTTCAGTCCCATTATTTTAGAATTCAAAATTTGTACCTTTTGTCAGGAATGGATGCCTTCATCAAGAAGGAATTTAGATTTCTTCTTGCTTGGCAAGGGCTAAATCCTGAAACAGGGGAACACTTTTTAAAAGTGTTAGGACAGTATTAGAAACAGATGGGCATTCAACACCTACATAAAAGGCACTATGGGATAAAATGTGAATAACTGGATTTAATTTAACAAAAGATCAAACTTCCAATACCAGGATTCAAAAAAGACCTTGCAATTTAAGAGGAACACAAATAACTAGAATTAAGAAATAATATTTATGCTGTCTGTAATCTCTTTATATACTTGTTAGTAATATAGGTATTCTTACTTGGGTTCTGCCTGATAATTTTTCTTGTTCTCTATATCCACTTGTTCCTTTCTGTCAAGGAGGTATGTGTAGATTTGTGTTGATACTACTGCCAACACCTTTTTGAAGATTTTTAGTGTTTTATGTGCTATATTTAATCTTTAGAATTTTGGGTGGGTCTAGATTTAGAAAAAGTGTTTTGGTTGGAATGATGAGCCTCTGGATCTCAGCAGGCTTTAGAGTTGGAAAAGTTGAAGCTTACAGAGAGAGCAAATAAACATGGTCATCAAAGCTGGGAATTAAGATCTGTTTATTCACCTGCACACTTGAATTAAATCTCATAGCAATAGGCAGAGCCATTTAACTTATTAAGATCCTAACCAAATAAATTACTATAGTCATGTTTAAAAGTCCATTTTTGCCTGGCTGTAGATACTGAGCTTGGAATAGTCATCATATAATGGATGAAGAAGTTCATGTTAAATCAAGTTATTGATTTACAACTTAGCACTGGAATAGTTGACACTGGACAGTGGTTAATTAAAAGTCTACTTGAGATTTGGGACATGAAGCTCCACATTGCAAAAAATTACATGTGCTCTTGTCTTTCAGTGTTGACAAGAATTATTAATGGCTAGAGAAGTTTGGGGGATGGGAAGAGCATTTAGTTTGGATGTGGTTCACATCATTTTTGCTTTAAGAGAATTCCTCATTTCTAGGGTTATAAAGATATCTGATGTGGACTAAGATAAGTATTCCCTGATTCATTTCCATTAAGCCAGTCAAGGTTCATGTAAATAAGACCTAGCTTTTAATGATTTTAAGAAAAACCTTAAAAAAATGTAGAGCATAATTTGTTGACTCTGAAATCTTCCTGGTCAAGATGAAAGTTAGCTTCTGATACATAAAAACAAAACAAAAAGTCTTTAACTTATGTTGATCCTCTTAGTTCTGTAATTCTCTTTTCTTCATACCTGTGACCACACGGTGTGATTTATGGTGATAAAGAACTCTTGGTTTAACTTTGGAACTAAAATATAGCATCAGCTTTTGCTTATGATGACAGACTGCCTTTTTAAACCATTCTGCTATGTATGTAACTCTTCCAGATTCTGTCTTTACTGATGAAGCTAATTTGGGATTTGGATAACCTTGATAGAATTCTTCAAATCTATAGTTAAATTGAAGAGCAGAAGGCAGCCAGCGGACCCCTCACGGACCTGCTGCAGGGAGTGCAGCCCTGGGGGGCTCCCACGGGTGCAGCCCCAGCCAACAATCTCTGCCCTCACCTTTGCCCCTGGTTGCTCCTCTTTAAGACTTGCTCTTTCATGAGAGACATCAGTTGCTTCCCAAGTATTACGCCAGAGGGTCTTTGTGCTTAAGGAGGGTTATGTTCTTAGATAACCCTGAAAATATTAAAAAGAGTTTTCCCTAGTCACTGCTCCTCCATGCCAAAGACATTTTGTTCATCATACAGCCTCCAAGGACTCCAGCTCTTTTCCTCTCACCCAGGTCTTTGCATCCTACCCACCCTCTTTCCAATTTTTACCCCTTTTTTACACAGAGAAGTTGAGCTGGATCCCAGTTTTTGAAACTTACCTATTCCTTACATCCTGCTCAGGACACCAAAAATAATGGCAGCATAGAATCTCTTTAGAAGGCAGCTGGGACAATTACAAATAGTATAGGCTTATTTTCATCAATAATGAAAATGCTTTATAAATCAATGTTATCGTGTCAGAATAAAGTGTAGCCGAAGTCCTACAATGAGCATAATCTCCGTAAAATCAACCCAACACCAGAGTGTAGAGTGAAAAAGAGAGGGGTGGGTAAGGTATTGGGGGTATCATAACTGCCTTAGTGAGAAGAAATAAGAGCCTGAATATGAGAGGATTTAGTGGAAAGCAGAAAAGTGAGAGTTGTCTAGTCAAGGTTAGAGCATTTCTGTCACCTTCTAGAGTGGGTTAACTAGGGTCTGCACACCCTAAACCTGTTTCCGCTCATGTCCACTTGGAGCCTCAGAGTATGACCTTGTTTGAAAATAGGGGCTTTGCAAATGAAATTAAGGTAAGGATGGATAGGCGGATTAAGGTGAGCCCTAAATGCAAAGACCGTGTCTTTATGAGAGGCAGAAAGGGCACACAGAGATACATAGAGAAGACGGAGTCAGATAGGAGATAGACTCCCACAAGGTAAGGAACACTTGGGGCCAGAGAGAAGGTTTCTTCCCTCGGGCTGTCAGAGGACACATGGCTCTGCAGACACCTTGATTTCAGACTTCAGTCCACAGAACTGAGAGAATTAAATCCTGGTGTGTAAGCCACCACGTTGTGGTAATTTGTTAAGGCAACAAATACACCTGCCAAAAATTCCTGCGTACCCTTTCCAGTCAGTCCCAAACCCTCAGAGGCATTTAATGTTCTAATTTCAGTCACCATAGATAAGCTTCACACGTCCTTGACATCAATTAAATAGAATTATACCAAGTGTGTGTGTGCACGCGCGTGTATGTGCGTGTGTGTGTGTCTGGTTTCCTTTGTTCAATATAATGTCTGTAAGTTTCATTCCTTTTCAGGTATGTGCCAGTAGTTTAATTCTTTTATCATTAAAATATGCCATAATTTATCTATTCTCTTGGTCACAGACATTTGGATGTTTACCTCCTCCTATTTTATACATTTACTACATCTGTGGTTGTCATGGGTTTAGAAGTGATACATTACTGTTTCTGTGGTTGCTACCGAGAATTTTAACAAGTACATGTAACTTAAGGAAGTTTCATCTATATTGGTCTTCCTCACTCAAAATGTAGAAACTTTGAATGCTTTGCCTTTGTTTTCCCTCCTTGAGTCTTCCATGTTATTGCTGTTAAATATAAAATATGTATTATTTTTAAATTTTGGAAATTGATTCTTAAAAACTGATAGCTTTTCATAGGCATACCAACATATTTCTCATATTTGATCACTGTTGCTTATTACATTCTATTTCTTTGAGTTCTATTTTATTTTCCCTGATATATACAGTTTATTCTCTTGGTGAGTGATTAATAATTTCCTTGCCCTTATTTTGACTGGAAATATCTTTATTTTGCTCTCTTTCTTTAACTATTGTTTAGTTACTTGTAGAATTATAGTTTGCAGGTAATATTCCCCCATCTGACAGACATTATTTCTGATGAGATGTCTGCTAGAGATAAAAATTCCTTTCTAGATGATCTGTTTCTTTCTGGTTTGTCTTCATTCATTAGTACAAATATGCTGTGTTCAGATGCAGACTTGTTTTTACTGATCTACTCAGATCTCTGAAGTTTTCATCTAAAGAATTCATCTCTTTCTGATTATATCTCTATTATATCTTTTCTGATATCTCTTTGGATATTATGTCTTACTCATGCTAGTTTTTTTTTTTTTTTTACTCTGTTGCACTTAATAATCATATATTAAAAATTTTCTTTTTACATGTTTCTTACCTTTCCACATTTTCATCTTTTTTGTGTTTGGTATTAGTTATTTAAACCTGTTTTCTAGTTAAATACCTTTCTTCTATTCAATTGTTCATAGATTGGTTTTTTTTTTTCAGTTTTGGAATTTTCATTTCTTTCTAATTGCACAGTCATTAGGTGATACTGCCCCTCTTCCCTTGTGATTTCTAGTCCTTACCTTATCTCTTTTAAGTATTCTGAAGATAATCACTTTTAAGTCTCTTTCAGATTGTTCTATTATTTCTTTCTTTCTTTCTTTTTTTTGGTGGGGGAAGGGAAAAGTTCTTCAATTTATTAAGGAACGTGTTCTATTATTTCTGACTCTTTAGGTGTGAGATCTGTCTCTCTAAGGCTGGTGATTCTTCCTCATGGAGGTTTGCTTGTCCCTGTGATTGGTTCATTTTGATGTGAAGGTGGCTTTCCATGTAAGTTCTAGGTCTCAGGATTGTAGAACATTTCTTTGGGGTAGTTTCATATTATTTTCTTTGTGGGTTTTCATGGATTGATGTTTTTATGTTAGAGTCTTGATTTAATGATTTGATTCTACACTGATACTTTGAACTTGGATCTCATACTTGGATGTATTGCAAATTTGGGTTTCTTGTGTCTCATGGATTATATTTTCTCTCTACCTGCTCAACAACCCTATGCCCCTAATCTGTGGTTGAAAACTTCATCTCTGGCAAATTGGGGTGGGGACTTCTAGTACTCGTTTCATGTGCAAACAGCCCTCACAACTCCAGTCTCCATGAAGAGACCCAAGGGTCTGGTCTTCATATGCATATTTCTTGGTATGGATTTAAGACCCTCCCATGCCGTCTGCCTCTGTCTGGTCTGACATCTCTGTGAGCCATTCAGTTTCAGCTCAAACTCTGACTTTCCTCTTTGTTTCTAAGTTTGGTTGTGTATTAACTTTTTTGGGGGGTGAAGTGGGGGAATATTTAGCATTTCAATGCGATTTGAGTAGGACAAGAGACACTTGTTTTCTCACCATGTTATATTGACCTGACATCTTGATCATACTCCTATTTGAACATGTGTTTTGTGTTTTTCTCTTACAGCTAGTTATGTATCAAATCCCATTTGCAAGGGTTGTTTGTCTTGTTCCAAGGACAATGGGTGCAGCCGATGTCAACAGAAGTTGTTCTTCTTTCTTCGAAGAGAAGGCATGCGCCAGTATGGAGAGTGCCTGCATTCCTGTCCATCCGGGTACTATGGACACCGAGCCCCAGATATGAACAGATGTGCAAGTGAGTAGTTGATTTTTATCTATTATTTACTGTTTATACAACTTAGGGGAACTAAGTTTCAAATTTTGAGTGAAAAAAGTTTTTTTTTTAAATATACTACAGAAATAGTCTAAGCTTAAACTTCAGTGGGGTAGGATAAGAACATTTTTTAAAAATATTTTATTTATTTATTTGACAGAGATCACAAGTAGGCAGAGAAGCAGGCAGAGTGAAAGGGAAGAAGCAGCCTCCCCGCCGAGCAGAGAGCTGATGTGGGGCTCAATCCCAGGACCCCGAGACCATGACCCGAGCCGAAGGTAGAGGCTCAACCCACTGAGCCACCCAGGTGCCCCAGATAAGAACATTTTTATCTTTTGTCTAGAACTATAGTGCACCCACACTTTTAGGGGCACCTGGGTGGCTCAGTGGGTTAAGCCTCTGCCTTTGGCTTGGGTCATGATCTCAGGGTCTTAGAATTGAGCCCCACATCGGGCTCTCTGCTCAGCAGGGAGACTTGCTTCCCCCCTCTCTCTGTCTGCCTCTCTGCCTACTTGTGATCTCTGTCTGTCAAATAAATAAAATCTTTAAAAAAGAAAAGTATATTGCACACACACTTTAAAAATATTATTTAAGTGTTTTTCACATAAAAAGTATCTCAAACACAAGCTTGTTAGCGAATTTTGTAAAGCATATGTAGCACCCCCCCCCAAATCCCCAAGGAATTTAAATATCTTTATATTGGGAACATTCTCGCTACTTCACTACAGTGTCTGTGGCCTCTTTTGCCTTATTTATTTTTTTTAAATCTGAGTTTGTAATCCCTTGTTTAGTCTAATCTAGAACTTCATATATTCAGGGTTCTGTAAAGCACCATTACTAATAAAAGATGTAACTAAAATATTTAGTTTACCTTAGAGTGTTCGGAATTCTAAGTTTAACAACTACAAAAAAGATTAAGGAATAGCATTCTGTTCATAGGCATGCAGGGAGGATTTTTAATCTTTTAATCTAAAAAATCACTTCTAGAATTATTCTCAACTTGTAGGTAAATAGTTGTAATTGGAGTTTAAAAAAAAAAGTGAGATGCCATAGAAACATCCCTTTCCTTAAGGAGCTTAAATGTTAGGGCATAGAGGGGATAAGGAAAAAAAAAATGGACATGGAGTGAAATGACGAATAGGTAAGAAGTTTAACCTTAATTCAGTTCACTAGGCTATGTCAGCAGGCAAGCAGAGTGTTTTGGGAGTAAGTTAATCATCTCCCATTACTACTGTATACATGGTAATGAAATCACCCAAAGTCTTTAGATAAGAAGAGAGTTTGAAAGGAATCATCCAAAGACAATATTCTTTTGGAAGGAGGCAGAACTAACAGATTCTAGAAAGAAGGAACAACACATATCTAAAAATACTGTGCTTGGGAGCAAGAAGTCTCATCTAGGCACTAATGGTATTTTGACAAAAGACAATTTAATCTATGTTGTTGAACACTTAGGGTCCTCAGTCCCTGCCTGTGAAATGTCCTTTGTGCCCACAAGTCACTGAGACAAGTAAAAATGTCTTCAAACATTTCCGAACACCTCCTAAAGGAGAAATACTATCCTTGGATGAGAGCCATTGAGTCACATGTGCTTAGTAAGAAGGGTGGTTGGAACTGAGAACTGAGAAAGGTCTTGACTGCTAGGCCAAGGAGTCTGGATAATACCTATAAGTTTTGAGCAGGGGAGGACTGAAGAGGTTGCTTTGTTCAGGATGATTGTAGCAGCAGTAGGGGAGGTGAATTGGAGAGGGATAGGAAAGGAAAGAGAGGAAGGCTCCTATAATAACTGCAGGTTAGAAATCGTGTTCTGATGAAAGGTTTGTGGGTAATGAATTCTGGAGCTTTAAATAATAGTATTGGTGGGTCTTAGTAACCAGTTTCAGAGAGTGAAAAGAGAGCATCAGCTTTGATCCTAAGGTTTCAAGGTGAATAGTAGTTTTGCCATCAGCAGAGATAGAAATAGATAGGTAGGCTTAGAGGAAATTCAGATCTACTTGTCCTCATGGAGTTGCTTGGATTAATAATTACAGAGTCAGAACTCCCAACATGTATCATCAACAGGCTGGCTAATTTTTGCAAATACATACCTTATCCTTAAGTTATGTGATTTGGGAGCTATCTAGGAAAGTGTCTCCCATAATTTTTTAACTTTCTTTTTTTTTTTTAATTAAAAAAAATTTTTTTTAACTTTCATGGAAGGCTAGGTCTACCTTGAAATGAATTTCTATTCAGGGTGATTTAGACCACCTGGTTGAGGGGGATGTGTTAAGGGATCTGAGTCTGTGAATCTTTGGTGCATTTTTTTATTCCACACTATCTGTGCACAAGAAAGAGGAGGTTAGAGTGTAGATGGCTCCAGGCAGTTATTCCAAGTTCTAAGCCTAGCATTATTACATCCTGTGTATGGATGGTAGACTGGCTATATCATGCATTGCTCAACCCTAGGATGTTGATGAGTCAAAGGGGTGGCTATTCAGGGAAACTGGTGTAAACTGGGACTGTCCCAGGCAAACTAGTATAGGTAGTCCCCTCCACATTACTGCAGAGTGTCTTTGGAGATCTGTCCAGGCAAGGGTTCACAGACCCATCCTTGCCTAAGTTTACCCATTTTCTTAGAAAGGAGAGCACTGACTGTATATCAGCCTTGAAAAGTGACTTTACAAGTGAGAATGAATGACACATAACCATATTACATATTTTGTAATCTTTGGGTATGTATGTTGTTAAGTGGCCTTCTAGAAAGTTGTAGCAGGTTGCATCTCAACTAGTAGACCTTTTCCCTTGAATCTTACTAACAATGGGTGCTACTGACAAAAATGTATGAAAATGCATTTTCCGTTTAATATGCTTTTCTTTGGTAGGTTAATTTTTCTCATGAATATTTGCATGGTACAGTATTTACCAGAATTGCTGGCATTTCCCCCCTCTATTCATAAAACTGTCTCATTCTTATTGATTAAAAAGAAAAACTTTAAATGAAAAATCACAAGAACTCTATGTTCAAGATGATAAATGGAGAGTTCAATGAATTATCACAAAGTGGACACACACTGGCCATCACTAATACAGGTCAAGAGGACTGTTAGCCCCCGAAGAACACTCGTGTTCTCCCTTTCCAGTTACTACCCTCTCTCCTCTTCCAACAAAACTACCATCTTGAGTTGTAACCAAAACAAATATAAAAGAATATTCATGGGGCATCTGGGTGGCTCAGTGGGTTAAGCCTCTGCCTTCAGCACTGGTCATGATCTCAGGGTCCTGAGATCGAGCCCCGCATTGAGCTCTCTACTCAGTGGGGAGCCTGCTTCCCCTTCTTTCTCTCTGCCTGCCTCTCTGCCTACTTGTGATCTCTCTCTGTCAAATAAATAGATCTTAAAAAAAAAAAAGAGTATTCATGATGACCTTGCTCATATCAACTATAAATTGGAAATAACCCAAATGTCCAAATAATAGAACATTGGAAAAAACATCATGAATCAAAAAAAGTGGAAATGAACTACCACAACCTATAACAATGTAGATAAATCTCACAATGTAATGTTGAATGAAGGAAGCCATAAAAATACATATACTTTTACATACATTGTGAAAAGAATTAAAACTACTCTGTGGTGCTAAAAGTCAGGATTGTTGCTCTTACATACATTTATTGAACACCTACTATGTGCTGGCTTTTGTACTAGATACCTGGAGATACAATAATGAGGAGTCATAGTTAGTTTCTGCCCTTGGGTTGTTTGTGGTATACAGTAGTGATTCTCTGCCAGGCCTGATTTCTTCCTTGGGGGACATTGGGTAAAGTTTGCAGACGTTTTTGGTTATTAAAGCTTGAGGGCTGCTACCCCTATCTAGTTGATAGAGGCTATAAATACTACTAAACATTGTACAGTGCACAGAACAGCCCCCTGTAACCAAGAACTATCTGGCTCAAAATGTCGGTAGTGACCCAAAATGTCTGCTCGAGTGAAGCAGACAGGTAATTAACTCAGTGTAGTGTGTGATAAAGGGGGCTATAATTCACTTCTATCCTGTGCCAGATCCTCTGTGAGAGATACATTTTCTCAGTTTTCAAAGAAGAGTGAAAAGTGGGTTGTGGGATTTTTATTTTATGAAGTTACCTAAGCTGGATGATATACACTTTCTGAAGTGTATTTAGAAGCCCATGGGTGGTTTTAGAATTATTAGGATTAAGCATTATAGGTAGGAAAAGAAAAGCCCCACGTGAAGGCGTGGAGACACAGAAACCGTCATCCGTCATTAAGTCAAAAGCCGGGGGTTAGTCCTGTTGCACTCCTTATCCAGAAACAGCGCTAGTCCCGATGGCGGTCACCAGAGCACAACAGACCTTACGTGTTAAGTTGAGGCGGTTCAGCTTGCAAAAGCCACAAGTAGTCCAGGAAGGATTTCAAGTAAGGGAATGATAAAGTCAGGAACTACTTTCCTTTTGGTAGCATTAAAGAAGAGTTGAAGAGAAGTCAGCAGTGAAGGTGGCAAGAGGGATCAAGGGTTAAAAAAAAAAAAAAAAAAAAAGAGGGACGCCTGGGGGGCTCCGCTGTCAGCTCAGGTCATGATCCCAGAGTCCCAGAATCGAGCTCCACATCAGGCTCCCTGCTCAGCAGGGAGTCTGCTTCTCCTTCTCCCACTCCCCTTGCTCATGCTCTCTCTCTCTCAAATAAATAAATAAAAATCTTTAAAAAAAAATGAAATGAGAAGAGCTTTTTCCTCATCAGACCTTCCCTGGCTGATTTGTCTAAAATGTTATCTTTCCTTATCCCACTATTTCTTTCCTTCCTTCCTTCTTTCTCTCACTCCCTCCTTCCCTCCCTTCTTTCCTTAGCACTATGGGTCACTAATATACTGTATATTTTTTCTTCTCCGTTTTATTCTTCTCTCCCACTAGAATGTAAGGTCCAAGAGGAAAGGGATTTGGGGCTGTCCTCTTTAGGCTGATACAAGGCAGAATAGTGTGACACTCAGTGGGGCTCAACAAGTATTTGTTGAATGAATGAATGAATGGATGAATGAACATAGTCATATTGGAAGCAGGGAGATGGAGAGAGTGAGTGAGGAAGAATCAATAGGACTTGGTAATTTGATGTTGGATAAAGATGAAAGGAGAAATTGAGATTACGATTTGGCTTACTTACGATTTGGACTTGGGAGCTGTGGAGTGAAATTTATCCAGGTGCAGAATACAGGAGGAGTGGCATATGTGGTGGTGAGAAAGGCTATTATGGTGGAGAATGGTTGATTTGGGGACCTGTTGAGCTCAAGGTGGTATGAGATGTCCTAGGGAAGGTACCCAATGAGCAATTAGATGTAAGTGTTCAAAGATCTCAAGGGAGATCTAATCTCAACCCTTGGCTAGAAGAAGAGGATATTAACTGAGGGGTTTGGGGAGTGCTGAGGATTAAAGTCTGAAGAATGTTGACATTTAAGAGCAGGCAAAGAACAGCCTATGGCAGAGTCATCAGGAAAATAGAAAATGAGAGACTGATATCCCAGAAGAAAGAGGCAGGAAGGTTTGAGAACTAGCAAGGGGTCAATGTCAGAGTTGGTCTGTTTAAACAGAACTGTTGACCTGAATGGGAGTAATTCATTGTTTCTGTTGGAGCACTATCCTGATAGCTGTGGTTGGAGGGAGCATGTGGAGTCTTAGGCAAGCAGACACCATGATTATAGATAGTCGTCGTCTTTTCCTTCATTGCTGCATTGGTTGAAAAGTTTCTAATGCTAGCAAGAAGACTCTTGGATTAGGAGATCAGCGTGTGTGTGTGTGTGTGTGTGTGTGAGAGAGAGAGAGAGAGAGAGAGAGAGAGAGAAATGGAAGAAGACTGGATTGGAAAAGAGCCAGATGAGGTGGAGCAAGAGAGGGGGACAGCTGAGGAAACAAGGTCACTGAAGAGACAGATGAACATAAAGTCCAAAGCCTAAGTGGGAAAACCAGCCTTGAACAGAATGCTTATTGAATCAGCAACCTGTGAAGTATCATCTGGCTCCCATCAGTCAAGGCTTCATTTTATTCATTTACCAGGAGGAGGGTCAGAAAGAAGCTGAAGTGACTGAAAAAGAACCAGCTCATTTTTTATAAGAAAATAATACATACTTTTGTTGCCAGAGGCAGTGTATTTTCAAAAATCATTTGTAAATAAAACATTACAGAAATGAGCTCAGAATCCAGACAATTTGCTACTTTTGTTTTTAGTTCTTTCTGCCATATTTTATGATTTTGCTTCATTTGGGCAGTTTGTAAAAATGTGTTCTAGGCTAAGAGAATGTTGACATGTTTTTGAAATGACATAGGCTTAAAAACTAGTAATTTTGAACATATGAGAAAACTCATAGTTAAATATAACCATCCCTTAATTTGTAAACTCCAAGACCAGTGTTTAGGTGTTTTTAAAGAATTACTACATGTTAAATTCAAGTGCTGTTAGAAACACCTGCCATTTCTGAATCATGAAGTTTAATGATGCATTTGGGAAAAGGTCTCAGTATTTAAAATTAACAAATGTTTAAAATATTTTTAATCAAATCTGAAGAACTATGAACTGTGAGAGGGAGGTATATAATTACTATGAGAACTATAAAGTCTGTATGAGATGTGTTCAAAGATCTATACAGATGCAGACCGCTAACAAATACGTTGTTATGGTATCTGTATTGGTGGGATTATATGAGAAATTAAAAAATAAGAATGTCTTTACTTAGAAGATGCTTATGGATGGACTGAAGACCCAATTGGGTTGCAGGTGAAACTTATGAGAATCAGACCATGGATATGTTGGCTAATTGAATTTAAATTAAAAATATAACAATAGGCATTCTAAAAAAAAAAAAAAACCAAAAACAGACAATAGTGTTTTAAAACTATTACCCAAAGTACTGCTAAAGCACAAGAGAAAATTAGGGTTGGTGTATTACAGATTCATAAAAGGGGTCAGAGAAGGGACATGCTAGCAGTTAGGTGAGAACAGTAATTGAAAGATGATGGAAATTGTGTAACTTAGCTTTATTTTCTCCTGTCTTCACCCCACCTGGATGGCTAGATAGAAGGGTTAGGGGACATTTGGTGTTTAACACCTGTGAAAACACTAAGGGGTTCCCCTTGTGACCCAAGTCTCTGATATGGTAGATATGAGATGCTGTCCAAGAACTTACCACTTTCAACAAGTGCCCAGCTGATGCTGAGGGGCTGGGTCAGAAACTCAACTTTGGGGGTGCCTGGGTGGCTCAGTGGGTTAAAGCCTCTGCTTTCGGCTCGGGTCATGATCCCAGGGTCCTGGGATCGAGCCCCTCATCGGGCTCTCTGCTCAGCAGGGAACCTGCTTCCTCCTCTCTCCTCTCTCTCTGCCTGCCTCTCTGCCTGCTTGTGATCTCTGTCTGTCAAATAAATAATTTAATTAATTAATTAAAAAAAAGAAAAAGAAACTCCACTTTGAGAATTGCTACAGTGTAATAATTATGTTTCTTCATCTGTAATTATGTTTCTCCATCTGTCGCTGATTACCAAATAAGGCACTTTGTATTTAGTAAAAGTCAAGTTTTAGTACCACCTAAGCATATGAGGATATTTTGAGGAAGTATGTGGCCTTCCCGTATCCCTCCTTAATCATCAGTGTGATTGTGATCAGTAATCCTGTATCTGTCTGTGTGCCCTGCTGACCTGATCACAATAGAATAGAAAACACTGGAGGCTTCCAGTAATCCCGAGTCCCCCTTCCCCAACTCCCATCTTTGCCTTCTCTACTTTCTCATGACTTGCTCTTCTTTGAGATTGCCATTACTTTGTGTATCCGAGCGCATTTCATATTTCATATTCTAATTTACAATTGTGTCTGGTATCTTAGAGTCTAATTCACTTTTGTTTTGACTTTGTTGATAAAGATTCTGACTGAAATATGGCTTCCACATGAATTGAAACTTTGTAAACCATGATCTGGGGCCATGTTTTGACAGGAAGAGCCAGGGAGTGTTTATGGGCAGGAGATAAGGGATCATGGTGACTACACAGACTGAGAGGATCCTTCAGCTTTCTCTGTTCACAGCTGGCTCCTGGGCTAGACACCAGTAAGGTGTCCTGACATACTCTGATGTTGGGTGAAGCTCATATTCTCTGAGTACTGGTGTCCTTACATGTAAAAAGTAAGGGAGGCTGTGAGGTCATTGGTCTAATATTCTATGATTCTACAACAGCCTCCAAAAATGACTGCTTTTTGCTGGTCCAGACCAGCTCCTCTCCTCAAATTCCTGGTGGGAATGGCTCTTCTAATGCTCTCTCAACAACCCTGTGATATAGATAGTCAAATTTATCACTGAAAAAACAAGCTCAGAGAGCCTCAGAAACCTACCCAAGGACACATAAGCAGACCTAAGAATGAGGTCTAGGATTTTCTCTGATGCTAACACCTGTGTTTCTTTTTTTTGTTTGTTTTGTTTTAACCCATTTTTATTGAGATATAATTGACATATAGCACTATGGATATTTAAGTGTATAGCATAATTATACTTACATATTTTATGAGACAGTTACCACAGTACATTTTGTTATATCCATCATCTCACTTAAATACAAAGAATAAAAGAAATGAGATGTGGTGAAATCTTTGGTATTTACTCTCTTAACACCTTTCAAATACACCAAGAAACAGTCCTGATGATAGTTCATCTTGTTGGAACTTACATGCCTAGTACTCATTTATCCTACAACTGGAGGTTTGTATGTTTGCCACCTTCTTTCCATTCCCCCCCCTCACCCTACCTTCAGCCTCGGGATCACAAACCTGATTTTTCCCCCCCTGAGTTTTTTTCTTTCTTTTCCTTCTCTCTCTCTCTCCTCTCTTTTTAGATGCCACATATAAGTGAGATCATGCAATATTTGCCTTTCTGTGTCTGATTTATTTCACTTAGTTATGTTTCTTTAACCATACCATGCTGCTTCTTGTGGAAAATAAATTAACCAAACATATTATTAAACTTCAGAATTTCTTTTTCGAATGGGGGGGGTAGGTCCTCACTTTAATTTGACACTTTTTGAGAGGGCATTCTCTTAAGCTGGTTTCTTTCCCAAAGAAAGCTGGTTTCTTTCCCTTGTTGTCTCCGGTATCTGTATGCTGGGAGAACTTGGGGAGTTTGGAGGAAACTTTACCCTGGCCAGTGTACAGGTGCCCCTGGTGATGAGACTCAGGAATTAGAAGGATAGAAGGAAGTAGAAGGAAAGTAAGAGGATAGTAGAAGATCCTTCTGCTCAAAAGGATCTTGGGCTCTCAAATCAAGGGTTTGAGAAGGATCTTGGGCTGTCAAGTCAAGCTGATCCTGGAAGTGAACGGAAGCCACCAAGGATTTTAAAGCAGGTAAATGACATGACTATCTTGAGCCTTTGAAAGATGACAGTGGTCTTCCTGTGGCTGGAGCAGAATCATCTCCATTCTGACCATTGGGACCTGTAGCCCCAGTGTGATTAAGCCATTAAGGGTTCTAAGAAGTAAGCCACATCAGAGATGCCACCAACAACTGTGATAAAGGTTATTCCCTTCACCCCAGGGATGTTTGACACGCTGGTCCATGGCAGCCAAGCCAAAGCCTCTGTTGCCAACCACTCTTTCTAAATGATAGTACATAACCTTCTGGAGAAAACTAATGGTCCATACTTTCTATTTATTCTGGAAGCTAAATTCTATCAAATAGATATCCTGAGAGCTGGAATAACTATTTTCTTCTCTGTGGCAAACTTGGTTTTATAATTTTAAATATTTGTAAAGGAAGATTTTTTATTTTTAATCAGAATCCTAATGGTTGAAAAGTAAGAAGTCTGCTCTGCTCTTTAATTAACGAAATCTTAGTTCTCAAGCTTACATTTAATTTTCTTGTGGGCTTCGTAATTTTTTGAATGAGCCTCTTATTTCTGTCTAGACCCAAGTTTGACAGTATCCTTGTGTTTTTTTTTTAGACTTTTTATTCTATTTTTTTTTAATTTATTTTCAGCATAACAGTATTCATTATTTTTGTACCACACCCAGTGCTCCATGCAATCCGTGGCCTCTATAATACCCACCACCTGGTACCCCAACCTTCCACCCCCCCGCCACTTCAAACCCCTCAGATTGTTTTTCAGAGTCCATAGTGTCCTTGTTTTAATGGCAGATGCTATCTTGTGCTGTTTTCCTTTGTGCAAATAAGTCTTCTATTTTGCACTTTCTGTTTAAAGTGCATTTGCGTCCATCCTTTCATTTGCTCCTGGTAATCTTAGGACTGAAGCAGTATTATCCCCATTTACAGAGCAGGTAACAAGTTCTGAGAAGTCCACTGATAAGCCTGAGTGTTTGCTGCCAATACATAGCATGGCTGAAAATACCTACTTTTGTCATCAGGCTGGGTAAGCAGACCTAACAAAGCCATCTTCACAAACAGAGTTGGCAGGTATATCAGACCATGATGCTAGGCATAAATGTTATGCAGGTTTTAACCAAAAGGCATTGTTTGATAAAGTTATTCTCTCTTCTTTCTCTCTAACCAACCCTTCACTGATAAGTCAATGTCACATGTAATCAAGAAACTAAAAGCTTATTAAAACAGCAAAGAATTTTGATCTATTGGCAACTCATAAGGAGTCCTCTTTCTTGATTTATCAGTATGGTACGAGAAACATGAAACTAAATATGTTCCCACATTGAGATAACTCATTTCCACATCCTCTTACTCCTTTGGTATTTGTCATCTCTGCACTGTCAGATGATGTAAATAAAACATCACTATGCCCCCCTAAGCTTAAAAGCTACCATTTGGGATTTTAAAAATGAAATCTTTTTCTTTTTTCCTTTCTCTTGCAATACGCCCCATGGCTTTGAATCATTTCCATAGGCTAGGGGTTAGCAAACCATGACCTATGGGCAAAAATCCAGTGCCACCTTTTTTGTGGGGCTCTTGTAAGAATAGCTGTTAGGCATTTAAGTGGTTGGGGAAAATATCAAAAGAGGAGTGATCTTTCGTAGTACACAAAAGTGATACTTCATGGGGCGCCTGGGTGGCTCAGTGGGTTAAAACCTCTGCCTTCGGCTCAGGTCATAATCCCAGCGTCCTGAAATCGAGCCCTGCATCGGCTCTCTGCTCAGTGGGGAACCTGCTTCCTCCTCCCTCTCTGCCTGCCTCTCTGCCTAGTTGTGATCTCTGTCTGTCAAATTAAAAAAAAAAAAAAAAACTTAAAAAAACTTAAAGTGATACTTCAAATTTCAGTGCGCATAAAGTTTTATTGGAAAGCAGCCACACTGAATCATCTACATACTGTAGATGTGGGCCTATTTTTGCTCTACCAGAGTTGAAGAGTTTAGTCAGAGATGGCATGGCCCTAAAGACCTAAAATTCTCACTACCTGGCCCTTTAGAGGAAAAGTTTGCCAGTTTGGGAGTGTGAAGGGATTAAGAGATTGTTCTTGTCTTCCTCGCATGAGGGTTGAGTGGCGAGCAAGACCTGTATTAGTTTCCATATACTCTCCTGTTTCGTTGGGTGGAGAGAGATGCATTTTCCAGTATTTAGAGAAAGTCCTCAAAGTCCCAGGTCTGAAGTTTATTAAGCTGCTCTGGTTCTACCTTCATATGAAAGGTTGACAAGTTTCCAACAAAAAAAAGGAAAAGCACAAAGAGTAACCAAGATGAGCAATCTGCTGCTTGGTAGGGAAATAAAATTTGATAGGAGACATTCATTTGCTTTACGATTTTTTTTTTTAAACTGTTATCACATTCCTTCCCTATTTTATTTTGAGGTAATTGCCCTCCCCTCTGATCTGCTTTAAGTGGGTAAAGAAGTCCCTTTAAACACCTAGTTTTGTATTCAAGGCAAATGTGTCTATGTTTTAATTTCAGTTATCTTGAGAATGGCTTCAAATATGCATTACTTTAATATACGAAAAATGGAGCCAACATTTTTATAGTTCCTCATTGTTTGGCCACATGATTTTATACACAAACCTCAGTGTTTCTTCAGATTTGTGTGTTTGTGTGTGGGTGGGCAAGATATAGTTGTGGCTTCCCGCCCCCCCCCTTGGCAAGATACAATTCTTAAGCATTCAGATATTTTAGTGCATCTACTAACATATTTCACAAATTTGAGTTTGGGATATTTTTAAAAAATGAACTGTTGCAACACTGTAAAATGAGCTGGGAGAAAAGTATTTTTGATAGTATATGTATCTTCCAAAGTTGAAATAAAGGACACTTTGACATATAAGATAGAACTCTTATAGCTACTTGAAA
Source organism: Neogale vison (assembly GCF_020171115.1). Lineage (NCBI taxonomy): Eukaryota > Metazoa > Chordata > Mammalia > Carnivora > Mustelidae > Neogale > Neogale vison. Next base: position 30,460,123 of record NC_058094.1, read on the forward strand.
AACAATGTGCAAATTTCTGGCTGGATTCCATTCATCATATCTAATTGCAACTTGATTAAAATTACAACCAAAGTGAGAATTTTCCTGCCCTTGTGGTCACTACCCTAATGGCTATGATAGACCACCCTAATGTACTTCCAAAATTGAACAGTTTCATTGTACTTAAAAAGGGGCACTGCGCTTTTCAAGCAATATCTGTTGAATATTTTGTGATACCCAGTATAATAATATTTTGGGTGGGCTTATTTAGCTTTAGGGAACAATGCAGTTTTTATGTGGTACTTTTCACCTATCCTTTTTGTTCTCATCTTAAATTTGGTACTCCAAACAATCATCTGATATGGTTAGGTCTAGTATTTTCCCCCTCCTCTCTGCTGCTGAAGGGAGTAGGGCACAGAGAGGATGTAATTTCCCCTACTAAGGTCAAAATTACATTTGGAGCTCTGTTTTGCTAAGTCCTGGTTCCTAATGTTTGAAGTAGAGGACTTTCTATGTAGGTAACCGATGAATAATTATATTCCATTTCTTTAGGTGCATGACCTAAACAAGGCTAAAGCCATTATATTGACTACAGGTATTGGTGTTTGGGTAATATCTTTCATTTGAGTAGTGCACATACATAAAAATTTATTAAAATGATTATATATACATATGTACCTACATATCCACTACCATGGAGTATTCTATCTTGTTTGTGCTTCCTTTCATCCACCATCTTGGACTGTCCTAGTTGGTAAATGTCTACACTCATGATAGCTCACACTCTTTGATCACTAATTACACAGTAGAAACTATGTTGAAATCCTTGCCTCTGTCAACTCTTCTGCATTCTCTCAACAACTCTGAGATACGAACTAATGTTACCTCTTCTTATAGATGATGATACTGAGGCAGAGAGTTTTGCTGACTTGCCCACAGTCATATAATAGTAAATGAGCCAAGATTCTGACCCCAGATCTGCTAACTACTGTGCTATTTGAAAGGCCACTATATTCTCAACATAGTTCTTATTTTCTGCCTTTGGCTCCTATTCTGCACTTGACATAGTAGAATTTCACTCTCTGCTAATTCTCCTAACTAATAAGGACAATCTTGACTTAACCCCATTCCAGTAGGTTTTACACAGATTTCTACCCTGGGTCTTCTTTTAGCTTAGTAGTGCTGGTTTTCTATGTCATCCCAAAATTGTTCAGTTGTAAGTATGAAACACTGAGTCCTGAAATCTCTGAATGTGTCCTTTATTATTATTATTTTTTGGTTGAAACATAATGGAGCTTCTAAAGAGCTATGTGTAACTTAGACCATACTACAAAAAATATAATTTTAAATTTTAGGTCATAGTTTTTAACAGTCCCTAGTCTAATGGGATTATTGCCATAGTATATATTGAAAATGCATGATTTTGGTAACATAAAGCTTAAAAACTTTAGTTAGGGATACATAAGCCATTGCAAGTTTTGAGAAGGAATGTTAAATAGCAGTATTTGAAGTTGTTAGAGAAGCCTAAAAATATTTAAACAATTAAAAACTCCCATATTAAGTTACACAGTTTAGTACTTCCCATGTGAAAAACAGCTAACATTCTAATTTTGAATGTCTTTTGGAATAACCTGTCCTGTGAATATCTGTTAAAGCTTTAGCATACACTGAGCAGAGATGCTCTAGGGTTTTCCAGGGGCTGGCTTTATGCTCTTTAATACTTACAACTCCAGTCCAGAGGCCAAATACTCCTAGTGGGCGTCAGTGTCTGTTACATTCTGAATGGAATGCTGAATGGAGATACCCACTAAAGGGCAGATGGACAGTAAGCAGTCAGATTTTCATGGTGTGCTAAGGTTGCTTATACCCACCCAACAGCCCTGATTATGAAGAATAAATAGAAAAGGATGTATCTGTATGTGTCTGAGGTCCTCTCTACCTCACTGATTGTTTCCCTTTCTCCAGTATTTAATCACAATATAGATTACATTATCACAATTGAGTTTAACAAAGGCTGGTTTTTTTCTGCTTTTAATTTAAGGTTTAATCCTTTTGTTTCTATTAGTGGCCATTCTGAGCTATTCAGTTAACAGATGGTTCTTGTCACCTGGATTTTGGTGGGAAGATAAAACTCTCTTGGTGTGCCAAATCCTGGAGAGGGCAGAGCCACCAAAGGAGAAGTAGGTAACGGGATCTTTGGCTTCTCTTTGTTTTTCATCTCTTCCACACAGTTTGTCAGTTGTATTGATGGATTGTAACTCCCTTTCCCTTGACATTTACCACCTAGTGTTGAGCCTCTTGGTGGTTTTTCTTACCCACTCTCTTCCTTCTTTCAGGAAACTTAATTTCCTGAAAGTATGCACTCCCCCGCTTACTCTGTATATACGAAAGAGTAATCACATTACTATCTCATTACCTCCCTGTGTACTTTTGCTTCTAGTAGACCAAGATCCTGAGGTGTGGGAACCTTGCCTTTTCATCTGTGCCTCTTAGCTCCCCAGCATGATGCTTGGCCTCCTGGCACTTCTATCTGTTGAAATCAGGGAACAAACCAGGTACCATCTTAGTCATGTTTCTCTCCTGCTCAAGAATCTATGAAGAGGGGTGCCTGGGTGGCTCAGTGGGTTAAAGCCTCTGCCTTTGGCTCAGGTCATGATGCGTGGGTCCTGGGATTGAGCCTTGCATCGGACTCTCTGCTCAGCAGGGAGCCTGCTTCCTCCTCTCTCTCTGCCTGCCTCTCTGCCTACTTGTGATCTCTGTCTGTCAAATAAATAAACTCTTTTTAAAAAAATCTATGAAGGGGGTACCTGGGTGGCTCAGGTCATAATCCCAGGTTCCTGGGATCGAGCCCCACGTAGGGCTCTCTGCTCAGCGGGGAGCCTGCTTCCCCCCTCCCCCACCATCTCTCTACCTACTTTTGATCTCTGTCAAATAAATAAATATTAAAAAAAATCTATGAAGACTTCTCACTTCAAGCCCTAAGCTTGAACCAATCTTCATTTTTATTAATTATTACTTAATACTTGAAATCATACAAATTTCTAATTTAACTTCCTTGTTTGAAATGAAGTAAAATAAGAAGTGGAATTCCCTACCTACAGCCGTCTACACCCAAGTAGTCATTCCCGATTCTAATCTCCCGCTCACAGAAGCCCCTTTTCGTTGGGTCCATCATGTGCCCTGTGAGTTTTCTCTGTTGGGGAATTCTGAATGGAGTCGTGCTGGCCAGGCACAACTCTTCCCGCTGTCTCTCTCAAACCTGCTCAGCTGATGTTCCAACTTCTGTGACATATATTCCCAGCCATGCTTCGGTACTTATGTTCCCAATTATGATTGTTTTCAGGTGTTGCATTATTTGTTCTTCCAGTAAGATTTACAATCCCTTCCAGCAACCATGGCTTTTCTTTCTGTATTAAAGATATTTACAGGGCATGTGCAAGCAATCTCCTACTAGGGGCATCCAGATGAGTTTTTAAATATAAAGGAATTGAGTTTTTAAATGGCACTTGGTAAGCATGAAAACTCCACCAAGTGTTCGACACTATGTTAGAAATAAAGAATTTACAGACTGAAAGAAAAAAAAAAAAACTGTAATGGCAGAACAGATTTTTTTTTTTTTTTTGTCTCTAATGTACACAGCACATGCCTTTAGTATCTACCACGCTGTGTTGCAATGCTGTGTGAGTGCCTCGTGGCCCCCTCCCCGTAGCTTTTGCTCCTCTAGGCCAGGGAGTGGGGATTATAATTTTAGGTTTTCAGGGTATGGTACAATACCTGGCACATGCTCCATTTTTGGAGAATGTTTAGAATGAACTGTTGAACTGAACATTCAGTATAATTTGAAGAATGCTATAATGGAACCTGTATGGATACCATGGAAGGACAGGAGAAGGTTACCTACCCTATTTTGTTTCTTGGCCACAGTAAGTTCACTTTGCCAAATGACAGCCTCATCAGATTGCATTTGGACACAGTTTCACTTGGACAGTAATTTTACTTAAACCGACATTGGCAGTGTTCGCTTGGATTACATTTTTGAGGAGGCGCTGTAATTTAGAAGCATGTAAGTTGGCTGAACCAGGGTCTTATTTCTGAATAAGGCCTTAAAGTACAGATTTTTACAGAGACCCATGTTTAGCAAACTTTGGTATTCTTGTTTTCTTAAGCCGTATAGAGTTTTCTGAAGTTCATCAGTCTACTGAATCATCCTGTTGGTGTTTTAAAACTCACTTATTGGTAAGATTAGCAAAAAGATTTTCCCAGACTGTTAATAGAATGTCTAATTCTGGAAAGCAGGCGTGATGTACCATTCAGGTAAATAAGAGTATATCTGTATCTTCACCTGTTTTGAATTTTTATTTATAATGAGAATGTTTCACTTTTCTATAAAGGAATTAATCAAGTTGATGTGAATCTCACTTATTTAAAGATAGCAAGTTGAAGAAGTTTCTGGGAGCATGGGTACAGGCTAAAGAGGAAAGCTCAGAACTGTGAGGCCATACCGAGTGGTTTTCTCCAAAACAGAAGAGTTAGTTCGAGAAGTAGCTGAACAGGACAGGGGGTTGTGCACGGGGCTGGAACTGGTGAGGAAAGGTTTCTAGGAAGCCTGTCAAGGGACAGATTGTCAGGGTAGGTGGCTTATGCTGTTGTTTTAAAAAGCTTTCAGTTCAAAGGTGTTGGTGATTAGATGAGTTGTGTCCGTTTAGACTGCAGAGTGTGTGGGCCGTCTGCACTGGTTTTGTTTGTGGTCAAGTCACTGAGACCACGAAGGTCAGCGGATGATGTTAGAACTTGGTGCCAATCAAAGCTTCTGTTTAAATGCTTTGTTGAACAAGTAATATTTAGGGATTTTCCCCCTAATGACTTGAATGAAGGAAAAGCACCCTGGAACATATAGAAACAAAGAATACTGAACCAGAGATGGTCAAACAGTTGTGTGTTTCGAAGGCTAAGAAAGGTTCATCATTATAAGGGGTATAATGTGATGCACATAATTTTTCAGAATTTCTAATTCTGAAGAAATTGGGGATAGAATACTATTCCTTGATTCATTCTTACCAGTTGGAATCAAAAGATTTTATTTCAGAACATTCATATAGCATGATTTTCTGTAAATTTAAGCCGGTCACAGCATTCATGGAAATAACTTCTGTTTTACTTTTAATACATGTATTACAATTACAAAAGATTCATAAAAGATTTCATTCTTAAATGGTAATTTTTAACCTATTTCAAAATTCCACCACCTTTCCCAAATTAATTTCTCAAAGCTCCTACACACACACACACACACACACGTGCGCACGCACACCCAAGCACATTTTTCTTGTACCACACTCTCTATATCTTGCAACTTGTTTTTTTCACTTAATGGTGGATCTTAGAGCTTATTCTCAGTCATTGCTCATAATACCTCATGCTTTTTCATGGCTGAAGTAGTCTACAATTTAAATGTGTTGGATATTTATTCTACTTAAATTTGAGGACAAATAATCAAGCTTTCTTTAAGCAGGATTTATGCCTGAAGAAGTCCTAAGAGACTTTACAGAGAATGATAGGCATTTCAGAAATTCCACATTCTATGAACTGGTATTAGGGGCATAGAATGAAATGAGGAAGGTGAGTTACAATTAACAGTTCAAAATTAGCAGAGGACCTTGTAACATTATTTCCAAATGCTCATTGCTGCAACTTTTAGGCCAAAGAGCTTATTGGTATAATCTGTGTTTTAAAGAAAACGCAGACTTTGTAGATAAGAGCTGATTTATGAAGTGTATAGTCCTCTTTTCTTAATGTAAATGCTTTGTTCTCTTCACCCCTCAGTTCTGTTTTATCTTCGGAATGTTTATCGTTTCTTGGAAAATAATTCAGCCGATAGGAAGGGCTGCTTGCTTTTTAAAAAAAGCAAGAAAACTAACAATTTGTGGACTGACGTCCTGGGTTTTGACCATGGTTAAGAAGCTACTGGCCAGCTGTAGACCACCGTCTCATTAAAATACAGGCTACAGCATTTAAGATTACAAATGCAAATTTTATGGGGTGATAAACTCTTCTTCTTTATCCACCATCCTCCAGAAAAGAGCAGTAGTGTAATTGGACTACAGACTTTCACCCATACATAGTTGGTTTTCCAACCGTAAATTTGGTAACATCTTACAGATTGAGTTAGCTGCTTCACGGCGGTCATTTAATCCATGAAGACCTGTTAAACCCCAAACTGAGAGGTGAAGAGTTGCCATTTTCTTTTTATAGGTCCAGAACCTTGTCATTATTTAAAATGCAATCTATTTCAACCAATTTTTTTGTCTTTAAATTCTACTTTTTGACTTTATTTTCTTGATTTTCAAATTATTCAGTGCTCTCCTGTTTCAGTTATATTTTTCTATCCCATTATCTCTTTGCTTACAGGAACTGTCCATTTTAAAGTTTTTTCTGAATCCTTAAGGGACCAGATCCAGTAGTGGCATTCGGGGGCTTGTTAAGTGAATAAACGTGATGCCATGGAGTTTTGATAGAGCTTTATGTATTGTTAATTGCCATCCATTAAGTCTGTTCTAAGTAATACTATATATTATAGTACTATAATCTGTCGAAAATCTGAGATTTTTTTTTAAAGATTTTATTTATTTATTTGACAGAGAGAGATCACAAGTAGACGAAGAGGCAGGCAGAGAGAGAGATAGAGGGAAGCAGACTCCTTGCTGAGCAGAGAGCCTGACGCCTGGGTCCTGGCACCCTGAAAATCTGAGCTTTTAATGAATCCTTCAAGCTGCTTTTCTTTGCTCTCCTTGACGAGTCGGGTATATTTATTTTCACCTGTGCAAGCCAATTATCTCTGGTCCAGATGTCCCAGGCCTACCAGGGAATCTGACCTAGGATACTTAGCCTATAAAGTAGTTCTTCTTTTTACACTTTGTTGTAATGTGTGTGGGTTAGTGGGAAAACACGTGTTTCTAATCTATTGTTTCTGTGTGCAGAGCATCTATTATAAGCCAGCCGATTTGCATATGCTATTACAAATCTTTGCAACAGCCTCATAAAGTCAGTGATGTTCCTGTGCTTACACAGAGGGAAATAGACAATCAGAGGCCTGTTGTCCTGAGTCACAGAGCTGCTAAGAGCCGAGCTGGGATTCAAACCCAGACCTAGCAGACTTAAAACTTCTTTTTCTTTTCCTTTTTTTAAAGATTCTATTTATTTATGACAGAAAGTGAGTGAAGGAACACAAGCAGGGGGAACTGGAGAGGGAGAAGCAGGCTACGTGCTGAGTAGGGAGCCAGATGTGGGGCTCCGATGTGGGGCTGGAGCCTAGTGTCCTGGAACCATGACCTGAGCCAAAGGCAGATGCTTAATGACTGAGCCACCCAGGTGCCCCCTAAAAAGCACTTCTTTTTCACAATCTGTAACTAGTAAAATTCTGTTAGTGCGTTACAGAGAAAAGATTACAGAGTTAAAAGGCAATCAATTTGGGGGCCTCTCAGACCCAGCTCAGCCACTGTTAGCTATGTGACTTCTCTTAATCTCAGGTTCCTTTTTTTGCAAAATAGGATTACTACTGCCCACTTTGTAGGATTATTATAAAGACTAAAGGGAAATGTAAAGCCTTTGGCACCTTGTAGGTTTGCAAACTAGTGACCTACACTACCCTTCCAAGTTAAGATACCTTCTGCTAGAAGTAAATGCCAGCACTGACCAGCATTAAACAGAATTTTAATTTACTGTCCTGAAACAGAAGATACTGGTTAGAGTGTTCCCGTTGTTTTTCATTGTAGGTCTTTTGAAGAGTAGAACAGATTTCAGTCCTAGCAGCAATGCAATTTCAATCCTTTGTTTTAATCTCATTTGGAGTTGCAAAATTTTCTGAAGGGTCTTGTGCTGTCTAGGGCCCTAGGCTGGAATGCTGTCTTAGCCCATTGATGTGGTGAGCTGTTGGAAGAGGTAAGAGTGATTTAGAATGCAAAGGCATTAGGAAACAAATGAGTTGAACACATATTTCTCTGACCACTAGAATTTCAATGGAGCTAACTGGTAAGTTTGTGCGTGTTATTTGCAAAACAGTCAATTTCACTTGACTGAAATTTTCTTTTTCTCTTTAAAATTGTTTTTTAGGATGCAGAATAGAAAACTGTGATTCTTGCTTTAGCAAAGACTTTTGTACCAAGTGCAAAGTCGGCTTTTATTTGCATAGAGGCCGCTGCTTTGATGAATGTCCAGATGGTTTTGCACCATTAGATGAATCCATGGAATGTGTGGGTGAGTAGTTTTCATGTAACTTTCAGACTTTTAACACCTGATTCTTGAAAAAATAATGCATGCTGGATATATTCAACTCAAAACCAAATTGGTTCTCTTATTGTTAATTAGAACTGACTATTTACTTAAGGTCTTTGCTGACTTGAATTTTTTAGGCATCAATACATGGGTAGTCTCCTGCTAAATCTTACTATAAAATTTGCTAGTTGTGTGTTAGCTAGTTCAACTGTTGAAGTGCTGGTATGGTTTTATCATCTGTAACTCCTATATTTCTTACCTTAATTAATAACTGTTAGAGAAGAACATTTTGTGTAAAAGAAAAATAATTTTCAAGTAGTACCATGTAGTCAGCTGTTCTGTCAGTTTGGTTCTGTAGATTAATTATAGAGTTTCTTGTTTAGCCATTTAAAAAAACTGGGAAGAAATGTTTTGTGTAAAATGGATTTTGTTGATGATTGCATGTTGCAAAAGTACATTAAAACAATGTTACTTTTACTAAATTTAGATATCTAGAATGCATAACTTAATATACACCTACACCCTTCATGAATAATTCATGAATAATTAGTAATACCCATTTTATAGGTTTTATACTTTTAGAGTGTTGGAAAAACACTGACATTTTTTACAGCTGATGAAAAGGCAAAGATCTATAGTACCTACACTTTGGTGAATGCCTAATTGAATGACTCTAATCTTCAGGTGTAATGGCATTGTCCCCATACCCACTTGCACCCCCCACTCGCAAATTTTATTTGACATGTTATACATCTGATATGATCTATAACAGAATTATGTATTATAAGCGAGACTTTCCATCCCCTTAAAATGGAGACTTAAAAAGAATAAGAACTTCTTTTCTGCAGAAATACTGTTGAAAGAGTCTGTAATTATTTATTTGAAGGTTTGCAGAGAACACATTTAAATAACAGGTTTTTGAAGAAATATGTACTTATGTTCCTGTTTATGTGTGGATTCATACATTCGTACAGGTGACACACTATTAAAAAAGTCACTAGAACAAGATATTCAGAATGTTGGATTTGCTTTTGAGAGACAAGACCCACACCCGTTACACATGTTAAGTGCAAACTCTTATGAAATCCTTAAATATAAAAAATTACAAATAGAGTCCTATGCACTTCCCTAAATAAAAATCTTAAACAGCTTTGAAAAATCTCAGAGTAACCACGATGCCTGCTGAGATCTGAAATATTAAAATACTGTGTGTGGACTCCAGGCCCGGGTCCTTAATCTGCTAGTTCGAAGGGGCATTTTAATGGTGAATTTGGTGAGGAGGTTTAACTTTACGTATTTTTATCCCTTTATCAGTCAGTCCAGGGGTTTGGATGGTAGCTGACATTTCTAGTGTATGGATTTACAAAAGGAGATGCTGAAAGCTTTTACGTATAAACAAACATTTTTACATATCTGACTGTACCCGATTATAGTAAGATAGAGCACCAATTTAGGAAGTAAGAAATACATACTGTGGTTTTTAAATACCTGTTAAAAGAATTCAGATAACCAGAAAATGCAAAATAAAATCCCTGTCCTTTTTATGAACTACTGACTTCCCAAATAAAACTAACATACTTACAAAACAAAACAAAACAAAATGAAAAACTAACACACCCGAGAATTACTATGGGGTCATCCAGAATTAACATGTAATATTTTGTCTTCTGTCCTGGTTTGAAAAGAGGATCTTATGTAGATTTTAGCTGTTAACTCTTTTAAAGAGTATATATTTCTGTGTCTTTAGAATGGACTAATAGTCCTTCAAAAAATGAACTAAGATTCAAAGTAATAGTTTTTAAATTACTTATGTGGTAGTTGCTTCTTATAGGTGAAAATAACACTATGGTTCAAAAAATTGAAACATCCAAAAGGGGAGTACAGATCTTTGTGGGCTGTACAACTGAATTTATCTGAAGGGGATTGTATAGAAACACAGCTATATAAATTTGATGACTGCGGAGAAAATGGATACCAAGTCATTATCTGTGTTTTTTTGTTGGTTTTTTTTTTTTTTTTTTTTTTTTTTTCTCTATTAGAAGGATGTGAAGTTGGTCATTGGAGTGAATGGGGAACTTGTAGCAGAAATAATCGCACATGTGGATTTAAATGGGGTCTGGAAACCAGAACACGGCAAATTGTTAAAAAGCCAGCAAAGGATACGATACCATGTCCAACCATTGCCGAATCCAGGAGGTGCAAGATGGCCCTGAGGCATTGTCCGGGAGGTGAGTTCAGAGAATTCCTGTCCTGCGTGGGCTGTGTGCTTGCTGAGTTCTCCTCCCCCCAGAGCAGCACAAAGGAAACTTGGTAATAACATTGGAGACGGGGGAAAATTTCCCACTGTACTCACTTACAAGACAAGTGCTTAAATTGAGAAGAATATAAAGTGAGTATTTCATTTTCACAATGCCTCAAAATGATTTAGAAGAGTGCATGACAAATGAGCTTACTAAAGTGAGATTTCTAGGAGAGAGAGAGTGTGTGTGTGTGTTTGTGTGTGTGTGTGTGTTGCTGATGGACCGTAAAAGCGGGAAAATCAGGCCTTTGCAGATGTCGCTCTGAGGGAAGTGGCCAACTTTCAGCTGAGAAGAGTTTAGATTAGAAAGGTTTATGAAATCTGTAAAGTCATCTGCGTCGTTACTAGTTGAAGATGACAACTTAAAATAAACTTGCCCAAACACTGGGAAGAATAAATGTTGTCTTAATGTTACCACAATTAGCCGGTTCCCTTTGTTTGGATAATAATTTGTAGAAAACAGCTACTGGTATGTGTGTGTTTATTCATGTCTTTGTAGTAATTGTGCTGATTTGCCGTAATTATTCTGTAATAACAGGATTCGGCCCATTTACAAATTAGGAGAAGCTTAGGTGCTGGAGGGAGCCCAGTCAGTACAGGGAAATGCAGTTTTTAGCATTGTTGCTGTGGTTCTGAGAACATAATCTCTTGTTCCCGTTTTCACACTAGCAGACGCTACGTTTCCAGAGATGAAGTGGGGGTTTTTCTAGTTGCAAAATAGGAAAGCAAAAAAGAAAGTGGTGTTTGGAAAATCGCGCTTGAAAATAATCAAAACATTTGTTTGCCTTCCTTCTCACTGTTGGTGCATTGCTTTCCAGCTCTGCAGCTGTAGCCCAGAAAGAGAATATATGTCTGGTTAAATGGGTTTTATATCCCTAGTATGCTTCTGCCTAGGGATGTCTATGGCCCATGGAGGAGGACAAAACTTTGAAGACTTGAAGACTCTGGTCGGCTTTTGAGAACTATTAGATCCAGATTCAGAAGCTACTATTAGGAAGGGAGCTTTTCCTCTTGAATTAGTTTTGCTTTTCTTTGCTGGGTCTTTGAAACAAAGTTTTTTTGGGTCTGCTTTTCACTAACAAGGATGGTTTTGTTCAGTTAAACTGAGTATTTTTCAGTCAAAATAAAAGAAAATATTTTCTTACAAAACTAATAAGCCACTTCTTGGATAGCTGAGAGCATTTAACCTGCAACCTTGTGCCTAAAAACAAACCTGATGTATTCAGGTATTGGAAAGAAAGACTTTCTTTGTTGTATATTGTTTATGTAACTACCCCCCACCATTCCTCTTCCAGCAATGTGGTCCCCCAATTGTGGTTTACGTTAATAACAAAAATTAACCCAAAAATGCTCCTATAATGAACATGCTTGTGTGTAACAAGAACCAGCATGTTCCCCTCCTCTCCAAAATTATTTTGACCTAGCCCCAGTCTTGCTTGAAAATTTTGTAGATAACAGCAACATTGTTAACCTATAATGTTTATTGAATGTGTGTGTGTGAGTGTGTGTGTGTGAGAGAGAGAGAGAGAGAGAGAGAGTGTATATATATTTTTTTGCTTCTAGCAACAGTATACTGTCTTCACAGAATATAACCTGACACTGTCAGCAGTTGAAATTATGTCAAAACAAATGTTTGTGTGTCATCTACTAATAATCTTTTTGAAAAGTGAACCAGTAATGAACTCTGATTTAGTTCATATTTAGGTTGTACCAAATATTATTAGGAGAGCGAGAGTAGCCATCACTCTGATCCCTTATCAACATCCTCAGTTGAAGAAATTGAATTTTTATATGACCTTTAAGTTTAGTAAGTTCAGAAAGTTGAATCAGAACTTGTTCTATGTTTTGTAAAAAGAAAACTAAAATAGAATTGTTGATAGAAATGGAAAGTTACTCTCCAATTAAAAAAAAAATCTTCTATTTACAAATGTAGGAAATTAAAAGTTAAAAAAAATAATTTTGCAATTTGAGCACCAGTTGATAAAATTGGCATAACTTTCAGCGGAGTATCCCACCTTGCCTCAGGTGAGAGAGGGAAAATTTCCTTTCTTCCATAGGTCATGGTGATTAATGGAAGAATGGAGAAGAAAACCACTTTATCCCATTTTACATCTTGACTTGATTTCAGTGATCTGCTTTGACAAACCATGCAAAAATGTAGTCGTAATCAGGTTGGGAATACAGGCATTTTTCAGATCTTTTCAACATATGTATGGATTTCTCTCCTGTTGGAGCCAATCTTAACCTGATTGCACACAAATGCAGCCTTAACCTCCTTCACACTAAAGCGCTGGCACATTAAAGTCAGCTGCTTTTGATTACTGGAAGGCATGAGTTAGAGGTCAGCGAAATGGAATAGTCACTAAGTGTATAAGATATTACACTGAAATCTATTAAAAATGAGACAACAAATGGCTACAAGGTAAAAACCAGTATAATATTTTAGCTTATTTTTTCTTAATTATTGCCTGCTTATCTGCTTTTCCAAAAAAGAGTATACCTGGCAATACCTTAAGTCATGGACTGATTTATACTTGAAGTCACTCTGTTCCTTCCCAGACTTTTCTTCTGGATTAGTTACCTTTTCCTTTTATTTCTGATGACATACTTGTAGAGTCTTTGGGCTTTTCTGACACTCATTCTGGTGTGGAGATCACAAGATCTGGGTCTCTGCACCCTGTCAACTCATTAATTCTACGACCCTTGGGAAGTCACTTAACCTCTCTTGGCCTCTATTTCCTCATTCGTAAATTGAGGGTATGGGTGGGGGGTGGTGAATTTCTAAGATCCAGTCAACTCTAAAATCCAATGGTTCTTCCACAAATTGCCGAAAGATACTGGCAAGCTCTGCGGTTGTCACAGAAGCCCAAGAGTGTTGTTCATGAGAGAAGAACTGAATGCTTTTCCAGTAGCTATATCGTGCATTTGCCAAGCCTTTGCTTCAGGCAGCTTTTCATCCCCATCCTGCCTCTTCTTAGGTAGTCAGCCCTTATAGACTAATCAAGACTCCTTAAATCTGCCTGTGACCTGTGCTTTAAAGAAATTCATTCTGGAGGGACTAAATTTTCTGTTCCTATATAACCTGGAGCTTCAAATGGGAGGGATTTCTAGTTTGGACCATGTTGTACATTAGATAATCTATTTTTTTTTAAAGATTTTATTTATTTATTTGTCAGAGAGAGAGGGAGCAAGAGCGAGCACAGGCGGACAGAAGGGCAGGCAGAGGCAGAGGGAGAAGCAGGCTCCCTGCCGAGCAAGGAGCCCGATGTGGGACTCGATCCCAGGACGCTGGGATCATGACCTGAGCTGAAGGCAGCTGCTTAACCAACTGAGCCACCCAGGCGTCCCCATTAGATAATCTATTAATAGAAAAATATAAACATGCCATTATATTTAGATGACAAATGGAAGAACAAAAGCATTGGAGGTGAGACATGGAGTTTGTTCCCATGCAGGGGGAATTGTCATTTGGGTAACTGTAATCTTCAGGATTGGCCAACATAACCTCAGCCTAGAATATTTTGTCCCAGGTGTATGGCATTCTTTGTCGTATTTTAAGATCCCGTGACAACTAATTTTAATTTATCAGATACTATGGAGCACTGCTATGTAGCAATCACTGGTCTAGGCATAAGAGTACTCAGAGCCTTTACAGAACATTTTCTGCTGGGAATCATGGCAATAAAGAAGTGGGTGGGTGAATTCACAGTTTCGCGTAGAGATGGAGACTGGTGACAAACATAAAGCAGGATAATCAAGAAAACGATTGAGATAGAAGTGTATTATTTTATACAGGGTATTCAGGGAAATCGAGGGAGTCATATTTGATCAGAGATCTGAATGAAGAAGACCTTCTGCAGAGCTAAGAAAGGATTTATTTTTTTAAGCTCTTGACACAATGGTTGGTTGTGATTCTCCCAAGTTACGTTAGGGAGGAGGAAGGATCTGCAGTCTGGGAGGTTCTGACTGGTCCAAGGCGATACAGAGCAAGTTTCTAGTGGTAGGGCCAAGAGCAGAACCTGCTGTCTAGGAAACCCAAGTGTTCCTTGTTCCTATAAAATAAAAGATAAAGCTAGAGTTGTCCATTAGAGAAGCCAACTTTAAACTGTTTCTCCCCGAAACTAGACACATCATCTTAGTTTTTCTCTACAAATACTTTTAAAAAACATGGCGCCCTGTCATTACTACCCTCCTCTTAATATCTTCCAGCTTGAAATAGGAAAACATACGCTGAAGGTCGTTTCATAAACACCAAAGTACTGAACCACTGGTTTGCTTTGATTCAGCTGTTCCTACAAAGATCTTCTTTAACTTTAGTGTTATTAGTCCTCATTTTGTTGTGGGGTGGGGTGGGAAGTGTGACTTCCAGATTATTCTTTCCATCATTAGTGTTTTGGAATCAGCCTCTGGGCTAGCACCTGAGACTACCTTGTGTTGAGTCATGCTCAGCACTCACCTCTGCCCCCTCACTTCCTGGCCTGCGTAGCGCCCCCTCTGGGGATCTGAGTCCCACCTTCACATTTCAAGCTCTGTGCACAGCATGGCTTTTCTCTTTCTGACCCAGTCAAGCAGTCAGGCTGATAGTGTAATTTAGGTGATGCTTTGACATACACTCAGATAGCTTTCTGTCTCTCTTGCTTGTGGTTGCGCCCACTCACCGTGCCACAGTTATTAGTAATACTATGATGCAATTCTTTAAGCCCTCATCAGATTTTCTCAGAACTGTGCTGAAATTTAAACATGGAATGTGCTACTATAAACTATTTCAATTTGAAAATAACTCCTTTCTCTTATGAGGCATTACTTGACCCTCATCTACCTTTCTTTTTTAAAGTGGCTTTTAATGTGATAGGAAACAAAAGAAGATATTATTTAGAAATTTAGAAACAATCTCTGCAAACATCTTTTTAAGAAGCAATATTAAAAGACCCCTCTAATCTTTGTTTTCTGTATGTAAACTGACAGCAATATGGGGACTAGGTATTAGATAATAGAACTAAACATGGTTGTGGATCGTGATGGATTGAACTGAGAGCAGGAAATAAAGCACATTTGCAGGAGGATAGGGTCAAGAAAATATGTTTTAGACATGTGTTCTTTATTTCTCTACATTTTGTTTACATTTGAGTTGCAATTTATGTGGTCTGTTTTATACATGCCAACCTTAAGAGTAGTTTGGAAGGGAATGGATAAGAGAAAAATCTCTTTTGAAACTTTCAGAGCTGTCAGGAATGTAGGCACTGGGATTATTCTATGAAGAAGAGAGAATCTAAAGAAGGAATTCTTGTTACCTCTCTGTTATGCTAAATACCTTATTTGTGTTATTCATGTTAAGCAAATTGTACTATATTTTCCAGGTACTCTGGATACATGGGAGCTGATAGTAATATTTATGGAGATCATAAACTGAGACAGTCATGCAGAAACAGCCCCATTTCATTTTATTTATTTATTTATTTATTTTAAAGGTTTTATTTATTTATTTATTTGACAGACAGAGATCACAGGTAGGCAGAGAGGCAGGCAGAGAGAGAAGGGGAAGCAGGCTCCCTGCGGAGCAGAGAGCCCGATGCGGCTCTATCCCAGAATCCTGAGATCATGACCTGAGCCGAAGGCAGAGGCTTTAACCCACTGAGCCACCCAGGCGCCCCAGAAACAGCCGCATTTTAAATGTAGATGTATACCTATATAAAATTGACATTTAACAAAGATCCACCTGTCTCTAAACGTTTCTCTTAGTAGCTACGGTGTCCAAAATTCCTGCTTCCGTGGTCTGACCCATGAGCCTTTAGGCAGTGTCTTGGGAAGTTCTCCCACCCTCTTTGCCCCCTTCCCTATCCTTCTATAATTTTTTAAATTTATTTCCTTGAAGGTGGATGGGGTATCACCATGGGGACCTGTTGGTACCAGTGGTGGTGGTTTTGTGTTTGTTCCTTTTTAGCAGTGATTTCCTTCAGGATTTACTCATTCTCCCATTGTAGAGGGTAATGTCTTAAGGCAGGGGGAGATCAGAGAAGTGGGCTTTAAAGCAGTGTGCACCCGAGAAGACGAGAATTTACAAGGGCAAAACTAATTACGGTCTTGGGCATAGACCTAAAAATCTAAGGGTGCGCAAGGTACTAATGACTTGGAGTCAGGGAAGGACTAGAAAACGCGCTCCCCGCCAGTTTCATTTTGAGCCCTTCTCAGTGCCAGCCTTGCTTGCCAGAGGGGCTGGGAAGGGCCTTGGGAGCAGGCGAGAGAAAGAAGCCACACCTTTGTGCGTCTCTCTGCAGCTTCCCATCTGGGAGCTCTACTGCTCTCATTTAATAAGATCTGGAGCAACAAGTCCTCGTCTCTTTTATGGGTACTTGTAATAAGGATTTCTCAACTGCACATGCCGCCAAAGCCCTGATGTCCTACGTGTAACAAGGCAAGGACAGGAAAATTGCAAAGGGGCCTTTGTCTTACAAATTTTACACAGCAGTAAGCTACTCTGATCTTAATGTAAAATACATAAAGCAATTTTTACAACACTAAAATAAAAACAACTTTAATCGGACACACATGGTGTCAGTGGTTAAGTTTTCCCCCACCCCGCCTTTCAGGGGACTTTTTTTTTTTTTTTTTTTTCCCGTTATGAGATAAGAAAGCCTGAAGTATAAATCCCCTAATGGTTTCTTAGAACAACTTACTTTCCTCATCAGACACCTCTCTAGAATCTTTAAATGATGTTGATAAGGAGGGCGCAGGCGGTTTACTCATGGAGATTTCCTGTAAATACTTAGCCAGCTACTAGACGGACCTAGAGCTGTAGTTGTAGATATCGTCCAGGATCAGGAGGCACAAAGAAAACATTTTAATGGAAATAATGACAGAGTTTTACTAAAATCTCAGCATGACTCATTTGTCATCAGACAGAAGTGGTTAAGATGATAAAATTACTCTGTGCAATGGAGTGGGGCAAAAAGGTTCAGGTGGCAAAAGTTATTACCATTAATTTAAACTAAAAATGTAAAGGCAGTAGGTTTTGCTTTACAACTGACCTGTTTACATAGTACTTGGACTTCCAGTTTCTGTGTGTCAGTATTATTTTCTTCTATTTGAGGACCTTGGAAACTAGGAGTAAGATATTTGAACTTGTATAGTCAGGAGACATTTAATGATTGATGTTACGCCCTCATGTCTATTAGTCAAAGGATTTAATAATAACAATGTAAAAAGATATTTAATAACATGGTATCTTAACAAAATTTAAGCATCAGAACTAAGAAAAACTTCTAACAGGAGCTCAGGACTGATAAAGGCAAGAGACCATATGAATATATGTTGTTTGACACAATCGAGCCAAACATTTGACCTTGGGTTTCCTACACAAGGAAAAGGAGAAAATAGATATGGCCCTTTCTATCTTAATTTCAAATAAATGACTAATTATAAAATACAATATAATTTAATAATAGCTCCTGGGGGAAAATCTGTATACATATATATGCACATGTACATAACATATATACATAAATGTATTAATATATACATCTATATATGACATATATATGGATATGAACATGCACATATATCTGTACACACAAATATGAGTACTCCTTCCAATTTCCAACACGTGAAAGTGTGTGCATCCGTGTAGGAGGGGTGGGACCTGCATCCTAGAATTCAGGAAACTAATGATTCTCACAGGAAACATTACTGTTCTGTAGAAAGACAAACACTAAACAGTTTTGTCTAATGAGAAATCACACCCAGAATAATGAGCGGTACGGTGGACAGTGTCTTTACCAATTCCTCATCCCCAGCATATGTTTTCAAAAGAGAAAAGGCAGCTTGGGAGTGTTTGTTCTTCAATGGAAGCTGAAGACCTAATTGCGAAAATCGACTCTCTCCTGGCCTGGGCAATATGGAATCAGGATTTATTGACTTACCAGTAGTATTTGAGTACAGTTGTCCTGTAGGTTCTTTTAGTAAACACTGAATACATTTAGAATTTCATGGAATCGAGAGAATCCAGAAAATGTGTATTTGTATTGAGGATCAGTTAGCGTTTGAACTTGACAATACCTGTGGTGTCTTCTCTGTATAGTAAGATGTACTCAGTAAGATCAGGAGTTGCAGGGGCACCTGGGTGGCTCAGTTGGTTAGGTGTCTGACTCGGTTTCAGCGGGGGTCATCCTCTTGGGTTCCTGAGATCAAACCCCAGTTCAGGCCCCTCACTCAGTGGAGAGTCTGCCTGAGATTCTCGCTCGTGTGTGCTCGCTTGCTGATTTGCTCTCCCTCTCGCTCTATACCAAAATCAATCTTTAAAAAAATCAGGAATTGCATATTTAGATGAGTTATTTATTTCCTATGATTATCTCAAGGCTTGTATTAATATTTTTAATAAACTTGTTGAGTTTTGTTTCTTCAAGGCTGGCCTTCAAGGCTGTTACTTTCACCTGTGAAAACTATTTGATTTGAGAGAAGCTCATAGGTTTTGAATGAATGCTTACTGAGTGTAATTAACTTTATTAAAATGTGTTGCCTGGTGCCTTCTGATATCTGTGTTGAGTCAACTTCCCCAGTATAATTCAGGTACTAAGTTTGAGGTTGAGTTTTAATTAACCCATGAATTTTCCATTGCCATGTCTGTAAGTTCATCAGATCAGTTATTGAAGCATCTGTTAACTCCTATGTTCTAAAGAAATGGGCAGGCTGAGGGATATAAACAGGAATTTATAGTCTCGTTAAAAAAGAAGAAAATGTGTATTATGAAATAACAAAGGAAGCAAAGTTGAATCTGTAAATATAAGCATGGTTAATAGGCTCTGATATTATAGAAATTATCATTTTTAGCTGTTATGGCCATGAAATGCTTCCTGAAGAGCAAAATTTACATTATATTAAGAGGGGATGGGAAACACATTTTTATTTTTTTAATTTTTATTTATCTACTTTTTAAAGATTTTATTTATTTGACAGAGATCACAAGTAGGCAGAGAGGCAAGCAGAGAGAGAGAGAGAGAGAGAGAGAGAGAGGAGGAAGCAGGCTCCCCGCCGAGCAGAAAGCCCAATGCAGGGCTCGATCCCAGGACCCTGGGATCATGACCTGAACCGAAGGCAGAGGCTTTAACCCACTGAGCCACCCAGCCTCCCTCAGAAACACATTTTTTGCAAAAGGGAGGAAACCATTTTTTTAAAAAAAAATTATTTTTTTATTTATTTGAGAGAGAGCACAAAGGGAGAGGGAAAAACCGACTCTGTGCTGAGCAGGGAGCCTGAAGTGGGGCTCGATTCCAGGACCCTGAGGTCATGACCTGAGCTGAAGGTAGATGTTTAATCTACTGAGCCACTGAGGTGCCCCAAGGGAGAAGATCATTTTAGACTGAGAAAACATTATGGGGAAAGACACAGATGCCAGTGTGCCTTCTGTGCCCCAGAGAGGGTACCCGGAGGAGCCTGACGGTACCTGAGTTTGCCAGCAGCAGTTACAACAGTTCACAGAAAAACTATCAGAATTGTCCCGATTGTGAAGTGCTTTCATCTTCCCTGGTCCACCAAGGAGAGCCCTAGGGCACTTGAGCATGGAGATACTTGATCAGAATTCTGGTTGAAATGGAAGTGGCTGAGGTTGTGTTGATGGTGGAAGGAAGTAGTCTTCACATCCCAAACTTGGGGCAGGACACTCAGCAGAGTCTGAATTTGGGAGAATTATCAGAGAATGCTTATAGGTTCTTATGTTTTTGCATTTTTCTGTCCTGCTTGCTTTTCTAAAGAGTACAGGATTTTAACTTGACTTGCAGTCCACTGTGACTCTTGTATCTTTTTCCGCCAACTTTCTAAGCCAAGCTATTCCCCAGTTTGTATTAGTGCAGTCTATTTTTGTAAAATCTAGGCTCATTTTGCATTCACCCTAACATACTTACTTTCTGCTACTTTCGTTTGCCATTTACCAAGACCCTTGGATGTATTCTCTATTTTCTAGCTTACGATGTTAACCTCCTCATGGATTTCCCTTACAAGCCAGCTTGAAGTGCTCTGAAAATTTGAAGTATACCCATTAAATATTATTCAAATCAAAGACAAAAATGTTCCTACGAGGCCCAACTTCAGTTGTAAGATCTAAGGTGGTTTTATCTAGTATGTTGTTTACTAGATGCTGCATGGAATATTGGGTTGAGATGGATTCTGAGTTAAATTCTGGGGTCAGGGGAAAACTGTATAGTTATCAGTTTGTGGTGTTTGCAGCATAGAAAACAATGTGTCATGTATTTTCTCTAATTATAATCCTTTGATTCCTGCTCTTGGCTTTCTCCTTTCTTCTTTCTAACCCCCAACACACACTTGGATGTCTTTGAGAAAAATTAATCTAGCTTCTGTTTTATACCTGTTGTGTTGCGGAAGATTGTATATTGATTTGGGGGGGGACAGCATACAAAAAAAGGAAAGAGCTTTAAATTTGATACATCCTGATTTCCATCACTTACTAGTTGAATGACATGGACTAATTTCCCAAAGCTTAGTCTTCTATGAGATGGGGATAATGTGTCGCAGGATCTTTGCAAGGAGTAAATCACATACGCAAATAGGTTTTATTCTACATTTTGCTGTAGTTCTGTTAATTCTTCATCTTGCATTCTTCCCATAGCTGGATTACTCTTGCATTCTTCCCATAGCTGGATTACTCTTGCCTCTTCACTGTCCTTTGGTTTCCACCCATCTCATGGCTTCAGCTGTGAAATCATCTTCCCTTTGTGCCCCAACCCGTCAACTTGGCTACTGATGGGCATCATCTAGATGATGGGCATCATCTCATCTTTGTCTTGCTAGCATGTCAAACCAGGCGTAGCTAAAGTGTTCTTTGCTATCTTTCCAAAACCTAATTTCTCCTGCAATGGCTAGTACTCCTAAAGGAATCTCTCGCCTCCCATGTTTCTTGTCTCCCTCAGCCCCATGTTTGTGTCTCCTCTTGACATTCAGACAGCTTAGTACCCAGATCTTTCCTCAACTGCCTGAAAGTATGCAAACTTGAGAAATTGACTTAATCTCTCCAAGCTTTAGCATCTATATTATGGGGATAATAGCAGATGCCTGCGTCCTAGGATTGTCAGGAGGATTAAATAACATTTAAAGCAGTCAAAGCTCAGAAAATGTGGATTGTTATTTAGTTTTGTTAATAACCACCCACCCGGCTCTGTTTCTCCATTGTCCATTCATCTTTATTTCTGTGCTCTCCACTGGAAGCCTTTCTATTACGTAGAAGATTGCAATAGCCTTTCATGGGCAGAGTATAGGTTCATTTATGTTCCAGCCAACAGCTGTGGCAACACATTCTAAGTTGAACTGGTCTTCATTTATCGTCCAGTCTAGGTGGTGAGATGGAAATATTGAATTCTAAAAATGGGTGAAACAGCCAATGAGTATCCTGATGAGCGCAGGACCTAGTACAGAGCAAGCCCCCACTGTTGAAAAGGATGAAGGTGGCAGAATGACTTAAGTTCCTGCGGACTGAGGAGGTGTGACTTCACAATATAGACCTGGAATCATGGGAGGATTTGAATAATTAAAAAGGAGTCAAGGGTGACAGGGGGAGATAAGATGAGGAAAAGGATAACAAGATGGGAAGTGTATAGGCTCTCATTTACATAAACATGGAGAATCTGTTGAAACCTACAACAAGTGTATTAGGAAACAAAGGAGAAGAATTGGGGGAAAAAGTGTAGAAATGAGAAGGCATGAGCTCAGCAGATGCTTCAGAATCAGGAAGAGTAGGTTGCCAAATTAAGCTTCTTGGATTGACCGGTGCCGGAAGAATCTGAGACTGAAAAATTATCACAGGGAAGAGGAAATCTCTGCCCACTTGTGGTGATTCATTTAGAAACGGCAAGTTGGGTAAGCGTGTATTCAAAAAGAAATGAAAGCTTGTGTATCACATATGATACATAGTTGATAACAACTAGGCACCCGAGAGATAGGAATGAGCCCAAATTTAGGAACATGGGTACAGATGTTTAACAAGTTCAGTGACGTGTGTTGCCTCACTATACCTGAAGACATTTTTGCTTTGGAAATGCAATTTCTTAAACCCATTTCAACTGTGATTTAATCTTGAGGAAACTTCTAGAAGGGATGGAAGGGCTAGACCTAGATTCAAATGTAGTCACACTCGGATCCTTGCAGGAAGAAGTGGTAAGGGTTGACCCTTAACAATGCAGCGGTTAGGGAAGTTGACCCTCCACACAGTCAGAACTCCATGTTTAACTTCAACTCCCTAAAAATGTAACTACCAGTAGCCTACTGGTGACTGAAGGCCTTCCTGGTAGCATAGTTGGTTAATACATATTTTGTATGTTAAATGTACTGTATACTGTATTTTTACAGCAAAGTAAGCTCCAGAAAATAACATGTTAAGAAAATTGTTAAGAATGAGAAAATACACTCACAGGGCTGTACTGTACTTATTTTTAAACGTCCTCATGTAAGTGGGCTAGTGCAGCTCCAGATCTGTGTTGTTCAAGTGTCAAGCATGTGTCGTGGTTTCTCACAGCTTGTACGGAGGCCAGGCAGGTCAAGGATCTGGCATCTCAGCCCTGGTTGAGTGAGAGTCGCTTTACTTTTTTCTCTGTTGCATTTTGGGGGTTCAGCATGGGTTTTCTTTGACATAGAGCACATCTTCCTGTGAAACAAAACTTGAAGACACGCTCCTTCATATCCCTCCCTTTATGTATTTGAAGCCAAGGTGCAGAGATGTCCAGAGAATTACCCAGGCTCATGGTAAATGGCAAAGTCAAAGCTCAGTTCTTGCTTAGACGTCAGACGTAGAGCTCTTTCTCCCACACGGCCTCACTGTCTCTCAGCCCATCATAATCTCTGGGAATTCCTCAGAGGTAATACGGCCAAGATTATTCGTTTTACCACGTACATATCCTCCATGGTGACTGGCCTCACTTTTTTGCAATATTTTCTCTTGGAATGGTAGTATAACAGCATGGACTGAATTCAACAACATACCTACTGTTTTCCGGGAACTGTGCAAGGCCAGGGATTGTCTAATAAAACCGAAAAGCCTCTTTTCAATTACTTTATAATTTTTCATATGGATTTACAAACTGTATACAGTAAAACAGGTACAGGGTGTGTAAGCACATGGTACGCTCCAAGCACAACTTTATTGCATCTTGAGCTGCCTGTTTAACATTTTGTTCAATAGATACTCTTCTAGGAAAAAATTCTGGCAAGTCTCACATCTGTTCTGCTCAATTTTGGTGATAAAGTCCTATGGTCACTTTTTTTTTTTTAAAGATTTTATTTATTTATTTGACAGAGATCACAAGTAGGCAGAGAGAAAGGGGGAAGCAGGCTCCCCGCTGAGTAGAGAGCCCGATGTGAGGCTCGATCCCAGGACCCTGGAATCATGACCTGAGCTGAAGACAGAGGCTTAACCCACTGAGCTGCCCAGGTGCCCCTTATGATCACTTCTAGTCACTGATACAGTCTTACTAAAGTTATTAGAATGTCTAGTCTGAGATAATAACCACAATTAGAAATTTGAAGTAGTAATAATTAGACTACAAATAGAAAATGTATAACAGACTTTGGCTGACATGAAGTCTCTTTTCCAAAATACCTTTGGATAGAAGAGTCTATTTTCTAAACGCCTTCTTTCCTGAAAATTCAAAATTAAATGACCCTCTGATGAAATGAAATAGTAAAAAAAACAACTAAATGAAATGGTAAAAAAAAAAAAACTAAAAAAACCCAGGAAGAGGTATATTATGTCAACTTCCGTCCCTTTCTGTCTGTCTCTTTCTCTCGCTTTTCATTTTATGTCAGAACCTGGAGAAGGAAACCACATGCCTCTGTCTTGCATGTATGCAAAGATTTCTTATAGTATTTCTGTATCTTAATGTTGAGAGCGGCATTGCTAGCTTGAGTAATTTAACGTAATTTCTGCATCAAATGTCAAGTGTCTGTTGCATTTCAGATCTTCCTCTATTTCAGTATAATCGTCAACTCTGCGCTCACAGATCGACCTAATACAGTCATCAAATATGCTTCGAATTAAGAGTGATTTGGCTAGCTCCTGTAGCACTGTTTGAAGCAGCGCCCTCGATGGCTGTTACCAGTTTGCTTCTCCTTTATCAGAAACATAAGACTTGGATATCCCTAGAACCACTACGTGAAACTTTCCACCAGGTGGATGACATGTGAGCGTATCTAGTTGCAGAACTGTAACATTGCTAGTAGCCTAATTTGAACCATTCCTTTTATAATAGCTTACATTTATTAAGAACTTGCTTAAAGGAGTTCAAACAAGGGTGGTGACCTCTTAAGCACCCATATTTTAAAACTTTTTTAAAAAAAGCAGACAGCCCTCCCATTGCCTATCTTTCATGCAACTTTTAGTACTTAGTAACAAATGATTCCACAATCAGTATTGTGCAATGAATGCATAATTAAAGAGGATTGAAAAGTAAAATATGTGGTCATTTGTTCTCTTTATATACATTTGTGTGTGAGGGTGTGTGTGTGTGTGTGTGTTTGTTGGGGGAAGGGGGATGAGAATTAGCAGTTTCAGCACTGCATTTAGGGAAATGTTCAATGTTGCGCTCGGCATTTTGTTTGACAGTTGTCACATTGTTTTCATTGTCTCTCTACTTTTGTTTATTTCCCTGCTTCTTAAGCAGCCTGATGAAATCTCATCAGCTAACTGAGATTGAATTTTGATGAGTGCCAAGTTGCTTTGATGAAATCTAGTGTAATTATATTAAACCCGACTTTATTTGGCTTTAATGCTGGCATTTTCCATATTGAGAAAATCAGTGCATTTGTCCGCTACTGGAGATAGAAGCCCAGTGAGAAACAAAGATAGCTCAAATCCAAAAAGCAACCACAATTTAAGTTCATTTTATACCTTTGTTTCAAAACTAGCTTGTCCATGCATTCAAACTTTTTATGTTTCAGCATCTGTTCCTTTTAACAACAACAGAATCAGAATTAGCTATAAGCCCAAACTACCCTAGTTCTGTGAACTAGAAAATCTTTAGTTCTTGGTGACCAGAAAAAAAACTTTTGTGTCCTATTATCTCAATTTTTCTTGGGTGGTGGGGGAGGAAGAAGGTAGGGCAAAAATGATTTCAGTCATTTAGGTACAAAATAGTGTTTATCAAACAAAGGAAAAAATTTGAGTTTTTAAAGTTGCACTTCCTAGTGTTATCTCGGACTACAAATTTAATACAGTACAGGAGTCAAAGAATTTTAGAATCCAAAGACTCTGAAATTTAGATCTCAATTTTTGACACTTAAGATGTAGAGGAAACTAAACTGGCTGACGTTTTATATAATTAAGTAATAACGTTGTATCTCTTAGGAGATCATTATGATGCCAGAATTTTAAGAAATTTGGGCAGTAGGTCAGGGTATTGCAATAGGGTTTTCAGAATGTTCCCATAGGCTAAAATAAGACATTGAACTGCTCAGCCAGTACATTTCCCCCTCCTAACAGGAGGCCAGCAACCTTCTGTCACCAGCGCTTCTAAAACCGGATCTGGAATTGGAAGAGACATCCCACTGTTATTCAGTAACCATGAAGAGCCCAACCACTCTGGATGGGTCTGGGGAAACTGGGTTGTTCCAGGGACACTTAGAGATTATTCTCTATCTCAGTTTTTTGCTCTGAGTTGTTCCCTAAACTTGCTATAGAATTCTGACCTCTAAAGTCTGGTGCAAAACATCCCTACCCAAAAACTCTTACAGATGGTGACAGTTTAATTGAAGTCAGATAATCAGTGGCAGGTCATCGAAGGTGGTTCTGTGGCCCTGGGAGAAAGTTATATATGTTACAGTTCCCTTCGGCTCAGGTCATGATCTCGGGGGCCTGGGATCGAGTCCCGCGTCGGGCTCTCTGCTCGGCGGGGAGCCTGCTTCCTCCTCTCTCTCTCTCTCTCTGCCTGCCTCTCTGCCTGCTTGTGATCTCTCTCTGTCAAATAAATAAATAAAATCTTAAAAAAAAAAAATCCCGTGTTTTGTGCCTTTAGATAACCGAATTCAAATGTGTTTTTTCCTTGGTCAGTTTTCAGTGGACATCATTTACCAGATTCATTAATCACTAACTCTAAAGCATTTACTTCTTTAATACATTGTTTATAGTGTGTTCAGTTAACGACTGCTTTAGAATTACAGCATTACTGAATTCTACAAACTGTGAAACCAAGCAGGTTTCTGTGTGAGAGCAGAATGGGGGGCAACAAAATGCCGACTCCTCACTGGTTGGGTTTATTTGTGTCCTGACGCCCATATCCACTGGAAATGAACATTGTCGGAATAGTATCTATGATGATGTCAATATAAGTGTATCTTGTATTTTCACTAATCCATGAAATATCTGGCAGGGGCTATGTTAATGGATTTTATAGATGAAGCCCCAAACACAAAATAAAGATGGTCTGCATTTATTATTTGTAGTGTAGAAACCACCTTTATGTAAATGACTTCAGAATCTACTTGTTATAGTGATGTGTGTGTGTGTGTCTGTGCGTGTGTGTGTGTGCTCACCATTAGGCTATTGGAGCTGTTCGAATATGTCATTGTCATAATCCAGACCAAAGATCTGGCAAGACTTTTTGCACACCCAAGTTCTAGACTTTTATGCAGATTGATTTAGAGTAAGCCTACCCCAGAAGGTCATTTCTAGATAAAGAACGTAGGAGAGTAGCTTCCAGCAGCTGTGTTCTCAGCTTCCTTTTTGGATTCTGACCATGACCTCTGTCACAACCCCAGATGAATTGCAGATTCCAGGGTCTGGGTATAATGGCTGTCTTCTTGGTCTAAGGAATCCCTGACCCACAGTCCTGAAAGAGACTCCTAAAATTCACATTTTCTGCATGGCTTTTCATTATAATAGGTATTTTACAAACCATGATGCCATGATGATGAAATGACTCAAGATTGGAAAAAGTTCAAAAGCCACTGAAATTAAAGCCAGAATTAAATGCCAAAGGCAGGGAACACAGACGCCATAAAAAAAAAGTGTTGATGCCAGTTGCTCAAGACGTTCATCAAGATGTATATTAAGGCTTTAAAAACAGCTTTCTCAGAAAGGAGTTTTGATTTGTTTCATCAATGGCTGACCCGGTTCAGTGCATTTGATTCTGTCTCATTTCATCTCTTTGTCAAAACTTTTCAAATTGCTTTTTCTATACAACGATTTTTTTTTAATTGTGCTGGTTTCTTCAGCTTTCCGAGTCCTGTAATTTTTAATTTTTTTTTTAACTTTTGAGTGTGGCTGACACATGGTGTTCTAGTAGTTTTAGGTACAGAACATAGTGGTGGACGACTCTGTGCATTATGCTTTGCTTATCACAGGCATAGTGACCAGCTCTCAGCAAACGATGCTGGTAGATGCTGTTACAATAGCATTGACTATATTCCTTGTGCCATGCCTTTTATTCCTGTGACTTACTCATTTGGTAACTGGGAGCTTGTATTTTTTAAATAAAAATCGCACCTACTTAAGGTGTATAGGCTCCTTTTAATTTGGTATCCTGCTCTCCATTGCTCACTAGGCCCTACTTCAGAAAGGGGTTGTGGAGGCCAATCCTGAATGGCTTTGGGCCAAGATGCTATGAGCCAAAGCCTCCAACGTGCAGACACTGAGAGTTAAAGCTTTTCTAAGAGAAACAGACCATCTGACTTTTTAATTAGAAAACCGCTCAAATCTACACCTCAGTGTCATCTCCTGAGGCTCCTAAACCAGAATCTAGGGTATCTTTACTAGTGTTTTCCTTTTTTAAAAACATGCAGTAAAATGTCAAAACATAGCCAGGGGAGAGATGAAAGGGTAAGGGGGTGTGTCTCAAGGGATTGATAACAGGATTAGAACTTTGTAGAAATCATTTGCATTTTTGGCTAGCCTCAGTTACAAAACACATGTACTTAACTTGGATGGAGCTATGAAACCTGGTGTGTTCTATTTCAGGTTCCTTTTAGGCAAAATCCAATACTTTATATGCTAAGCAGAAATGGCCTTCTCTGTTAAAATTTAAGAACCAGCCCCAAATGCAGGAAGGAGTAGACTAGCCCGGGAGGAAGTCCATGCAAGACAAGGTCCTCTCTAGTCCTTTCAGTGACAAAAAGGCAGAACTTCTGTCAGTTGTTTGTAGATGACATTGAAGATGATGTTACAAAGTGAAATCAAAAGTTTCTCAGGTGACTACAAACTAAAACATTCTCTGTTGACTTCTAGGATGCCAGTTTGGATCTGTTGGCAGGAGAGCTCTCAAAGTTGGCTCTGGTTCGATGAGAGGAAGCAATTACTATTGCTATTTTTTAGGACAGATATGATTTAGGGGAAAGCACATAAAATCAGCATTTTGTTTATAAAACAGCCACAGAAAAATCAAGGATTGATTTTACTACCAACCAGGTAGCAAGCATTGGACATTGAGATTCTAGATGGTTTTGATTTTTTTTTTTTTTGCTATGTTAATAGAATGTGGACAAAATACTTGGCCATTAACTTAATTGGCATCTTTTGCTGCATGTTTGTGTAGGACTGGGCAATTCCTTCATGGGGATCAGTAACACAAAGATTACAATAAGTTTCGAAAGGCTCCCTTTAACGTTTCAGGCGATGCTCTTGCAAATGTTCTCCCTTTTGAGTGACTGAACAGCAAAACAGAGGCAAAGGCACAGCGACAGCCTCACCATGAATGCTAATTTAATTAGAATTGCTCTTCTGTATAACTCTCCCATAATGAATTTCTTAATCATTGTGGCATTTGGTTTAGTAACTTCTTCAGCCCCACCCCCCTCCCCACCGTTTGTGATGGATCAGCTGTACAACCAGGCCATCAAATGTATTCAATTTTGGAAGCAAACACTTCATGGTTGTTTAAAAATCCAGAGTATTCACATGGGGAAAGTGTGGGAGGTTTCAAGTTTCTGAAACATTCTGCAGAAAATGAAGTGATAACAATTCCTGCCGGTGGCCATATGACTCAATCATAACTGGAAGAAAAAAAAATGTTTGTTTAGGCTTGGCCAGAGTTAATAATAAGCCAGAATTACAATCTTATTTTTGCTTGCAAACATGTTTCCTTTCTCCATGACCCCTTTCCTTATCTTCTGTAGACACACTGGGCTTTCCCGAGACCTGCCTTTACTCTTGGAGTGATGTTCAAATACGTATTTTGGGCTGGTTCAAGGCTTTGTCCCCACCCCTGGTGATTAAGAACACAATATCGGCATAATCTCAACTCTGTGCCCACAGTCCAGTGTTAGCCTGCATGGTGGCAGAATGTGGGCAGTGTCTGAGGTGTAGGCAGAGGTAGATGCGGGAAGTCGCTCATTTCAATTCTACGACTTACTGCCTCAGTTCATCCAAATTCTCTCTTTTTTTTTTTTAAGATTTTATTGATTTATTTGACAGAGAGAGATCACAAGTAGGCAGAGAGGCAGGCAGAGAGAGAGGAGGAAGCAGGCTCCCCCCTGAGCAGAGAGCCCGATGCGGGGCTCGATCCCAGGACCCTGGGATCATGACCTGAGCCAAAGGCAAAGGCTTTAACCCACTGAGACATCCAGGCGCCCCATCATCAAAATTCTTTACCCTCCAGGATTGAGGCTCCGTTTGGCACCAACATGTGCTCACATGAGCTTTTGTGGTGTTTAAATTCCTTTGTAGCTTGGCTGGCCAGATCTTTATTTTATTTTGGTCTGTAGGCACATCTGTCACCTGTCTTTTCAGAGGTTATGTGCCCCTGGGGAAGGACTACTTTTTCCTGAACTCACGCTTTGTGCTTAGCTTCCAAATACTTTTCACATTTCTATAGCCACAATCAGGTGAGCCACCCAATTTTTAATCCATTGGGTTGAGGGGTTTGGGAGTTATGGACTGTTTTATTGTATTTATTTATTTTCACTAAGTGGGTGGGATATTGTAGCTTTAATAAATGACCTTTTGTGCCGATAGTGTTGTGGGCAGAGAGACTGTGTATTTTGAAAAGAAAACCTTTCATTTCAATATGTTAAGTAATTCTTCAAGAATTTATAAATGAAACGTTTAAGATAATATATTTTAAGGAAGCATTTGCCTAGGAAAAATAGGGGATAGTTGTAAACTGTCACAAGAATGAAGGTATTTGAACATTTATGGGTTAAGCTAATTTCTTAGTTTCTAAGCTCTGAATTCATAAAGGCTTTACTATAAACCAAAGCAAAATATTTGAATTAGTAAACATGCCAAGAAATATAGCCAAACCAAAATTTTTAATCTGTGACAATAAAACTCCTGAGACTATTAAATGTTTTTTCTCTTCTAACTTGAAATTTAAATGATAAATGACACTAAATTTAATGTTATAAGAATGTGTTCGGTGTATCACTGTAGTGCAGTTTTATTTCAAGTATCCTGGATTCTAAGCGGCACAAGAAATACCGGTCTTCACATACCTCAGTCATATTCCCTCTGTATACATGCGTATGACATAATATATGTTTTCTTAACTGACCTGCTGACTATACGGAGGAGGCGTGCTCCATGTGATATGGGTCAAATCCATTTGGTGAAATACCGAGTTGCTAAAAGGCTTGGTGAGAATAACATTACAGAAAAGTTACAGTGTAGAATTGCCAAGTTTAAGTATCTAGGGGTAAATATTTTAGTGTCTTGCATGTGGATTGCCTTTAGTTCCTGGACGACTTGGCATCTCCTGTTGTTGTCAACCTGTTCCAACCTCGATGCCACCACAGTCTGGGACATCATAGTTGGCCACCTGTTCGTCTGTTTCCGTTTTTCTCAGCCCTCAAATGATGGCAGGCAGAATAGCAAGAGTGAAGAGAGCCAGTGCTTCCCAGTTGGACAGTCCTGAGATGATCTTTGAAAGGCTGCTCCTCATTAACTATTGGCTCTTACCCACGTCTCTGATACAGTTCTTCCTTTCTGTGAAGTGAGGCAGATGACAGACTCGACCTTGCGGGCGTGTGGGGCTTGGAGTGTGAGGGCGTCAACAGCTTCAGCTGACCCTGGCAGGCTTGCTAGTACACTAGAGCTCTTCAGGTTCACAAGGTGGTAGAATTGTTCCAGATCCCCAGCTCTTTCTGTTCAACAGATAATCCTAGGTTCTTTATTCATGAGGTGCAAAGGGCACCCATTCTGATTCGGTAGAGCGTTACTCTCTGGACCTGGTAGATCAGTCCCATGCCTTTCTGTCTTCTGATTCTTGCCACGTGCTTGTGTTATTGCCTGCACTTGCTTGGGCATTTGTCTCTAAGTGCCATTTCTGGAGACCTGGTCATGGTTTCCACAAATCTTGATAATCCTCCCAGGGGTAGGACCTTTCATGAATTCAGGACCCAATAGGAAGCCATGAGATTGTAAAACTTAAAAGGTGAATGTTTAGAGTACATCCATTTTGAGCTTATCTGATAATGGATTTCTTTTGTATTATTAATGTATATTTTTTCTGAAATAAGCATTAAAATGATTAGCTTAAAGATTTACCACAGCATATAATTTTTGTATATCTGAACATTTTTAGGCATAGTCAAGTCTGAGTATTGTATAAAATATGTATTAAATTATATACATGTAATCTTTTATATATATACATATATTACACATATATGTATATATTATGTAAATAAATATATATATTATATGTCTAATAATTTTATAGAAATGAGAAGATGCCTTGCATGTAATAAGCCTATGGCTTTTTTTAAACCATGCCTAAATTATAAAGTTGAGCACTTAAGGTTTTTCTGCATTTGAGGAGTTGTTTCTTTTTCTCAGTAAGTCTCCTGAGCAAAAAAGGATCACATTGGAAAAAATCAATAGCATTCCTAGTCGTAAGTATCAGCCAACTAAAAAATGTGGTAAATGTATTTTACCACAGGAAAATAAACTGGAAATCATCAAGATTTTAAGAGTCGTTGTTTCCTGGTGGTGGAATTAAGGTTTCTGACAGGAAGGACTATCACACTGACTGTTCAGTCTTCAGTGTTTAATTGTTCCTTCCGTAGGAGTAGGTAGTTGGTATCTGAATGAATGTGGATGCATGAAAATATGCTTCCTTTGTAAATTTTAAAATTTTGTGTAGTATAATAAGGAAAAAATTCTGAAGTTATTTTGTAAGAAAATATTTTTGTGGTTATCATTGTAATTATAATCTGTATTTTGGATTATTTTCTTAGGATAGATTGAGTAGAATTACTGTATAAAAAACCATGAATTTTTTGACCAAAAGTTACATTGCCAAATAACTTTCCAAAGGACTTGTATCTGTCCTTCGGTATCAGCAAAGTGTCTCAGCCTTACCACACCTTTCCAGGACTATGTTTTATATTTTAAAGCATAATTTTATTATGTTTTAAAAAATATTTTATCTGTTTTCAGTTATATTTACTTGTTTATTAATGAGGGGTTCCCTCTTCCATTTCTTTGCCAGTGTCCTTTCCTCTTTTCTGAAATGTCTTTGTAACCTTTGCTTATGATAGGCAAAGAGTATGTGAATTACTTTAAAAGCTTAGAAAAAAAGGAATATAAAAAATTATGCGGTAATTTTACTTTTTAAGATGATGGTCCAAGAATTTCACAATGGCAAAGAGTTTTGAAACTATCACGGTTGGATACTTACAACTACATTATCAGGTCCAAGTATGAGGTCTTTAATTTTTAGATGGATTGAAATGAGTACAAAGTTGCACTAAAAATGCTGAATTTATAACCTGTTGCATTGTACAATGATAGTTTTAGCTTCTGTTCTAAACTTTCTGAGTCTTGAGTGGCGCCAGCTAAGACAAATAGAATTAAGGACAAGTTAGCTTTTTTTTTTTTTTGAAAAAATGTTTTATGAAAACGAATTTAAAATATCCCTTTGAGGTAAAACTTGGCATATGTGTTGCTCCAGAAAGCGGTTCATGGGATTCATTTTTTTAAAGAGTTGTTAATGTGGTAGTACTTAAATTTTTTACATAAATATATATCTTTTACATGGGTGATAAATTTGAGAACAGCATTTTTATGAGCATGGAAGTAAATGAAAGAGAATGAATAAGTTAAATACATGTATATTTCGTATAAGTATGTATGCAATTTCTTTGGCCAGTGCTTTTCAAAATTTGATTATTTTATGTGAGCCTATATTTACTTTTATAGCAGGCCCAACATGTGTATGGAGTAGGTTGTAATACAGGAAAAACTATGCTGTTTGATTTTTCATATTGATAGTGACATGGTTCATATAAACTCTGCATCAGCTCAGAACTGCATGACACCATTAGGCCGTGTTCACGAGGCAGTTGCTTCTTGACTATTTGTCTTTCTCTGACTGGATAACATACGCAGGCTTTGGAAGAGAGGCTGCAACTCAGCCCCTCATCTCCAACCTGCTTCCTTCTCAGGTTGAGGAAATCACAGACCGTGGGGACAGGTGTCATCATAATCGTAGCTAATTCCCCAGTCTCGCTTTAGGATCCCATTACCTCTCTCTCATTTGGCACAGTTGGTATCCCTAACCTTGACTGTTCTTCCCAGAAGAGAATGTCTCCTTGTGGCTTACAGCTGAGGTCACTGCCTCACCTTTCTTCCTGCCTGTTTATCTTCAGACCCTGTAACTACCCTACTTGTATTTTCTCATGGGAAGAACACCTCTCTTTCTTTCAAGGTGACACCAGGATTCCTGAGTTGTACCACTTTTCTAGGAGGACTTTATTGATTTCTTATTACTTTTTCTTTATTATGTTTTTCTCCCTATTCACGCCCTCTCAGCTGCCTTTAGGATCCAGCCCCTGACCGACCTTCCTACTTCCAGCTGGTTTTCCCACATGTCCTCCAAATTAAAGACACCAGAAATGACTCCTAATTCTCTTCTCAAACAGGCTTTCCCACCTGCTCTGTCCTATTTCAGAGGCTGGCATCACGTCCCTGCTCATTTTAGCCACAACCTGCAAATCATTGCAAAGTCCTCTATTCTAACTTGCCTGGCCATTTGGTCGCCAATCCCACTTGATTCTACCTTCACAACTGGTTGCCTGCTGCTTCGGCTTACCTGGTGCTGCTCTTCTCTTTGCATCTTGTAATAATGGGTGCATGTAGTGGTCTCTTGCGTGGTCTTTTTTTTTTTTCTTCTTTCTCTCTCTCTCTTTTTTTTTTTTTTGAGACCAACTCTAGAAGAGTGTCTCTTTAGTATATAAGACTAGAATATTTTTTAAATATTTATTTATTCACCAGAGAAAGAAAGAGAGAGAGACAGCGAGAGAGAGAGAGAGAGAGAGAGAGAGAGAGGAGGGAGGGGAAGAGGTAGAGAATATCAAGCAGACTCCACACTGAGGACAAAACCTTGACACGGGACTCCATCTCATGACCCTGAGATCATGACCTGACTCGAAATCAAGAGTCAGACTGAGCCACCCAGGCACCCCAAGACTAGAATCTGTTACTCACTTTGGTATTATTATTACTTTGAAATAAATATGCAACTTTATGAAGTATTATTTAAATTTCTATTAACCATTTAGTGATACAGTCCTTTTTAAAGCATTCATTCTGAGTGTGGTTACTTTAAATTTTCAGCTAACTGCTTATTTTATATTAGTTGTTAGTCCCTAGTTTTGTGTAATTGGACTTCTGCAAATTTTATTGTATTTTACTTTTCTATTTTTAGTACAATATTTCTGTGGCTGGATACAAATGATCCAATTAATTTTGTAAGTGCCAAGCATCCACACATAAAGTAATATGGAGTGATAACATTCATGCGCTTTGACAGCATTTAAAGGGAAAATAAAGGAGGCTTGTGTCACAAGTGTACTACAGATCTCAGATTACCAAGGGCATTACCAGACTTTGGGTGTCTTGGAACCATAAGTACTGTAAAGCTATGACTTGGAGGATATGTGAAGAATAAAGACCTACTTTATAGTAACTTTTCTTTTTTACTATAAAGGAAATAACACTAATTTGAAGAGAGTTAGTTGATACAAAGTAACTCTTGTTCATTGTTGGTTTCAATTTTTTAGTGCAAGATTAATAAGAATTATTGAGTGGTTTAAACCTTAAATTTGTGTCTTGTAATTAGCTTAATTTCATGTCACAGGTTTTTATGGGAGCCATCTAAACTTTTTTATTCACTGGGAAAGTGCTATTATGTTTCCAGCCTGAGTAGAGGAATGCTGGATTTTATGTATGTCCTGAAACAAATTAGCACAGTTTGGTTAAAAGAGCTGCCTAAATGATGAGAAACAAATTGGATTATAAAATCCTACTTGGTAGTTTAGCATGTCAATTAGTTCAGTTAGGATTTGAACCATATCATACCGTCATGAGATGAAAAACGACACACGGCGGTCAAGCCAAGTGTCTGGTACTCCAGCCAGCCTCTCGCCCTGGCTCTGAAGTTGATCCAGGGAATCATGCATGTCCCCTTCTGACAATAATCCAGGTTCTCCCAGTGTGGGATCAGAATTGTTACATTTAATAGGGCTTGACTGAGTACCCATGGTGAGCGAGATGACTTACTTAGAGATGAATCAACATCCTTGGGAATCATTACCGCTGGCAAGTCTAATTTCAGTGCCCTGCTGTTTTGTTATTCAGTGTTCTGGGTCAGAATGCATCTGCCTATCCAGAAAAATCCCGGTGGTAGCCTGGTGTAATGCAGGAAATTGACTGCATCAGAAACCTGAGCAGACTTAGAAGTTCAGCAGCAGAAGGTTCAGAGTTGTGGGATCTCTGTGACTCCAGGACTGGGGGGCAGTGGGAAAGGTCTACAGCAAGAGGGACTGAGGTCTGGCCAAGAGAATCTCCTCTTGTATCTTAGCCTTCTTTCAAACTTGGTTTCCGATACTCCGCTCCTACTTCCAACTCTTGAAGCTCTTACATCACCAGGCACTGCAACATACTGGTTTAAGAGTAAAAACCTTGGAGTTCATGTTCTGGCTCCTTGACCTAGGAGCTTGGTGACCTTTGCCGTTCCTCACCTTCATGACCTTTAGTTCCCCCATTTGTAAAATGATCGTATCTATCTTCAGTGTTGTCATGAACACTGAATAGGTCAACCCATTCAAAATGCACCATCCTGAGTACATGTTAACTGACAATGACATTGATAACATTAGTCCACTCAAAGAATATAGGGGAGGCACTCCTAATGGTACTAGAGTAGTGGTTCCCAAGCCAAAGAGAATAGCCAAATCACCAGAATACTCAAAATAGGAAAGAAGATACATGGATTCTTTCTATGAATATTGTTGTAGCTGAATTGGGCCTTGTAATCCCCACTGGCAACATTTTTCCTCTCCAGCAGATATTTTGCCCAATAGCTTCTTTCAAAAGAGTTAATAGTCTAGACAGAATTGCTTTGCCTTTCTCTTCATAGTGGGAAATCTGTTTAGGTAGGAGGGGAAAAAAATAGAAGAAGCAAAGCAGCTATCAAAAAGATGAAACTCAGTTTTCTACAGCTTAGCCTAGATCATGGTGACGTGACCGAAAGTGGGGGGTTTAAGTGTCCTTCAGAGATTTTGGAATCTTAAATGAATGTTTTCTACCTGAGCAAAGCTAACCCCATTTATCTGCATAATCTCTTCAAGCTTATAGTTATTGAAAAATTTCTGTCTTCTCTCTCCCTATTCTTAGCTGAGAGCCGCTTGCACAGTATTTGCTCACTTGGGTCCGTTCTGCAAGCCTGTCTATTTCAAGCCTGTGAGGCAGCCAAGCCACAGGATTTGGCTGGCTTTCAGCTGCTGAACAGGGGGCATGTAACTTGCCACGGGTCCCCAACTGAGAGAACTGTGGGTGTAATTTCTTTTCTGGTAAACATCCATCCTGAAGTGAATTTAACTCCTCCACACATTTGTTTTCCTTCGGGTGTTTTCCTTTTGTTGCGTTATCCTCACTTCGTCGGACGGGAGTCCTTCTGTAGTGTTACTTATCCTCTCCAAACAACAAAAAATTACTTTCGCGAAGCTGTTTTAAAATAAGAGGATGTAAAGCCAGTCCCATCCAAAGTGGCAGTTACCATTCATCAGTGGCGGGAGGAGCAATTTCGAGTTGCTCTTGAAGTCAGAAAAGGAGCAGCGTGTGGCGGCCAGAGCTTGGAGCGCACAGCCGGGATCTGGGTTTAGGACAGTGTCGGGGCGTGTGCTCACACCTTCTCTGTGGTCTGGCTCTCCGGTAGATTGTTTCATGTGGTTGGTTTAAGGAAAGCTAAGAAGATCTGTTCCTTCTCTCTCCGTGTCATTGAGAGTCTTCTGTTACCATCGGTGAGAGGACAACATCCTTTCTACCAATGCCGCCAACATACATTCAGTGTTACTGTGTGCTATAAACTGGGCTAGAACTTCACTTCATTCTCTGGTTTAATTATAACACCATTTTTTTTTTAATGTAGTAGGAACCCTTTCTCACATATTACAGATGAGAAACTGGGGCTTAGGGAAGAGACCAGCTTGGAGGCTTTGGATACAAAGTGGCAGAGGCTTAGTCAGTCCGGGGCTGTCAGTCCCCAAAGAGCATGTTCTTAACCTCTGTGCTATATTGTTTTCATGAACTAAGATGATTGTTGGACAGTATCCACGGTAGGAACTCACCACTTTTAAATGTTCCATACATAAAAATGTGGAATGGCATTTCTCCCGGTCCCGTTACTTTTATATAACGTAAGTACCTCTAGTAAAGGGAATCAAAATGTTAGGCTAGAGAGCTTTATATAATTTAGCAAGACTAAATTTTTAGTTTCTTGTTTAAAATAAATATGACATTTCAAAAGAAGAATAGGCAGTATGTGTTTATATAAAGCCAATTATTTATGCAAACTTTGTCAGCTAAGCAGTACATCTGTGAACTATATACTTTTAAAAAGGGTAGTAAAGGATGATCTAATAAGGTAAAAAGATCATAAAGATCATATGGAACCTGGTGGCCAATGATTTTTTTTTTTTCTCTTTGAGAAACTGTACTTAACCGCAGAAGAGGGTTTGGGGTTCAAATAATTAAGAGCTCCTTGGTACTTAAAGTTGTTAAAAGTACTTAAGTATTCTCTTGGGTCTTTAAAATACTTTCCTCAGGGTAAATGGATGTAGACAGATTTTAAGGCAGATAGATGAAGTAGATGAGCCCTCAGAGTCCTGTCCAGCACTGCGATATTTTTTTTGGGTCTGCATTTAAATGATTATGTAGGAGATTTTTAGAATTTGACACTTAGCATTGGTGTAAATAAAACAGAATTGGACTTGAGAGCTGTTCTCAGTCATGTAAACCGAGGTTTTTGTATTTGAACGTACTTAGGATTAACGTTCAATGGCCTCTGAATGGTGTCTAGATGGACTTGTCCCTAAAATACTTAGGGGATAGAAGGGGTAATGCTGTCACTTGTTACCAGAGTCCAGGAGGAAGTCCCAAGAAATAAAAAACCAAAGGGACTGAATTGAAAAAGCTAAGTCGGTGTTATATTTATGTGATGTTACCAATGATTATGTCTCCCTGAGAGCTAGAAACAACTCCACTCCCAACCAGCCGGCCCCGGGGTCAGAAATGAAAGTTCTCTGAGAGAACTGGACAGGTGTTCTTTTGTTGCATGGCCTCTGTTCTATAACAACAGGATGATAATTATATATAATAGTCCATGCTTACAATGTGCAGATACTGTATTTAACATATTGACTCATTGAATGACTGTGGTTATTTTATAGGTTAGATACTGTTGTTATTCCTGATTTCCAGATGAGGAAACAGAGGCACAGAGAGGACCCATATTAGCTCTGTGATTTGAGCAAGTTCAGTCATGAAGCCAGAATTTGATCCAGACTGCTGGCTTCGGGGCTGGTGGTCCTAATGATGAGGGTAAACCATCCATGAAGCCAGACGCCTCTTTCTTATATCTTTCTCCCTAAAACCTCTCTCTTATATCTTCCTACAAATATTCATCAACTCCCAGAAAATAAATGTGTAAGAAGTAGGCGGCACATTGTGTCCCAGAAAGTGTGCTTCCTTTACATACTTTAAGCCAGGGGGATGACGGAAAGAACCCTGATGGGAATGACTGTTAAAGATTATAAGTGAACATATTTCCCTCTGGCATGTTAGAAATCCAGACAGTAGGTAAGAGAAGGTTCCATGCTAGTTGAGCATGTCAACAGAGAAGAGCTTTCTAAACATGGTAGGTTGGGGAATGGGCAAATCAAATGCTATTCATAAGTTGGGAGGAAAATGGAATTTAATCAACACCCAGAGGTACAGAGACAGGGTCCTAAGGCAGCCCTCACAATTTAACTCCTGGTTCTGAGTAGACGTTCCCTTTTTTGAGGGGGGAAAAAAAGGAATTTGTGGAATAATTATTTTAGAAGGAAGAAAAATCATTCAAACACTGAAAAATTCTAATTCCTGATATTTCTGCATAAGAACTAGAACAGAACATAAGAACAAACTTCTAGGAAAGAAGTTTGTCCTCAGTAGGATGCAGGCAAGACCTCTTCATAAATTAGGTTAGAAAGCCGTAGGGCATGAGCTTGAGATCAAGGGACAATGAGATCCCATGAAAACTGAGGTCAGGTGAGATGAGGGACTGATGGTAAGCTAAGCCTAGAGCAGCCCATTACAGTGTTCACTGGGGAACGTCCAGTCCAGCATTGGTCATTTGGAAAATAGAATAATGATACCAAGGAAAATCTTGAAAAACTAATAACATTTTGGAAGACAAAGATAAGTTGATGAAAATGATGGTGGAAAAGTTGATAGAAATTAACAATAAAAAATGTCAGTTGAAAAATGAAGAGCTGGGTTTATAGAGCCAGAGATGATTATCTCAGCTTGGCAAAAACATTTGAATAAAAGGGATAACAAGAAAATTCCACAAACATCTATAGGAAAGTACTTTACCACCAAAGGACAAAAATAAAAATCAAGCTGACTTAACAGTTTTGGTGTCAAAAGGGTAGGGGGGAGAGTGAATTAGCATCTACCTTTTGAAAAATGAAGGTTGTAACTAGATAATCTTGTAACCCAGCCAAGTTATATTTACTGATGCACCAGGCTACCTGAATTGCCACTGTTGCACTATTTGCTATAATTACATGCAAAAAATTTTACTCCAGATTTTTGAAAAAAAAAATCATAAGGGGTCGACAAGAGTCTGGACAAGAAAGATGTGCAGAACATTGTCACCTCCGTGGTTTTCATAATAGGAAAATGCCTATTCTGGTTATCTATTTCCTCATAACAAACATTCCAAACTTAGTAGCTTAAATTTAGTAAGTTAGTAGCTTAAAATAAAGAATTCTCATGGAAGAAATTTTATTATTTCTCATGATCTGAGGGTTGACAGGTTAGACTTTCACTACAGTTAGAGGCTGTCACTTGGGGGGCATTCATTCTGCTGGGTCCTTTGACTGCTGAGGAAGATACCCTTCTGGAGGCTTCTTACTCTCCTGTGTGGCTCCTGGGCTGGCATGGCTGGCTGAGTCAGTACTGGGTGAGCCTCACTCTCCGCACCTTCCTCCATGTGTTTTGCTCGGGTTTCCTCACAGTTGGGTGGACCCAGAATGAAGCTGCAGGGATTCTCAGGAAATAAGTCCCTAGAACATCACCTCTGTCATGTAAGCGGTCAAGGCCAGCCCAGA